>NC_087345.1:188525883-189193155 GCF_030014295.1 Loxodonta africana
TAAAAACATGGTCCAGTCATCAGTTATTCCTAATTGGAGAACCTCTTACTCATTGCATAAAAATTTCCTGGCCAGCTTTTGCAGCGAGCTCCTTGGGGGATCCAGACTGTTCCCAAGGTGACCTGCAGTGAGAGGTGATGTCTGAGGCGGAACGTTGGAGGGCTTTGGTCGAGGAATGTGGTTTTGGCAACCATTTGCACAGAGCTTAGAGTCCAGACAACTCTGAGAAAGAGACTGTGCCGAATACTGAGCACCGAAATTTATCTGTGTGTCTATTACGGGAGACAAATTGTATGTGTTCATGCAACTGTTTTTATGATTTAATAGTTTATGTTTAAGAAGTACGGGCAAAGGCATTAAACCTATGAATTTATGGCCTAAAACACAATATGCAGAAGAAGCACAAAGTGTTTTACCTTTTTTTCCTCCCTGAATTTGAAATCACTGCTTCTCAAACCAAGTGTGCATTGGAGCCACCTCAAGGGCTTCTTTCCCTGGTAGGTCCAGTGTGGGGCCCAAGCACTTGAATTTCTAACAAGTTCCCAGGGGATGCTGATGTTCCTGGTCTGGAATCTCATACTGGGAACCATTGCTTTAAATCATGGCTGACATTAGAACGTGTATTTAGGTGCATGGTTTTCGAACTTGATTTTTTTGTTTTAAACAGCCAAATCCCTTTTTTTTTTAGTGAAGCTTATAAACCAAGTCAACCCCTCATACAAAAACTTATATACACCTTGCTATATACTCCTAGTTGCTCTCCCTCTAAAGAGACAGCACAGTCATCCCCTCTACTCTCTATTTTCGTGTCCATTCAGCCAACTTCTGACCCCTTCTGGCCTCTCATCTCTTCTCCACACAGGAGCTGCCCACGTAGTCTCCTATGTCTACTTGATCCAAGAAGCTCACTCTTCACCAGTATCATTTTCTGTCCCATAGAAGGATCCCCTCTGGGGGATCCCCCTTCTAGTCTCAGACCATCAAGTCTGGTCTTTTTTACGAGAATTTGGGGTCTGCATCCCACTACTCTCCTTCTCCCTCAAGGGTTCTCTGTTGTGTTTCCTGTCAGGGGAGTCATTGTTTGAGCCGGATACCATCTAGTTCTTCTGGTCTCAGGCTGATGTACTCTGTGGTTTTTGTGGCCCTTTCTGTCTCTTGGGCTGCTAATTTCCTTGTGTCTTTGGTGTTCTTCATTATCCTTTGCTCCAGATGGGTTGGGACCAACTCATGCATCTTAGATGGCCGCTTGCTAGCATTTAAGACCCCAGGCGCCACTCTCGAAAGTGGGATGCAGAATGTTTTCTTAATAGATTTTATTATGCCAATTGACTCAGATGTCCCCTGAAACCATGGTCCCCAATCCTCCACCCCAGCTACCCTGGCCATTGAAGCGTTCAATTCATTCAGGAAACTTCCTTGCTTTTGGCTTGAGTCCAGTTGTGCTGACCTTTCCAGTATTGTGTGTTGTCTTTCCCTTCAGCTAGAATAGTTCTTATCTACTATCTAATTAGTGAAAACCCCTCTCTCTCCCTCTGTCCCTCCTTCCCCACTCTCCCAATCATCAAAGAATATTTTCTTTTCTGCATGAACTATTTTTCAGGTTCTTATAATGGTGATCTATACAATATTTGTCCTTTTGCAGCTGACTCATTTCACGCAGCATAATGCCTTCCAGATTCCTCCATGTTATGAAATGTTTCATGGATTCATCATTGTTCTTTATCGATGTGTAGTATTCCATTGTCTGAATATACTATTATTTCTCCATTCATCCATTGATGGGCACCTTGGTTGCTTCCATCTTTTTGCTATTGTAAACAGTGCTGCCACAAACATGGGTGTGCATATATCTGTTCATGTAAAGGCTCCTAGTTTCTCTAGGATATATTCCAAGGAGGGGATTGCTGGATCATACGGTAGTTCTATTTCTAGCTTTTTAAGGAAGTGCCAAATGGATTTCCACAGTAGCTGTCCCATTGTACTTGCCCACCAGCAGTGTATAAGTGTTCCAGTCTCTCCACAACCTCTCCAACATTGATTATTTTGTGTTTTTTGGATTAATGCCAGCCTTGTTGGAGTGAGATGAAATCTCATTGTGGTTTTGATTTGCATTTCTCTAATGGCTAATGATCGTGAGCATTTCCTCATGTATCTGTTAGCTACCTGAATGTCTTCTTTAGTGAAGTGTCTGTTCATATCTTTTGCCCATTTTTTAATTGGGTTATTTGTCTTTTTGTAGTTGTTTTTGCAGTATCATTAGATTTTAGAGATCAGACGCTGATCGGAAATGTCATAGCCAAAAACTTTTTCCCAGTCCATAGGCAATCTTTTCACTCTTTTGGTGAAGTCTTTGGATGAGCATAGGTGTTTGATTTTTAGGAGCTCCCAGTTATCTAGTTTTTCTTCTGCATTGTTAGCAATGTTTTGTATACCGTTTATGCCATGTATTAGGGCTCCTAGCGTCCCTGTTGTTTCTTCCATGATCTTTATCATTTTAGGTTTTATATTTAGGTCTTTGATCCATTTTGAGTTAGTTTTTGTGCATGATGTGAGGTATGGGCCTTGTTTCATTTTTTTGCAGATGGATATCCAGTTACGCCAGCGCCATTTGTTAAGGAGTCTGTCTTTTCTGCAATTAACTGACATTGGGCCTTTGTCAAGTATCAGCTGCTCATATGTGGATGGGTTTATGTCTGGATTCTCAATTCTGTTCCATTGGTCTATGTATCTTGTTGTACCAGTACCAGGCTATTTTGACTACTGTCGTGGTATAATAGGTTCTAAAATCAGGTAATGTGAAGCCTACTACTGTGTTGTTCTTTTTCAGTAATGCTTTACTTATCCAGAACCTCTTTCACTTCCGTATGAAGTTGGTGATTTGTTTCTCCATCTCATTAAAAAATGTTGTTGGAATTTGGATCGGAATTGCATCGTATCTATAGATGGCTTTTGGTAGAATAGACATTTTTACAAGGTTAAGTCTTGGTATCCACGAGCAAGGTATCTTTTTCCACTTGTGTAGGTCTCTTTTGGTTTCTTGCAGTAGTATCTTGTAGTTTTCTTTGTATAGGTCTTTTACGTCTCTGGTAAGATTATTCCTAAGTATTTTATCTTCTTGGGAGCCACTATAAATGGTATTGTTTTGGTGATTTCCTCTTCAATGTTCTTTTTGTTAGTGTAGACGAGTCCTAACACTAACAAAAAGAACATTGAAGAGGAAATCACCAAATCAATCAACTGATTTTTTTATGTTTATCTTGTATCCTGATCCTCTGCTGAACTCTTCTATTTAGTTTCAGTAGTTTTCTTGAGGATTCTCTAGGGTTTTCTGTGTATAAGATCATGTCATCTACAAATAAAGATACTTTTACTTTTTCCTTACCAATCTGAATGCCCTTTATTTCTTTATCTTGCCTAATTGCTGTGCCTAGGACCTCCAGCACAATGTTGAATAAGAGTGGTGATAGACAGCATCCTTGTTTGGTTCCCGATCTCAAGGAGAATGCTTTTAGACTCTTTCCATTTAGGATGATGTTGGCTGTTGGCTTTGCATAAGTGCCCTTTATTTTGTTGAGGAATTTTCCTTTTATTCCTCTTTTGCTGAGAGTTTTTATCATGAATGGGTGTTGAACTTTGTCCAATGACTTTTCTGCATCAGTTGATAAGATCATGTGGTTCTTGTCTTTTGTTTTACTTATGTGATAGATTACATTGTTTTTCTAATGTGGAACCATCCCTGCATACCTGCTATGAATCCCACTTGGTCATGGTGAATTATTTTTTGGATATGTTGTTGAATTCTATGGGCAGAATTTTGTTGAAGATTTTTGCATCTAAGTTCATGAGGGATGTAGGTCTGCAGTTTTCTTTGTTTGTGGTGTCTTTACCTGGTTTTGGTATCAGGGATATGGTGGCTTCATAGAATGAGTTTGGTAGTATTCCATCTTTTTCTATGCTCTGAAATACCTTTAGTAGTAGTGGTGTTAACTCTTCTCTGAAAGTTTGGTAGAACTCTACAGTGCAGCCTCTGGGCCAGGGTTTTTTTTGGGGGGGGATGCGGAGTTTTTAATTAATTTTTCAATGTCTTCTTTTGTCATGGGTTTATTTGGTTGTTCTACCTCTGTTTGTGTTAGTTTAGGTAGGTAGCGTGTTTCTAGGAATTCATCCTTCTAGGTTTTCAAATTTGTTAGAGTACAATTTTTTGTAGTAATCCGATATGATTCTTTTAATTTCAGTTGGGTCTGTTGTAATATCGCCGGTCTGATTTCTTATTTGGGTTTTTGTCAGTTTGGCCACTGGTTTATCAATTTTGTTAATTTTTCTAAAGAACCAGCTTTTGGTCTTGTTAATTCTTTCAGTTATTTCCTGTTCTCTATTTCATTTAATTCTGCTGTAATTTTTATTATTTGCTTTCTTCTGGTGCCTGAGGGTTTCTTTTGTTGCTGTCTGTTTGTTCTAGTTGTAGGGATATTTCTTTGATTTTGGCCCTTTCTTCTTTTTGTATGTGTGCATTTATTGGTATAAATTGACCTCTGAGCACTGCTTTTGCTGTGTCCCAAAGGTTCTGATAGGAAGTATTTTCATTCTCATTGGATTCTGTGAATTTCTTTATTCCATTCTTGACGTCTTCTCTAACGCAGTCTTTTCTGAGCAGGGTGTTGTTCAGTTTCCAAGTGTTTGTTTTCTTTTCCCTGCTTTTTCTGTTATTGATTTCTACTTTTATGGCCTTATGGTCAGAGAAGATGCCTTGTAATATTTCAGTGTTTTGGATTCTGCTAAGTCTTCCTTTATGACCTAATATGTGGTCTAGTCTAGAGAATGTTCGTGTGTGCTTGAAAAGAAAGTATACTTGGCTGCTGTTGGGTGGAGTGTTCTGTATACGTCTGTGAGGTCAAGTTGGTTGATTGTGGCATTTAGATCTTCTGTGTCTTTATTGAGCTTCTTTTTGGATGTCCTGTCCTTCATAGAAAGTGGTGTGTTGAAGTCTGCTACTATAATTGTGGAGCTGTCTATCTCACTTTTCAATGCTGTTAGAGTTTGTTTTATGCAGCGCTGTCACTGAGTGCATAACTTTTCAATATGGTTATATCCTTTTGGTATATTGTCCCTTTAATCATTATATAGTGTCCTTCCTTATCCTTTGTGGTTGATTTAACTTTAAAGTCTATTTTGTCAAAAATTAATATTGCTACTATTGCTCTTTTTGATTGTTGTTTGCTTGATATATTTTTTTCTATTATTTGAGTTTTAGTTTGTGTCTCTGGGTCTAAGGTGTGTCTCTTGTAGGCAGCATATAGATGGATCGTGTTTTTTAATCTATTCTGCCACTCTTTGTCTCTTTATTCGTGCGTTTTGTCCATTTACATTCAGCATAATTATGAGTAGTTATGAGTTTTTTTTTTTTTTTTAGTGCTGTCATTTTGATGTCTTTTTTGTGTGTGTTGACAGTTTCTTTTTCCCATTTTATTTTTTGTGCTGTGTAGTTTATATATTGTCTTTTCCTGTTATCCATTGTTACTGATTTTGTTTCTGCTGAATCTCTATTTTTTTGTTGTGTTTTATTTTGATGAGTAGGATTGTTAGTCTCCTTTGTGGTTACCTTAATATTTACCCCCATTTTTCTAAGTTTAAACCTAACTTTTATTTCTTTATATCACCTTGTCTTCCTCTCCACAGGAAAGATGTATGACTACACTTCTTAATCCCTCTTTCTCGGTTTAATGGTGTCGTCTGTTATATAATGACATTGCTGTTTTCCTTTTTTGAGCATTTTTTTCTTGATTTATTTTTGTGATTTCCCTATCTGGGTTGACATCTGATTGCTCTGGCCAGTGTTCTAGTCTTGGGTTGATATCTGATATTATTGCTTTTCTAACCAGAGAACTCCCTTTAGCATTTCTTGTAGTTTTGGATTGGTTTTTATGAATTCTCTAAACTTCTGTTTATCTGGAAACGTCTTAATTTCACCTTCATATTTGAGAGACAGTTTTGCTGGATATATGATTATTGGCTGGCAATTTTTTTTCCTTCAGTGGTTTATAGAAGTCATCCCACTGCCTTCTTGCCTGCATGATTTCTTTTGAGTAGTCCGAGCCTATTCTTTTTTTTTTTTTAACTTTTATTGAGCTGCAAGTGAACGTTTACAAATCAATTCAGTCTGTCACATATAAGTTTACATACATCTTACTCCGTACTCCCACTTGCTCTCCCCCTAATGAGTCAGCCCTTCCAGTCTCTCCTTTCGTGACAATTTTGCCAGCTTCCCACTCTCTCTATCCTCCCATCCCCGCTCCAGACAGGAGATGCGAACACAATCTCAAGTGTCCACCTGATATAATTAGCTCACTCTTCATCAGTATCTCTCTCCCACCCACTGTCCAGTCCCTTTCATGTCTGATGAGTTGTCTTCGGGGATGGTTCCTGTCCTGTGTCGACAGAAGGTTTGGAGACCATGACCGCCGGGATTCCTCTAGTCTCAGTCAGACCATTAAGTCTGGTCTTTTTATGAGAATTTGGGGTCTGCATCCCACTGATCTCCTGCTCCCTCAGGGGTTCTCTGTTGTGCTCCCTGTCAGGGCAGTCATCGATTGTGGCCAGGCACCAACTAGTTCTTCTGGTCTCAGGATGATGTAGGTCTCTGGTTCATGTGGCCCTTTCTGTCTCTTGGGCTCTTAGTTGTCGTGTGACCTTGGTGTTCTTCATTCTCCTTTGCTCCAGGTGGGTTGAGACCAATTGATGCATCTTAGATGGCCGCTTGTTAGCATTTAAGACCCCAGATGCCACATTTCAAAGTGGGATGCAGAATGTTTTCATAATAGAATTATTTTGCCAATTGACTTAGAAGTTCCCTTAAACCATGGTCCCCAAACCCCCGCCCTTACTCCGCTGACCTTTGAAGCATTCATTTTATCCCGGAAACTTCTTTGCCTTTGGTCCAGTCCAATTGAGCTGACCTTCCATGTATTGAGTGTTGTCCTTCCCTTCACCTAAAGGAGTTATCTACTAATTAATCAATAAAAAATCCTCTCCCTCCCTCCCTACCCCCCCCTCGTAACCAGAAAAGTATGTGTTCTTCTCAGTTTATACTATTTCTCAAGATCTTATAATAGTGGTCTTATACAATATTTGTCCTTTTGCCTCTGACTCATTTCGCTCAGCATAATGCCTTCCAGGTTCCTCCATGTTATGAAATGTTTCACAGATTCGTCACTGTTCTTTATCGATGTGTAGTATTCCATTGTGTGAATATACCACAATTTATTTACCCATTCATCTGTTGATGGACACCTTGGTTGCTTCCAGCTTTTTGCTATTGTAAACAGAGCTGCAATAAACATGGGTGTGCATATATCTGTTTGTGTGAGGGCTCTTGTTTCTCTAGGGTATATTCCGAGGAGTGGGATTTCTGGGTTGTATGGTAGTTCTATTTCTAACTGTTTAAGATAACGCCAGATAGATTTCCAAAGTGGTTGTACCATTTTACATTCCCACCAGCAGTGTATAAGAGTTCCAGTCTCTGTGCAGCCTCTCCAACATTTATTATTTTGTGTTTTTTGGATTAATGCCAGCCTTTTTGGAGTGAGATGGAATCTCATAGTAGTTTTAATTTGCATTTCTCTAATGGCTAATGATCGAGAGCATTTTCTCATGTATCTGTTAGCTGCCTGAATATCTTCTTTAGTGAAGTGTGTGTTCATATCCTTTGCCCACTTCTTTATTGGGTTGTTTGTCTTTTTGTGGTTGAGCTTTGACAGAATCATGTAGATTTTAGAGATCAGGTGCTGGTCGGAGATGTCATAGCTGAAAATTCTTTCCCAGCCTGTAGGTGGTCTTTTTACTCTTTTGGTGAAGTCTTCAGATGAGCATAGGTGTTTGATTTTTAGGAGCTCCCAGTTATCGGGTTTCTCTTCGTCATTTTTGGTAATGTTTTATATTCTGTTTATGCCTTGTATTAGGGCTCCTAGAGTTGTCCCTATTTTTTCTTCCATGATCTTTATCGTTTTAGTCTTTATGTTTATGTCTTTGATCCACTTGGAGTTAGTTTTTGTGCATGGTGTGAGGTATGGGTCCCGTTTCATTTTTTTGCAAATGGATATCCAGTTATGCCAGCACCATTTGTTAAAAAGACTATCTTTTCCCCAATTAACTGACACTGGGCCTTTGTCAAATATCAGCTGCTCATATGTGGATGGATTTATATCTGGGTTCTCAATTCTGTTCCATTGGTCTATGTGCCTGTTGTTGTACCAGTACCAGGCTGTTTTGACTACTGTGGCTGTATAATAGGTTCTGAAATCAGGTAGAGTGAGGCCTCCCACTTTCTTCTTCTTTTTCAGTAATGCTTTGCTTATCCGAGGCTTCTTTCCCTTCCATATGAAATTGGTGATTTGTTTCTCTATCACCTTAAAAAATGCCATTGGAATTTAGATTGGAAGTGCATTGTATGTATAGATGGCTTTTGGTAGAATAGACATTTTTACTATGTTAAGTCTTCCCATCCATGAGCAAGGTATGTTTTTCCACTTAAGTATGTCCTTTTTAATTTCTTGTAGTAGTGCTTTGTAGTTTTCTTTGTATAGGTCTTTTACATCCTTGGTAAGATTTATTCCTAAGTATTTTATCTTCTTGGTGGCTACTGTGAATGGTATTGAGTTGGTGAATTCCTCTTCGATGTTCTTTTTGTTGATGTAGAGGAATCCAAGTGATTTTTGTATGTTTATTTTATAACCTGAGACTCTTCCAAACTCTTCTATTAGTTTCAGTAGTTTTCTGGAGGATTCCTTAGGGTTTTCTGTGTATAAGATCATGTCATCTGCAAATAGGGATAATTTTACTTCCTCCTTGCCAATCCGGATGCCCTCTATTTCTTTGTCTAGCCTAATTGCCCTGGCTAGGACTTCTAGCACGATGTTGAATAAGAGCAGTGATAAAGAGTGTCCTTGTCTGGTTCCCGTTCTCAAGGGAAATGGTTTCAGGTTCTCTCCATTTAGAGTGATATTGGCTGTTGGCTTTGCACAGGTGCCCTTTATTATGTTGAGGAATTTTCCTTCAATTCCTATTTTGGTGAGAGTTTTTATCATAAATGGGTGTTGGACTTTGTCAAATGCCTTTTCTGCATCAATTGATAAGATCATGTGGTTTTTGTCTTTTGTTTTATTTATGTGATGGATTACATTAGTGGTTTTTCTGATATTAAACCAGCCTTCCGAGCCTATTCTTATTGACTCTCCTTTTTAGGTGACTTTTTGTTTATCCCTAGCTGCTCTTACAGTTCTCTCTTTATCTTTGGTTTTTGGCAAGTTTGTTTATAATGTTTCTCGGTGACTTTCTTTTAACATCTACCTTATGTGAAGTTCGATGAGCATCTTGGATAGATACCTTCTCATGATTCATGATATCAGGGATGTTTTCTGCCAACAAATCTTCAGTAATTCTCTCTGTATTTTCTGTTATCCCTCCCTGTTCTGGTATGCCAATCACTCGTAGGTTATTTCTCTTGATAGAGTCCCACATGATCCTTAGGGTTTCTTTATTTTTTAAAATCCTTTTATCTGATTTTTCTTCAAATATATTGGTGCCAAGTGCTTTATCTTCAGTCTCACCGTTTCTGCCTTCCACTTGCCCAGTTCTGCTCGTCTGACTTTCTAATGAGTTGTGTAATTCTGTAATTTTATTGTTAATCTTCTGAATTTTTGATTGCTGTCTCTGCATGTACTCCTGCAGCTTATTAAATTTTTCATTATGTTCTTGAATAACCTTTTAAATTTCTTCAACTGCTTTATCTGTGTGCTCTTTGGCTTGTTCTGTGTATTGCCTTATCTCCTTCCTAATCTTGTTCCTGATAGCTTTGAGAGTTTTGTATATTAATCTTTTGTATTCTGCATCTGGTAGTTCCAGGAAAGCACCTTCATCCAGAACATCCCTTGATTCTTTGTTTTGAGATCTTGTTGAAGCAGTCATGGTCTGCTTCTTTATATGATGATATTGACTGTTGTCTCCTTGTCATCTGTACGTTATTGTATTAGTTTGTTTTATGTTTGCTTACTATACCCTAGCTCCGTGCTTTGTTTTGTGTTGATATGTCCAAATAGTTTGCTTGAGTGAGCTACCCTGATTTTTTTTGCCTTTGGAGCACTAACGTCCTGTCCCCAGATGGCTAGAGGTATATCAGTTTAGGAGTCCATTCACTTTTCTTGTATGAATTCAGCTCAGGTTTCCAGGTAGCTGATCATAAAGTGTGTGGTAGAGGCTCTGTCCTATGGTCTTAGAGGGGCAGGCGTGATTGGTGTAGGTACCGGTATCTTGTTGCAGCAGGGGGCCATTCTCTGACCAAGGTGGGGCCTGACAACCATTCCCCGAGTTTCTGTGAGGAAAGTATGTCCCTCTTCCCTGGAGCGCACAGGTGGGTGGGTTCTGAGACGGACCTTGGGAATCCAGTGCTTTGGGTTTTAAGGACTGGGTGGTACCAGTGATCCTTGGACCTGTGTCTTGGTTAGCTGGGTGACGTGAGTGGAGCCAGCAGTCCTTAGGCCCCTGATGTGAGTAGGTGAGGACCTTGTTTAATAGGGAAAGTGGCGTGAGATATCAAACACCCAACTCTCCACTGCATAGCGGAAATAGTTGCAGCCTGTCAACAAGGGCCTATTCTCCTGAAATAGGCCCACACAGGTCCATGCAGGGGGGAAAGGTATTCAAAGTCCATGGATCGTTTTTGTCTGGACAGGAGCTGCTTTTGTCCTGAGCTCCCCAGGTTAGTGGAGCTGGCAGATTATCTTTTCCCCAATTGTAAATTTTTTCCTTCTCCAAGGCCAGGAGAATGGCTCAGGGGGCGCAACCGGACCTATCTCAGGCCCAGGGAAATGGACAGCCGCGCTGTGGGTGTGGTAAAATATACGCAAGTACTTAGCTTTTGCTGAGAGTGCCATTCTTCTCTGGTTCCTGAGATGTGAGGAGGCTGTTTCTCCCTGAGGAAATTGGAGCAGAATGCTACCACCAGCCCACCACAGCCTGAGGGTTCCTGGCGATTCAGGCCCGGCAACTTGTCTCTGGTTCTGAACCATCTCTCCCTCCTCCAGCCGCTCAGTCCATTTTCCAACTTTGCCTTTGATGTTCATGGCTTCTAGCTTGTCATAATGTAATCGTTTCTTTCTTTTTTTTTTTTTTTTGTAAGAGGGTTCACTGGAAGCGTCTGACTACTCCGCCATCTTGGCCCTGCCTCCCAAAACCTTTTTATGAAAAGAACTATTTTGTGGGCCTCCTCACTATGTAAAATATTAGAAAATGAAGCTGTTGGGGGTTGTAGGGAGAAGACAAGCGATTCTGATGCTGCAGACTGAAAAGCCTCTGTGTTAGTCCTGGAAAGAGCTTGAGAATGAATCAGCAGACCTGGGTTGGGGTTTCGGCTGACAGTATTTATTAAATCTGTGCCTTTGTATCATTTGTTTATTTCTCTGGGTCTCTGTTAGATTTAAAATAGTAAAACAATTCAAATATAACTGGTGGTTATTGCCGTTCTCATTCCTGCTTTGATTTGGTCCCAAGCCAGCTGTGTGATGTGTGGCCATTCCCTCAGCTTATGTGGAATGGGGGAAGAAGAGAGAAGTGTCTGTTGACCAGTGTGATCTCTGTGTTGTTATGGAGGTTATGTAAAAGCTAGAGATCAGCTGGCAACACCAACAGAGGTCAATAACGGGCAGATTTCCTATGTTAATAGAATAATGCGTGACACTATGAGAGATTATGTACTAGTTCTAGGAAAAACAAAAACAAAAAAAAAGCCAGAAAGCCATTTCCTTGAGTTTGGAGTTCACTTTGGTTTCATGCTGACATTTTCTTTTTTGTCGTGATAAATTAAGTCATATACCCTTCAAAGGATGAAGCAGGTTTTTGGTCTGCTCTGTGTTATGTTGTGGTGGTGAGATGATAATATTGGTATTGGGGTATGGGTTTGGGGTGGAGGAGGCGGTAGAGGAGTGCACTTAGCATTAAATATTAACCACCCCCTTATCTTGGTTGAGGTCATTATTTAATTGTTGAACTTTAGCTGTGATATCCAGCTGTCTGTGTTTTCTGCCTTTAGTGAGAAAGCAACACAAGAGTTGTTTAATATTTGCCAGTGTAACTGCAGCAAAATTGGAAATCGTTCCTATGGTTTGAGTTTCTATTAAAAGATAGGAATTTTTGAAATGTAAGCTGATTAAATCAGGTAAAGCCAAGATTGCATGTAGCATGTCTATCTTGAAATGCCAATGATCCATTTTTTAAAAGAAGAATTTTAGAACATATTTTTAAAATGTGTTGCTCTTGGCGTAAGTAAATTGGAGAGATACGAAGGGAATCTAGAGTTAGGCATCATTCCCGTTAGATTATGCTCTTCTGTTAACTTTAAGAAATGAAGTGTTTTCTATTTGTCATGTCATTGACAGTGACCTCATTTGTCTTGGCAGCATAATGGTTCTCTGGTTAGTAGGACTGATGGATGCTAAACTTTAAGCTGTGTGCTATGCTTATTCTTTATGGAATTTTTGAACTGTTTCCCTTCAGTGATTTTGTTTCTCAGCTCTATATTTGTTTGTAGTCAAATAGTACTACTGGATTGTTAGGAAAGCCAGTAGTGCTTCCTACTTAAGAGCTTGTGTTTTCCAACTCTTTCACTAGAGTTTTTTTTATAGGTACCTCCATATTTCTGTGTAACCTGCTTATATTGTGACTTCTTGCTTTTTTGGTTTGTCATCACCTTTTGACTTACCATGGAAGATTTAGCCCTACCTCACTGCCCTGTGTGCCCCTACTCTTTGATATATAGCTACTTCTCAGAGATCACTCTCTTCTCTCCTTCTACCTCATACCTCCAATGCAGTTATACTGTAATTTTGACTAGTTGAATATCCAGTGTTCACATTTTCATTATTAAAACCTCTTCACAGCTACGCAATGCATCATACCTTGATTACTTTCCTT
The DNA here is from genome assembly GCF_030014295.1 of Loxodonta africana. Classification (NCBI taxonomy): domain Eukaryota; kingdom Metazoa; phylum Chordata; class Mammalia; order Proboscidea; family Elephantidae; genus Loxodonta; species Loxodonta africana. The sequence continues at coordinate 188,538,844 of NC_087345.1, forward strand.
TACAAATTTTTGTTTTCCCTGGAGTGAACAATGTTTTTTCTTTGGTTGGTCTTCTATGAATTTACAACAAGTTCAACCCCAGCTCTGCCATTGCATGCTCTCTCAACCTTTTCTTAAGGACATCTCACCTGGGGCTTTTGACCTGTCCTGATCTGGATTACTTGCCCTCTGTACCTGATGGACAGCTGACACTCTGGCATCTCCCTTTAGCATCATCCTAGGAATCCTCTGGACTTCCCTTCTGTCTTATATCTGCTATTTTCGTATGCCATGTCATCCTCATTTATGGTTTATTTCTTTGTTTTGTTGGAACACATCTTGCACTAGTTTTCAGGTAAAGGTGCACAGAGGGTAATATACTTCTGAAACATTGCATTTCTGAAAATGTGTTACTCTGCTTTTATACTTTATGGATTGTTGTGTGATGTACAGAGATCTAGGTTGGGGACTGTTTTTTTCTCAGGAATCTTGAAGTCACTGTTCTATTGTCTCTATTCCAGTGTTGCTCTTGAGAAGTTCAAACCCATTCTGATACCTCATCCCTTCATTTTGACTTATATTTTTCTTTGTGAAAGTTTTTTTTATCTTCTGTTTGCCTTCTGTGTTTTGATGTGTGTTGGTGTATGTCTATTTTTAATCCATTGTGTTCGGCTCTCTATGGGCCTTCCCAAAGTACATGGGGAATTACCTTGAAATAAATTTTTTTTTTCCTGTTTTTCCAGTTCTCTTTTTCTGTTGCTTATTTGACAGGTCTCTTAATTTTATTACCCTTTCTCTCTTATCATCTATCTTTGTCTTTTTTCCCTACTCCCTGGGGAGATTTCTTTGACTACTTTCAACCCTTCTACTGAGGTTTTCATTTCTCGTATTTTAATTTCCAGGAGCTGCCTTGTTGTTGTTCTTGGAATGCTTCTTCCTTCCCCCATTCTCACCTTCCTCTGCATCTCTGAACTTTCTTAGGGTATTCATGATACGTTTTTAAATAGTTGTCTTTTTAAAATATATATGTAATCTCTATTTCTTTCAAGTTGTGTTTTTCTATTTGTTTTGGTCTCTCTTCCAGCCTTGGGACTTTCTTCAGAAACTTGTTCCTTGGTTGTGGGCTCCTATACGGTTGCTATGAGTCGGAATCGACTTGAAGGCAATAGGTTTGGAATGGTAAGTTAGGAGCCCTGGTGGCACGGTGGTTAAGAGCTCGCCTGCTAACCAAAAGGTCATCAGTTTGAATCCACTGACCACTCCATGGAAACCCTATGAGGCAGTTCTACTCTGCCCTGTAGGGTTGCTATGAGTCAGAATTGACTGGACAGTAATGGGCTTGGGTTTTTTTCCTTAGTTTTAACAGTAAGTCAGGAGCCCTGTTGGCACAGTGGCTAAAGTGCTTGGTTGCTAACCAAAAGGTTGGAGGTTTGAACCCACCAGTGGCTTTGTCGGAGAAAGAAAGCAGTGGTAGGCTGCTTCTGTAAAGACTGCAGCCTTGGAAATCCAATGGGCCAGTTCTGCTCTGTCCTGTAGGGTCACTGAGTTGGAATTGACTCAACAGCAGTTTTCCCCCACCCCAACACTAAGTTAGGGCCCCTGGGTGGTACAAAAGGTTAAGAGCTTGGCTGGTTTTTACTGTTTAACAGTAAGTTGAAAACACTGAGTGCAAGCAAGGGCTCAGAGGACACTTGTGAGTGTTACAGGATGGTCATCTGACTGGCCAGATTCCCCCACCTTTTCTCTTCAAATGGCCAGATGCCCAGGGAAAATCTTGCAGCTGTGTGCCTGGATGGTTTTAGCCTAGCGGCCAGCATTCTGGGGAACCAGGTGCAAGCAGAGAGCTGGTTTTCTCAGCATTCAGTGCACGAGCAGCCACTTATCTCCCCCTCCCCCATATTCAGTATGGACCCTCTGCAGTCTCTCTTCCTGGCCCAGCAGCTCTGTGTTATCCTTCCCAGAGTCTAAGCCTCCGTGAGCCACCGGAGGAGGGGAGGGCAGTCACAGGGCCATGTGGAGCCTGAGAGGAATCGGGCCTTAACTACTGCTTAAGCAGACTTTCAGCCAGTCCTGCGATTTCTCTTCCCACCTTCATTCCTCTGTTCTGAGCTACTTGGTTCCCCTAATTTCAGGCCTCTTAAGGGCTCTGCAAGGGAAATCCTGTTGCTTCCTGAGTCTCCCCACAGCCAGCTTAGGACTCAGCTTTCTTAGCTCTGCTGAGTCTGCCCATCTTTTTTCACTTCCAAAAGTTGTGTTGCTTGTTTCCCTCAGTTTTCTGTCTTTGTGGGATTATGTCTGGGAAGGTGGGGTGGGAGAAAGTACACTAAATTGTAGTTTCAGTGGGCTTTCAGGAGAGCTCAAAATGGGTATGTCTGTTTGGTGTGATGTTTTCATCCTGCAGTTCTTGTCTTTTAGCCAAATGTTAGTGCTCACAGTTTTCCGAATAAACTGCTGTTCCTTCGGCATTCTCATGCCCTTTCTCTGCTTCCTCTCTCCCCCTTCTCTCCTTTCTCCTGTCTACGCCTCTGTTATGATCTTACGATCCAGTTCTGCTAAAACCTTCCTCACAAACCTTTCCTGACCCTTTCCAAGTGAAAGTAATCTTTCCCTCCTCTGAATTCACAAAACTTTTGGCGTTCTTTCTTTTTACGACACACGGCCTACTTCTTTTTAATTATTTGTGTATGACTTCTCTTAGCCAATAAATTTTACACCATGAGTGCAAGGATTGTTAACTCTGCCCTCATTCAATGCCTTGGGCATGCTAAATACTCAGTTAAATTAAGTTTTTAATCAGTATGGGTTGTCAGTGATCCTTTTCTAGTCTTATGTTTACACATATATTCTTCTGAAAAATTTACAGGATATTGACCGTTGTTGTATGCCATTGTTGATTCAAGAGCAGGGTACGATTTCCGATTGCAGAGACTCTTCTTAACTTGCACAGGCATCAGATAATGTAGAGAGCATGCATTAGACTCAGAGACTCATAGCGACCCTATAGGATGGATTAGAACTGGCCCATAGGGTTTCCAAGGAGCGATTGGTGGATTCGAACTGCCAACCTTTTGGTTCACAGCTGAGCTCTTAACCACTGCGCCACCACAGGGTTGCTGAGTCGAAACTGATTCGATGACCATGGGTTTGGTTTTTGTTTTTTTGGTACGTGTTAGGTCACAATTCACAATTAACAGAACTCGTTAAAACTTGTGGCATAACGTGATGATGCTCTTTATGGAATACGAGTGATTCTTAAAGGTGGAGTGGAAGTCAGACTTTCATTAGTAGTTTTCCTGCACTAAAGGTTCCTCTTACTTTGTCTCTGGAATAGAGTAGGCATCACCTTACTTGCAGCTTGCATTTTGTACCACTGCCTATGCTTCACATTCTCAGGTGGTCTTGGAATTGTTTTCTCTACCCCCTTGCTCTAGCACTAGGCCAGGTCCTGGCTCCTGGTCTTTGGTTATCTGAGTGATTATCAGTGACTCTTTGAGTGGTTTTGTTTCCACGCTTTTCCTCTGGATTCAGATCCCTCCTCAGGGGCATTGCCTGACCAGGCTCTTTGCCTCTCGGTATTCCATTCTCCAAGCATTCAGTGCATTCATGGACTTCGTACCTACTTCGTTGCTCATATGTGATGGATTTTTTGGTCATTGTAACTTAAAATTGTTTTAAGCATTCACGTCTTTGGTTATTTTAAATAACACGTTCTAAATGAGAATCAATTCCTTTTTTATTTTCTGTTTAGACTATTTTGTCACATTTGTCCTTTAATGCAGTGATGGATATGCTAATTGTAGAAAAAAAAAGAAAAAATTTTTTTTTCTACAAAGCTACCGTTTATTAGTATTATAAAAAAGGGCTTATCACAGCTATTTGTTCAGTTACATTTCTAAGTTTTTACAGCCAGGGCAGCAATGATTTATACTATTATTATTCAACTTTTTAATGCAGACTGCCCCAGAGTGGAATCAATAAGTGTGTTCCACTTTTCCTAGAAAACACTTTTCCCTGGATTCGATGCTTGGCTCTCCCCTTGCAAGTATAGCAAGTTTATTGAAAGAGAATTATGTTGATGAAAGCCACCAGTGAAAAGCTCCCGAGAGACTAATTGTGTCCCCCAGTGCAAGAATATTGTTCCTGGTTTTTGTACTCTTGTGAGCGGAGGAGGTCATTTTCCCTGTCCTGCTCCGATCTGATTTCTTTAGTGTAGTGTGCTCTGTTAAGGTTCTTCAGTGTAGTGTGCTCTCTTAAGGTTACTGATGATCTCCCTCTTGGTTCCCTGTCTGCTGAAAGTCATTTCCATTCAGCACATTTTATGGAGTGGCATTTAATTAATACCAGCCTGATGTATGCTTTAGCATGATGTTGTCATGACTAGTTGGCATAGCTGACTGTAATCAGGGCCCCTCTGGGAGGCAGGCGTCAACCACTGTTGAGTCCCCAGATTAGACAAGCCTTGAACGATTAGTTGCAGGATTAAAAACCAAGTTTATAGAGTATTTTAGGGAAGAGGAAATGATGACAGTGTCAAATTCTGCTGATAGGTCCCATAAGATGAGGAGTGAGACTCGACCACTGCGTTTAGCAACATAGAGGTTGTTGGCGATCTTGATGAATAGTTTTGTGAGTGTGGTTGCAGGGAAGCCTGATCAGAGTGGGTTTATAGAAAGAGAAGAACTGAGACAACAAGTCTAGACAATTCTTAAAACAAAAAGCAACTGTCAGAAAGAGAATCAGAGACTAGGAGGGTGAAGTAGGATCAATAGAAAGTTTTGTACTGTGATGTTAGCATGTGTAGAAATAAAAGATTGACAGCTTTTAAAGGCTCAAACTTGAGTCCTGACCACCAGTTTCCATATTTATTGTGGTTTTAAGGAACATTAAGAGTGAGACTGGAGATAGACTTCTAAACTTCTCTTGGGGATGTGGTGATGGTCAGGAAAATTCCTAAAGAAGAGGATGACTGAGACGTCTTGAAGTCTTGATGGGTGGAAAGGGATTAGCCTGGCTGACAACAAGGTAGGACTATAAGCATTTGAGGCCCAGGATCTCACTGAGAATGGTGGTGGGGTGTATATCAGTGCAGGGCTTGATACAGGCTGTGAGAGAGAAAGTGGTGGGAGAGAGGCTGGAAGGTAGCAGATTCTAAAGATTGAAGTTATGAGATTGAGGAAGTCTTTGTTGTTTTTAGGTGCTGTCCAGTCAGTTCTGATTCATAGCAACACTATGTACAACAAAATGAAAGACTTCCTTGGTCCTACGCCATCCTCACAATTGTTGCTATGCTTGAGCCCATTGTTGCAGCCACTATGTCAATCCATCTTGTCGAGGGTCTTCCTCTTTTTCGCTGACCCTCTACTTTACCAAGCATGATGTCCTTCTCCAGGAATTGATGCCTCCTAATAACGTGCCCAAAGTATGTGAGACGTAGTCTCACCATCCTTGATTCTGAGAGGCATTCTGGTTGTACTTCTTCTAAGACAGATTTGTTTGTTCTTTTGGCAGTCCATGATCTATTCAATATTCTTTGCCAACACCAGAGTTCAAAGGCATCAATTCTTCTTCGGTCTTCCTTATTCATTGTCTAGCTTTAGCATGCATATGAGGCAATTGAAAACACCATGGCTTGGATCAGGCTCACCTTAGTCTTCAGAGTGACATCTTTGCTTTTTAACACTTTAAAGGGATCTCTTGCAGCTGATTTGCCAAATGCAATGCGTCTTTTGATTTCTTGACTTCTACTTCCATGGATGTTGACTGTGGATCCAAGTAAAATGAAATCCTTGACAACTTCAGTCTTCTCTCTGTTCATCATGATGTTGCTCATTGGTCCAGTTGTGAGGATTTTTGTTTTTTTTATGTTGAGGTGTAATCCATACTGGAGGCTGTGGTCTTTGATCTTCATTAGTAAGTGCTTCAAGTCCTCTTTCAGCAAGCAAGATTGTGTCATCGACATAAGGCAGGTTGTTAATGAGTCTTCCTTCAATCCTGATGCCCTATTCTTCATAGAGTCCAGCTTCTCAGATTATCTGCTCAGCATACAGATTGACTAAGTATGGTGAAAGGATACAACCCTGACACATGCCTTTCCTGACTTTAAACCACACAGTGTCCCCTTGCCTCTTGATCCATGTACAGATTCCTCATGAGCACAATTAAGCATTCCGAAATTCCCATTCTCTGCAGTGTTATCCATAATTGGTTATGATCCGCATAATTGAATGCCTTAGCATAGTCAGTAGAACACAGGTGAACATCTTTTTGGTATTCTCTGCTTTCGGCCAGGATCCATCTGACATCAGCAACGATATCCCTGGTTCCATGTCCTCTTCTAAATCTGGCTTGAATTTCTGGCAGTTCCCTGTTGATATACTGCTGCAGCCGCTTTTGAATGATCTTCAGCAAATTTTTGCTTGCATGTGATATTAATGATATAGTTCGATAACTTCCACATTTGGTTGGATCACCTTTCTTGGGAACAGGCATAAATATGGATCTGTTCCAGTAGGTTGGCCAGGTAGCAGTCTTCCAAATTTCTTGCCATAGATGAGTGAGCACTTCTAGCACGGCATCCATTTGTGGAAACATCTCAACTGGTATTCCGTCAATTCTTGGAGCCTTGTTTTTCGCCAGTGCCTTCAGTTCAGCTTGGACTTTTTCCTTCGGTACCATTGGTTCCTAATCATATGTTGCCTCCTGAAATGATTGAACGTCAACCAACTCTTTTTGTTATGGTGACTCACTGTATTCCTTCCATCTTCCTTTGATGTTTTCTGAGTCACTCAATATGTTTCCCGTAGAATCTTTCAATATTGCAACTTGAGTCTTGAATTTTTTCTTCAGTTCTTTCAGCTTGAGAAATGCTGAGCGTGTTTGCACGTCATCATAGTACTTTGTCTTTTTGAGCTTCCCTTTGAAATCTTCTGTTCAGCTCTTTTACTTCATCATTTTTTTTCCTTTTGCATTAGCTACTTGACATTCAAGAGCAAGTTTCTGAGTCTCTTCTGACATCAGTTTAGGTCTTTTCTTTCTGTCATGTCTTTTTAATCCCCTCTCCCTTTCTTCATGTATGATGTCCTTGATGTTACTGCACAGTTCATCCGGTCTTTGGTCATTAGTGCACAACATGTCAAATCTGTTCTTGAGATGGTCTCTAAATTCAGGTGGGATATGCTCAGGGTTGTACTTTGGCTCTTGTGGACTTGTTCTAATTTTCTTCAGTTTCAAGTTGAACTTACGTATGAGTAATTGATGGTGTGATCTGCAACCAGCCCTTAGCCTTGTTCTGATTGATGATACTGAGCTTTTCCATCATCTCTTTCCACAGATGTAGTTGATTTGATTCCTGTGTATTCCATCTGGCAAGTTCATGTGTGTAGTTGCCGTTTATGTTGGTGAACAAAGGTATTTGCAATAAAGAAGTCATTGGTCTTGCAAAATTCAATGGTGCGATCTCCAGCATCCTTTTTATCACCAAGGCCATATTTTCCAACTACTGATCCTTCCTCTTTGCTTCCAACTTTCACATTCCAATTACTACTAATTATCAGTGCATCCTGATTGCATGTTCAGTCAATTTCAGCCTGCCGAAGCTGGTAAAAATGTTGAGTTTCTCCATCTTTGGCCTTAGTGTTTGGTGCATAAATTTGAATAATAGTCCTATTGACTGGTCTTCCTTGGAGGCATATGGATGTTATCGTATCACTGACGGTGTCATACTTTAGCATAGATCTTGAAATGTTCTTCTTGATGGTGAGTGCAACACTGTTCTTCAAGTTATCATTCCTAGCACAGTAGACCATGTGATTGTCTGATTCAAAATGACCAATACCAGTCCATTTCAGCTCACTGATGCCTAGGATATCCATGTTTATGCATTCCATTTCATTTTTGACAATTCCAGTTTTCCAAGATACATACTTCGTACATTAATGGATGTTTGCAGCTGTTTCTTCTCAGTTTGAGTCATGCCACATCAGCAAATAGAAGTCTTTAGGTGGAAATTTATTTCAAAGGGGTGACTCTGCATGTTCTATAAAGGCTGCAGTTTATGATACACGAAGAGAAAAGGATTTGGAAGCTTAAAGAACAGCTTCTTAGAAGCCAGATTTTAGAGTCAGTTGGCTTCTGTGTGATGTGTTTTAGAGATGAAAGTTCTGCCAACTGAAAGATTGGTGTTTTGAGGCCACCTAGAGGTACTTCAGAAATCCTGGAAGCATAGTGGTTAAGAGCTGCAGCTGCTAACCAGAAGGTCAGCAGTTTGAATCCACCAGGGGCTCCTTGGAAACCATACGGGGCAGTTCTACTCTGTCCTATAGGGTCGCTATGAGTGGGAATCGACTGGATGGCAGCGGGTTTACAGGCACCTCGGAAACCCTGGTAGGGGAGTGGCTAAGTGCTACAGCTGCTAACCAAAAGGTCAGCAGTTTGAATCCACCAGGCGCTCCTTGTAAACTGTACGGGGCAGTTCTACCCTGTCCTGTAGGGTTGCTACAAGTCGGAATCGACTCGACGGCAGTGGGTTTTTGGTTTAGAGGCATCTCAGAAAAAAGGCCTGACGAACTACTTCTGAAAAATCAGCCATATAAGCTCTATGGAGCACAGTTCTACTCTGACACACATTGGGTCACCATGAGTCAGAGTTTACTTGATGGCAACTGGTTAGAGATTGCTTGGGGGAAAAGGGAAGAAGGATATACCTGTTCTCAGTGACTAGGGAATGATGGCGAACACCTTTTTTCACCCACAGGATATTAATTATTTCTGATTCTCCTTGGAGTGTTAATATTATCTCGTAAAGCAGATTAAGAGTATAGTTTGTTTTGGGGCTTTGTTCTTTCCTGGCTTAACAAATCTAGAAATTCGAGATTCCAGAGTACTCCTGGACTCAAACAGGTTTCCTGATGTCATTCCTGGATGATATTGGTAATCAGGGAATTCACGAAAAGTCAGATTGGCCCCATGAAGAAGAGGATACCAGGATGTGTGTGTGTGTGTGTGCGCGCGTGTGCATGCGCGTGCATGTGTGTATTTTAAACTTACTCTTGGTGTTCTGGATGAACAATTGATGTGAGTACTGAAATTCCTTTTCAAGTGGTCCAGATAGATGAGGCTGTAGAGCAAGTGTAGGTTATTTGCATAGTAGTTGGTATGGTAATGCATAATAACTTTGAAAATTAGGGTCTGTGCTGCTTGGTGTGCTGGCTAAAGAGGAACAAGGACTTGTCATTCTGTATTTTTCATAGGAGTGTTCCATTTTAGTGGTTATTAGGCGTGGCTTGTTTAGCAGTTCACTTGGAGAGCTCCTTAAGGGTGTGGATTCCCTGGCTCCACCCTGAGGCCCAGGAATCTCAGTTTTAACTATCACTCATTTTTTGCTTCCGCCTTCCCAGCATTCCCATCAAGACAGAGCCACACTAAACATCACTTTCTGATGAGAAAAATAGAGTGCAAAATTGAACTTTTTGAGAGCAGCTCTGTGTTGTGCAAAATTCAGTAGCTAACAGCAATACATACAGTTTCGTGTATTTTGATTTGAGGATATAAATGAGAATGATTGCAGATATTTAAAAATAAACAACTATCTTTTTTCAAGTAATTTTAAGATGTGGCTTCATGATGTTACATATAAATACCACACACACACCCCGAAGTATGTAAAATTTAAAGTGAAATATTTTGTGTCTTCCTCCCCCAATTCCATTCCCCAGAGAAAACCACTGAAAATTTTGTTGTGTCATTTTTTTGGACATTTTAATGTACATATTTGTGTGTGTGTAAATTTGCTTTTACAAAGATATGCCCAAATGACACACGCTGCTGTGAGCTCGCATTGTTTCCTAAAGGTCCTGCCAGCGTCTGTCTCTGTCGGTATTCAGCCTGTTTGTAGGTGCGCTTTCAACCACCAGGGTTTGCAGCTTACTTTTTACAGATAGGCCGTGACATGAGTTTTTCAGACGTGGGATATGTGCTGCTTGCTTATTAGAGTATTTCTATAGATTGCGTTAAGAAGCTTAATAAGAATTTCATAAGAGACAATGGGAAAACAGGTATACTTTAGGGAAATCATTTCTTTTGCAGTGAGTTTTGCTGGTTTCTGCGGTTCTCACTGTAATAATGTAAGCAGCATGTGAGCCAGAAGGAAAAATGTGCCTGAGCGGCTCCGTCATAAACGAAAAGGAAAATTGACTGAACGCCACGGATAGGGAGCTACCTGAATTTTTAATAAATTGTGGTGGTGTTTTTGTGGTCAATTCCCTTTTATGGGCAGAAAGTTATCACATTTTAGATTACAGAATTCCCTTTTGGTGATGCTAACTTTACTCAACATTTCTGTTCTTTTGTGTAGGATCCAAACTACTGGATACAGGTGCATCGATTGGAACACGGGGATGGAGGGATACTAGACGTCGATGACATTCTCTGTGATGTAGCAGATGATAAAGACCGGGTGAGTTCAAGTCCAGGGCAAGGCTCCTCTGAATGCGAGGCTGGAGAGCGGATGGGGGTGCTGGTTAGGTAGGAGTGCTTTCCTTCCTGCTTTAAATGTGAGTAAAGAAAGCTTGGGCCACCCGCTCATATGTTATGGTTTATAGTGACTGACTCTTTAGTACCCTGAACCCCAGGGGAGGGCATTGATACCTGGGACTTCATAATAAATTTTGGAATCTTAAAATTGCAACCTTTTAGATGTAAATATTTAAAAAATGTTGTAGTATCATCTTTTCCCATTTTTTTTTGGTAACCAAACACGATGCCTGTCTTGATGATTCAGGTCTGCTGTTGTGATCGCTGTACCACATGCAGGGGCTCTGAGTTCTGATCCAGCACTGGCCCAGGGGTGATCTGCCCCGGCAGCCAGTCTGTGTGATGTGGCCACCTTGCTGAAAAACTAATGCAGGCATCGAAGGCATCCTTTCCAGTGTATTCTTGGCTTTCAGAAAACCATCATTTCTCCATTGCTGTTCTCGGGGTGTTTTCCCCGTGCAATGCCATTTTCAGTGGCACCTGTGATTTCGGCCCCATGAACATGGCAGCCCACAGGCACTTTGGCGTTAGATCACACCCATCCTTTTGCTTGTACTCTTTGATGGAGTGGGAGGAAGAGTGAAACTGCACTTTTCAAGAATTTATTACAGGGTGTTTTGACTGTGTGTGTGTTGGTCAGCAAATTCTTCCTTGTGATGAGGTGATGAGACTTGGTCAGGCATAATAGAACCATTTGGCCACACTCTTTTTGTGTTTGACTTGGAACAAAATTGCATAAGGGTTCACAGCCATGTACAAATTGTATCATCACTGCTGTGTTGAGGTAATTACCTGATGGATTAGCCTCATCATACAACTTCATTGTAACAGCACACACACAAAACCAAGCCAAGCCAGTTGCCAAGTCGATTCTGACTCATGGCGACCCCAAGTGTTTCAGAGTAGAACTGTGTTCCATAGGGTTTTCATGGCTGTGACTTTTCAAAAGCAGATTGCCAGGCCTGCCTTCTGAGGTGCTTCTGGGTAGGTTTGAACCACCAACCTTTTGGTTAGTAGCCGAGTGCATAACTGATTGCACCACTTGGGGACTCCTTGGAATAGCTCAAGGCAGATTAAACCACAGAGGCTACAGTGTGGGGCTGGAAGGTGGACACCCTCTGGTTCCTTATAGGGACCTTGCTCATTGCTGGCTCTTGTCTCCCCTCCCATCCATCGGTCCCACTCGGGTGTGAGCTGAGTGAGAGCAGCCATTGTGTCTTGGTCCCTGGAGCATTCCTGATGATTAGCATGGTGCCTGGACCTTAGTTGGTGGTTGTGTTAATATGTTTTCTTGAAATCTCAAGGAAAATGAGAAAATTTCGGATACCAGATATTGTGTGAATCCATGGATATTTGATTCACTAGCTCCTGCCGTGATGGAGCTTGTCCCGTGTGGCTCCTGTGGGCCAGGGACACATTGTGTCAACAGATGCAGAACTTTACTGCCAGTTTCTGGTTTGCTGCTGTTTCTCTTGGGGCCATTCCTCCACTTTGAGTGTTTCAGCCAACTGAGAATAGGGTGACTTTGGAATCCCTTTCCTGCAGTCCACAAGAAGAGCACCATCAGGAGATCTAAACTATAGTGAGTTTATTGTGTAGTTCCGCTCACAGGTTTAAGTGACTACTGAGACTCAGGAAGTCTTTGAAGAGATGCCCTTTCCCAGCCATAATATTCAACGGGGATGAACGAATGCTGTACTGATCCTTCAGTGTTCTTCTCTTCTCCCTTCTTCTTCCCTGAAATGGAGATGTTTTTGTTCATTTTTCTTTGATAAAAATAATACAGCTCCTTTTAAAGAAAAAACTGAAACATACAGAAAATTTATAAAGAAGAATTTATCTGGAATCACACTGTTGCCCAACCATACCACTGCAGTCATTTTGGTGAGCTGACCCATTTTTAAATTCACATATATGCTCACCGTTTTTTTTTTTTCCTTTTATATAAAGAGCCTTGGATAGCAACATTCTTTTTCACTTCGCTTTGATCGTAAATATATATCCATGTCCATTAACCATAGCTGTGCTGACATAGTTGCATAGTATTTGATTTTATTAATTTAGCGAGAAAGGTGAGTGATCTGTGTATTTTCATTGGGTGTTGTCTGCACCCTGAGCAGGAGTGATGAGAGGGCCCATCTCTCTACCCGTGCTTCCTGATTCATTGTGTGCACACTTTGGCTTCTCTGCACATTGTACTTGGCTTTGTGCCTTTCAGTAGACGGAATATGGAATCCAGGCGATGAGATGGCTTCTCTGATATGCCGGCCTCTGGTGTATCACTTGAAATAATCTGTTGCGAAAGTTGGATTGTTGTATGAGTAGGGTTTATGGGACGGTGCATAATGGAATTGCTCCACAGGATCCTGAACTAAATTGACTTGTTTATGGTCTTAAAGGCTTATAGGGTACAGATTGCTCTTTCTCATCTTGTTCCCTGAACTCCTCATCAACATGTACGCCCTGGAGAGAGCTCACGTTTTGAGTCAGTAGAATGTCAAGATGTAGATACTCAATGATGTGATTTAAAAGAAAATTCTTTGGAAATATATTAAGACTTATTTTATGGCCCATGTGTATTTATTGCATTTTATTTGAAAAATCCATGTGTATTTGAGAATAATGTGTACTCTGCAGTTGTTGAATTTAGTGTTTTATAGTCCCGGGTGGTGCAAACAGTTAACATGCTCAGCTGCCAGCCAAAAGGTTGGAGGTTGGAGCCCACCCACCCGGAGGCGGCTCAGAAGAAAGGCGTGGCCTACTTTTGAAAACCCAGCCATGAAATCCCCAGGGCGCGTCCCAGGGTGATACACATGGGGTCGCCATGAGTTGGAGCTGACTCGATGGCAGCTGGTGTTTTAGAGATTAATTGGGTTAAGGTGGTTGATGCTGTTGTTCAGATCTCAGGGGTAATTTGTAACTCAGCGACTGGAAATGCATACTCTTCTTTGAACACAGTTAACTGTTGCATCACACAGTTACCAAGGGTAAGACAGACTCTATGATCTGTTGAAATCACAGGGTCCTTAATACACTGTTCTAAATTTTGAATCCTTGTGAGAATTTGGTGATGATAAATTTACATCTTCTGGAATCTTTCGTTGTATTTTCTATACAAGTTTAAAAAAATCTTTTAACCTGAGAAAAAAGTTTTAAGCAATCAGTAAAGTCTGGACATGCTGTTGATATATATCATGCTGATTTGGGTTCAGTTTCCAAATAGAAAAATGCTTTACTACAGACCAAAAGAGTTTTTAAATCAGTGTTTTATTTGTTCAGAAATATTTAAAAAATATGTCATTAATGTAAATGTTCTTGGACGAGGCTCCCAGACTAAATGGACCATTTTAAGTTGCACTGGAAGTGCCGTTAATGACCCAAAGAGCAGCACCGGCTACCCTGGTGTTTCGGACGCAGCGTTCAGACCGAGGGACTGTGCCATGTCTGTGTATAAGTGGCTCTTGTCCATGGCTCTGAGATTCGATCCTGATTTACTTATCCTGGGGTGTTTTCAACCGTTTTTGGCAGCAGCTCTGAGTAACAGGATCCTGATAGCTGTTTCCTTTTAAGTTTAACAAAGGCATAGAGCTCCCTTCAACAATCCATTTCCTCTAAAAAATGCCCTGTGTTATGAAAATCTCCTGGGTGCCTGTTTAAAATGGAGATACCCTGGCCTGGCCCAAGCCTAGAGGATTAAGATCTTGGTGGGTGGGGCGTGGACATCTGCATTTTAAAATCCCCTCCAGGTGGTATTTGGGCTCATTAAACTTTGAAAACCTGGCCATGCCTTCAGATTATGCAATGGAGAGAGTTCTCTCAAAGGTGCAAATTCTATACCTGGTCTTTATGAAATTATGAAAATTTTTTTGTGTGTGAAGGGGGAATTAGAATGAGGAGGTAATATTTCAAATGATAGCAAAAGCACATTGAAATAAAGTACCTAATTGGCAGTCATTTTTCTCATTATTGTTTAATTTCTAAAATTCAGTATACGACACTGAAAATGTTTTCCTTTACTACTGGTGCCGGTAGAATTCTAACGTCCAGGAATTTATACAAATTTGTTCAAAATGGTGCTGGCATGGGTTGTCTTGGGTTACCGGAGTAGGTTTGATTCTTTTTGCCAACATATAAACTATTCAGATTTTACTTTAAGGAGCCCTGGTGGTGCAACAGCTAAGCGCTTGGCTGCTAATTGAAAGATTGGTGGTTCAAAGCCACCCAACCAGCAGCTCTGTGGAAAAAGACCTGGCCGTCTGTTCCAGTAAAGATTATAGCCTAAAAAACCCTATGAGGCAGTTCTCCCCTGTTGCATGGGGTTTTTATGAGTCAAAATGGACTCAAAGGCACCTAACAACACCAAGTTTTATTTTGCCAGGGCAGTGGTGGTTCAGTGGTAGAGTTCTCCCCTTCCGGGGGGAAACCTGGGTCCAATTCCCATCCAGTGCACCCGTGCATAGCCACTACCACCTGTCAGTAGAAGCTTGCGTGCAGCTATGACGCTGAACAGATTTCATCAGAGCTTCTAGAGTGAGACAGACTAGGAAGAAGGGCCTGGTAGTCTGCTTCCAAAAGTTGGCCTGTGGATCACAGCCTGTGGCATTCCGTCACAGGCATGCGTTTTGTTCCGCTGTGCGTGGGGCTGCCATGAGTTGGGGGCTGGCTAGATGGCAACTAACAGCAAGTTCTATGCTGGGCATAAAACAATGTCCCTCCCTCCACTTTGCAGCTTTCCAGTAAGTGAACAGAGAATTGGCGCACACGCTGTCACGGGGTCTTACTCTTCGTATTTAACTCTCGCTTTTCCCAATTCACATTTTGACTAATTGTGAGACGGAAATGGTCACCCCGTTCTCCCTGGCATCATTTAGGCTGGCCGTAATGCATTTCTCTAGGTGAGCTTTCCTGAGTGCTCAGCCAAGTTTTAGTTTGTCTGAGCTTGTTTCTGGTTTTGGTCCTCATTATTATTTTAGTGAGCCTTTCCTCATTTTTCATGAATGGGTCTAGGTAGGTCACTTCTATCATTCCCTCTGTGTCCCACAGTAGATTTAGAAATTTCCAAATATATTGCAGAAGATACTTGGGAATCACTTCCTTTGCATGAGGAGCCCTGTTGGCACAGCGGTTAAGGTGTTTGGCTCTTAACCAAAACGTCGGCAGTTGGAACCCACCAGATGTGGCAGTCTGCTACCAGCTACAGGCTCGGAAGCCCTATGGGGCAGTTGTACTGTGTCCTGTAGGGTTGTTAAGAGTCAGAATCGACTTGAATAGCAGTGGGTTTGGTTTGATTTTGGTTCCCTTGCGTGAGGGTCATCTGAGACTGACTGTAAGGAGCAGAAATGGACATGACAAGTACTTAGAGTGGCTGATGGATTTGAACCGGTGACCTTTTGGTTAGCAACCAAGCACTTTAACCACTGCGCCACCAGGGCTCCATATGTTTAAGTGTTATAGAGTCTCTATACAGAGAGAAGCACGCTGTTATTTTTATGCTGTGGGTAGTTGGGGTCTGTACCATTTGTAGATAAGAATGCAGAACATATGTTTTATATCTGAAATAATGATCATTTAAATGAGTTTATTTGGTGATATTGAAATGAAGCTCTTTAGACAGTGAAAGTTAACAGTTATAACAGACACAAAGATAATTTAAGTTTCTTTGAAGAATTCCTCTTGTTTAATGCATGAACGTGTGTGTGCCTGATGAGAGAAAATTTAGAGATTTGAATTCCCTTGTCAAGAAGCATCAAACACTAACTGAAGTATGCAGATTATTTTTAAAATGTCCGTATCCTCAGCATGGGAACGGGTAAGGGGGTCCTGGACTACCCTCCTTTTTGTCCCCCCTAATTGTTTTGAGCTCATTTTTGTTTAGGGCGTGGCCCATATCCAGCATATGATGCTGTTTTGTTGTCTTAAGGGTTTTCTACTAACTATGCACCGATGTTTTCATAAGAAGGTATCTTTGGTAGGTGAAATTTTCAAAGATCCCATTTCTTTTAATCCTGAAATACACAGGATATTAAAATGAACTTGGGTGTGTTGTCAAAAGACAGAAAGGAGCCCCTGGAAAATCATTGTGTCAGGACTCATTGTGTGTGTTATTGTCAAGGACAGTTATTAATGTTGGGTGGTGTATTAGGAGTCTCTAGAGAAGATAGAAAGGTAGAGAGAGAGAAAGAAAAAAGAAAATAAGGAAGTAAGTCATTCCCTGGGTGGCACAGTTGAGCACTGGACTTCTGGACTCCTAGCCAAACAGTTGGTAGTTCGAACCCACCCAGAGGTACTTTGGAAGAAAGGCCTGGTGATCTTCTAACAGCCTTGAAGACTCTGTGGAGCATTTTACTTTGCATACATAGGGTCACCTGAATCGACTTGACGGCAACTAGCAACTATTTATATAAATATATGTGTGTGTGTGTATATAACAATGTGTGTGTGTGTGAGAAGAGAGAGAAAGATTGGTTTTAAGGAATTGGCTCAGGTATTGTGGGGGCTGGCAAGTCCAAAATTTATAGATTAGATGACAAGCTGTAAACTCTGGTAGTTGTGTGTCTGAAGTTGGTAGCCTAGGAGGCTGTCTAGAAACTCAAGACACTTAGGTTACAGGCTTGAGGGCATATCTTTCTCCCTTGGAAAACCTCAGTTGTTGCTGCTCTTAAGACCTTCAAATGATTGAATGAGGCCCACCCACCTTGTGGAGGGTACCAATCTGCTTTTAGAGCCCTGATTGTACAGTGCTTAAGAGCTCAGGCTGCTAACCAAAAGGTCTGCAGTTCAAATCCACCAGCCACTCCTTGGAAACCCAGTGGGGCAGTTCTGTGCTGTCACAGGGTCACTGTCACAGTCTACTCAAGGCAATGAGTTATTTTTTTAATGTGCTTTACTTGAAGTCAACTGATTTAAATGTCAATCACATGTAAATAGCTTCATAACAACATCTAGACCAGGATGTAACCCAGCAACTTGGCACCATAACCTAGCCGTGTTGACAGATCGTGTACCTTCCTGAGGACTGTCAGACTGTAAAAACAAAACCACACAAGTAAATTATGTGTTAGTGAAAAACAGTGATAACTGAAATGACTGACGTGTTCTCATTTCAGCTAGGTTATTTAATTATTACTAAACATGTGAAAGCTATTTGAATTAAATGTTTTACAGACGAAAAAGGGCAGGCTGCAGGATGAGGCTTCCAGAGACTTGTACAATTGCTGTGTGGCATCATACACTTGATTTTCCCAAATTTAAAATCAGTGAGGAAGATCTGTGCATTATATTGTAAAACCCTTTAGAATGCTTTAAATAAGCAGTTTACACTGAGTTTTTTCCTTTGGACAAATCCTGGCTTGATTTTTACAAGGTGTAATGAATTATGATATCTGCCCAGGGTGTTCCATGGTGACCAGTTTATTGCTTTTGGCTGGTCAGATAGATTAGTCATAGGATCTGTGTTCCATGCCTTCCCTTAAAGGAAATGAGTATAGCCCAGGGGATCGCACTTTTTTTTTTAATTTATTTTTTCAAATTTTACTGTGTTTTAGATGAAAGTTTACAGTGCAAATTAGTTTCTCATTCCAAAATTTATATACAAATTGTTTTGCTATGTTGGTTGGCATCTCTGTGACGTGTAAGCACTCTCCCCCTTTCCCTTTCCACCTTGGGTTCCCCATAGCCATTCGTCCAGTTTTCCTGTCCCTTCCTGCTTCTTGTCTTTGCTTTAGGTCAGGTGTTGCCCGTTTGGTCTTGTATACTTGGTCGAACCAAGAAGCATGTTCCTTACTTGTGTTGTTGTTTGCTTTCTAACCTGTCTAATCTTTGGCTGAAAGATAGACTTTGGGAGTGGCTTCAGTTCTGAGTTAGCAGGGTGTCCAGGGGCATAGTCTCGGGGTTCCTCCAGTCTTTGTCAGACCAGCAGATCTGTTTTTTTTTTGTGAATTTGAATTTTGTTCTACATTTTTCTCCCGCTCTGTCGGAAACTTTCTTTTGTGATCCCTGGCAGAGCAATTGGTAGTGGTAGCTGGGCACCATCTAGTTCTGGGCTCAGGCGGGTGGAGACTGTGATTCACGTGGTCCGTTCTTCCTTTGCACTAATATTTTTCTTCTATCTTTGGTTTTCTTTATTCTCCTTTGCTCCAAATGTGATGGAATCAATAGATGTATTTTAGATGGCCACTTGCAGGCTTTTAAGATCCTAGACAGTACTCACCAAAGTAGGTTGTAGAACAATTTCTTTATAAACTAGGTTGTGCCGGTTGACCTAGATGTCCCCTGAGACCATGGTCCCCAGCCCTCAGCCCCAGTAACTCAGTCCCTCAAGGTGTTTGGATGTGTCTAGGAAGCTTCTATGGCTTTGCCTTGGTCAAGTTGTGCTGACTTCTCCTATATTGTGTGTTCTTTCCCTTCACCACAGTTAGAACTTGTCTACTGTCTAGTTAGTGATTTGCCCTCACCACCCTGGGTTCTTTAGCTGCAGGGTGTGGCAGGGCCCAGCCACAGGGTGGGGGAGTAGATAGGAGGAAAAAAGAAGAAAGAGAAAAGAAAATAATAATAATAAAATAAAAGAAAATGTAAAGAAAAAAAACAAAAACTGGCAGCAAGGCAGGGCCAGTAACTGGGTGTGGGCGGATCCAAGGGCTGGTTGGAAGGGAGGGTGGTGATGTATGGGGCTAG
Source organism: Loxodonta africana (assembly GCF_030014295.1). Taxonomy (NCBI): domain Eukaryota; kingdom Metazoa; phylum Chordata; class Mammalia; order Proboscidea; family Elephantidae; genus Loxodonta; species Loxodonta africana. The sequence continues at coordinate 188,558,026 of NC_087345.1, forward strand.
GTGGGAGGGAGAAAGAAAAGAAAGAAGAGAAAGGAAAGAAGAAAAGGCAGTGCTCTGTGAGCCAGTGGGCAGACGTGGGTGGACCCTGGGTGACGGTGGGCCTGTGGCTCTCTAGCCGCAGTAGTGTGGCAGTGCAATGTGATCTGCCTGGAAGAGGGGGAGGTGGTGTACTGGGCTTAGTGGGAGGCAGAAAGAAAAGGACGGAAGGGAAATACTGGGAGACAGCAGGTGGGGATAGGGCAGATCTGGGGTGTCACTGGGCCAATGGCTCTCTAGCCAAGGTGGCAGAGCCTGGTGGGAAGTGGTGAAGGTGGCATATGGGGCTAGGCAGGAGGGAGAAAGAAAGGGGAAAAAATAAAAATAAAAAATAAAAAAGTGGTATGGCAGAAGCTGGCCGGTAGGAGCCTGGTGAACCTGGGGGAGCAGTGGGCCGGTGGCTCTCTAGCTGTGCAGCACGACGTGGCTGATGTAAGGGACGGAAGTGGTGTCGGGGGCTAGGTGTCAGGGAGAATGAAAAGAAAGAGAAGGAGGAAAGAAGAAGTAGACAGACCTGGGCCTGCCTCCCCCCCACCCACTGGCTCCCGTCTCGCTATTTTTTCTTCATTTGATGCGTAGAGTGCCGGGATCGACATTTGTATCTGTTTTACCTAGAGTTTGGGGTCTTCGCTGCAGAAGGCCGGCATGGTGCATCTGTCTGCAGCATCGTGTTGGCTTAGCCAAAACTCTCGGGATCACACTTCTAATGCAGTCATCGTAATCTTTTGGTTTTAGGGAAATGTACATTTTAAAGAAGCAATGTTTCTGAAGGCATACATCATCAGAAAACCTCAGTATTTACACAGAAAACATTAGTAGGAAATACTTATGAAGTAAGTTACTGTAGCTTTAATCAAAAAGAATAACATGTGGTCTGCTGACTTCTGACGAATATTTGAGATTGAGATTAAGTGGAGTAGATGAATTAAACCCTAGCCTCTACGTCAAACCAAAGCTAAATTGCACCCCCCTCCACCTTTCTTGAATAAAAGCTCCTGAATAACAGTAAAATTTAAAAGACAGCCTATGTATTAATTTCCTTTGAAAGATAATGAAACTATTATTTTTAGCTATTTCAACAAATTCATTGAACTTTTGTTCTATTCCAGGCATTGCACTTAGCCCTAGTATATGATATTGAAAAAAAGGAGACATTGTCCCTGCTCTCCTGGGCCTCCGGTGTAGTGTGAGAATTAAAACAAAGAATACAACTAATTAAATGTGTAAACACTAAGAGAAGGTGATTCTGAAGAAAAGGAGTGACCCTATGAGAAATGTAACCAAGTACCCTGACCAAACTTAGAGTAAAGCAAGACTTGCCTGGAAAAACAAGAAAGATGATCAAGTAGAAATCTGAAGGACCAATAGGGGAAACTGAGGCAGTGTTAGGTGATCATATTTATATTCTAGAGACATCTACCTGGTGGCAGTGTGAAGGACGAATGTGTGGAGTGATAGAATGGACACAGAAAGGTCATCAGCAGGTTTGTGGGAGGAGGTGTGAGACTGGTAGGTGGACCAGGACGTATAGTCGGAAGTAGGTAGATTTGGGAGCTATGTAGTGGATGAAGTCTGGCGGTAGGACCATTCACCAAGGTAGGGAGCACAACAAGGTGGCCAGTGGAGGCCATGCCTTTAGTGAGATTGAGGTGCCTTGGAAATGTCAGTTATGCAGGTGGATATTTGGGACTCGAGTGTAGGTAAATTTGTGACTCAGATATAAATTTGTTAAAAAGGTGGTTAAAACAGCATACAAATCATGGTCTAATTTCAGTAGACTTAATTATGGACACTGGAAAAAATTTGAAAGGGCGGACAGAAAGTGTCAGTAGTGTTTCTCTTTCAGGGTGGAGTGTGTGATTAACTGGGGATTGTTTTACTCTCTATCTATGTTTTAATACCTCCATAATTTTACTTCTGCCTAATTCCAATACGAAGAAAGCAGTTTTAGGTAATTAACTAGGTAGGCAGCTTGAAATATAGCCTAGAATAGAATCGTCTTTTTAAACTTTAGTATGAATTGGCATACGGCAGGAATGATTTTAAAGAGTTTGATAACCTGGAATTGAAATAATTTCTGCTAGTAGACTTCATTAGCTAGATGACTTGATTAATTTCCTTTTAAATGGATTTATTTTAGTTAGACTGTAAGGAAGAAAGCATTTAAATTAAATCCCATGTAGAGCACTAACCAGCTAATTAATTAATTCATGGTGATTATTCCCCCACGTTTAAATATTTTATGGGTCCTGGTTTACATGAAGTCAATGGGTCTGTGGGCCAGGAAGGGCAGGAGCAGGTATGGTGGACGTGGAGGTGGTGAAGTGTGGTAATGGAGTGAGGAGGAAAGGGGGCCTGGTCTCCTGCGGGAGCGCAGCACACGTGAGCAATAGGAGCTTGGACGCTGGGGACAGCCTGCCTGTACGGCAGCCTTCCTAGGGGACTCAGCCTTCCTAGGGGACGGGTCAAGACTTTGTCTGGGGCCACACAGCGAGGCAGGAGGAGATGGGGAGGGAGGGAGGCAGTCTTTAGTCTTTCAGTGGTTGTGTGAATCTTAGGCTAGACTTGCTTCCTTATGCTTTGCGTTATGTTGCTTCATAAGCTATGGGGGTCTTGTATGGGGGACCTGGAGCCACACTGCCTGGTTTGAATCCTGGCTCCACCACTTCTTTATTTCATGAGCTTAGGCACATTATTTAGCCTCTCTAGCTTCAGTTTTCCCATCTATAAACAGGGCATAATGATAAAAAATGATACTACCTACTTTATAAGGTTGATTTAAATTTAAACCTGAGAATTCTTGTCAAGGCTTTAACATTGTGTTTGGCAAAAATTAAAACCCGTTGCCGTCGAGTTGATTCCGACTTATAGCGACCCTACGGGATAGAGCAGAACTGCCACAGAGGGTTTCCCAGGAGCAGCTGGTGGATTCGAACTGCTGATCTTTTTGTGAGCAGCCATAGCACTTAACCACTCTGCCACCAGGGCTTCCTGGCAAAAATTAGTTCCCAGTAAGTGTTAATTGGTGTTACCACAACCATCACTGAATTAGGCTGACTGTTCATTCTTTTAATACAAGCTTCTGAGGGTTCATTTTTGAAACAAACTGGGCTACCTTAGGTATTTGTTTTATGAAATGACTTTATGTAAGTAATCTTTTTTATTTGCGTGTTTTTATATTTATATATAAGTCAGCTAATATAAGCAAAGTTTTCTTTCTCTCTCTCTTTTTAATTCACCCCTTCTGTGATACACACTGTAGCAGGATATAGTCACACCTTTGTACCAACCCTGTAAGCTAGCTGGGGTGTCCTCATTTTAAAGAAGAGGGAAAACCAAATATGTTTTGAAAACTTTGACATCTCTTTCCGCTTCTCTGGGTTCCAGCCTGACCCTAAATAACAAATATTTTAAATATTGGCTGGGCTTGGACAAAGAAGCTAGTTTGGCTAATAAAAATGTGGGTTTTAACTATATTTTATATTGTCAGCTTTCTATGTCTTCTTATATAACTACTTGTTAAAATGTCAAATGTTGTGTTGGGTGTAACTACACACAATTCCTGTTTTTACTGAGGCCCCTGCCCATATATCAAGCTGAAATTACCATGTTTGTTTGAGTAGATAGTAAGCACATATTGCAAATTCACTTATTTCTTTATTCATGCCATCCTTTCTATATTTATTCACTCAACACATACTTGTTCAGCCCTCAGTATATTTGAGAAACAGCTGGGGATGGCGAGGATGGTGAGCAGGAGGGGGCAGTTTCCTGACCTCAGAGAGCCCTCAGTGGAGTGAGAAACATGGGTCTGAGGGAGCCAGCCTCGTGTTGTGGCTGAGGCGGGGGTGACGTGGCTGAGGCGGGGGTGACGTGGCGGAGGTGGGGGTGACGTGGAGGATGGGTGACTTGGAGATGGCCTGATATGGTAGAGAATGGGGGTGATGTGATAGAGAAGTTGTTGGAAGGCTGTCTTTCAGGAGGAGACGGGTTGGCTGGACTGTGATGGGTGAGAAGGGACCAGTCCTGGGAACAGCTGAGGAAGCAGCAAGTACAACAATCAGAAGTGAAAAAAGGCTTAAGGTGTCCATACGTCAAAAGGGAGTTAGTGTGGCTAGAATGCAGTGAGCAGCCTGGAGGGGGGAAAGAGACTGGAGAGAAAGAAAGAAAGAAAAAAAAAAAGATAGGGTTTATATTAAAAAAAAAAAAAAAAGACCTTGAATTGTCAGACTGTGGAAGGACATAATTGGATTTGTATTTTTATGTTTGCTTTGTTTACTTTGGGAAGAATGCGTTGTAGGTGGGCAAAAGAGGAAAAAAGACCCGTGAGGAGGTTACAGGCTGCCATCCAGTGGAGAGAGGATGGTGGTTGAGATTAAAGTGGAGTTGGTGACAAGTAGGTTTGGAGTTAGAATTTCCAGGGTTTCAGGCTATGAATAATGAAAGGAAAGAAGAAATTAAGGATGACTTTCAGGGTTCTGGGATGGTATAGAGGTTTTATATTACTGTGATATAGAAGACATCCCGGGAGTGGGATAACGATGGAGGCTTGCAGGGAGTTAAGTCTTCTGTCTGGGTTGTTCAGATGATCTTTGAAGTGTGTATTAGATATCCAAGCAGAGATGTTCAGTAGGTCATTAGATGTGTAAGTTTGAAATTGAGGGAGATGTAGGAGTTGGAGGTGTAAATTTGGGAGTTAGCACCATGTAGAATAGATAGTATCTAAAGGCACACAGCAAATAGTATTTCCAAGTGGTTAAAATTTGCAGTCGTAACAACCTAATAATGTCTGTTGGTTCCTCTGATAGTGCACACCCTTTACTTAATACTAGTCCTTGACTGTGATGGAAAATACTAGTAAAATTTTATTGGAAATATAGTAAAAAAAAAAAAAAAAAAAGGAGAAATGGAAGTCCTTAAATTCTCCTGCATCAAAACATTTGAAAGAGAGTAAGATAAAATTTAGATTTTGAGGAAAAACAACTAAACTCAAAATGCCACAAAAAGACAATATCAAAAAAAAAAAAAAAAAAAGCCAAACCCGTTGCTGTCCAGTTGATTCCGACTCATGGCGACCCTATAGGACAGAGTAGAACTGCCCATAGAGTTTCCAAGGTGCGCCTGGTGGATTCGAACTGCCAGCCTTTTGGTTAGCTGCTGTAGCACTCAACCACTGTGTCACCAGGGTTTCCAAAAAGACAATGGAGGGAGAAATATTCTCAGCCATGAGGCAATAGTATTACTTCTAAAATATGTCAGAGACTCACACTCAGAAGCCGCAGAGAATGTAAAACAGTGATAACCATTTGCTGTTAAGTGGCTGGCGTGGGGAAACCCTGGCGGTGTAGTGGTTAAGTGCTATGTACGGCTGATCGAAACCACGGTTGTTCGAGTCCACCAGGTGCTCCTTGGAAACTCTATGGAGCAGTTCTGCTCTGTCCTATGGGGTCACTATGAGTCGGAATCAACTTGAAGGCAACAGGTTTTTTTTGGGGGGGGGCTAGCATGGGACTGCTACTCAAGAAAGAGCTTATTCAACGTAATAAAAGCAAATAATAGAAAATCAGAAATACTCCTGGGAAGAGGGAATTATAGAATCTGTAGCCTCTCATTCAGACTCTGAGGATGTTCTTTATATCTGAATGTATGGTATATTACTTGACATGTTTCTTACAAAAGATTGTTAAGAGACACTTGTTTTTAAGGGGACAGCCCAGTGACCGTTTGCTTTCCGGAGTTTTGTTATTGGCAGTAATGGGTAGTGTCAGCAGAGGGATCTGTCACTGCCAGGACCTTGTGTGTTGCTGTGACGCTGGACAGGTTTCACTGGTGCTTCCAGACCAGGCTGACAAGAAGGAAGTCCTGGCAATCTCCTTCTGAAAATCAACCAGTGAAAATCCTGTGGACCGCAACGGTCCAGCCCCATTGTGCATGGAGTCCCCATGAGTCAGGGGTAGACTGGACGACAGCTTATGACAACAAAATCATATTAATATCTCATTTTCTCACGTCTTATTTTTCATGATCTCTCCTCACACCACCTCAGTTTAGTTAGACCTGAGATAAAGCAGAGGAAAGATGTTTTTGCTGCCTTTTGAAGGGGCATGAAAACTAACATCTTTTCCTCTTCCTGGGACGGAGGAGAGGGTGCCCAGATTCCAAATTCATAATGCCTGTGAATATTTCCTTCCGTAGTTTTCTGCACAGGGTGCAGCATTTGATCACTTCATATCTCATTCACTGGACGAACAGAATGTTGAAAAGAGCTTAAAAAAATAACCATGTTACGAGGGCTCCTGTTCTGAAGTAGGAGTTGTGATTTGATCTTATCCTGTAGCCTCCTGTCTCTTCTGGCAAAGAATGAGTTAAGGAGACTTCTTGGAACCTGCCGAATTTACTCATGCCCTGCTAAGTCCTAGGTGTGTTACGACGCCCTGTTTTTCCCTTGACAAACTGCTCTTGGCCTGTTTAACTGGAGAGGGTTGTTTTCATGTGATGCAGTGGAACCTGTACCTGGCCTTCCGTGGTGAGCCCGAGATGGATGTTGTCAGATGCAAAGTCTGTGGCGTCCTTTGAGGGTTATTATTTGGAATGAGTTCTGTCTCACATCTCTCACTCATTTTCCTGGTCATTCTTTCTGGAGGATAGAGCACGAAACAGATCGTATATCTGGGTTTGGGGGACTGTTTATTTGGGGATCGTTTTCTTTTGTAGTTAGCTTTGGAATCCTGGTCACTCTGAATATTGTCTTTCTTAATGGATTGAGATGGCAGACAGGTTGAAAAGGAAACCTGCAAAGAGGTATTACTCTTTTTCTGGTACTTCTCGGAAGGATTCAGTGAAGGCATTGAGGTTTTCAAGGTCGCTGAACCTCAAAAGAGCCACTTCAGAAATCAGCAAAAGGCAGGTTGGTACAGTAATTTCTGACCCCTTTAAATTTCCTTTGGTATTCCAAGTAACTCTTATTCTTTGTGATTCTTTTGAAAAAGTTTCTTGATTAATGTGAACATTTTCTTATGGCTTATGAACACATATTGATATGTTCTGTGCCGTCAGTCTGTGGATGTTTATTATTGATTTGTGTGTGTTCGTTGAATCATTTATTAAAAAAATTTACATCAGTCTAATTACTGCCACAAAACATAAGCTATGTATAATGTTATCAGGAGATTATGATGACTAACACGGTATCTTCTGGCAAAACATGGTTTTAATGAAGACCCTTCTGTTACCCAAACATCTCATTAAAAGGATTAGTTAACTTTTATGTATATACATAATATTAGACTAAAAGCACATTATCTTTTCAAAGGGATATTGTTCCTTAGGATTGTTTGGAATTTAACTTCTTTTTCTAAAAAATCCTTTGAGCCTGCTGACTGGAAATATAAATGATAGGAAGAGATTCTGACTGTGTGCATTCTTGATGTTTTGTGTTAGCATTTATGTGCTGGGCATAGAAGTTTAAGCTGTTCAAACAATACATAGCACATACTTTAACAGTGTCAGATTCCTTTCTTAATGTTAATTTTTTGGAGCTATGCTGCAATTACCAAACAATGACAATAAGTAAAAAGTAAAAGTAACACCAGGCATAAAATGTGATCCCCCTCTCCCCCTTGTGATTTGTTTTTGGGTGACTGCCATGGGTTCTTTGATAGAATGGTTGTTTTTGAGTTCCAGAACCATGCAGAGAATTGCTAGTCTTGGTATCTGTGGCCCCACCGGCTAGGAACTGTGACTTCCACGTTACAGATAAATGCCTCAGAACGACTTGCCTTTTGTAATAAAAATTCAGCTCAGATAAGTTATCTGACTAGTGTATGAAATGTGTTTTCGTAACATCTCAATGGTTTATACAAGCAGACACTGAAAATTAATACGTATCATCAATTCTGCACCTACTTTGGTCTTCACATGTCTGCTAAGTCTTGAGTAGTTTTAGCTTCACCCTTGTGTTTCCTTCACTTTCTTTATTAACTTGGAAAACGCTGGCAAATCAGAAAGAAATCAAGTCTGGGACCTTCCAAATCTCTGTTTTATAGATAGTATATTTTCTCCAGCAGAAATCACAGCCATGATAGATATTTGTTGGTTAAGAATTCTCAATAATCCTGAATTATTTCAATGTGACAATGTTTATGTTTGATCAATAAAATAAGGACACAGAGTAAAACCTTCTTCTAGAAATTAAACTCTATGTATAGAGTATATGGCATGCTAACCATAAGGTTGGCAGCTCAAACCACCAGCGGCTCGTGGGAGAAAGATGTGGCATTCTGCTCCCGTGAAGATGACAGCCTTGGAAACCCTATGGGGCAGTTCTCCTCTGTCCTTTAGGGCTACTATGAGTTGGAATCAACTCGATGGCAGTGGGTTTGGTTTTGCTTTTGGGTGGTACAAACGGTTCATTTATCATGTTTGTTATTACTAACCAAAAGATTGGAAGTTTGAGTCCACCGAGAGGCACCTCAGAAGAAACGCCTAGTGATCTACTTCTGAAAACTCAGCCATTGAAAACATGTAGAGCACAGTTCTACTCTGACGCACATGAGTTGCCATGAGCAGAAGCCGACTCTATGGCAGCTGGTTTATACAGAGTATATTAAAGAAAAAAAAAAAGCAAAAAACCCAAACACATTGCCGTCGAGTCAATTCCGACTTGTAGTGACCCTATGGAACAGAGTAGAACTGCCCTATAGGGTTTCTAAGGAGCCACTGGTAGACTTAAACTGCCGACCTTTTGGTTAGCAGCCTAGCTCTTAACCGCTGTACCACCCGGGCTCCATATAGAGTATATAGAAAATAATACCAGAAAAGGAATGAGGAAATCAAAAGTGCTGCCTGAAAGTATTGTAGCTGATTCAGTTGGGAAAGCTTTTTCTCTTCCCCCTTGAAGAAGAAGCAGGTTTAAAACTGTGCTTGAATCTGAGGGCGGAGGCCTATGTGTTGACATTTTGTACTTGAGAGTTGAATATGAGTGCCCTGCATTGTCATTAAGGATTCCATAGCCTTGTTTATAGACATAGGGTGTTAACCTGGAGATCTCTGCCAAAACCCAATTTGTGTAATTAAACTCTGCTGAGCACGTCTGACTTCCTGCCTTAAACTACTTCTGGTAGCTTACAGTTTCCAGCGATGCTGGAGGTAAATCCAGTGGTAAGAGTAATGAACGTGATGTTCTGCTTTTATAAACATGCATTGAAGTTAATAACTGAAGCTCTAAGCTGTCCGGTGGAATGATACTACTTTTTCATTTCAAAATGAGACGGTGGCTTTTGGAGGAGGCATGGCGTCGTTAGAGGTGAGGCCAAGGAACTCAGCTAGATCTCCTGCACAAAGCGCCCAGGTCATTTTGTGTATGGTTATGTGTAACACCGATGAGAAAGAAAGACACATCCCCCCACCCCCAGGCAAGGTACACCCCCTTTCTAGAGCATTGCTTCCTGGCTGGAAGGCAGCTTTCATTATCTGTAATCGCATGTGATGTTTAAGCAGTCATATAATTTCACTTTTGTGCATCACTTTCTGTTAGAGGGAAGGAATCCTTAGAAAGCGTAAGTTTCAAACATCATTTGGTGTACTGTTTTGGGGAGAAGTGTAGTTTCACCAAGAGTAGAGTAGTATCTCTGAGATTTGTTAAGAGAATTAAGTGAGATTATGTAGGAAGTGGGATAAAATAAAGGGAATCTGAAATATCCTATATTGGATAGTTTGTGGGGTCAATAGGTGTGATGGTTAAGATTGTGTGTCAACTTGGCTGGACCATGATTCTCAGTGTTTATATGTGATCACTCCCATGCTGGGATCTGTCTTGAGCAGCCAATCAGTTGAAGAGGAGTTTGCTTGGGCGAGTGGTCTGCATCTGAATATAAGTGGACGTTCTGGCTTTTGCCTGCTCTGGACCCTGCAGCTGCCTCTTGTTTATCTAACCTCTGGTTCTTAGGACTTGAGCTAGCAGCTTACCTGCTGATCTTGGGCTTGGTCGATCTGCACAGCCTGTGAGCAGGAGTCCTGCTCACTGACCTGCCATCTTGGGTTTGCCAGCACCTGTGGCTACGTGAATCAGGAGAAGCCTCTATCCTGATCCACAGACTTGGGACATTCCAGTCTCTATAGTCACATGAGCTGTTTCCTTGATATAAATCTCTCTCTCTGTACGTGTATTTACACTTTTTATTGGTTTTGCTTCTTTAGAGAACCCAGCCTAAGACAGTAGGTAAGGGGATTTAATGGCAAGCATGCATGATTCACATTCCTGCCTCAGCAAAACCACAACATGGAGTGAGTTTTTGTGGTATGTGGTTGAAATGTTTTAGGACATGTGTGTGTGCATGCCTGGGTACACGTGTATAACGTAAGTCATGGATTTCTATGATATACTTTGACACCTAGGTTGTGATTATTTATTCACATGTCTATATATGCTGACTTCTGCATCTAGATTGGACAGAAAATTATAATCAAGATGCAGAAGTCAGCAGAGTGATGCATTCTGACAAGGTTGGTGAACAATGGAAAAACAAGGTTGCACATTAAGGAAATTAGATGAAAGAAATACTAAAAACTCTGAGCTGGACATACATGTTATGAATTATCTGTTTAAAAGCCACCCCGCCTTTTATTTTTGGTAAATAGAACACAGAGAACCCAAAATAATGCTGCCTTGATCTTAAAGGCCTTAGAGTAATAATAATTTGGAACTCCACTGACAATTTCCTAGAGTAAGAAATGAAGAGAATTGGGTGAATTTTGTATTTAAAGAATCCAGAATTTTGCAATGTCTGTTACCTGTCGTATGTGTGAAGATAGTATACCAAGATGTGCTGTCTTGTGATTTGCCATGTCCTACAAAAAGTGGTACGCGGATTGTGGCTAGAAGTTTAGTTCTGTACACAAACAGCTGTGTACGCACAGGGACACCCCAGTCATCCTTTCCACTATGGACGGTGCCGCTTCTTGTTTGAGAAAATGCAGATGTGTATAGGATATTTGAAGTACAACATCATTAATCACAAAACATTAAAGCATACATATGCTTCAGTTAAGTGCTGTGTTAGAAAACTACTTGGTTTAATTCATCCGATAAATTAGGAATTTATAACACTTCTCCTGTTTAATCAGGTGTGGTAACACTTTTGATTTGTTAACAATCAAAATGGATGCAAATACTTTCTAAGTAGCTTTTTTATCCAGATTCCTCCTCTTTTTTTTTTTTTTTTGTTCTGAGAGAATGTTTTAGATTCCAAGTAGAAAGTAGAAGGTATATTTGTGGATAATTTGCAAGTTTATTTTTTTCTTCATTAGCAAGATAGTTTCCTAATTATAGCAGAAAAGATACTGTTAACTGTTCATGTCATCCAGACCTAAAGGAGTGATGTGTTCTTGATGGGTTTTGTAACATTGTTTTGTCGCATAAATATTAAAATATTGTGTTGCCAAATTTATATATATATATTGCTTCTCCTGGAACTGGATGTTATTTGTAAGGAGTCAAATTAGTGAGATGATCCTAAATTTAAAAACAATTCATAGTTCCAAGAGTAGCTTATTTATAATTTTTTTAAAGTTTAATATATATAATTAAGTGAAAACATGCATATTGCAGTGTATAAAATATACGTTAAATAAAAGATTACACAATTATAAACCTGAAGAATTTACTACTCTCAGATTGAATTGGCTTACTTCACAGTATTCTCAGAAAGACTTTTTGATTGGATTGTCCCAGGTTCTCCTTAGTTGTTTAGGGAAATGTTGTATAGGGTGTTGGGCTAATCATACTTGTCAGTTCTGTATTGATGTTTCTTCGTGAAGGTGCTTTGGTCTGAAGTGGCGGCTAAAGGTGAAATGGGCTGAAGACAGCTTTGGATTTAAGAAGAGATTACTCTGGAGCATTGAAGGCCTCAATATTAAATGGAAGTGGGAGTGCACATAGGTGCGAGAGAGGGTGGAATTTATCATCATACGGGGCTTTCATAAAGGCACTCTGGGACACAGGTTTAATGAAGAATCAAGTGGGGCCAAAGTCTTTAGCTTTATTCTTATTCCGTATCCCTTACTCCAAATAAACACCATACAACACTGTAATATTAACAATCAGGGAGTGACTAAACCGAAAAAGCCAAACCCAGTGCTGCTGAGTTGATTCCGACTCATAGCGACCCTATAGGACAGAGTACGACTGCCCCATAGAGTTTCCAAGGAGCACCTGGCGGGTTCAAACTGCTGACCCTTTGGTTAGCAGCTGTAGCACATAACCACTACGCCACCAGGGTAAAGTCCAAAATGACCAGCCTGGACTCTTGGCTAATTCTGAATGAAAAACTTAGGTCACATAGTTGTAGGGTTATATGTATATATGAAAAGACAACATTCCTCCTACAGGGATTGTTTTTATAAATTCCAAGTGGCTATAACACAGTTGATTAGCTAGGGAATACAGTGCGTGTGAGGACCTGTTGGTTACACATGACCGTGATGGCGAGTGTCTCTGGAATATTGAAAATGACTGTGCCTGCCGCATAGGTACACCTGGTTGCTTGGTTAGACCGATAGTGTACTCAGCTGGTGGTAAATTTTTTGTTTACCTTTCTGGGTTGTGAGCTAACTACACTGTAATTTATGTTAATTTGTGCTTTAAAAATATCTTCAGTTTGTAGTTGATCATAAGGCGGGGGGTGAGAAAGATGAAAAATATGCGTAACTCATGGTGCCGGGATGAAGGGGAGGGAGGTTGTTCTTTTGAATAAAAGCCGTATGCATCTAAACTGAGTATTTTCTCAGTAATACGTAGATTTTATAGTTGTATCTTTAGAACTATAAAACACTGTGCTTTTGAAATGTATAGCTGACTTCTTCTGATCCTCAGGGACGCTGCTTCTGAGTGGTGTAGCCACACAGATCGCAGTTACTGCTGAGGCTTACAGGAAGGCAGCAGTCAACGTGAGCTCGTAAGAGAATCAGTTCTCTTTCACTTGGAAATGCGTATCAGCTTGTTTTGGCAAGCATTTTACCCTTTTGCATTTTCTACTTGCCTTGGTATTTAAGTGTATCTTGCAGCATTATATGATACCAGCAGCCTCTTAGTATTTTCATTTTTCTTGATTTTAATTTTTATCTGGAGTTTAAAATCCTTGTTAGCTGCTGTGGAGTTGGCCCCTGACTCACGAAACCCATATACAGTGGAACAAAATTACGTTGAGCTCCATAGGGTTTTCATTGGCTGATTTTCAGAGGCAGATCACCAGGCCTTTTTTCCTAGTCTGTCTTGGTCTGGACGCTCCACTGAAACCCGTTGGGCACGCCACCACGCAAGCCTCCACGGGCACACGGGTGGTGGTCGCACGTGAGGCACATTGGTCAGAATTCAGTCTGGTCTCCTGCGTGGAAGGTGAGAGTTCTACCACTGAACCACCAGTGCCTCATAAAATACTTACTATTGATGGTAAATTTAAGTTTTTGTTTTAACAACAATAATTTACTATGAAACACAAAAGCACTTTTTTAAAGTGTGTGTGTGTTTAAGATTTGACAAATGCACAAGACACAGATCCATCATTTGAGACAGTAGATTTTAAATTCTTGCTCTTTTAGAGTTTGACGGGGTGTGTGGCACTCTAGTTTTCTCTGGTTAAGTTGGCAGCATATACTTTGAATCTATACATTTGAGTCTCCTGACTCAAAACTACTTCTTAGCTGCCCAGAGCAGGAAACTTCTTTGTCATGTATCTTCCTCTTTCTTTTGAGCCATGACTTTGTAACAGATATAACAGATATAGGCAAAATCCAGGAGCAGCTGTCTTATTCTCTGTGTGTGGCAATCTAAACACTTCTTTTGACTTAAAGACTGTAATTTTTACAGGCAGTAACAAGTGCCATCCATTTAACACGTGCTGCCTCATCTGGTTCTTTCTGATGAGTCTAGAGTCTGTTTTAGTTCAACTTAGTAAGCCTTGATGGCTGTCCCTATTTTATTCAAGTATTTAGTTCAAAAATGAGACAAAAATGCTTCCTTGTATCTTCCTTGGTTAGTTACATTTGTGAGGTCCAGCTGCACAAAACTTCAGTTACTAGTGATCTCATTTCCTTCAGTGTATTTGTATGTCTCTTAAAAGCAAGGTTGAAAGCATAAACAAAACAGGTAAGGTTCCTCTTGGATGGATGGTAAAAAAAAACCCACAGCCTTCTAGTTGATTCCGATGCATTAACGATCCTGTAGGAAAGAGTGGAACTGCCCCATAGGGTTTCCAGGGCTGTAATCTTTACGGGAGCAGACTGCCCCAACTTTCGGAGTTGCTGGCTGGTTCGAACCACCAGCCTTCCCGTTAGCAGCCGAACTCTTTAAACATTGCATCACTAGGGTTTGCAGTTGTTCACAAGTGGAATTGGATTAGACTCAGAATTTTTATAGCTTGGTTTAATGTAAAAACAGAAACAACAAAACCAGTTGTCTGGGTGACTCGTAGAGACCCCACGTGTGTCAGGACAGGACTGTGCTCCACAGCGTTTTATGGCTGATTTTGGGGGGAGTTTTTTAGATGACCAGGCATTTCTTCTGAGGCACCACTAGGTGGACTTGAATCTCTAAGCTTTCAGTTAGCAGCTGAGTGCAGCAACCATTTGCAGCACCCAGGGTTTCTGATTTGACTTTCGATGTCATTTATTTTTGGAATTCTTACTCATGGCTTGGCCCAGATGTGTAGACACTCTAAAACACAGCCACGCACCCTCCTTCACCCACATGCCCAGAGACTACTAAGTCTTGCTGAATCGGAATCTCTACCTGTGGTGGTGAAGGGTGGGGGCTGGTCAGTTCCCCCCTCTGAGTCCCCAGGTGAATCTGGCCTGAACCACTGAACATTCCAGTTGAAAAACTGTGGTCTGGAGAGGCCCGGTGACTTCTTGAAGATTATACAGCCATTTAACAGCAGGTATTAGGAAAGAAGGGAGCCCTGGTGGTGCAAATGGGCGCTTAACATTTTGGTTAATGATTCAGACCCACCCAGCATCTCTGTGGGTGAGAGACCTGGCCATCTGCTTCTGTAAAGATTACAACCTAGAGAACCCTATGGGGCCGCTCTGTTCTGTCACGTGGGGCCGCTATGAGTCAGAAGTGACTTGACAGCACCTAACAACAGTTGCATAAGAACCCAGTGACGCTTGAGCATATTACATGTGCTCACCCCAGTAAGACACTGAGGAGCGTAGTGGCTCAGAGACCTGTGAATGCCTGGTGGTTGGTGAGCTGGCGAGCGTGTGTTGGCGATGTTTACATGAAGTCATTCTTTGTGTTCTGAAGACACACAGGTGAGGGAGCATGTCCAACTGTGCAGGTGTGACTGTGATTGGAGGTAGGAGGCCAGCCACTAGCTACTGCTTAGCTTCCCAGGCAAACATTTATCAGGAATATCAGAATAGGCAAGCTACCTTCTTGGAATCAAAATTAGAGTCAGTATGGAAGTATCTAACCCAGTCACTAATTAAGAATCTCTTAGCCCTGGCAACACAAAGCATGGGTCTGTTAATGACGTTCGGTCTCTGGTTTCCTGACTCTGGGTAGTTTTTCCTGTATAAATCTTTGAGGTAGACACAGTACCTTTGAAATGCAACACACACACACACGCACACACACACACACACACGAAGTCCCTGACTTATTCCAGTTAGGATGAGCGGCACTTACAGTGTTTTTTTTTTTTGGATGTAGCTTATTGTTAGTAATGTGTATCACATACAATGTTACAGTGTGTAGTTTGCTGATGGTATCATTTTCAGATGTTCACTTACAGGTGTTCAATGTTACAATTTACAAAGATACTGATAATAATAAAAGGCAGTAATAATGAAAACTAAAAAAGAGCTATTCAACTTATATCAGAACCAACTTAGAATGGAGTTGTCGGAATGCAGCCCCGTCGTAAGTTGGGGACTACCTGTGTATACATAGAGTCTTCATAGATTTTTACTTTTATCAAAGAACTGAAAGTCAAATTTCCAATAAGTTACTTTGGAATATATTTTGTACCTCTATTTGAAGACCATCTGAGGAGTTAGACATACTAGATAAAATATTTTTTAAAAATCACATTTTGATGCTGAGGCTTGTAATATTCAATCAAAATATGGGGAAAATAGGTATTTTATAAAGGATCCTGTTACTTTCAATTAGTTTCAAGCTAATTAATACCTCCTGAACCCTGTTGGTGCAGCGGTTAGGAGCTACAGTTGCTAATCGAAAGGTCGGCAGTTCAAATCCACCAGCCGCTCCTTGGAAACACTGCTTTGTCCGATAGGGGCACTATGAGTTAAAATCGACTCGACAGCAACGGGTTTGGTTTTTGGTTTTGCTCTCTCCTGCAGTGCATAGTTTTGTTAGTACTTACATCTGTTTTTTTCTCCTATTTCTCCTTTAGAATGTAAACTTTTCTCTCTTTTATTCACTGCTCTGTCCCCCATTACCAAGAACAATGGCTGACACATATTGGGCATTCAAATATTTGTAAAATGAATTAATACCCAAAGTATCTTTGCTTGTATAGGGGCCCTACTGTGCAAATAAGGTTTTTTTTTTTTGTTGTTGTTGTTCTTATTCATGAAAATTAAATACTTACCACTGCATTTATTTAAATATAAAGAAGGCTTTGGAGTGTTCTCTTTTGCCTGTATTTTGAAGACATTTATTTTGAAAGTCACAGTAGCTGGCTCTAGAGGAAGAGAATTCTCCCTTTTTCTTGACTCTTCCTTGATTTTTAACTCCTTCTTGAAGCTACACAAATAGGTGTGAAATGTGTGTCTAGGCCGCCTTTCTTTTTGGCATCTTCTGTGGGGTGTAGCAGGACTTCCATGGCCGTGATGAATGGCTTCCACTGAGCAGATTGTTTGGAGTGGCCAGTGCCTGTAAGATCACATCACAGCACACACCTTAACTGAAAGGAAAGAATTCTATATAAAAAGGTATTTTTATGCTGATAGAAACAAAATTATTTTGATATAGTCAAGAAATTTATGTGAGACGAGGCTTAGGGAGTCACCTCAGGAGCCCCTGTTGTTTTTTATTGCTTTCATTCTAGGTGAAGAGTTAATTCTTTGCTGCTGGGCTGTTTTATTACTTTTAATCTGTTAATAAGTAGCGGTTAAAACCAAACCCACTGCCCTTCAGTCGATTCCGACTCATAGCCACCCTATAGGACAGAGTCAAACTGCCCCGTAGAGTTTCCAAGGAGTGCCTGGTGGGCTCGAACTGCCGACCTTTTGGTTAGCAGCCGTAGCACCTAACCACTGTGCCACCAGGGTTTCTAAGTAGCAGTTACTCCTTAGCTTATCTTTCCTCCTTAACCATTCCAGGCCACCTGAGGAAATCCCATATCCATTATTAATCCATCCAAGAAATTAAAGGATGAAGGGGAGATGCATTGTCTTACTTTGTTTTCAGAAAATCTCTCCTCTCCACTCCCCTTATTTGGCTTTTGAACATTAAAACAGCAGGTATATTTTTCTTCAGACCCAGAAATGAGAAAGGAGTTTGTTATGATGTATTGATTTTTCACAAAATCTGTCACAATATGGGGCCCTGGTGGTACAGTGGTTAAGAACCTGGCTGCTAACCGAAAGGTCTGCAGTTCGAATCCACTGGCTGCTCCTTGGAAACCTTATGGGGCAGTTCTACTCTGTCCTAGAAGGTTGCTGTGATCAGAACTGACTTGATGGGAATGAGTTTTTTTTTTTTTTTTTTTTTTTTATCACAATATAACTGGTATTTCCTGTGGAATTTAAAAACAATCTATAAGTATAGTAGCTCATTTACATTCTGTGTAATTTATCAAGACCATGTCTGCTTGGGCTGGATATGAGGACTTGTTCAGTTGGACTGGCCTGGAAGGATGAGTACCCCAGGTTTGTCGTTTTATCACGTGAGTACTTTAGTGCTTAGAATCACCAAATGCAAGTATTTCTCAAATATGGCCAGATACAAAGTTATCTTAAGTCATTATGCATTTTTCGGTGCCAGAGGCTACCACTTAAAAAAATGTATTTTTTCTCTTTTGGCACAGTGTTGTCCTGACTGAGTGATAAATCACATCGTAGCCTCACATCACTGCACTACTGTTGATCTAGCCATAGTGAGTGCTGTTGCGGAGCAAAAAGCTCCTTCGGTCTTCTGACCACGCCGTGCGGTGGCTCGTGGACCTTGAGTGTGTTTTTCAACAAAACGCTGTGGAACGACATGGCAGCGCCGTTCCTTCCTTCTTTAGAAATGCAGTTATGATTTATCGCTATCGCATTATTTCAACAGAAAGATTACTTCTCCCAGTCACCTAGGTTTCTCCCTGATGATTTTTTAATTTTCAGGTTTGGATTCTATTCTGGGATTTCCAAGCCAATTTCTCAACCCACGCACTGATAATCATGTTATAGGTTTGCTATTTATAATTAAATTTATGATGTTTCCTGAAAGGTCTGGAATAGATTTTTTTTGTGGGGGTGGGGAGTTTGTTATACAAATCAAGGTCTGCCTCCAAATTAGGTCTAAATAGGGTCTGGTTCAAAACTTTAGTTTTTGGAACCATCCATCCCGTAATGTGTGTGTGTGTTCCGTGGCCCCCTCTTCCTGATGAGGGATGGAGGGTGGAGGTAAAGTGAGCATGCTCAGAAGTCCCGCAGCGAGGACCCCTTCGCTGGACAATAGAAGGCTAATAAGGACAAACCTTCTAATCCCGTACTCGGGTGTTTGTTGCATGCCTATACTGCCATCTAGAGTCTAATAGTGGTATTGAATTAACTTTTGAGCTTTGACCAAGAGCATGGAGAAATTGAGATTCTTAGATATTTTGTATTTTGTTAATCGTGACCTGAACCAATAGATAATGGGAACCAGCAGTAGTTTTCGTGCTACTTGATTAGACAACTAGTCAGTCAGCATGTACTAGTCAGTCAACAATGTATTAATCAAATTTGCCAACAAGCTTCTTGGTTGTATATCACTCCCATAGAGATCACTGACTTATTTGTGTGGTTTCCTCAGAGAATTGGGTGTTGGACTCATTCCTTTTTAAAAGGCATGTTGAGTATTTTAATTTTATTAATAATAGTATTCAGCTTAGTTAAATGCAGTATTTTTTGTGTCATCAAGTGCCAGCACTGTGGAACCAATCCAACTGCCAAACAAATGATGTGTGTGAATTCTGCCCATTTCTGCAATACTGTGGATGGCTTGATTGCATTGTATTAAACACTTGGGCTTTTCAAGGGATCCTTTTCCATCACCTTACTGAAGAACCAGATGGTCTCTGGTTAAATAGAGCTGTGAGTTTAAAGTACTTGCTATGGTGGCCATCTAGGAGCCACCTCGGCCTAGGGCATTGTCTTCTGCATGATCATCGATGTACATCCTGTAATTCAATGATCAAAAGGAGGGATTGATTTAGGATTATAACAAGAAATTTGCAAATTTTCCAGGAATTAGACACACCAGAAGAACTGATTGAAATGCTGGGATTTTTAAAAATGTGAATGCCTAAGTAACGTACTTTCTGTACTTAAACTGGTATTTTTTGAGTGTAGGCTTTTTTTTTTTTTTTTTTTTTTAAAGATGAGGAAATCAGAATCAAATGGAAAGGCTGGGAAGGAGGAGGCAAAAATGATTTTTTTTTTTTTTGTCATGATTATCCCGTAGCTTATTTGAATTGCTATACCTATTTTGATAAATACATTATGGAAATCTTAATTATTAATTTTCAGAAATTAGGCAGAAGAAACTTTTCCAGGCAAGTTTTCTTTTTACTTAAAAAAAAAACTGAAAACTTTGGAGAGTCCCTGAGAGAGTAAGGAGAAAAGTGGGGTGCAGAACTCAAATTCTAGTAAAAAAAAACCAGACTTAATGGTCTGACTGAGAGTGGAAGGACCCTGGAAGATATGGCCTCTGGACTCTGTTAGCCCAAAGTTGAAACCATTCCTGAAGCCAACTCTTCAGACAGAGATTAGACTGGACTATAAAACATAAAATGATACTTGTGAAGAGAGTACTTCTTAGCTCAAGTAGACACATGAGTCTATGTGGGCAGCTCCTGTTGGGAGGCGAGATGAGAAGGCAGAAACGGACAGGAGGTGGTTGAATGGACACTGGGAACCCAGGATGGGAAGAAGGGGTGTGCTGTCACATTATGGGAATAGTAACTAGGGTCACATAACCATGTGTGTATAAACTTTTGTATAAGAAACTAGCTTGAACTGTAAAATTTTACTTAAAGCACACTTAAAAACAAAACAAACAAAACCAACCTCTTCCTGACAGTTTTGTTTTCCTTATGTGGCCTGTACTCAGTAGGGTGCCTTTCCTCAGAGCGCCCATTTTCTGTTTTCGGCACCCTGTCCCTCTCTTGCTTGTTCTGTCTGTACATACAAGTCTACCCATATGCACTTACACAATTCATGCAATAGTCTATAAAGCCGACCAGTTCTGTATAAGCCACCACGGTAGAGTAGTCAGGGTGTAATTAAGAGCTCAGAAGTGAAGTAGAGAAGTGTAGTCAGTATTTGCCATGTAAAGACTTGCTTGGGATGCACCTCTTAGTGGCGCTGTCTGGGATGATAGACTGCGGCAACCACCAGTTTGGCTAAGAAAAAGGTTTTGATTGCATTTATTATTGATCTGGCATCGACATAACTAAATTCAGTAGAAAGAACTCCGTAAGTGGATGGTGAAAAGTGTTGTGGATACATAGAATAATGACACACCTTTAAAACATTTGAAATGCCCGGAACCCTTCAGCTATGGGTCAGTCTCCTGTGTTCAGTGTGCCTGTTGCCACCTCAGTGTTTGCCTAGACATAGGTGTTTGCAGGTAGAGAAAGCATATCCATTTCCTAGGGCTGCTGTAAGGGCACCACAAACGGAGTGGCCTTATACAGCAGAAGTTTGTTCTCTCACAGTTCTGGAGGCTGGAAGTTGGAAATCAGGTGTTAGCAGGGCAGCTCTCTCTGAAGGCTCGTAAAGGTGGGTCCTCCCTTGCTTCTTCCAGTTCCTGGCGGCCCCAGGCATCCCTCAGCTCGTGGCAGCCTCTGTCTTCGCATGCTGTCTTCCCTCTGTGACTCTGTCTCTCTTCTCTCCTTCTAAGGACACCAATCTAAAGGAATCAAGGCCCACCCTAATGCCTTCATTTCATGACATCTGCAGGAAACTATTTTCAAATAAGGGCACAGGTACCATGGAGAGGGAATTCAACATATCTTTTTGGGGGACACAATTCATCCTATAACATGTGGGAAACATTAAGGGAATAGGCGGGGGGTGGGGGGACCGATTCTAGAGAAAGGACCTAACAGTTCCTTTTAGGCACCCTGAGATGTCAGCTGAGCCGCTGTCCCAGCCCCTGACAAGTATGTCTCCAGTGAAGCGTGGAGGGTGGCTCTCTACCCCTTCCCATTTCAGGCCCTGAGTCATGCCTGCTAGTCAAAGGCAGTGAACCTGGCTTCTCCCCAGGATGCTTCCCTCTAGATTCTGGGTGTGGACTCTTCTTTCTGAACAGGACTTTCAGGGCGGAGGTGTGGCTCTTTCTTTGATTGTTCCGCATGCCCCATGATAAAGAACATTTGTGGTTGTTAGCTACCATTTTGTTGGCCCTTGATTCATGGCAACCCCGTGTATAACAGGATCGGACCGTTGTGATCTATAGGGTTTTTCTTGGCTGATTTTTGGAAGTGGATTGCCAGGCTATTCTCCTTAGTCCATCTTAGTCTGGAAACTCTGCTGAAACCTGTTCAGCATCATAGCAACATGGGAGCCTCCACTGACAGACGGGTAGTGGCTGTGCCTGAGGAGTGTTGGCTGGAAATTGAGCCTGGGTCTCCCGCGTGGAAGGCAGGAATTCTACCACTGAACCAGCAGTGCCCCCAAAGAGCCTTTATGCAACACTAACTGGATAAAATTCCCTGCTCTGTCTACTTGTGAAGGGCTTGGCCTGTGGTGCAGGCCTCTTTACCTATGTCATCTGATTGTCAGAAAGGCTGTGGAGTTCTGCAGTGACAGTGCTGTCTTCTCCATTGACAGAGAGTTGAGTAGTCTGCCCAAGCTGCCATAACTGCTCTGACCTCTGGGGTTCTTTCTAGATGACTGAATCTGGGTGAAGGCTGATAGGTCATAACTTTTGGGCTGCGGATGAATAAATAGATCATCTCCACCATCTTTTTCCCCCTTTACTCTGTGCAAAGATGAGTAAGTAGGCATAATGGCTGCTCGTTCCTGTTCATGAGCTCCACAGAAAGTAGATTTCACCCTGTTTCTCTGCTACGACTTTGCTTGGTGTTGATTAACTGCTTCAGACTACAAAGTGGTGGTTAGCTAATTCATTTTTCTTTCACCAGTTGTTAGCAGTGTGGGGCACAAGATCTTAGACAGTTCTGTTTAATAAAAAAAGGTTGACATGTATGAATGTCTTAAATTTCTTCGTAAATTTGTTTTAAGATATTTGAAAGGAAGTATCATTTCATGATAAACTGTTCCTTTATTGGTTACAAATGAATTTGCTTTGTCAGCATTTTGGGTACATGAAATGTATCTTTTTGTCTCTTGTTTAACAGGTAATTATAGCTTCATTTAAAAGGTAGATTTATACTTGAGATTCCAAGTATACCCTGAAGGGCTGCATTATGTAGAAAGATGAAAACTTCTCTGTTACAAAAAATCCTCGTATTATTTCTACCAGTCCAATTAATCATAATCCTATACTTTCTGCCGTGTGTAAAAAGCAACTTTAGGTAGATAGTTTAATGTGTGAAAGAAAATCTCTATTGCCAGTTCAAAATTTTTTTTGAAGTTCCATTTATTTGAATAACTAGTGTACTACATAAGTAGATTCTGGTCTTCAGAATTTGAGGGCAAGTTGGGGTGCAACTAAATAATGGTTTAAAAAGTTGTAATAGAGCCCAGTATTCCTATGTCATGTTTTAAAATGACCTCCCAACCTGGAAACAGCTGAGCACAGCTTCTGTTGAGTGACTCACCCCCCTGCATTCCTGCAGTACAGGAATTGCTATCACATGTGGTACTGATTGGGCCTGGTGTTGGCAATCTTAGCTAAGCGTGCCTAGTGGTTGCTCAGCCAACACTTTATAACCCTGAGGATTGTCTGCCCAGGTGTTCATTGGTGTGTATTTGGGTCAGTGAGTGAATTCAAATACACTATATTCTCAAATGCATCTTGCCTTTGCCCAGGGTTGCTATGCATTTTAGCAGCCACACGTTCGGGGCCCCTGTGTATGGCCATGAAGGCTGCGTACCTGGCCTCCTTAGGGTGCTGCTCCCAGAAGCCACGGGGCGGCAGCATGGCGCACGGTTATTTACGTCTGTTTAAAGTGCCTCTGAAAATCTCGTGTTAAAAATGCACTTTATGTTCTAAAACTTTGCTGTGAGTTTTAAATTGCCTGTGTTTAGAGAAAACCTACATATATTGTGAGCATTTCTGTCGATATTATGTGTGGCACAGCCGAACTTCCTATGATCAGTCTTAATTACAATTAAGGAAACGTTTAGAAATGAGTTTCAAAAATTGGAAGTCATTTCCCTCCAATTATGGAGTTGGGAGAGAAGTATACACATGGGGGGGCTGGCGGGGGGGAAGTTGCTAGTAATATAGACCTACATTTGGCCATTATTTGGTCAAAACTCAAAGTGTACCTTCTCGACAATTTGACCTTATGTTATGAGCTTATGTATTATTCCAGCAATGGGGTGGGGGTGGGAGGCGATTTGGGGAGAACAGCTGCATCTTAAATTAATATACTTACCCCCCCCCCCGCAAGTTTAGATTGGAGATGCTAATTCTGGTTTGTCATTAGTGTAAATCACCTTGGAGTGGACTGCATTTAGAGAAGAACATACATGTATGTGAGCAGTACATTAGTGTCAATTTTAATAAAATTATATAAGGTCATTGGGTTTGTGTTCTATAACCTGTAGATGGTGTGGCTTAGTTATAAAGTTTCTAACTAGACACACAGGGACTACAGGAAGAAAAAAGCTGGGCCTTGCTTAGTCATTTAATGACACATGAATTGGAAATTAACACTTATTCTAGCGGATGAGTCCCTGGGTGGCACAGATAGTTAAGCACTGAACTACTAACCAAAAGGTTGGCGGTTGAAACCCACCCAGAAGCACTTTGGAAGTAAAGCCTGGCAATGTGCTTCCAAAAGATCCCAGCCTGAAAACCCTGTGGAGTAGCTCTTCTCTGTACAAATGGGGCTGCTGTGAATCCGAACGGACTTGAAAGCAACTAAGGAGGACATTCTTAGTGGGTGGAGCTTGGTGGTTTTTTAAGTGAAGCCATTTTTACCATACTTTTAAAGTGAAAATGCAGACTTTATTCAGATGGTGGAGGCAATTAAAAGTGATCCAGACTTGTACTTTAAAGAAAATAATGATTAATACACTTTTATTAATTTAAACTATTATATCTTGATTTAAATGTTATTGTGTGTCATCTAGCACAATACCATGAACAATGAAGAAATGGCCTGTGGGTGCAATGGCATAATAAGTATTTCCTTTAAAATACTCCACACATCCCCCACACCCTTCTCTCCCCCTAAAAAGTGAAGGAAACAAACAATATTGGCAAAATGTTAATTATTAAAGCTGGGTGACAGCTATGTGGGAGCTCATGGAAGCATACTTTTTTGCATGTTTGGAAAATTCTATCATTAAAAAAAATCTAAAAAGAGTTTTTATCATTATATATTTTAAATATTGGAAGGAATCTTAGAAATAATTTTATCTGCCTCCCTAATTTAATGGAAGAAACCCAGACCCAGGTGACGTGTGTCCTTGGCTGGTGTCAAGAAGCTTGTTGGAGGCGGAGCCTCGCGGGGAGCATGTTTCCTGATGGCTTGATCCTTTCTCCCTGCTCTTTGAGATCTTTGGTTTTCTGAGATTAAATTCCTTAGGGCGTAGGCATAAGCCAAGACTTAGCCTGTGCCCTGGCATTGTGTTAGCATTTTACTATTAAAATGGATTTTGCAGGTAAATTCCAATCAATAGAACTGTATAAATTAAATAAAAATATTTTGAAAATGACGTCCTATACAACTGTAGTACTTAGTCTGTGCTAGGCACAATTATCAGTGCTTTTCAGCTTTTTCTTTTTTTTTAATTGTTGAGAATAGCCTTATACTTTTTAACACATTTGATTTTCACAGCTCTGTGAGTGGGTACTGTTATTTTCCCCCTTTGACAGATGAGGATATTGAGGCCAGTGATCGTGCCGGGTTAAGCTGCCATTTCTCAGTTCCCACACAGCCCTTGCCTCCTGGGCTTGGCAGTGTCCGGGCTGGGTGCTCAGGCTGCACTTCTGCGTTGCTGCGGCGCCCAGTGACAGCCACTAGAAGGAGCCTGGAAGGCAGGAAGAGCAGGGGACTGGTTTTTCCCTCTGCTTGCAGCTCCTGTACGCACCTCCTGCAGTGGTCGCTCACTCGGAAAGTGGCAGTCAGCTCTAGTTTTCAGCTTTTTTTTTTTTTTTCTGGCAGCCTCAGAACCAGCCCCCTTTAACATCCTGCACCCCTTGCACAGATGTTCCTGCACCCACTCTGCTAAGCCCCACTCCTCGCTCCCAGAGGACCACCCCAGCCAGGTAATGCCCCTGCCTCAGAGAGCTGGGTCCCAGCGTCGTGAAATTCTTGTGTTAAACTCTGGACACGCCAGCCCCTGCGTGCGGCACCCTTTCGGGGGTTTCGGTACCACCTGAACGACCCCTCCTCCAAGCGTCTGATGCTTTCGTTTCCCTGGCTCCAGGGCTGGGAGTGGCTTCTGGTTCACCTGTTCCTGAGCCCTTCTGCTGAATTCTGTGTTGTGTTCGCTCATCTCCTTACTGGACCCTTATGATATTTTTGGTGTATATTAAACTTTCCAGGATTATGCAAACTAGAAAATAAAACTATTTTGGTAAACTTGTTGTAATATCATAATTGAAAAGTAGCATCTATTGTTGTTAGCTGCTTTTGAGTTGATTGCAACTCATGGCAACCTGGCGTTTGCGGAGCAGAACAGCACTCCGTAGGGTTTTGGAAGCTGATCGCCAGGACTGACTTCCGGGGCAGCTCTGGGTGAGTTTGAGCTGCAAGTGTTTTTGGTTAGTAGCCCAGTGCTTAGCCATTTGTGCCACCCAGGGACTTGTAAAGTAGTATCTAGTTATTAATTACATGAAATGAGTTAAACCAGTTACTAATTAAATCGGTTGGTGGAGGAGGGCATCGTGTTTGGTGAAGTAGCAGTCAGCAAGGGCGAAGGAGACCCTCGGTAAGATGGCCGGCACGGTAGACGCAGCGATGGCCTCGAACATGCCGGCAGTCGGGAGGGTGACGCAGGACTGCCAGCGTTTCACTGTTGTCCGTAACGTCGCCACGAGTCAGAGCAGACCGTGGCAGCTCACAACGGGTATTAATTAATACTGATAGAGATTTCCACGTATTTACCGCAAGGTCTAAAACTCAAGTCTTAAAAAAAAAAACCGGATGATGCCACTTCCTTTTTCATCCCCCCCCCCCCAAATGAAGTGGAAAGTAGGAGGTGGTAGCAATGTGCTAGTAAAATCTCGTGGCTTTTGGGAAAGATGCCGATCCAGTTAGAATAAATGGCATCAGGAGATTTTAATGAAGTGCAAGTAGACTTCTTTTTTTTCTTCTTGAGAAAACGCTTTCATCACCAGATGAATTTCAAACTACCACAAACCCCTTTGACTTAATGCCTACCTTCCTCTCCCCTTTCTCTTACCCCAAAGTTGGAGGAACTGTGAAATGGCGTTTACAGTGTGCATGTCCTTGATCTGGCTTTTCTTGTTTGTGCTTTGGCCTAGGCCCTAAAAGACCTGGGCGTGACTTGCAAAATTTGAGGATCAAAGTTTGCATCCAAACATAATTCTGAGCAGAATAAAAATGTAGAAAATGTGACAGCTTGGCTATTCCCCCCCTCCCCCACCTTGGGCACAGTTTTGAATGTTTAATAAAAGTCTGCTTCCTCACAACATGTTTACATGGAGTTAGCATGCATGCCTTAGTTTGGTGCTTTTGCAATTTTTTATGTAGCATCTGTTCTCAGGTCCAAGTGCACTAACAAGGCCTTCATACATAGAGCAGCGAGGACAGCAGGGGAATCGCTCCTGTGGGTTCCTGACTCCTCCTGCAGTCTTGAGTTATTATTCATAATGTAAATTCTCGCTCCGTTCCCAGCATGTACATAATTAATGGAAAACATGATCCTGGGAAGTTTTGCAGCCACAAGGAGGTCACTGGTACCAGATGTTTCATCATTGCCGTTAGGAAGCGTTTGGAAATACCTGGTGAGCTCTTTCAAAGCATAACAGTAAGCATGTCCTTTTGGATTTTGATGGATTCCTTACTGTTATGGGTTGAATTGTGTCCCCCCAAAATCTGTGTTGTAATTCCTAACCTCTTTGCCTATGGTTATAATCTCATTTGGGAATGGGCTGTCTTTGTTATGTTAATGAGACAGGATTAGTGTAGGGTATTTTTTTTTTTATGTTTGGAATCAGTCTCTTTTGAGATAGAAAAGAAATGAAACAACCAAGCAGAGATGAGGGACAAATGCCAAGCCACATGGAGATCTCCAATGAACCAGGAAACAGAAGCTGAAGAGACAAGGACCTTTGCCCCGAACGGACAGAGAGAGAAAGCCTTCTAGAGCCAGTGCTCTGAATTTGGACTTCTAACCTCCTAAATTGTGAGAAAATAAATTTCTGTTTGTGAAAGGCACCCACTTGTGGTACTTCTGTTATAGCAGCACTGGCTAACTAAGACTGTTTATCTGTGCTGAACGATTAAAGTGATGGCAGGCCCAGTGCCAGTGCCTTCTTCTGAGCGCCTTTATCTAGAAGAGGTATTAATTATGCCACACTCAATATGAAGCACACGTCATTCACCTTTTCATTTTGTTCCCTGATTTCCTTCAACTGTGCCAGGTTTTAATTAATGTGCTTCAATGGTATGAAGATGTGAGTGTTTATAATTACATCTTTAGTAGCAATGTTTAAAATCTTTACTGGCAATATATTTACCATGTAAAATTTCCTGGAATTGAGGTCAGTTAGCTGGAACCTCAAGTAAATATTGGAATGAAATATCTTCCAAATGGTTTTTTATCTTGAAGGTTAAAAATAAAATACAAAATAGGACAGGCGGCGAGAAATACCATGTTAGAGAGTAGAGGGTGGATTTACAACCGGTCTCTTAACGTTGGGATTTCTCCTGGCTTATAGGGTTGCTTTGAGTTGGAATCGACTCGGCACTGGGTTTGGTTTTTGGCTGGGGGTGGTGATGGTTCTTACGTTTGACAAAGAAAGGGAATTAAAAAAAATTATTATTATTTACTTTTTTTCTTCACTCCCAAGTTTGTATATCATGAAAATACTTCTGCTTTTCACAGTGAGAGGGCCATTTTCAAGCCATTCTTCTCAAATGTTTGTTTTTCACCTCGCATTGAAGTGGGGGGAAAAAAAAAAGCCTTTTGGTTTTTGAATTCAGTTCTGAGGAGTATTAAGAAACCTCTGTATCACTCCTTGCTGTTTTCTTTCACTGTACTTCTCGTCATAATCAACCTTATTTTCTTTCCCTTTCTTGTGGCTTGTCTTAAAAACCTAATTTTCAAGCCTCTGGCTAGCTTGGTGGGATAGTGGTTAATTGCTACAGCTTCTAACCAAGAGGTCGGCAGTTCAAATCCACCAGGCGCTCCTTGGAAACTCTACTGGAAACTCTGTGGGGCAGTTGTACTCTGTCCTATAGGGTCGCTATGAGTTGGAATCAACTCCATGGCAGTGGGTTTGGTTTTGGTTCGGCCAGTTTTCAGATGGACTCACTTGCTCCCCATTGTGTCCACTCTCGTCATCGTCATTCCCAAGGCGCTTGGTATGATTTGGCCATGTGACTTCATTACTGTCTCTAAGAAGCCAGGATGGCCAGGTTCTTCAGAGTTCTCATTCCTTTATTTGGTCTCTTCTGCATCCTGCTCTCATCTGCTGGTTTTGTGGTGACACCAGGTACATGACCCCACACTGAGTCGTGTGTGGTTAGGAGAAGCAGCCTAGAGCAGTACCTATTGTTTTACAGATAAAACTCAAAAAGAAATCATTGTGGACTACTGTGCTAGAAAAGACTTAAGGACAAAGACCGAGTGTTATGAAGAAGCTAAACGCTAGAAGAGGTATTCACATAAAGCATGTGATGTGCAGTTCAGACTCCACTTTTTAGGAATGTGTGATGATTCACTAAGGGGTTAAGTTTTCTTTTGAACAAACCTCATCTTCATATAATACAGGTAAGACTGCAGAGCGAATATGTGAAAGCACAGAAAATTGCTCGATTAAGGGAAATGGCTGTTTTCTTAAAAACAGGCTTGAATTGCAAATACTGCTCAAAGTCATTGATGTGCTCAACAAATGTTGGGTGGAATGTTGGACTCAGAAAAAAAGTATTTGACTTGGGCTCCTGTTTTCATAGTAAGAAAAAATACAAGGTAATTTTGAGTACTTAATTTTATGGTTCTTCTTAGAAGCCAATTGGAGTGGAGAAGGGGTAATTGATACAGGCGTGAGCAATCAGGGAAAGATTGTGATTTTGGGAAGAAGAGATATGTTTTGGACATTGGCCTTTGATGAATGTGTACAGGTGTGGAAGGAACAGCACGCGTCCTCTTAACAAAAGCCCTGGCCGTTTCTAAACGGGAGTGTCTTCGTTAGGGAAGAGCTTGAGAAGAGCCGGGGAATGGAGGATCCTGAAACCCAGACAAGACTTGAGGTTTCAAGTGCCATGTGCTAGTGGGCGAATGGAGTACGGGAAATAAGAATTACATAGACTTTATGACTGGATTTGTCGTGGCATGTGATATCATTTAGCAGTGTAGGAGTTCTACGGAGTCATAAAGTTCTACTTTTGTTTTTCATCAGGCAAGCATGCATTTTTCCATAGAGTCAGAGGTAGTTTTCGTAGGAAAGCAGACAGTGTATCTGGGGCTCTAGAGCACAGATTCTGGGTCAGGTGGCTTGGGTTCAGATTCCGGATTGGCTATTTATTGGCTGTGTGACCTTGGGCAAATTACTTAACCTTTCAGTGTATCTGTAAAATGGTAATCGTGTCTATTGCACGGGGTTGTTGTGAGGCTTGGAAGTGGTGGCATGTGATGTCACTGTGTACACGTTAGCTATTATTACTGTCATTGTTTGTGTTTGGAGAGCATTTCCTGGAAACCGTTAGTGGAGTTTTCTTTAGGATAGTTCTTTGAATTGTTTTTCACAATTTTACTAGCACCACTCTGTGTATCTCTGCATAATCCTCATTAGAGCCACGTGATCACGTTCATATTTTTATAAAGGTTGTCAGTTTAATATTAAAGTGATTAATAAAGAAAAGGTATGAATCGTTTTGTTACCTTGTGCCTTGTGTGTTAACGCGAAGCGATTCATAAGCCTTCTGCCGTAACTCTGTGTGTGTGTGTGTCTCCGTCTCCTGGCAGCCCCACAGTCACATCTGTGTGTGTGTGTGTGTGTGTGCGTGTGTCTTCATCTTCTTGCAGCCCCGCAGTCACATCTCTGTGTGTGTGTCTTCGTCTCCTGGCAGGCCCGCGATCACATCTGTGTGTGTGTGTGTGTCTTCGTCTTCTGGCAGCCCCGCGATCACATCCGTGTGTGTGTGTGTGTCTCCATCTCCTGGCAGCCCCACGATCACATCTGTGTGTGTGTGTGTGCGTGTGTCTCCGTCTTCTTGCAGCCCTGCAGTCACATCTGTGTGTGTGTGTCTCCGTCTCCTGGCAGGCCCGCGATCACATCTGTGTGTGTGTGTGTGTCTTCGTCTTCTGGCAGCCCTGCGATCACATCTGTGTGTGTGTGTGTCTTCGTCTTCTGGCATCCCCGCAGTCACATCTGTGTGTGTGTGTGTCTTCGTCTGCTGGCAGCCCCGCAATCACGTGTGTGTGTGTGTGTCTTTGTCTCCTGGCAGCCCCGCAGTCACATCTGTGTGTGTGTGTGTATGTGTGTCTCTGTCTCCTGGCAGCCCCACAGTCATATCTCCAGGAGATAGAAGCTGTAGAAAGTAGACTCTTCCCTCACAGATCAGGGGCACCTTTGGGCACACTTCTGGCTGTCTCAGCGTCCTCTGGGATGGCCTAAGGTCAGGAATTCAGTCTTCACATGCATTTAAAAATTAAAAACAAAAAACTTTGTAGCACATTTGCCAATTCAACATTTCTCAAGTGTACAGTGTAGTGATATCAGTTACGTTAATCCCGTTGTGAAACCATCACCCATAAAAGTTGCCAAATTCCCCAGTCCCGTAAACAGAAACTCATCACCTCCTAAACAATGACTACCCCTTTCTTCTTCCCTCCTGCCCAGAAAAACCAAACCCTGTGCCATCGAGTCGACTCAGACTCATAGCGACCCTATAGGACAGAGTAGAACTGCCCCACAGAGTTTCCAAGGAGTGGATTCGAACTGCTGATCTCCTAACCATCACGCCACCAGGGTTTCCCTGCCCCTGGTAGCCACTAATAAACTTTGACCTCTGTACACTTGCCGATTCTTATTATTTCATATAAGTGAGATGATACAGTATTTGTCCTTGTGATTGACTTATTTCACTCAGCATGTTTTCAAGGTCCATCCATGTTGTGGCATGTACCTGGACTCTGTCTTGCTTTATGGCTGACTAGTATCCCATTGTATGCATCCCCACATTTTGTTTATCCAGTGGTTTCCACTTGTGGCTGTTGTGAATAGCGCTGCAGTGAACACTGGTGTACACATGTCTATCTGCATCACTGCTTTCAGGTTGCTTGAGATTGCTGGGTCATAGGATAATTCTATGTTAAACTTACTGAGGAACCACCAGACTCTTCTCCACAGCGGTTGCACCGTTTTGCTTCTTACGCGTTTTCATCTAGGGTTGTCATGTGGGTCCGAGCCCCTCCCTCCCTCCCTCCCTTCAAACTTCCTGTTCATGATCATGGTTTGTATAATGGCTCATGATGTACATGCTATTTTTATGTTTGTGGGGCATCGTTCTCCCCCCAGGGAGAGAAAGTTTGTCAAAATGGGGAAAAAGATAACATTTTCAGTCTTTAACTATGGTGAGCACATCTCGTGGGGGATGGGGGGAGGCTGAGGAAATGTAGTATTGGGTGTGCAGGGGGCAGGGGAAGGCAGGCGGGCCCTGTGTGCTGCCTGAAGAGCTCCTGAAATGGAACTAAGGGACATGAGATGTTGCAAAATCTGAAACGGAGGCTCTTTTGCTTAAGCAGTTCTACCTCCAATTATCGTCTCCTTTTTTGTGAGAAAGATAATTTGTTGCCTCCTGGTTGCCAAAGAACTTACCCTGAAACATACACTGGTCTTCTTATAAGACCCTCCAAGCCTTTGTCGTCCTTAAAAGTGATCCAGGTGGACCCACTTATTTTTTCCCTTAAATATGTGATTCACCCACCTTTTTCTTTTTGCCAAGCCATGCCCCCTTACCTCCTTCAGAGTTCTGAGGCATGTCATTTAAATGAGCCCTTCTGTTTTAATACTCCCAGCTCATCCTTCTGTTTGCTTTAGCTACCAACCTTTTACTTAAAATACACATTTCTCTATAGTGAGCCCTTCAAAGTCTAGGCTACTTGTTACTTTGTGTATAAGCTCCTTCTGAGAACTAAAGGAGTTGCATATTACTTGGATATGGTTACAGTTAGTCTTGGTCTAACGTTTTCATTCTCCAGGACTTGTATGTGTATCTTTTTCTCATTTTCTGGTAAAGCCATAGAGTAGCGGAGTGAGGCGCACCCATCCCACAAGCGCCCTACGGCGTGGGACACTGTTGCTGTGGACGGCGCTCCACTGTGTCCTGTCCACCAGGGTCTGCGCTTTTGTCTGTGAGTTGGAAGGATATTTGCAATTTTGGAATATTAGCATTTCTGTCATGCCCTGACCCCAGTGCCTCTGTGGCTGTCTCGCAAACTAGGTGAGTACCTTGTTTCCTGGGCTCTAATGTTGGGCTTTGGAAGAAAGTGAAAAGGGAGACCTCGTCCTCAAATATCATAAGGCATCAGGGTGCCCAACAACAGCAAAAAAGAGTGTGAAAGCTGCTTGGGCCATCATCTTTTCAGCTGTCAGCCCCCCGACCATTCACGCGCAGACGTGCTCCCCCCGGATGGGGAGCCAGTGCTCTCTGTCTGGTATTTAACACACATTTTACAGAGGCAGGAAGCCTGTATCGTTCTCAAAGGTAGAAATAGAAAAAAAAATTTCCCGGATCTTTCTCACGTGGTACCATTAGGATAAGCAGGCTTTGCTCAGAAAATGTGCATTGCGGAATTTTCCATTTAGCTGAGTGCATCTGTATCTAAAAGAAAGGGTCATGGGAGGCACGCCTCACGAGCTTCTCAGTGTCTCCAGCTAGGGAGCGGCTGGATTGATATAATCCATGACATTCAGGCTCCTAAGGATGATTGATTGTGCCCTCGGCAGGGAAGAAAATAGAAATTTAAAGACTGTAAGAGTAGATGACGTGTCCCCAGCTCATGCATGGAGAGAGGTGGGCGCTTAAACAAATCACTGCCAGTTTGCTTGGGAGCTCAGTGAAACCAGGAGAGTAAAATGGTGGGCAGGTAGGTCAGGCCTGTGATGGACAGTGGGGTCAGGCCTGTGACGGACAGTGGGGTCAGGCCTGTGACGGACAGTGGGGTCAGGCCTGTGATGGACAGTGGGGTCAGGCCTGTGATGGACAGTGGGGTCAGGCCTGTGATGGACAGTGGGGTCAGGCACTGGGGGCCAGGTCTGTGATGGACAGTAGAGGTTGATGGAGGTCAGGCTGTGATGGACAGCGAGGATTGATTGTTAAGCAAGACCAGATCTGGGTCTACTTCATGGAACTCATTTCTTGTTCGGGGTGGGCCATTAATCACATAATCGCTCACTGAAGTATAACCTTGGCAAGGAGGGAGGATACATGGTACAATAGCAATAAGGTGATTCCACTTCGACTTGTCTACAGAAAAAATAATTTGCTGAAACCTAAAACACAAGTAGGAGATAAGTGGCTGGTCAGTCCTCTTAGTTCTCCCCTCAAATAGGGGGAAAAAAAAATTAAAGTAATTAACATGGTACAGTTTTTCTGAAACCGTGGTCTCTTACAAATCGTCTAAATTTCTCAGGAAAGTCAGCATACTGGGTTTTGCCTTTAGTGAAACACCAGCAATGCTCGTACCCTGTCACTGAAGGGCACCCCAGGGAACGTGTTGACCCTAAAAGATGCGATAGCTGGCTTCGTTACCTAGCAAATACTGCCGTGGATGGTGATCTCAGTGCAGTGCCCGCCCGGAACCTGGGGAGTCAGATGTGTTCTGCTCAGGGTGCAGAGTTCCAGTTAGTATCCAGGCGTCAGGGAGCCAGACACCTGTGCTGAAGAAGGACTTACTGGATCCCCATATAAGGTGGGCTCTCGGGACTTCTCTTGAAGATTGTCCTGAGGCTGGTGTGGCTGAGCAGAACTCCAGGCTCACTGAGGAAAGGGTCAGGGCTGCTCCCCTTCCCAGGTTGGTGGTTGACTGGGAACTGTCTACATCTGACTCCAGGGCAGTGAAGGGGCATAACTAATTCCCCGTGTAAGCCCTTCCTCTCCTTCCTTAATGGATGTGCAACTACCTTTTCTGTGAGTACTTCCCCCATGTGTGATGGATGGCAGAGCTGTTTTGAGAGAGGAGTTCTGTCTTATAAAGTATTGTTGTGCACTGCCGAGTGAATTCCAGCTCACAGTGACCTTATAGGACAGAGTAGAAGTGCCCTGTAGGGTTTCCTAGGCTGTAATCTTTACAGAAGCAGATTGCCAGGTCTTTCTCCCGTGGAGCCACTGGGTGGATTTGAATGGCCATCCTGTAGGTTAACAGCTGTAACTGGTTATACGTCCTTGTAGAAAGGAGTGTCAAATGACTGGTTGCGCATAGGATAGAAGGAAAAACACTTAGGTATTAAGAGAAAATATGTATCATTCACTACCCAAAACAGCAAAAAATACATTGGGAGTTTTTGGCTTTATTGATTTTTGCTATTTGGAACAAAATAATCTGATTTTTGTGAAAGTGGTGGCACTGGGAATGTTTTATTTGTGCTCCATGGTTCCTTGCATACTGTTTGGCACGTAATTCCTTTCATCCCGAGGGTCTGGGCGGCTGCGGATATTTTACTACAACAAAGTGCAGCCAAGGCCTAATCAAGAGGGGGCTTATTTTTACCCTTAAAAAAAATTTTTTTTTTTTCATTTTCATGTCCTTTTGTGCTTTCTGATGTAACTGCAAGTAAGACATAACTTAATGAGTGAATTGACTGTAGAGAATTCCTGAGAGCAGACCCTGAAGGACTCTGTTGCCTTTATATAGTTCATAGGCTCACGCAACGGCTAGCCTCTGCTCACTTGTACAGTAGTCTCTCAGATGTTAAGGGGACAGTGGTGGCTCAGTGGTATGATTCTCGCCTTCCATGTGGGAGACTCAGGTTCAGTTCACAGCCAGTGCACTTCATATACGCCACCACTAATCCATCAGTTTCAGGACTAGGAAGAAAGGCCTCAGCCAGTGAAAACTCTGTGGTCACCATGGTCTGATCTGCAGCCAGTCGTCGGGGTGGTGCGGGACTGGGCAGCGTTTTGTTCTGGAGTCACCAGGAGCTGGAAACTGACTACATGGCGGCTAACAACAACATCAAAGGAGCCCCGGTGGCGTGGTGGCTAAGTGCTTGTCTGTGAACTGAAAAGTTGGAGTAACACAGGAAGCAAAGGCCCTGAGATCGGAGGGTGCCTGTTTGAGAAAAAGCGAAGAGACTGATGTGGTTAGAGGAGAAGCAAGTAAAAGAGAAATAGGCTATACTATGGGGGGGAAGTAGGGGGTTGAGTGTGGGACCTAGAGACTTAGTAAGACAGAGAACAGAGGGGCCCCAAATCTGGAAACAAAGTAACAAGAAATGGCCCAGGGCGCAGAAACAAAGCCATTCCCCAAAACAGTGGGGCAGGGTATCTAAAAATAGCCCACAAACTTCTTTAAAGTTGCCTTTCAGAAGCAGCTGGAGAAAACCAGGCCCAGGGCCATGGGCAGAACATCCATACCTGTGACCGCTGTGTGACCTTCCACCAGGGGCAGTAAGGGGTTACAGCCCCAGCTGGGGAATCGAACCCAGGGAATGAGACTGCGCAGGTGCAACACCCTATAATAAGTCCTGCTACGAATCCCAGAGGCCTCCGGGACAGAGACATCTTGGAAATGTGCTGCACGTGCACCATAGTCGATATATCCCCGCCTGTGCCTATGAATAAGTTTTTTTTTTTTTTTTGGGGGGGGGGGTTTATGCCTGTGAATAAACATGAATCTTTTCCTGCCCAAGAACTTTTAAAAACTCAGGTCTGTCTTTTGTTCTGTGAGATGGGGGTAAGCGTTGCTGTAGGCCCCCCTCGTCTCTGCTTGCAGGCCTCTTCAGTAAAGCTTTGCTCGTGTGGAAAACTACGTGCCTTACCTGCTCATTCTTGACCAATGAGAGGCAAGAACCTTATTCCGGTAACAGGAGGTTTGAACCTACCAGCTGCTCTGTGGAGATAGATGTGGCAGTCTGCTTCTATGAAGATTATATACGGCCTTGGAAACCCTATGGGGGCAGTTCTCCTCTGTCCTATAGCGTTGCTATGAGTTGGAATTGACTCGATGGTGATGGGTTTGGTTTTTAAAGGACGTCATCATTGTCAGATGTTACTCGCTGGACACTGTGACCAATTTCTAGAAGGCAAGGATTCTGCTGAGCTTGATTCGGGTAATGCTTAGCATAGCAGCATGGCCGTGTTTTAAAGCTGATGGTCATGGTTTCCTTTTTGGAGATTTCATTTGTAAGTGAGGTCTCACATACTTTGGACATGGTATCAGAAGGGATCAGTCCCTGGAGAAGAACATCAGGCTTGGTAAAGTAGAGGGTCAGCAAACAAGAGGAAGACCCTCAACGAGATGGACTGACATAGTGGCTGCAACAATGGGCTCAAGCATAACAACAATTGTGAGGATGGCACAGGACTGGGGAGTGTTTCGTTCTGTACATAGGGTCACTGTGAGTCACAACTGATTCGATGGCACAGAACAACAACAACATAGTTCTTGGTCATTTCCCAAAGTGTAGAATGGAGTATTATAGGCCATCTAAGATGGCAGTGGGTTTGGTTTTTTTCGGTTTTTTAAGGTATTTGGGCCTCTTTAAAAGTGTCACTGGTATAGACATATTGCCATGTTTATGTAGTGCCCTTTAAATTTCAGAGCGTCACAAGGTGTTATTTTGGTCTTATCAGACTCCTAACACCATCACCCGCGTGAGACGAGGACTCACTCACAGCAGCTCTCGGCATGTTTTAACATGAAATACATCAAACTAAAAAATAAACGATAAAACATTCATGAAGTTTTTTAGAGTTTCTTTTCAGCATTTCTTTGAAGCTGGCTTTGCATTGTTGCATTTATTACAGTCACTCTGCTGTTCAACTTGGCTGTATAGGTTTTAATCTTGGGTTCAGATATGCGTTTTAAGATGGAATAGCATTACGTGAAGTTTTAATCTGTTTATAAAAATCAAATGCCGTCCTCGGATCCGTGTGCCTGCCACATGGCGCTTTTAGGATGAGGAAAGTGTTTCTATTTATAAACAAAGATTGGGAGTATTTTAGGTTTGATTTGCATATGGGTTTATATCTGGAACCAGTATATCTCTATACGTTGTTGTTAGTTGCCGTCAAGTCATTTCTAGCTCATGGAGTCCCTGTGTATGCAGGCTTGCCTTTCAAGGCACCTCTGCATGGATTTGAACCACTAACCTTTTGGCTAGTAGTGGAGCACTTAACCATTTGCGCCCATTGTATTGAGGTTTTAATTTAAGCCTCCGAAGCAGTGCTTAGGTGTCCCCTCTCCCCCAACTGCCAGTTTCAAGTAGTACAAAGTTAAGTTTCAAAGTGTGTTTATCATGTCGTGATTGAATATTTGCAAAAGTTAACAAATCCTTGGATTTCTCAAATAGGTGTTAGCGATCAGTCTTATTGACTAAAAGAAAGCGTAACAGCTTTGCTGTGCTTGCTTGTATTTTAGCTGGAAAACAACAAGACAATTAAAGCTGCAAATACAGCAGGTCGATTGATTTCGTCAAGAAAAGAGGCCTTTCTAGAATGTCAGCTTTGACAGACTTGGGGATCTTTGTGTCAGAATCCAGTGGGCTTGGAAGACAGAAGCCTTAAATATTTCCTTTCACTGCGCTGGTCCTATGGGAAGTTTAAGATGCAAAACAGCTTAAACGTTGTTGACAGGTACGAGCAGGACTGCTGAGTTCCCTAATGCTTTGCCCTGGTAGACACTTGAAGTAGCCTCGCTTTTCTTATTTGCTCAGTAAGTACCTATCAGATGCCTGCTGTGTACTTTTCTAGACACTGGGGATACAGCAGGGCAGAAAGACAAAGCCCCTGCCTGCATGGAGCTGATGCTTGAGCTTGCTACGTGTTGCTCATGATAAGTAATCAACAGTGTGAAGTTATTCATCGGAAGCAGCTAATTATGGACCATTCTTCAAAATATGATTCCAGTTAGGTCCAGTTGGAGGAGTAGGTCCAGTGATAGGACCAGTAAGTGTGGTTGGAGTCCCTGGGTGCCACAAATGGTTAAACGCTCAGGTACTAACTGAAAAGTTGGTGGTTTAAACTCACCAGGGAAACCTCGGAAGAAAAGGCCTGGTGAACTGCTTCTGAAAGGTCACAGCCTTGAAAACCCTACAGAGCACAGTTCTGCTCTGCACACGTGCAGTTGCCCTGAGTCAGAATCGACTTGACCACAACTGGTACTTTTTTTTTGGTTCGTTGTTGGGTGCCGTCAAGCCGGTTCCGACTCATAGCAGCCCTTGAGCACTACCTAGTCCTGCGCCATCCTCATAATCGTTGTTATGCTTGAGCCCATTGTTGCAATCACTGTGTCAATTTCCTTGAGAGTCTTCCTCTTTTTCGTGACCCTCCACTTTACCAAGCATGTTTTGAGTGCCTTCCAACCTGGGGGGCTCATCTTCCAGCACTGTATCAGACATTGCCCCTCTGCTATTCATGAGGTTTTCACTGGCTGATACTTTTCAGAAGTAGACTGCCGGGTCCTTCTTCCTAGTCTGTCTTAGTCTGGAAGCTCAGCTGAAACCCGTCCTCCATGGGTGACCCTGCTGGTGTTTGAATACTGCTGGCATAGCTTCCAGCATCACAGAACGTGCAGGCTACCACAGTACAACAACCTGACAGACACATGGGTTTTTGTTGTTGTTTTTTTGGTTTAGGTTCAGACATATCGAAGTTCCAGGTATAAACAGTTTTCTTGCTTAATTTAAAGCCGCATACCTCCC
Source organism: Loxodonta africana (assembly GCF_030014295.1). Lineage (NCBI taxonomy): Eukaryota > Metazoa > Chordata > Mammalia > Proboscidea > Elephantidae > Loxodonta > Loxodonta africana. Next base: position 188,597,477 of record NC_087345.1, read on the forward strand.
CCTCCTTCCTCTTAACGAAAGAGTAATTAATAAAGCACTTTACTTAAATAAAAGCAAATAATGGTTTAACGTTTCTGAAAAAATAAATACCTAAAGGGAGTCATATGGCTCAGATGTCAGGGATGAGCGTGAAAACAGTATGGGAAATTCAGAGGGAGACACTCATTATAAAAAGGGACATGCAATTATTGAACTAGAGCTGTGACGCGGGAAATGTTCCCATCTAAGTGTGGCCGGGGTGTGCTTGTGTGAAGAGCGTTCTGTGATAGACAAAGTCTTGCAGGACTTCTCTCTCAGGTTATTAGTGGGTGGTGATCATACATTGTGTTATTGGCAAGTAATGATTATGCCGTCTGAGGTATGAAGTGATATTAATGACCTCTTTCAGTGAGAAATAACACTTTACAGCATCGCTATCATTTAAACATATTAAAATATGTTATAATGCAGAAGAACACCCTAGGGGAGAGAGGTGAAAACTTAGGAGTTTAATTTGGAATGCAGTTGGGAAATTATTTGTACGGCCAAGAAAGCTTCAGGGCAAAATTTCAGTAATAGAGAATATTATTTTCTAAACTATTATGAGGGAAGAGAGTCGGGTTTTCAAGAACCTGGACTTCATTATGGTTACCAAAGGGGGCGGGGGAGGGGGGGCTGTAGCTAATTGTAGTTGCTCTTCTGTAATAATCCGAAATAAAAAATGAAGACATTATTGATGATAGTTATTTAGGAAATACATAATTTATTTTTAGATTGTAAGTATTTCAGATACAGGCAGTCCCCAGATGGCGAGCATCCAATTTAGGGACAACTGTACATTTCCATTCACCCTGAAATGACTGCAACAGCCCCTACTCCAAACAAATTCTGCATGGTAATTACCTCCACTTGCGGCACATACAGCCTTTAAACGACTGGAAAGGCTTCGAGCCTTTTCATGGCACTAAATCCATTGCCGTCGAGTTCATTCTGACTCATAGTGGCAGAGCAGAACTGCCCCATGAGGTTTCCAAGGAGCCGCTGGTGGATTTGAACTGCCGACCTTTTGGTTAGCAGCTGAGCTCTTAACCACGGGTCGGCAGGGCTCACTTGCACTAACTAAAAAAACCAAACCATTGCCGTCGAGTTGGTTCCGACTCATAGCACCCTATAGGGCAGAGTAGAACTGCCCCATAGGGTTTCCAAGGAGCGCCTGGTGAATTCACAGTGCCGACCTTTTGGTTAGCTGTAGCTCTTAACCACCACGCCACCAGGCCACCAGGCCACCACACCACCAGGGTTTCCACCTTGTGCTGAAGTGAAGGTAAACAAGAGGTGTATGCACCTGCTGAGAGCTACCGACACGTTCTCACAGACCCTCAGGAACACGTGTCCTTCCTGATCCCGGGGCCGCCTGTGTCCTGACCATATATCCAGACTTTCATATCTGCCCCTTTCATGACAAATGATATTTTGACAGTGTTACCAGGTCCCTGTTTCTGTGTTTTGGGGGATTATGCTTCAGTTACTATAAACTATACTTTCATCAATGTTCAGTACTGTCTTAGTGATTCTCCAGGGAGCTAATCAATTATAGGAATTGTTTTTTCATTTTTGTTTTTAGCTTTATTTGGCTTACTTTTATGGTAAAATATTGTCTAAATATGAAAAGGGAAGAATTGGAGCATGCCAAATATAATACATTTCTACAGCTTGCTCTAAAAATCTAATTGGCCTGTGTGCCTCTCCTTACCTGCATTTTTACTTTTTAAAACTTGGTTCCTTAGTGTCCCAGAAAGAAGACAGGCCTTTGTAAGATTCTTAATGTCAGCGTCAGGGTTAAGCCTAGAATCCCTTTGCTCTTCATTCATCGACCGCCCTTTTCTTTGAGCTGTGCTGTCTGCTTGGTGTGTCACGGCACACACCCCTCTTGGAAAGTCAGCCTTGTAGCCAGGCACCACAGGGAAACCGAATGTAAAGTACAGGCTTCATTTTGCACAATTAAAATATGCCTTTATCCTGTTATTCTGCAGATAATATTCTTTTTGAAATTGATTTGTTTATTACTGTTGTAAAAAATATAGGTAGATAGCATTTTCTTAACATCCATCGTTTACATTTCCTCGTCATTGACAAGGAGGAGCCCTGGTGGTGCAGTGGTTAAGCGCTCGGCTGCTGACCGAAGGGCCGGCGGTTTGATTCCACCAGCTGCTCGCTCCACAGGAGAAAGATGTGGCAGTCTGCTTCTGTAAAGGTTACAGCCTTGGAAACCCACCCTATGGGGCAGTTCTCCTCTGTGCTGTAGGGTCGCTGTGAGTCAGAATCCACTCAATGGCAGTGGGTTTTTTGGTCACTGACAGTGCTATTGCAGGACAAAAGCTCCACCTGCCAAATGAATTTCTGACCCCTGCCTGCCCCTCATCGGCCTGGCAGTCAGGGAACATTTAACGTAACACAACATGAAAGACTTCTGCGTAGTTTGCTGTCATGCCACTCCAAAGACAGCCTCAGGGAACCTGAGTCAGGCTCTAATGGAACACATCCTTTATCCTTACTCCATAGATTTGTTCTTGAAGCAAGCCACCCCCAAGACTTGCAGGGCTCTGTGTGCACTGGGCGTGTGTGAAGCACTCAACATGCCTGCAGCCTTAAGAACGACTGGCCTCTTGAACTGCCCTTGGTGGTGTCAGCATGCTGGCTGGCAGTGTTGCGGCACCAGACAGCAAACCCACACTGTTGTCAACAGCAGTCATGAAATTGTTGAAGCCCAGAGCTGGGCCCTCAGGACTTCACTGCTATTTGTATGAAGCAGTTTTAAAATACTAAGCTTGGAGAACTCCCACTGAGCTGGGTAAAGACTCTGTGTCCTTTGGGCCCCCTCTGTGTTTTATCAGTTCTCGGCTGCAGGGCAAATGCCTTCCCTGGGCTCAAGTCTGAGGCGCCGAGGGGCTCAGCTGCCAGATTCCACGCCGGAAGCCCCACAAGGCACGGAGAAGAGGTTTTGAGTTTGTTCGCCTCTGCTGTGTTATTTTGGTTTCAGAGTTCAATATCCAGTCACCGAGGACAGCTTTGCAATGTTTTCCAGCCTAAAAAAAATTATGCATGCAGTTAATGGAATTAAAATCTGAAAATTACACATGTATGCTTACACACACACGCACGCACATGCTTACACACACACGCACGCACATGCACACACACATATTATCTCCTCTCGTTGGAGTCTTTTCTGTGTGTCTTCTGTATGTTTTGTAATTCTCTTTTAGACTTAGGTGAAAAATTACGCTATTTTAAAATAGGGTACCCTAATTAAGTGTACTAGTTGCCATTGAGTCAGTTCCAACTCTTGGCGACCCCATTGTGTCTGTAGAACCATGCCCCATAAGGTTTTCAGTGGCTGATTTTTCTGAAATAGATTGCTAGGCCTTTCTTCTGAGGACTCAAACCTCCAGCCTTTCAGTTAACAGCCGAGCGCGTAACTGTTTGCACCACCTGTCAGTGGTACTATATAAATGTTGAGGTACAAACTCTCAGAATTAGAGAAGGCCTGGGCCTGTGTGGCCATTTTATGTATGTATTTAACATACATAAATAAAATGTAATACTTGAACGTGTTAGGCTATTTTATTCGCTCAGTGGACTGATGTCCCGTGCCCAGGGCCATGGGGTGGACACTAGGCAAATACCAGTGCAGGGGACACACATGGTACCCGCTGTAACGTGCCTTGTAGCCTACACATGACACAGCTGACCCTCACAGCATATAATTGAAGTCGTCCTACTGGGGCATATGAAGACTTGGGTTAACCTTGGGAGTGGAGATTACCAGGGAAGCTGAAGTGGCGACCTTTAAACTGAAGAAATGGACAGCAGGCTCATCTGGTGAAACGGAAAGTACCTGAGGGGAGGCTGGAGGGCCTGTCCTGTTTGTCTGGGCTGGGAAAAGTCAGCCGGGTTGGCGGGCACAGTGCAAGAGGAGAGGGGTCACAATGATGCGGTGGGGGTGGTAGGGGCATGTAACAAATACTTGAGTGACTGCTGGGTGCCCAGCACTAGTCTAGGTTCAGCAAACAAACCAGTTTTATGGAATGAGTTGTTTCTCCCAAAAGGATGTATTGAAGTTCTAACCCCTGTACCTATGAATGGAAACTTATTTGGGAATAGGGTCCTTGAAGATGGACTACAGAGAAGGGGACGAGGTTTGGCAGATTTTAGATGCCCTGAGTGGAGGTGCTTGTGTGGCCCACGTTGGAAGGTTGTACAGTTCACGGGATCCGTGGCTCATCGAGAGGTCTGGGCTGGAGGAAGGAGCGTGGAAACCCTCAGCTTCTGGCTGTGACTAAGGCTGTGGGGGCAGAGGTGATGGTGCTGGGGAGCGTGGAGATGCCCAAAGCTGTCTCTGAGGCGGAGCCCAGCAGACTGTGAGGAGCAGAGAACTGGAGCCGGCAGGAGTGCGTTGCTCCTGGAGGAAGGGGGTAGGGTTGGAGAGATGAAAACCCGCCTCCGAGGGACTTAGGGATTTAGTTTAGGGCCTATGGAGAGCTGGATCCATGAGCTGGCACACACTCTCAGCCAGTGAGTGCCACTGATTTTACAGATGAGGGGACAGACCCAGGGGTGAAGAAGTACGTCCAGATTACACAGCATTAGACATGAGCGCACAGCAGACTTGTGTCCCGGTGGAGCACCGGGTGTGGGTGAGGATGCGGGCTGGGGAAGGCAGGTGGGGCCAGAATGGATAGCACTGCCAGGGCCTCTATGAAAACATGTCTTCCTCTTGTTTCCTATGCACAGGGCATAACTTGTGGGTATAGCCTGAAGGCCCTGAAACCTTCATGTAATCCATCCTGTAATTACTTAGCCCGCCAATGAAAGGCCACTGTTCTGTGAAGGATTGGACTTGAGTTCAGAGCCCCGGTACTTTTGTTGTGATCTGCTGTCTAGGTGGGCCCTGACTCCCGGTAACCTCAAGTGCAGCAGGGGAGAAGGCTGCCCGGCCCTGCACCGTCCCCACGGCTGGCTGCCCGGCCCTGCACTGTCCCCACGGCTGGCTGTAGATCGGACTGTTGTGTGATCCACAGGGTCTTCACTGGCGGGTTGGCTGTAGATCGGACTGTTGTGTGATCCACAGGGTCTTCAGTGGCGGGCTTTCAGCAGTAGCTCCCCAGGAGGCCTTTCTTCCCGGCCACTTTAGTCTAGAAGCTCTGCTGAAATGTGTCAGTGTCATAGCAGCGTGCGAGCTCCCACTGACAGGTGCGTGGTGGCTGCACAGGAGGTACACTGACCAGGAGTTGAACTCCTGCCACTTGCACGGGAGGTGAGAATTCTACCACTGAACCACCACTCCTCCCAGCTCTTTCCAACCCCCCGGTGCTTTTAGATTCCACCTTTTCAGAAGTTAGCCCAGACAGGGCTGTGTTTTCCTGCTGAAGAACCAAAGATCAGCCCCACACAAAAACCCTAATAAATACAGCCTCTCCAAGTTGTGTTTTCTTGTTTTAATTCCAAAGGATCTAGTTCTCTCAGAATGCAGCCAAGAGCCTGGAGAAAGACCCCGGTTAGTTTTAATTGCTTTGCAGCTTTGGCCTCTCTAGTTTGCTCTTTGGCCTCCGATATTTATTTAACACAAGTAAGAATTCAGTGTTGAAGTTCTTTTCATTATAAAATAGAGCATGCTCCTGGTAAGGAAGTTATACATTGCAGAAGAATGTAAGGAAGAAAGTAGAAGTGCCCGACCTTCTCCACCCCAGTTGCAGTCCCCAGAATTAATCCGAAATAACATTTTTTTTGGTGTGTGTGCCAGAAATTTTAAATACACACACAAGCCTACAATGTATGCTCCTTTGTAGTTTTCTTTTTTTAATTTAAATAATTTTGATCTCTTTTTTGGTGAGCATATTTGACCTGTTCTGTTCTTTTTAATGATTGCAGAGTATTTTGTTTTTATTAATGTATCAGTTTCTCTACTTTTTTTTCTTTCTGTAAAAACCAACATTGCGAATGCTTCAGAGGTCAGCGGAGCAAGGGCGGGGGTCTGGGGAACATGGTTTGAGGGGACTTCTAAGTCAATTGGCAAAATAATTCTATTATGAAAACATTCTGCATCTCACTTTGAAATGTGGCGCCTGGGGTCTTAAATGCTAACAAGTGGCCATTTAAGATGCATCAATTGGTCTCAGCCCACCTGGAGCAAAGGAAAATGAAGAACACCAAGGTCACACAACAACTAAAAGCCCAAGAGACAGAAAGGGCCACATGAACCAGAGACCTACATCATCCTGAGACCAGAAGAACTAGTTGGTGCCCGGCCACAATCCATGACTGCCCTGACAGGGAGCACAACAGAGAACCCCTGACGGAGCAGGAGATCAGTGGGATACAGACCCCAAATTCTCATAAAAAGACCATACTTAATGGTCTGACTGAGACTAGAGGAATCCCGGCGGCCATGGTCCCCAGACCTTCTGTCGGCCCAGGACAGGAACCATTCCTGAAGACAACTCATCAGACATGAAAGGGACTGGTCAGCGGGTGGGAGAGAGATGCTGATGAAGAGTGAGCTAATTATATCAGGTGGACACTTGAGATTGTGTTGACAACTCTTGTCTGGAGGGGGGATGGGAGGATAGAGAGAGAGGGAAGCTGGCAAAATTGTCACAAAAGGAGAGACTGGAAGGGCTGACTCATTAGGGGGAGAGCAAGTGGGAGTACGGAGTAAGATGTATGTAAACTTATATGTGACAGACTGATTGGATTTGTAAACGTTCACTTGAAGCTTAATAAAAGTTAATTAAAAAAAACCCAACATTGCAGTGAACTTGTATGATTTCATCCCATAGAATATGTAATTGGTGATGGAATTGCGGGGTAAAGGGAATGGACAGTTCAAATTTGGGTAGGTGTCAGATTGCTCTCTCTAAAAATGCCTTCTTAAAAGTGCTTATGTTGGTAAGGAGCCCTGGTGGCACAGTGGTTAAATGAAAGCCTGCTGACCGAAAGGTTGGTGGTTCAAACCCACCACCTGATCTGTGGGAGAAAGGTGTGCCAGTCTGCTTCTGTAAAGATTGCAGCCTCGGTAACCCTCTAGCGCAGTCCTACTCTGTCCTGTAGGGTCACTATGAGTCGGAATCGACTTGGCAGCCACGGGTATGCGTATTAAAAAGAGTGGTGGTCAGAACATATATTGTATTTTCCCATGCATACTTCTTCAAGGGAGATTTAGTACCATCTTTAGCAATCCACCTTCATGCCTAATTATATCTTGTTTCATAGATTAACAAGAATTTAAGACCAGAGGAAATTTTGGATGTGCTAATGGCATGAGGAGGTCCCTGGGTGGTACAAATGGTTTACACTCGGCTACTAACCAAAAGGTTGGCAGTTCGAATCCACCCAGAGGCACTGTGGAAGAAAGGCCTGGCGATCTGTTTTCATAAGGATTACAGCCAAGAAAGTTCTGTAGAGCTCAATTCTACTCTGTAGCACATGGGGTCACCATGAGTCAGAGATCGACTCAGTGACACGAGGACTCTAGGCCTAGTTAGAAAAAAATTCGAAATAACTGTCTTATAGCCATATTTCATAGTTCAGATATCTCTTATAAGAATTGTGAAGAAATTTAATTTTATTTCACTGGAGGGAGAACTATAAATCATACAAACACTAACAAAGATGTTTGTGGATGATTGAACTCTGAATTTATAACTAAGTAAATTACTGAGCCAAATCAAATTCCCTGAAAGCATAAGCTTTTATAAAGCTTTGTAAAATCAAGTTGAGGGAACTATTCTAACACTAAATATTTGAGCTGTTTTGAGGAATTATTTTTATTTCTCAATACAAGTAGTCCCTGACACACAACGTGTTCGAATTATGACGAACCCCAGCCGTCTGTTTTTTGTACATCTTATAGGGTCGCTGTGAGTCGGCACCGACTCAGTAGCAATGGGTATGGTTTTTTTGGTTTATCATTAGTAATGTGTACTATATACACAGAATGTTGCAGCACATAATTTGCTGATTCTCAGATGTTCCAAGACAAAGATTGGATTTATGAAAGCACTGATAGTAAAATGCAATAATAATGAGAGCTTAAAAAAATATATTCTGCTTGTGTCAGAACTGACTTACGACAGAGTCGTTGGAACGGAGCCCCTGGTAAGTTGGGGACCACCTGTACCACGAAAGGGAAGTTTATGGGTACTTTTCTTGTCTTTAGAGTCAATTCACAGATTGTCCAGCAGAGGTCACTGCGTGTTAGTGATTCAGCGTTATTACTGGCAACTGAGTGAGCCTAGGACCTGAAGTACTTTCTAGAGGAAATAGGTCTGAGTCTGATGTGAAAATAGTTAGATGTTATTTTAGAATGTTGTCATGAAAATTATTATAGGTGTCGTAATAGCATTTTTAAGGTATCACAGAGGATATAAGTGTTACCTGATAGCTAGATGTACTGAACATTTTAGTTATTTAGAATAGTCTAATATGGGAAATATTACTAAAATGTGGCTTGATTCCCTACTGTGCTATCCCCCTCATCTGATTAGTTTTATAAAGGAAATCTTACTAGTTACGGAACTGGAATAAAATTGAATTTTTGAAGCGATTTTAATATGTAAAGAAAAGAAACCAGGACAGTTCCCTACCAGTGGCTTCGTGACTTCCTGTTGAAATTTAATTGTTCTGAAATTTCAAGTATGTCTTTACCTGCTAGGAAATGGATAATTTGCCTTTCAAATGGAGGATCACACAGCCCAGTTTAGTGCACTCTTCACCTTCCCATCTCCCTTTAACATGCACATTATCTTTCTGTGTTCTCTGTCCCCGACCCACACAGCCATTATATTCTGTGTGACCTTTGAATTGTTACTATCTTCAGTATAAGGACGACTGGGTGCAATAGAAGTGCGTGTACGTGTGTGTATGTGTGCATATTCATACAAATACATTTTTGCTGAACCTTTTCAGTAGGTGACATTTTAAATAACACATAGATATGTCTATACATTTCTGAGGTTTGAGTATAATTTTTGCCTGCAAAGTCCATTATTTGATACCCGTTAAATAAAAATGGATTTTTAGAAGAGATCACCTTTTTAGGTTAAGTTCTGTTTCACTATTTTTATATTCATTCATGCTACTTTTTTTTTTTTTCCTCTTCTGTTTGTTTCACGGGCCTTTTTCTCCAGCCTTCTTTTAGAAATCATCTGCTGACAGCAGCCAGGAGGGGGCAGTATGATCGCACCGCATCCAGTAAAAATCTTTATGCCTTTCTTTTCAGTTGGCAGGTGTGAGGGGCACTGGTGAGAACAAAGCACATTATTACTAAGCAGTGAAACCCCCAGTGACAGTGCATTGCAGTGAATTCAAATACATGATTGGGGAAATTCTCACAGCCCTGTTGACTGGTCTCCATGGCGAGCCTTGGTAGACGCGATCACTTGTAATTAAAATGAACACTTGTGGATGGAGTGTGAGCTATAATGTTAGTGGGGAAATTCCTCATTTCAGTACTTTCAAAGTATATGGCCGCCCTTTGATAGTAAGTGTTTTTTTTAATGCCTTGAATAGGCATGAGGCATAAAAAATACCATGAGATAGTCGGGAGAAGACTTGCTCTTTGGCTTCATCTTTGTTTTTGAAAATAATGGAAAATACGCGCAAGTAAAGGTGTGTAGATTACTCAGTACGTCTTGCAAGAGACTGTTGTCATAGCACCGGATCAAGTCCTGGCTAGCATGGTTATTATTTCTGTAAATAAACCAGACATAAAACTGGGCCACTCAACAGTTTAAGTCCTTGACAAAGGGTGTGGCTATAGTTATTTTTTTCTTTATGACTTATCTTTATTGTAAATATGTGTATAACAGGATGTCTGCCGTTTCAGTGGTCTTCGCATGTGCAGTTCAGTGACCTCAGTTATGTCCATTGGGTTGCTCAGCCATCACCCTTTCTGGCTCCAGATTTTGCTATGGGCATGATTATCGTTTTAGATTTATTTTTTTATATCATTTGTATGACTTGTACTTAGATTATCATCTCGACTTTTAAGTTTCTTTCTTTTAGGTTCCATACCCAATTTTCAGCCTTTTTAATGCCTGGCATAGAGTTTTGAGTGTGCTAAGTCTCAGTAAGTATTTGTCCAGTGGTTTTTATGTGTAAATAATGGAGAATTCCTGCACCTTCCTCAGTGATCATGTATCACTTTCCCTAAACCATGTGTTGAGGCTTCTGCCCCTGTTGCACGTGGTCCTGCCTCCTACATGGCCCATCAGAGCCTTCCCTGTCTTTCCTGTCAGCCATAGCACCCTGCCCCAACTTTTCTCTCTGTACTGATCTTCACTCCAGCATGCAGGCAAATTAACGCAGAGACATAGCCTGCTATGAAGTAAATCAATTTCTTCTACTAATTGGTTGACAACATTAGGCTTGATGGGAACTGGCATGTTAGCTTCTGCATCGCTGTTGCTTCGACTCTTTGTGAAATGGCTTGGGGCGCAATTTGGTTTTTATTTTTCTTTCTCTTGCCTGACAGAAGCCCTTGCACAGTAACTGTCTTGGTTAACCTGCCTTTGTATGCCTGTGCTTTCAAGCTCCTGACCAGCTGTCTTCAATGACAGATGATGAGATTGGGTACAGTACAAGGCAGTGAACAAATGCCCCAGAAGTGGTGCTGCCATGGAAGGTCAAGTGTGGCTGGAAAGGGACAGCAAGGAGAGCGGCGTGAGCTATAGGTCTGGATGGAAAAGGTGAGGCTTGAGCCATACGAGGGCCAATATGGATTTGGATAACTGAGGGCATGTAGAGATTAGGGCAGGATAGGATTTAAAAAATGTGGAGATACCAAGTGTTTCTTGAGTGAAGGGAAGAGTTTGTACATAGGTGTCAGGGAAGCTGGGGCTGAGTTGCTGGGTTGGCTTAAAAAAATGGATCAAAGGTCTTCAACAAAGGCGAAGGAGCGTATTTATTCTTCAGGCAGTGGAAGAAAAACCATTAGAGTTTTGTTTTTTTTTTCCCAGAAAAATAATTTAAGTAATCCTTACTGTCATTAAAACCAAACATCTCTTGATCTAATGTGTGTGGAGCAAGTGCAAGCTTTGTAGCTGAGCAGACCTGTGTTTGGTAGTCAGATCAGCCACACACTGTCAACTCTGGGACCTTGCGGGGAGGTTCCAGAGCCTTCCCGGAGTTTGTCTACTCATCTATGTATGTAATACCTACTCACATGGCTAATGGGAAGAGTAAGTTAGGTTGTATTTATGGAAGTCCAACACAATGTCTAGTACATACTGGTAGTTGCTCAAATATTAGTTTCCTTTACTATCTCATCCTTTAAGATTGAATTAATAGAATAAAAAATTAAAACACAAATACATTGAGCATTTTCCACATGTTGGAGACTGACTTCAAGGAATGGACAGTTTATCAGATTTGATGGATATGGTCAGAATAATAGGTAACATAATTTTTAGCCTGTGTGCCAGGCCTTGTTCTAAGTGTCTTGTGTGTATTATCCTGCTTTGTCCTTTGAACACCCTGTCAAGTTGGTGGAGTCCCTGAGTGGTCCAACGGTTAATGTGCTTGGCTGCTAACCTGAAGGTGGTAGGTTCAGTTCCACCCAGAGATGCCTTGTCAGAAAGGCCTGGTGATCTACTTCTGTGAGATTACAGCCATTGAAAACTCTACTGAGCCTATTTCTATTCTGACACACGTGCGTTTGCCATGAGTTGGAATTGACTTGATGGCATTTGGTTTGCTTTTTTTTTTTTTTTTTAATCAAGTTGTTACTCCTTTCCACTGTTATCCTTGTTTTACCCCTGAGGTCACTGAGGACAGAGAGGATAAGAAACACTCCCACGTTGGGAATAGGAGGCTTCAGGATTCAAACACGAGCTGTCTGGCTCCAGGTCCATGCCCTCAATAGTTGTGAGCACAGAATCTCACTCAGAAAGGGAGGAAAGAACTACCTCTAGCAAAAATAAACTTACTAGTATTTTCTGGCTACCATAATTTGAAGTACTCTGCAAATATAATCAGTGTGGTTGAGTGGAAAAACCCTCAGAGTTAGAGAGAAACCATTACTTCATCCACAGTGTTTAGCCTTGAGCCAATCACTTCACCTCTTTTGGCCTCTGCGCTCCTTTTTATGAAGGATGACCTTGAAGTCCAAGACATCCCTCCATTCTACTTCTATAGGCGCCATCCAGGCCCAGTGCGTTTCTGAACCGCCTTATTTTGAAGGTATTTTCAACAGGGACATTCTCAAAGTATGTGTGCATGGTCTGGAATTACAGTTACCAGTTAGCTTGGGGATACCCACCGTAGGAGCCCAGTCTTCAAGCTGGGGTTGTGGTTTAAAACACCGTTGTGGCCCTGGTCTCCTGTGTCGCCTTTACTAACGCCATCTTAGCTTTCCCCTCATCTCATTCATATTCAGGACGTTACCCCTTAGCTTTTTGATGCCTTTTGTTCCCAGCACTATAGCCTCAATCTTAACTAGAAATCACCCTACAAATTGAAAAGGCTCCCAGTTCTGGAAAAGGAATTTTGAGGCTTTCATTCAATCAGTAATATGTATGAAACCACCAACTTTAGAGTCTTTACAAAAAAACAAAGCAGTCTCCATGTTTCATTGTTTTCAGTTATCCATTGTGTGCTTTGAGGGCTTTTGGCTGTGTTTTTGTTTCTCTGCTGCTTATTAAATAGAACGACTCTTTAAGACCCTACTAGCTTGTTCCTGCCCATGCTGCCATTTTCTTTCTTTTCCTTGAAACTGTGAGTTTTTCAGTTTTCAGCTTCAAAAATAGTATGTGCTCATGGAAGAAAATAAAAGGAGAGAAGGGTGTAAAGTGGAAAATAAATAAGAATGCCCTTAATACCGCTACTCCCCCTTTCTCTAGAGGGAAGCCACAATAGTCATTTTTCTGTTGTACCCTTCCAGAATTTTTCTGCACATATATGAGCATTTTAAACGCGCCCCCACACACAAATGGTTTCCTGCTATGCATACTGTTCTGCCAATATATCTTGGATATGTTTCTGCATCGGCAAATATAGATTGACTTCCTCTGTTAACAGCTCCTTAGTAATTAGGGGGTAATTTCTCACAACTCCCCTATTTTTTTGGTCCCAAAACAAAATGCTTTGGCCTTTTTCCCATGGTTCTCCCTCACACCACTTCTTATTTTCAGTGCTCTTGCAATTCCGTGCTTTCTTCAGTGCTCTTGCAATTCCGTGCTTTCTTTAGTGAGAAAACTTCATCGCTGCCCTCAACTCTTGGAAAGTTGTAGCTTCGGATTGCCTTAGCGCGTTACTAGTTACCTTTTCAATAAGAAAGGGGCAGGTTGCAGGGTTTGCACGGGAACTAGAGAGGAATGTAGGTAGTTGAGTATCGAATCGTGGGTCAAGACATAAAGTAACAACCTCGTATTCAGAATCTCCAACCCTGAGCCTTCAAGTCAGGAGAACTTCTTGGGGATGGAAGTTGTTGTTAGCTGACATCAAATTGGCCCCCAACTCATAGTGACTCAACGCATGGCATTATGATACTGTAGGATTTTCATTGGCTGATTTCAGAAGTAGACCGCCAACCCTTTCTTCTTGTCCAGTTTAGTCTGGAAGCTCCTCTGAAACCTGTCCATCATCATAGCAACATGGAAGCCTCCTCTGACAGAAGGTGGTAGCTGTGTGTGAGGTACTTTGGCTTGGGATTGATCCTGGGTCTCCTGCATGGAAGGCGAGAATCCTACCACTGGACCACCACTCTGTAGTTATCTGGCCAACAACCTGGCCTCCCCTCCCAGTCCTTTGCCCTGTCTCCTTTGTTCTCCCCTGAGCTGTCTGCAGCCACCGGCCACTGGGGGTCTAAATAGGAAGTAAAAAGACAGCGTATTAGAAAATTCACAGTCAAAATTATTTATAACTCCTTGTATTTGAACCAGTGCAAATATAATAATTGCCTCTGAAATTATAGCTTGTAAGTTTATTTTCTGGAGCTGTATGTTACTAGGAAGCCCTGGTGGCGTAGTGGTTAAAAGGTATGGCTACTAGCCAAAAGGTCGGCAGTTCGAATCTACCAGGTGTTCCTTGGAAACCCTATGGGGCAATTCTACTCTGTCCTATAGGGTTGCTATGAGCCGGAATCGACTCGACGGCAACAGGTTTGGTTTTTGGTTTTGGTATGTTACTAACATTTGTATTTGTGTATAGTTAACTTTTGATTGTATAAGCTTCTCATTTTCAAAATATACATTGTTAGCTAACCCATTTCTGATTTCTCTAAAAGCAGCATTTGTGAGTGTTACTTATCTTGGTGTAAATATCATACACGTTAGTGTTGGCAGCAGCATCCGTGACCACCTGTGTTGAACTATTCATTTCCCCCTGGTTTGCTCTGTTTTCTTGTGTGTCTTGTATCAACCTTTTGAAACCACAGTCAGTCCCTTCATTCTAGGTAAACCTGAAACACCGAGGGAAAAGGCAGTGCCCCTCAGTCCGTCGACTGATGTTAGGATAAAGGTCTTGATAGCCTTTTAGCATGGAATATGGAGCTGGATTCTGAGAATGGTTCTCCAGAGGGGCGGGGGTCAGTAGGGACAGGAGGAGACCTGGGGAATATAATATGTGATGACAACAAAGAGTCAGTTGCTGAGGTCTTTATAAATGAGCATTTTTTAAAAACGGAGAACATTGTGGATTTTTTGGTCCCTCATATCCGTGTTTAAATGTAAGCGCTCAGTATTTGCCCCAGGCCAAATACCAGCCCTGTGCTATGTGAAATCAGAACAGTGGTTTGATTCTCTGCGTTATGATAAATCCTATGATGCTGTTGTAAGGAGCCCTGGTGGTACAGTGGTTACGTGCTTGGCTGCTAACCAAGAGGTCAGCGGTTCAAACCCACCAGCCAGTTCCACAAGGGAAAGATGTGGCCGTCTGCTTCCATAAAGATTACAGCCTTGGAAGTCCTATGGGGCAGTTCTACTGGGTCTTATAGGGTTGCTACGAGTTGAAATTGACTCGACAGCAGCTGGTATACAGGTGACGTTGTAGGTGTGAGTTACCTGGGCAGGCAGCAAGTGGGAAAGTAGGGTCAGGTCTTCACTGGCACTGTGGAAATAAGAAAAGAGGCTCTCATTCAAACCCTAAACCATTGCCCCCTCCTAAGGATAGAGGCCGACTACTTGGCCCTAAGAACGTTCTCTCTACAGGTGCTCCTCACCTCTCACCTTAGCCTAATCGATATGCTTGCCTTGGCGTCACTGACAGTTTCGGGCTGCCCGTGGTTGTGGTTTTGTACCATGTTGACTAGATGGGAGGAGGGCAGCACGGCGAGAGGCTGAGAAGGTGCATTTGGAAAGTTGACCGCGTGGGCCTTTTGCCTCAGTGATCGCTTCAGCCAGTTATGATGACTTGTGGATTTGGGATGCTGGAAATTAAGGATCCTCTTTTCTTAGAAACCACTCTGCTTGTCTTTGTTTCTCCTGGCAGACCCTTAAACAGAGAGGATGTGTGTGGGCCTGGGATACCCAGGCCTGATCTTGGCATGATGGTAGGTCACGGCTGTTTGGATGTTGGGAACCCAGGGCATTCAGAGAGGGAACTGGGCAGTCTTCCAGACTGGGGCAGGGTGGTTTTGGCTGTGGTTTAAGCTACCATGACTCAGACAAAGCCTGGTCCTGCACGTAGAGCCCGTTGCCGTCAAGTTGATTCTAACTCTCAGTCAACCTATAGGGCAGAGTAGAACTGCTCTATAAGGTTTCCAAGGAGTGACTGGTGGATTTGAACTGCTGACATTTTGGTTAGCAGTGAAGCTCTTAACTGCTGCACCACGAGGGCACCATGTACGTAGAAGGGAAGCTGTTTTCCCAGTGTTGGTGACCAATGGCCAGCTCTATACTGAGTAAGCACAAGGCTACAGTGATTTGAACTGTTTTTAATTTCTAAAAGTGTTGGGGTAGCATTGCTGTATCTGCAATGCCAGGTTTTCTGTGCCATTCTCTTCCTCCCCATCCTCTTGTCAGAGGGACCATGGGTTTGGGAACTGCTCATGTGTGTGGGGAATATAGGTCAGTATAACTGACCACAGCATTGCATGCTGCGTGCATGCAATGTCTATAGTATCTACTTGTGAATAAAGTAGTTAAGAGCTAGGGCTGCTAACCAAAAGGTAGGCAGTTCGAATCCACCAGGCACTCCTTGGAAACCTTATAGGGCAGTTCTACTCCATCCTGTAAGATTGCTACGAGTCGAATCGACTCAGCGGCAATGGGTATGATATGGGCCATTGAAGGAGCCTGGGTGGAAAACCCTATGGAACAATTGTACTCTGTAACACAAGGGGTGAATGGAAATGGGGTTTTATGACCATTGACCTCAAAAAATGACAAATTTATCCCAAAAAACCCAATGTAAGCTTAATGAAAACTAAGGGTCTCAAATATTCTGGGTGTTCGTCATTGTAAACAGGCTGTTATGTCACTACACAGAGGGTTATGACAACCAGATGAGGTGTTTTCTCTCAAACGTTTGAGTGGCTGGCTAGTCTCTTTTTAATGGATCTCAAATAATGCAGCGTAATGTTAATTTCCATCAATCTGTGCATGGACGTGTGCGCCGTGCTAGACTGGGCTCTCCCTGAGACCTCACTCTAGCAAATCGGAAGTCATCGTTCTTTCTGGGGCTGCGGTGAGTAGATCCAACGAGGAGCAGAGCTCTAGTCTATCTCCAGTCATTGCCCTAAGGGGTGTGTGTGTGTGTGTGAATTAAAGGGGGAAAGTCCCCCTTTGTGCTTTCGCATTACTACTTTGGAACACAGTCTGAAAGACTTCCTCTTTTTTTTTGGCAAAGGCTGTAAAGAGAGATCACATTAGTATGACCTTTGCCTCCTAAGGTGTGGATGAGTGAGTTGTGGTTGGAATTTAATTTTAACAGGTTTTATCAAATTGCTAAAAGATATTGAAAATGTTTAATACGAGAGGCAGGAGCCGTAAATCACACTCAGGCTTGTTAAAGTGGATGTCCGCAGTGCATGGGCAGACGGAGCCTGTGTTTCTCCTGGGGACTTTTCATTACTGCGCCAGTCAGGGGCGTTATTCCCACCTCGTAACTCTGCAGTATCAGATGGCCGCTATGTACGGTGCTGAAGGAAGGCTTTAACGCCCCTCTCCCCTTCTTGGGGGAGGAGCATTTTAAAGACCTATTCCTTTACCCATTTATAGGTCATTAGACTGTTCACAGGGATCTTAAAAAATCATATTTGAAGGATGGAGGCAAGTATGTTAGTGTCACCGAGTGGTACTTCTAGCATTGAATGGCGTCTCTTGAACCACTTTCACCTGTAATACATTTTTCTTTCTCGTTCTTCATTTTTTCCTCCCCCTTCTGTTTTTTTTGGGGGGAGGGGGAGGGGCTCTCCAGGTTTTCACCTTCTCCTTGCCCAAATTAGATTTGTCTAGGACACAGGTGTAAGCATCTCTCTAATCAGGGACCCTGTCAGTGGTGTGTAGGCTGGCTTTCAAGGCCCTTGGTTATCATCCCGGCCCCTCAGGCTTGGTGCAGTTCCTCCAGGGCCTGGTCGTCTTGTATCCCCATCCTCTGAGTCAGTGTTGGCAAAACTAAGGCCTTCAGGCCCAATGCAGCCTGGTTCTGGGAACACAGCCACGCCCATTCATTTACTTATTGTCCGTGGCTGCTTTTCACCACAATGGCCGTAGTTGGGGAGCTGCCACAGAGGTTGCATGGTCTGCAGAGTCTACAATATGCACCGTCTGGCAGACAAAAAAGGTTTGCCAACTCCTGGCCTAGGTCATAACAGATATTTAGTAAGTGTTGGGTAGCACATGCATTGATATATTAAAGGTTTCCTAGTCAGGTTTTACTTAATATGTAAATAATAGTACTTGTCCCTGCTGTTTGGGCTACTTGTACACTCTATAATATGTAGTAAAGGCACAGCAGGGTATGTACTTGGATTCACCCCGTCCTGACTCATCATCCCATCACATCTTTATTAAATGAATGTATTCTGCAAGCTTTTGTGCAGTGCCTCCTGATGAGAAAAGGCAAGGATTGGAGAAAGAAGCTGTTGGACTTTGGAAAATATTCCCAAGTAGCGTAGATGAAAATCCCTCATTCATTGTGAATTAGTCTGTTAATCTTTTCTAGTCTTTGTGAGTCCTGGGAGAATAGGGCAGGTTAGGGCAGAGTGTGAACTTGTGCCCGCCATCCTGTCTGGTTCAGATGGAAGGCAGGCTGAGCCTGTAGAAGGAGCTGGCTAACATGTGTGAAAGCAACTTTTAGCTATTTCTTAAAGAATGAAAAAGACAACTTATGTGTTGCCGTCCATTTCCTCCGGAAATCAATCAATGATCTTATTTCCCACGTGGAACTTTAAGAAGTGTTTCAATCAAAGTACTTATGGATGGGTATCCCAGATCAATATAATTCAAAAGGGTATTTGGTTTCAAAAGTGGAGTCTTCTTTATGAAAAAATATGGCCAAGAGAAGGTGACCTGTCATTGCCTGGGCCTGGAACATCTTGAACACAGTTGATTTGACCTCGTACATAGGTTTAAATGTGTATGACAATGGTCACGACATCTCAGTTTGGTTGTGCTCATGTAGTCATGCACATTTTTGGATCTGGTTGGAAAGAAAGCACTGTTCTTGAACACTTGCCCCCAAATTACAGCACATGTTAAGTACGGGAGACTTGAGGGTCATGTCCTTGTTCTTCTCATATGTTCTGGCATCTCCTTGGCTAATTTTCAGAGGTTTGTATCCAAATATGAGTTAAGGCCCTCAAACCAGTCAGGATTTTCTTCTTGATTTTATATTTTAGTCATAACAGATATAAAGCACACTCTGTGCGTGGTTTCAGAGACTGTGTGCTGCCAAAATATAGAGTTATGAGTTAATCATAGAATAATGTCCAATTATGGTGTTTGTTCTCTTTGGCTCTGTTTTCTTCCTCTGCCCTCCCCAGAAAGAGAGATTAAAAAGGACAAAACTTCATCTCGAGACATACACACAGACGCGTACACAGTGTTGAGACAAAGTGAGGGAGACAGACTTGAGAGAGAGGCAGACAGAGTGTGAACGCTTGCCCCACACAGAGGAGAGTGAGACACCCAGGAAGCAAACATACACAAAGACACAGAGAAGAATTTCCAAAGTGCTGCCGGCTCAGCGTTCCAGTCAATGAACAAGTCTGAGAAGGAGCGTTGGTTGGTGGGAGGGATGAGTCTTGTCTTCCCTTTTCCCTGCTCCTTTTGGCTTCTGAGGCTGAGCCTCTCATTGCATTGGACGTAACTGCAGTGTTTAGAGGTCCTTCTTACTTTTTGGGGAAGAAGCGGTAGTACGTTCTGACCTCTGAACACAAGTCAGGTGCTTTATGTTGTAGGTAACCAAACAAAGAGCCATCAGCTGCACTGCTGGCAGTTTCCAGGGATTTTAAAAGATAATGCCTGGTAGACAAGATTGTTGCTGTCTCTCCTGACACAGACTTAAGAACCTATCCCCAAGTTAAAGTGGGGCTCCAGTGAAGTTGGAGTCCCTGGGTGTTGCAAATGGTTCACGTACTTGGCTACCAACCAAGAGGTTGGAAGTTCGAGTCCACCCAGAGGTGCCTCAGAAGAAAGGCCTGGTTGATCTATTTCAAAAAATAAAATCAGCCTTTGAAAATCCTGTGAAACACAGTTTTGCTCTGAAACACACGGGATCCCATGCATCGGCGTCAGTTGGGTGGCAGCTGGTGGTTACGAGTGAATAAAGTCGACTTTTAATTTTACTTTGAATTTCCTCAGTTACTTCTGTTGTTTTCAAAATACCAAGGTAACCTCTTCCCACTCCCCCACTCCTTCTCCACCTCACCCCTTCAGATCTCTTTAAAGGGAAATAATTAACCTTGGGTTGACCCAGCCGATTTGGAATTGGGTGCTTATACCAAATCCATCATTGCTTGAGTCTGCAAGACCACTGTGAGCACAGACAGCTGTTAACAGGTGTCTTTAAAAGGGGCTTTCCCAGACTTGGTTATCACAGTAACCCAGGCTTAGAGCAAGAGGTGTGCCAGGCCCACAGCTGGGCTTCAGGGCTCCGTTATTTACTAGCCGGCAGCCTTGCACCAGTTACCTCAGCTCCCTTTGATCTGCAGTTGCGTAGGCCTGTTATGGAGAGAAGTAAATCCTAACTGGCACGCTCCTAAGGGTCACTAGGAGCTTCCTTAAGAACTATGAGGTGTCACACACGTGAAGTGCTTTTCAGAGGTTTTCCTTCTACAGTCAGACCCCGGAATAAGAATGGACCATGGTCTCAGAATCCACAAGACACACTCAGTGTTTTTGCTTCTCTGTGTATGTTCTCAAAAGTGCTAAGGTAGAAGGCAGCTGACAACATCAGGGCCATCAACACAACATCAGGGCCATCAACACAGTCCTTAGTAACTCAACAAATTCAGTAATCTTTGCGAGGTCTTCATGGATGGCTGAACCTGGTCAAGGACTGTGGATTCTACGAGAGCTTAGCCTTCATATTTGTTTGTCTTTGTGTCCCGAAGCTTAGAGTTGTTGATACATGTTTGTTGAAGCATGGCGACCCACGCTTCTGGCCTGAGCCTTTAAAAGCAGATGTCCCCCTAGGAGGGGACCTGGGCTCCTGCCTTGTTCGCATTTGGGATTGATGCTGTGGTCAGAGACTTCATCAGAGCTTAGCTGGGCATTGCCTCGGCAAGGCTGTGGTGGGATGTGGAGCCCTGGAGGACTCAGTGCCAATGGCAGCCCTCGCCCATGAGACGTCAGTGTGGTATACATAACACTGGCAGAGGGGCCAGTGTAGTACTGGGGGTCAGCTTTCCTGCCTTTTGTCTGTAGGGAGGCCAGGGAGGGACTATAAGGAAAACATGTCTTCTTCCCAAGTCACTTCAGGGCCTCTCTGGTGATAACTGCAGACCCTGTGGGGTCCTCTTCTGGGACCAGCTCTGTCGTCACAGCCTAGAGGGTCTTGCTGATTACCTCTGGGTGCACTAAGGGTCTGTTACATCTCAGGGGTCTCACCTGACCTGTGGGTTTCTTGCCTCTTTCTGCTTTGGGCACGTGAGCTGGGGCTGTTCATTCGGATTGTGTGGCTTTGAGCAGAAATAAATCTGAGAAGATTCTGCCCTTAGTCACAACAGATTCTTTTCTTTGTGGTTTCTAACCATTTACCTTTCAAAACATTCTCCTTCCCTCTCAGCCGTGGGACAAGGGTCAAACTATCCTGCTTAATATGTAAAAGCTGGAGCTTAGATGCCACCTGCTGCCTTCCCAGCAGAAAGGACCTTTTTGCTTTTTACCCACGTTTTCCTGCCTGATACAAGAGGGGCACAAGCGTTACCGTGGGATAGGCAAAAATTATGAAATGCAGTTTTTCACTTACGGACCTTACGTGCTCTTTGGGGGATGACATAAAACACTGACAGAAAATAAAGTGCAAATAATACCAGCGTGCCCAAGATGAAGTGCGAAGTTCCAAGGACCAGGCAGCATGGGTTAGGGGTCAGTGGAAGAGGGATGGATGAGTTTGAGCTGCGGTTGTTGAACAAGCTTGTCTGGAAAAGGTGAAACCTGAATGTGAGAGGTTGAAGAATGGGTTGTTGATATTGGTAAGGTGTGCTCAAGTAAAGTGTTTTTTTCAAACTCTTTGGTAACAATGGGAAGGTTTTAAAATCAAATGCCTTGTTTCCAATGAATGTCAAAGATGTAACTTATTTAAAATTGAACATAATTATTTTGGGAGAAAAGTTTGGTAGTCTATTAAAAGAAGCCTAGAAAATTCCTGTTTCGGTTTAACAGTGCCTCTAAATAACGCATGTCGAGTATGCATAAATAATCACGTGTCTGGAGAAACCAGGTCTGCTATAAATAGGAAGCTGTCAGACGCTGGGTGCAGCTCCCTCACGTCTGGGAACAGCCTTCAGGTTGTGCTCTGTGCGCGGCTCCTCCACGTGTTAATGACAAAGCTGTGTGAAAAAAAGTATCCCTTTTCACTTTCAAGCTGTTGAAGCCCAACTTACATTCCGTATGCTTTTGTGTGTCCCTGTAGAGTACTCTCAGAGTGGATTTTGATATTTCATCACTCTCCTGCTCTACCTTCAGGGACCAGATGTACTGGAGTTTCATGTGTGACCTGCAAACTCAAGTCTCTCACACACAGCCGAACGGCCCACAGAAGGAAAACCCCGCAGCCCATTTGTCAGAAAATGAATTCGTGAAAAAGCTCCTGAAAAATCTCAATTCACACCCTTTATAATGATTATTTCTGGAAGATCATAGGAAATAATATTAACATGGTATATGCCCCATGCCCTTAAAAAAAAAAAAAACAGGCAACATTAGTCAATAAATAATTCAGTTACTTCAGACACCTCTTTTGCTTTGCTGTCCTGTCCTACATTTTGTCTTGGAAAAATGGGCTTCTTTGCCTCTAAAGATCTTGTTTTTTTAATAAATGAAACTGAAAATGACTGGTTTGTTCAATAATTCATCCAATTATAATTTATTCAGTGTTTTTTTGTACCTTTTTTATGCAAATAACATGCGTGTTATATGGTTTTTGTCGACCACACCACTGGTCCCGTGCTATTTTTGTAAGCACGCTATGCCGCACTTTATATGTGTGGGCACGGTATTTGCCCCCAAATATGGTAGCCTGACTGCGCTGGTTGTAGATACAGACTCGTTCTTTTCTCTGAAATGAGTTTACAGTAAACAGGTTTTCCCTTCGATTTTTACACCACAGAAGGAGGAGGAAAATTCTATCGTGACAAATATTATCTAATCCATCCTTTTGAAAACAACTGAAATGGCTAGCTTTTTTTGTGAAACTTCTAATGTGGAATAATATTCAGGAATTTGAAAGAAGGAACACACAGTTTTCTTAAAAACTTTTAATGCCCCTGTATGTGTTAATCCATGATATTTTAGGGCTTAGGTTTTTATTTAAAACAGCATTAACCTGCAAACCCAAAATTGATATTTATATAAAATTTACAGTAAAGAATCACCCAAAATTAATTTCTTCAGAATAAATCTTGATCTTGAATTTCTGTTCATTGAGTGTTTTCTGTGTTAATTTCTATAAATGTGTCCTTCGTTCTAGACGCTTCTGGTAGATAAGTAATGTTGCTGTAGTTAGAGGTGTTGGATTCTTTGTTTTAGCAAGATGGTCAGATGTAGCACAAGCTTGCTGGGAGTTAAGTAAATTCTCTAAATGCAAACAAGTATAGAAACGGCTACCTTTAGGAGCGTCTGGTTCCTCTTCTGAATTTTTAAAATGCCTGGTTGGTTTTCATGTAATGACTGAGAAGTCTTTTTTCTTCATTTCACAGGATATTATGTATACCCGAACACTATAGTTTGGCTTCTTGTTTCATCAATGTGCGTTTAAAATGCAAATATGTTTGGGTATATGGTTTTTTTTTTTTTTAAATCAGTTTTTGGTACTGTGAAGTAGACATTACAACAGAAAACTGACAGTTTTTAAAAACTGTAAAATCTCTGCATAGCATAATTGTATTTGTCGTTATTGAAATAGTCTTTCATGAAAACTTCTAGAAAATGATAACATTTGTGCGCAGCACTTTAGCAAGTATAGTATTAAACAGCCAATTTAATGATTTTCGTCAGAGGTGTGGAGACAGGTGCTACTCACTGAGGTCATGGTGTGAACTGAGGTGTTTGGTTCTGTCTTGTCTCAGGAGCTTTCAAGGGTGTTCTTGAAAAGCCAGGAACGTCCAAGTCTCTCACTTTCCAGTGTTAAATGTTAGCAACAACTAATCCTTTAATATGTCCTGCCAGATTAGATTTTTTGTCTTTGCAAACCTTCGAGTGGGCTTTTCCCACCGTCTCTATTCAAAGACCTGACTTCTCTTCAGGGTGTCCTTGCTTAGGAAGGCCGTGGGCTGCCCCAGTTTGCCCAGGTGAGCGTGTACCGCTCTGTGACAGCACCGTACAGCATGCTTAATTAAGCGCCAGCAAAGTTTTACATGCATGGGGTAATATGGTGATTTTTGCCAATTTTAAGGTTTGGGTGCTTCTTGTACATTTTTTATAAAGATTGGGAGTTTGTTCATTGTTAGTTTTTGAAACACAGATTTCCCACTTCTGTTTCAAGCTTCTGAATCAGTTTAATTAAAGAATGTCCTGAAATTACAAGGCGAGCTATGATGTTTATCTGTGAGTTTTAAGCTGATAAATGTAAGGTGAACAGAAATGCAAAATCAAATTGCATCGTATCTCCGAGGTCACTGTGACACTAAATTCAAATTTTGAGTGACTGTTTTATTCACTAAATAGCCTCATTGTTCTTTCTGGTTGTCTTCAGGAAACGATATACATTTCAAATTAAAAGATAAGTGTTTTGGCTCTTTTATATATTAAGGTTCTGTGAAAGGTTTTGTTTGTAAAATAGGTTCCTCACCTGGCTCAGATGGGGAATGGAGGAAGAGAGAGAGAGAATTTCTCTATCACCAAAATCTCTCATTCCAGTGACGGTGACTTTGACTTTCTGGAAAGGAAGCAAAGAAATATAAAAGGAATCTTGGATCCTAAGTAGGCATGAGCTCAGCTACTTTGGGCTGAACTTCAGTCTTGGTTGTTTGGGATGCAGGTGATGTTTTCTTGAATATTTAGAAACCAGTGAGGCAAGAAGTCAAGGTGACCAGAGGGAGTTGATGACATATAATGTGTTACTGTGTGATGCAGCTTTGGACGTATAGCCTAGGTGGTTATCCAAACGATGTATGAGAGCAGGATGGTGGTGGTGTGTATTCATTGTATTCACAGCACCCGGTATAGGACTAGTGGCTCATAGTAGGTGCTCATTATGTATTTGTTGAAGAAATAAATGAAGGAATGAATGTAGAAGTTCATTCTGCTATTATGCAGAAATAGTATTGGCTTGTTCTGCACGGTGCCGGGGAGGGGACTGGGGTCCAGTGTAAGGAAGAGCTTCTCAAAGTCAAAGCTCTCAAAGATTGCCACGGGCTGGCTGGGAAGGGAGTGAGTTCAAGCAAAGGGTGAGTGATGGAAATATTAAATATTGTAGAAGGCACGCAAAGAATTTTAATGGCTAGTTAAACCAGATGATTCTAAAATGCTATTTATGTTCTGAGACACTATTCAGTATTTGAGCATCTACTGTTCCCATAACAATGTGTGAATCATGGTGGAGAGATGCAGCAATATGTGACCTGAGATGCCGGCTCATGCTTGGGTATTCCGTATCTCATTATGGTGGTAAAATAAAAATGGAGGGGAAAAAAAAAGTTAACAAATTACAAATATAAAAAAAAATAGACAGTAAAATTTAGGGTACTTAAACCATTCATTCATTCATTCATTCATTCATTCATTCATTCATTCATTCATTCAGTAAACATTAGAGGTGCCAGGGCCTTCCTTGGGGCTAGGGAGAACAACAAACCCTAGCAAGTAGTGGAGTCTGAACTAGATTATGAAGAGTTTATAGCGGTGTGTTGGCAGACTAGGTGTCCCTGGGTAGTGCAAACGGGTAATGCACTTGGCTGCTAAAGGAAAAGTTGGAGGTTCAAGTCCACCTAGAGGCACCTGGGGCGAAAGACCTGGTTATCTATTTCTGAAAACTTAGCCACTGAAAACCCTACGGAGCACAGTTCTACCCTGACACACGTGGGGTCACTATGTGTTGAAGTTGACTTGACAGCAACGGTTTTGTCATCCACAGGATCAGAGCATTTAGTGAAGGGATGTGAGATGGATGTAAGCTAAGTGATAGGAACAATGAGCTGTGACCAGTGGACAATGAAGAAATCTTGGGGTCATGATAGCAGCTGAAACCAAAAAAGAGCTGGGTTAATACTTTGGTTGACCTTAAATTTTTTAGCTCTGAGGTGTGCACCTTGTGACTGAGTGTGGAGGAAGAGGTGTGTATTTCTGCCAGACAGAAAAGTGGAGTAGGTGGTTACAGAGGAGAAAATTTATTTAATTTTTGACATGTAGAGTTTAATATTTTGAATGTTAAATTGAGAATAGGTTATCATCCAGGAAGGATGTCATAGTTAAGACATTTGAAGTTTTGAAAGTGGTTGATTAAACATACACATTTCTTTTTGGTTCTATTCTTTTTTGGGTCCATTTTCTTTTAAAATGGACTTATAGGCATTTACTGGAGTGCTGTCCTTCCTTCTCTGAGATGTCACTTCTCATTTTTGTACTAATTTTGACCGACTTTGTTACTATTTTTGAAGTGTTCTCACATGCTGGCTTTATTGGTACAAGATGTCACTTGCTATCACCAAGAATTGAGAAAAGCTATTTTAAGTGGGGTGGAAAAGGAATGTATTTCAGTTTATAAAGGAGTTGGTAAGTTTTCAAGTGAAACTAAGAATTTCTAAAGGTCTCAGAAACTTCTGCATTGTACGGTGCTGGGAGATCTTAGGACAACAATGGGTCCTTGGATTGATTTTCCTCTAGTTCGTTATTTAGTGGTCACTGTCAGGGTACCACCACTGAACACTTAATAAGCAAGTACAATTGCTTGTTAATTCTTAAAAATTTAAAGTAAAGATTAGGAAATCTGAATTTTAAAGGGAGTGGGAGAGGAGTTGTGCATCTTTCCCTTTTTGTTAGCCCTGGGTTTATAGTTTAGAAATGTCATAGTTTTGAACAGCCTCTGTTATAATATTGTTGCATCAGAGAATGTAATTGAGTACCGATATTTCTAGAAAGGCTGTAGCTAATAGTTTACACTGTTTTCCTTTTTTTTTTTAATTTCAAACCTGTTTGCTTTTCTTTTAAAGTTTATCTCTTAACAGTTGTACCTGAGCTAAGAAGTTAAATAGTTTAAGAAATAAAAACTTGAAGATACAAATTTTTTCCCTTAGGGTGTCTGACTCCCTGGGGTATAGCTGTTTATTCTCTCAGGGTGGCTGTGCCTTCTGTAAGTTTAAATTGATAAAAACCAGTCTTATGGAAAGCTGCCCCCCCCGCCCATATGCTTTGCTTGCAGTTTGCGAAACAATTAGTTGGCTGTATCTTGTGGGTAAAATTACTAGGTGCCTTGTTTTGTAGACAGGTTGAACATACTTTCAAAAGCTTTTTTATTTAGAAAATTAAGCAAAAAAAATCAACCAGTATTAAAAATGTTTTTATAATACGTTAGAAATTTACAGCATGATTTAAAGAAATGATTTGGGTAAAACTAGATAACTAATTAGATATTAGACAATATTCAATAACTAATAATCATCTCATTTATATTAATCGGTTTTGTTACATTGAACGGGAAACTTTTTCATGTAACCTTGATTTTCTCTTAAATTGACAGTTTTTATTCTTTTGTCTCTGAGCCTCTTGACTGTTCACTGTCAGAGAACTTGTCAAGCTTTTCAGATTTGCACTTTCTGGAGCTTCACCTTCTATTCGTTGTTCTAAGCCAGCTCTGAAATAATTTCCCAGCGGTTTCTGCTCTTTGCTCGGAGAGAATTAGTCCTTCTGCACCATGGAATGCAGGAGAAGCAGAGAGGTCATACTCAAATGACTTCTCTGTGTTGGTCGGCTTAAAATATCACGATCCTCGTTTCCAAGAAGGGATAGTTTTTTAAAGAAGGAAACATATTTTTTCCTTTCTCTGAATTTAGCTACTGACCAACACACACACATACATTCACACAAGTACGTATGAATATGTATGCCCATCACACATTTCTATGTTTATAAACTTTTCCTATAAGGACGGCCTGACAGTATACTCAGTGATTGCTGTAATTTTAGTAACTTGAATAATTTGGTTCATAAAAAGAGCTGCTTAACAATAGAGCTTGGCATCATCAGTCCACAGCTTGTCACACCACATAGTCTTAAAAAGCAAACTTAAAATAAGAATGAACAAAGCTGTTAGAAAAAGATGTAAAATGGTTTTAGCACATTGACCCTGAATGATTTCCTCCATAAATGTAGACAATTGTAGAAGCTAATCTCCAGGGAATATGGAACAGAAAACTATTTTTTAAATGCTTTTTTATTCTACAGGAAATGAATTTGTTTGCCCATTTCCTGTGGTGCCATACTGTCTGAATTTTCTTTCTGCTCTTATAATCAGCAGAAAGAAGGCAGCGGCTCCGGACTCGGTAATCCTCTTGGTGCGGTGCTATGCCATGGGGTTGAGTAATTATGATTAATTGTAAGCTGGACCAGTGCGTTTCAGAGAGTGAATTGTAATGAAATAAAACGTAATGATTTTAACATAGTGCTACTGGTATATATTTGATACATAGGCTGTTATCCCTATAAGGTATACTTTGTAATCGCACAGATGTTGTTGAGCTCAAATTTCAAGCCATAATAATATATTAGGGCTGCTTTCTAATGAAAATACGGACTTAGACATCTTTTGTGTTTCACAGTCTGGTCCTAAGAAAGGTGAAGACTAGGAGCTGACTAAAAGAGAAAGCCAGTGGTCAGTAGTCTGTAACTTATCTCCTGCATGTGTTAATCAGAAGGCAGACTGGCTTTTTTGATTTATTCTTCACTTGTATGTGTATTTTTTTGAAAAAAAAATGCAAAGGATACACTTACGTTAATATTTGTACGTAACTTGAAATGATTGAGAAATGGTGGGCTGGTTCCAAAAGCATGCCTTTAAATTTGTAAAAAAAGTTATTTTGCGTGTTGGACTTTAGCTTTGGTTGATCTGCTGTGACCTGTCTGGGCTCAGGTTTTGTATAGCAGAATTACGTACATTAACTTAAAAAAAAAAAAAAGATTGACTCCTTTTTTCCCCTTTGGTTAACATAATTCAATGTAAATTTAATTTTTTTAAATCAATACTTTATTTTTTAGGCAGATTTAGGTTTACAAAAAAGTGAACAGAAAGTACAGTGAGTTCCCAGGTGCCCTCTCTCCTGCTCACATTTTCCTGGTGTTAACAACTGGCATTGATGTGGTATCTTTGTTAGAGTCGATCCATTATTATTAACTAAAGTCCGTGTCTATATCAGGGTTTGCTCTGTGTTATACAGCCCTAGGGGTGTTGACAAATGTGCACTGTCACGTGTCCAGCGTGACAGTATCGTATGGAATAGAATAGTCCAGCCCTAAAGTGTCCAGCGTGACAGTATCGTATGGAATAGAATAGTCCAGCCCTAAAGTGTCCAGCGTGACAGTATCGTATGGAATAGAGTAGTCCAGCCCTAAAGTGTCCAGCGTGACAGTATCGTATGGAGTAGAGTAGTCCAGCCCTAAAGTGTCCAGCGTGACAGTATCGTATGGAGTAGAATAGTCCAGCCCTAAAGTGTCCAGCGTGACAGTATCGTATGGAATAGAATAGTCCAGCCCTAAAGTGTCCAGCGTGACAGTATCGTATGGAATAGAATAGTCCAGCCCCAAAGTGTCCAGCGTGACAGTATCGTATGGAATAGAATAGTCCAGCCCTAAAGTGTCCAGCGTGACAGTATCGTATGGAATAGAATAGTCCAGCCCTAAAAGTGCTCTGGCTTCACCTGTTAAGCCCTCCACCCACTCGCGAGCTGCCGGCGGCTGCTGCTCTTTTACCATCTCTGTAGCCTTTTTTTTTTTTTTGTAGCTTTGCCTTTTTCAATAGTTGGAATCATATAGTATTATACCTTTTCAGACTGGCTTTGTTAATTTGGAGAGTTTTATACATTAACTTAAAGATTAATTAATTCAATTTCGTTTAAAAGAAAAACATTAGTATTGTTTACTTGATTGACGAGTATTTTATCATCTCATTCAACTGTGTTCCCTCAATAACATGAACACATGACACAAAATGGCTGATTTAAAGAAATACTGATAAAGATATACAACTGGCACATGTTCAGAGGACATTTTGGAAAAAATTCAGATAACCAAAAGAATTGCATTGAAGCTTTAAGCGTTAAAGTGAAGATGCAGGAATAATCTTGGGGTAACGAAGACTTTAAAAGTTTTGAAAAAATGTTACGGTCTAAGGAAGAAAACAGAGTATGATTACATCAGTTGATGTAGCGTTTGACAAAATCCAGCATCCATTCATAACGACAGTTCTCAGAGTGTCAGCAAGAGAAGGGGCCTCACAGCCCGGTAAAGAGCAACTGCGAAAACCTGTAGTTAACATTCTGTTTAATCATGGAAGACTGACTGCTTTCATTTTGGTAGCTGTATTGTGAAACTACTGTTATGTTGATGATACTGCTGTTTGTGTGTCTTGATTTGGGAGGGTGGGAGTAGAAGAGGGAGAGAAGGAGTTAATGGATGGGTAGGCAGATCCAGTGGTCAGTTTGTTTCACTGGAACCGCAGGCCTGTGAAAATGATGAGTGGCTTTCTGCTGACTCCTTAATTGATACGAGTCTCTTAAGACCACATGTTAATACAGTCTGTGCAATGAATTGTGTGTCCATCAGTAGCCAAAACAATTGTTTCAAGAGCAGCAGTTGGTTTACAGTTTTTTTAATAGTTTTTTTTTAAAAGAGCAATACGTGAGCACAATTAACATTTTAATCAAAATTTCTTTAAGAAAAAGAATAACAAGACTCTATATATTTTTTAATATTTTGAAAACCATAGGTCAGTGTCTTAAGGGCCCATACTCTTATTTATCCCCAAATGAGAATACTGGGACCCACCTTGCTATGTTGCTCTGATGACTAGGAATAATCACTACCGTTCATTGTATCCAAGTTCAGTGTCAGAAATCAGCATTAATAAGCTTTCTGTGCTCCTTTTCTCATTAAACTTCACTACTGCCCTTTGGGGTAAGAATTTTTATTCCAGTTTTCCAGGTAAGGGACCTAATCATCAAGGTTCAATTGTCACACCCATGGTTGCAGGCAGCACCTGAGAAACGGAGGTGCGATGGTGCACGGGGCCATTGTCGCTGTTATAGATACGTAGATAATGATCATTTGGAAAATGTGGGAAAGAGCTGGAAATTAAACATAATTTCACTTTTAGCATTCTGTTGCCTTATAGTTAGCTGCTATCTAGTCAGCCCCAGACTAATGGTGACACCATGGACAGCAGGACAGAATGCTTCTGGTCCTGCACCATCCCCGTGATCAGTTGGGGCTTGGACCTTGGAAGGCAAGAAATCTACCACTGAACCACCAGTGGCCCCTCCACTGTCTTGTGTGCCCTTGAGTTGATTCTGACTCATAGCTACAGTAAACAGTAAATCTGAACCATAGGCTTTCCTAGGCAGTAGTCTTTACAGGAGCAGAGTGCCAGGTCTTTTTCTCCCAAAGAGCCACCGGTGGCTTCAAACCACTGACTTTTGGGTTAGCAGCTGAGCACTTAGCTATTGTGCCCCCAGGGGTTCTTTCCACTGTCTTAGGCTTTTGAAATCATGGCCTTTTTCCTGAGGGGTAATTTGTCTGTGACATACAGGAGGAATTTGTAGGTATTTAAGGATTTTGGGGGGTATTTGGACAAGGAGTTTATATGTTAAAAATTTATATTTTTATTGTGTTTTAAACACAGCTTTAGAACTCTTGGTTATATACATAAAATTATATACACATATTTCCAGCTTTAAAATATACAGTGTGTTTATAGATGTATACTATATTTGAAATGCTTTTTTTCTAAATGTCAGGCATCAGATTTATTTTCCATCTTCCTGTCCATGGCTTAAAATAAATTTATCAGATTTTAGCTTTTCTCACTGCTTCATTATGAAAATTGTACATGGGACCTCAGGAATGAGGGAATTTTTGTGATTAGTCCAAGATCCAGATTTTTCTCTAGACCTCCTATCATTTTATTTGGATTGGCCATATTAGAAGTCCAAAAAGAATGGATATTGAAAATAGTATTAATTTTGTGATTGGCCAAGTTAATTTTCTAGTCATAGTTGAAATTAAATTTAAAAAGGCATTAAACAAAAACAAACAAACAAACAAACTCATTGCCACCAGGTTGATTTCAACTCATAGCTCTGTAGGGTTTCCAAGGAGCGCCTGGTGGATTCGAACTGCCAACCTTTTGGTTAGCAGCTGAACTCTTAGCCACTGCACCACCAGGGTTTCCAAAACGGCATTAGGGAAACCTAAAATTACTCCTTGATGTTTCTTTTCCTTGTCTTCTTCAGCACATGAGTGCTGTGTACTCCTTTTGAAGGTAGTTTGGTTTTTAACCTGCTGTGCCTTCCAGTTTTTATTCAGGTGAGGTAATGCATATATAGGGGTTATGCGCTCTTGTAAAATGTTTTGTATTTCCAGCAAAAGTTTCACATTTTTATTAATTTATTACCTTTCCATTTTTAGGTTGAGACCCACAGTTGTTTACCAGTAAGTAGATGTTAGACAAGGTTGTGTTTCTAAAATGTCTTATGTAAGTACAAGATGGTGTTGGAAAACATTTATTTATATTTCTATTACCTTGTGCTTTACAAGTAACTAGTAAACAGAATGACTTTGAAGCCATAATTAACTTTCCAAGCCACCACAGATTTTTACTTTATGCAAGCATTGAAGCATTAATGAATGCAAGAATAAACTGGTCCTTATTCTGCCCAATTCTAGATGCGTGGTTTTCTTTCACTGTTGGGACAGAGTTTAGCAAGCATCATGAAAATAGACCAATTTCAGGCCTCCGAAGTTGTTCGGGGACTAGAATGTTTTCAGCAACTAGGTTTTTTTAAAAAAGAAAAGAAAATCATCCACTTTTTCTGTCTTGCGTGAATGTATTTCCCTGGGTGCTACTTTCTTTAAAAATCATGGAAAAGTTCAAAAGTTCCAAGTTTTCCCATCAAAACACACAAACATTCACACACATAGCTTAGTCAATTGAATTTGCAAGTATAAATAAGATTTGTATTTTTCAGTAATCAAAAACTATGGGTATTTACTAATTCTTCTGTTGGATTCTAGCCTTTAAAACAACGTAGAGTATAACCAAATCTGTTGTGGTTGAGTTGATCCCAACTCATAGCAATCCTAAAGGATAAAGTAGAATTGCCTTAAAGGGTTTCCAAGACAGAGGCATAGTGAGGGAGGTTAGAAAGGAGGCACGAGCCAGACAAAGGCAGCAGGACAGAGCAGGGAAGAGGTTCACTCGCAGATGTTTATATGTAACGTTTCCAACTCCCAAAGACAAAGATCGGATTTATAAAGATACTGATAATAAAAGGCAATAATAATGAGAACTCAAAAAAAAAAAAAAGACATATTCGAGTTATGTCAGAACTGATTTATGAGGGAGTCCTCAGAACAGAACCCCACATAAGTCAGGAACTAAACCAAAAAAACCTGAACCAAACTCATTGCCGTTGATTCAATTCCAACTCAGTGATGACCCCATAGGACAGGGTAGAACTGCCCCATAGGGTTTCCAGGGAACAGCTGGTGGATTCAAACTGATGACCTTTTGGTTAGCAGCTGTAGCGCTTAACCACTGTGCCATCAGGGCTCCAGTCAGGGACTACCTGTGTATAAATTGTCAAAAGCTGAAGGTGGAGATAGGGGCTGGGAGGAGCAAGGAGGAATAATGAAGAAATGATTGTGGGAGGCCATCAGTGTATTTTAAACTAAACTATTTTTTAATGGCATGGAATTAAGGAGCTTGAACTCTCCTCCTCTGATTTTTGCAGTAGTCAGTGCTATGCCTGGGTTGCCTGAAGAGCTCAGTGTATGTTAATGTGAGGAAGAGTTTTGAATGCAAGTGTGAGAAACAAATCGCACTTAAGAACAAGTAAGACTCTTACTCAGGTGCTCTTGTGTGTTGAATGCTGTGGGGTCAGCTCTGACTCATGGCTATCCCATGCACAGTGGAACTAAACGCTGCCTTGCCCTCTGCCACTCCTTTGATCAGTTGCAGATGAGACCATCGTGATCCCTAGGGTTTTCATTGGCTGATTTTTTGGGAAGTAGACCGCCAGCCCCTTCTTCCTAGCCCATCTTAGTCTGGAAACTCCACTGAACCTGTTCAGCATCACAGTGACATGTAGCCTTCACTGACAGATGGGTAGTGGCTTTAAATGAGGTGCATTGGTCAGGAATCAAACCCAGGCCTCCTGCATGGAAGGTGAGAATTCTACCACTGAAGCACACAATTCGCTGGGCCCAGTGTAAAATGAAAATGTGGGGCAGTTTGTTAAAAAATTATTTAAAATTTCAGGGTGTTGACAACAAAGCTTTAAACCAAGCATGGGGCTCTCTGCTAATGCACCCCAGGAAGCTGCCAGCACTGCTCTTCCAAACAAATGGAAAAAAAAAAAATCTAAATGTTTATCACAAAGCTTTACTCTTAACGTTTTGGTCCTTAACTAATGCTGCAGAGCAGAGTGGATGGGGGGTTAGCTTAGTTAGCTCAAACCATTCTAGGTCTTCCGATCTGATTCTTCCTTGGCCTTTTAACCCCTGGCCCTCCCACTGTCTGCAAAATGAGCTCGGCGGGGTGCCAGGTCACACCAACAGAAATGTCTTCTGTGTGCCAAAACTATGGACTTCACTCCCTCCACTCCCTTTCAAGACATTTGGAACAGAAAAGGGTTTTTAAAACTAGTTATCACCCATGGTAACTGCCATTTGGAATTTGTGGATATAATTATTAGCGTTTGTATAAAACGCTGAATATTCCTTTCTTTAACCCACTCTGTTTTCGTTCACACTCTCTTCCCTCCCAGTATCTCAGGAAGTCACTTAATTATTTAACTGTTCTTCTAGCTGTTATGTATTAAGAATTCCTACTGTTGGCACAAAAGTCATCACTTTAACCCCGTCGTGGGAGTGTTCTCATCTTCATTATTGGTGATGTGACTGGGAAATGGAGCACTGTTTAGCACATTTGTACATACCGTGGAGGGTCGTTTGCAGATATGGATTGCATGTGTCATGCATTTACCTGTAAAATGATGGAATATTTTCATGGTTTTAATGTATCCTGAGTAATGACTTTCTGGGTGGGATGGGGTGAAGCTCTGCCGGTTTTGAAATCTGTAAAATGCAGCAGACTTGGTGTACTGCCTTTTGAGGAACTTAGATTGGCCCCCAAAGAGCAAGATCTATGCTGAACAGCGTTTCTGAATTTCTCATCTCTTGCAGGTTTGTGTCTATCTACAAACCTGGACAACTCCACACATGCCCCAGCTGTGTGAGGGTTGTCTTATTGATACTTGTATAGAAATGTAGCTTCTTTATCCCCTAAGACCCATGAAAAACCAGCCAACCAAAAGAAATCCTGGCAAGTCATGCTCCATGCTAACTTCATGGAGAGAATTGGACCAGAAAGGCCATGTTTTATCTAGTCTCAACTTCTTTTCCTTTCTTGTTCTTGGTTCCTCTGCCTAAGCTGGAGCTGCCAGGGTCCTGGTGACGCAGTGGTTAAGAGCTTGCCTGCTAACCAAAAGGTCAGCACTTTGAATCCACCAGCCACTCCTTGGAAACCTTATGGGGCAGTTCTGTTCCGTCGTATAGGGCCGCTATAAGTCAGAAGCGACTTGACGGTACCTAACCTCAGCAACATATACCCATGCCATATACCCCCTACCCCCAAGCACATATTTTTACACACATGCGTGTGTGCACACACACACGCACACACACACCAGTTCCTTCTCCTATGAAATCTGGGAAGACTAACAAGAAATTACTTGCAATTGTTGATTGATGAGCCCTTGGTTTACACTACTGCTCTGATTTTCTCCTATAAACATTCTTGTACATGTCTTCTGGTGGCTGTATGGACTTGTATCTCTTGGACTCCTATCTGTGAGTGAGATCACGGCATTGTAGAGTATGAATATGTTTAGCAGATACCGCCAAACAGTTCTCCAAAGTGGTCAGACCCATCAGCAATGTATGTGAACACAGAAGCATATTTCAATTTATTGTTGGTGATATGATTTATTATCACTGAGTGTTTGCCCTTTGCTTTTGGGGGCCATTTTTGTGGAATGTGGGAATTAACCCATTTGTTAAGGGGACTTCAGCGTAGCAGGTTTTGGGGGAAGACTGTATGGATCTTGAATTTCTTGCTCCTGAAAGCATCTGAGAATAAAGACACCAGTGACCATCACCATGCTCCTCCAGGATTTGGTTATAGAAGGAAGTGCGAGGTGGTTGCATGTTGCATGGTTTTCTCTTGGTTGCTGTCTTTCATTCACTATACTCAGGGCCATGGCCTAAACCAACCCAGCATCCTCCCTCCTTTCTTTTCTCTGTAACTACTACACATGTATTTTATTATGGTTTGGTGCCTTTTTTTCCTGTTATCATTCCTACCTTACCTCATTTCCCCTTCTGCCTTTTCTATTCCCTGTCTGATATTCTAGGATGAATATTATGGCTTCACATACTATTACATGCTCTGGTTATGAAGTTTTTGGCAAAGACGTGAGTTGCCGAAGCGCCCCCCCCCCACCTTTGCTTATCTCTTTGATAATTGCAGCTCCACTCTGGTTTCAACTCCGATTGACTTGGGAGCCCCTTTCCCCAACCACAGGGTGACGTGCTCCATCCTGACCCAAGGATCTACTTTTCACTGAGTTGCTTTACTGCTTGCCTTCCTTTTGCATTATTTTGGAGGGAATTAGGCAGAAGGGACGATCTTTCCAGATTAGACCCAGACAAGTTAATATTGCCATTGGACGAAGGATATTAACCCCTGGGGCTCTTGGAATGTGACAGGACTTCTTTGCCAAGGGCACAGTGCCATCAAGGACAAAGATGAACTCTTAACGGAAGCAAGGACACAACTTTATTAACACCAGAGCTGCAAAGCACTAGGCAGGTGGTCCTTTCTAATTTAAACTTGCAGCCCACCAAGGCTCCGTTGCTTTACTCTGGGGCACTTTGACAATTTGCCAGAGAAGAGTAATTTCCAAAGCACAACACTTATTTATTTATTTTGATGTACTCCCTCAGGTCCTATACACTCTGCTTAATTATGATAGCTGTTTGCTGCTTTAGTGCTTGATTGTACTTCCTTCTTTCCGTTAACCTGCCTTTAGCAAACTGTCAGTCACATTAAGGTACAGGACATAATCATGTTTTGAAAGTTATATGTCACAGCACCATTACTGGTCAATTACGTTTAATACATTTAATGATATCTTTTTTTTTTTTAAGTATGAAGGACCTTGAATACATATTTAACATTTTTTTGAACCTCAGTGTCTCTTTATGTTAAGTGCATGCACACATGGACAGTAGAGACCCATAACCAAAACCCATTGGCATCGAGTCGGTTCTGACTCACAGCGACCCTATAGGACAGAGTAGAACTGCCCCATAGGGTTAAAGGCCTTTAAAAACATTGATGGAGATACATAGTGAAGGCTTCAAGAATTTTTACCTATCCAGAAACCCATATAACGGCCACCCAGATTAAAATATAGACTCTTTCCTATACCCCAGATAGCTCCCTGTGCCCTTACTAGCCAGCAACCCTTCTGCCCCAATATTCTGATTTGTCACTGTTAAGATTTAGGTTTTTCTTTTCTTGAACTTCACACAAATGGGGTCATACATTACGTGCTCTTAGATTTCTGTTTTTTTTGCCTATCACTCTGCCCATAAGATTCACTCACCTTGCTGAGTGTGGCGGCAGTTCATTTTGTGTAGTGTTGTGTGATTATCCCACAATTTTATCCTTTCTAGTACTGATGGACATTTAGGTTGCTTCCAGATTGGGCCTATTTGTTTTTGTTGTTTTGTTTAATAATAGTGTTTTATTGTGCTTTAGGTGAAAGTTTACACAGCAAATTAAGTTCACCTTTAACAATTTTTATACAGCTTGTTCCATGTCATTGGTTACAATTTTTATAATGTGTGTCAACATTCACATTATTTCCATTCTAGCTTCTATCGATCTAGCCCCCCCCCCCCGCCACCGCCCCCGGCATCTCATCTTTGCTTTTGGGTAAATGTTAACCGTTTGGTCTCATATAGTTAATTGTTTAAGGGAGCATGTTACTCACAGGTGATAATTTTTATTTTATAAGCCAGTCTGTTATTTGACTGAAAGGTGACCTGTAGAAATAGCTTCAGTTTCAAGTTCAAAGGGTGTCTTAGATAGTCTCCAGGGCTTCTCTAGTCTCTATTAGTCCAGTAGGTCTGGCCTTTTTTTTTGGAATTTGAGTTTTTTTCTGCATTTTTCTCCCATTCTATCCGGGACCTTCTGTTGTATCCTTGGTCAGAACCGTCAATAGCAGTAGCCGGGAGATAGGCACTCCCCCCCCCCCCCCTTTTGCCATTACACAAATAAAGAAATGCAACCCAGATAAGTAACTTGCCCAAGGCCACATTTTTGCTCAGTGTGGATCAGAATGTGAACTCAGGCAGTGTGACCGGGAGACCGCACTTGAACTTGTATGCTACTGCTCTTTGTGTGAAGACGAAGACATTACTACGGGGCAGGAACACTTCATCACACCACCTGGATGTCACATCCCGCCAGCCCAATCTTTGCCCCAATTTTAGGCTCCTCCGTCAACCTCTTGATGTCTAACTTAGCAGCTTGGCCCAGGGAGGAATATGCCCTGAAGGGCAGATACAGAGCTTTCCACCAGTGCAAAAGCCCATCCTTCAAAGGCAGCGAATGTCTTGGCCTTAGCCGAGAGCATCCTTCTCCGCCTGTTGATGTGAGTCAGTTCCCCAGTACTGCAGATGGATTAAGTGGACCTTCACAGCCTGCAAAGGCTCTGACCCACATCTGTGAGAACCACCACAGTTTGGGGCTATTTGAAATCAGTGGTGTACCCCATGTGTTTGACACCAGGAATGGATCATTTTTAATACCATCCTCGTGTACATCAAAATTATTTTCATTAATAATTATGATATGAAACACATAATAGTTAATGGCCGGAAAAGAAATGTAGTCAGTGAAAATGTTTACTTATTAAATCTCCAAAATTTACTCCTGTAAGCTAAAAAATAAAACAGTACAAAAAGGGAAAAAAGGAAATGAATTAATAGTTTTTTGTTACATTAATTTTTTAAGAGTAAAATATTTACACCTAATGTTGGTGTCACAGTACTGAAGAACAGTATTAGAGATTCTGTTTTTGAGGCTTAATGTGTCCATATTTGCCAATAATACCAAAGTTCATCCATGTTACATATTT
The DNA here is from genome assembly GCF_030014295.1 of Loxodonta africana. Taxonomy (NCBI): domain Eukaryota; kingdom Metazoa; phylum Chordata; class Mammalia; order Proboscidea; family Elephantidae; genus Loxodonta; species Loxodonta africana. The sequence goes on from NC_087345.1 coordinate 188,636,535, forward strand.
ATGTTCAGTTGAAGTATAGTCAGATTTGTCAGTCTACCTTTGTTTATAGTTCAACAAAGAACACTGTTTAAAATTAATTTTAGTTTTGAAAAATTTCTGTCATCTAAAGCAACAACCTCTATACAAGTATAAAAGGTGAGTTTGCAGAGATTCATAAAAATCATTTCACAGTAAATTCCAGGAATTGTAATGTCTTTGTTTCTTTGGGAGTGGTTCCAGTGGATTTTAAGTGGTGTCTCCACACAGCTGGAGTTTAAGCACAAATAAAAACTCCAGTGACTCACATAGAATGACAGAACTGAAATAATTTCAAGCTGTATTTCTTCATTATTGCAGTCAATTTGCTATCAATGTTTAATTCAGATCTACTGTATAAATGAAGGAACATGTAGTAACATGGGGGATGGAGAAACATATTGTGCCCTAGTGCAAGGCTGAATGATTCCAGACTGTTAGGGACTTAGAATGAATCTGTGTAGCTGAGCACACGTGGTCATGGGTTCAGGTCAGGGGGTGGCTTCATAGCTGGGAGCTCTCTGAATTCCATGTGAAAAACAATTTTTACTAAAGAATAAGCAAGCCATGAAAATATGCCAATTTGAAACACACATACATATATTTCATTTTTTATACATACACAGTTAAAACTCAACAGCACCATACAGTTCTTTAAAACCTAGACCAACAAAAGAATTCTTTTGGGGAGAGGTATTTTATCACTGACCTTATTTGAAATTGCTAGTACATGTACACGGTGATAATAAAAAGGAAACCAACTTTTAGTTGGTTTTATTACAGTTTTCAAACTCACTTCAGTGTACCCTCTTGTTGCCTATACCTGGGGCAGACCATCCCCCCAATACCTCCCACTACCCCAGCACTTAGTTTACACGACTGCTCTGAATAGGCCTCCTGTGAATATTCTTGGACATGCTCTCTGGTGGATATAAGGACTTGTATCTCTTGGACCCATACTGTGAGTAAAATGGCAACATGGTAGAGTGGGCATGTGCTTAACTTTAGTAGGTACAGTAAAGCCTGTGAGAACCAGAACTTGAGGGACTGCCTTGTTTTTCTAGGTCTCGAAAGTTTTCCACCTTTGACAGGGTGCAGTCTTACCACTTTTCTATTGCTCATTTTATTGGGAAACGTGTGAGTTTTCCTTTTCTGACAGGTGTCTGCCTTACACGGGTTCTGGCTTTTCTAGGTTTTACTGTACTGCCAAACAGTTCTCCTAAGTTTTGGATCCACCAGCAGTGTATGGGAGTTTCTTTTTATACATCCTTACTAATGTTTGATACTATTGACTTTTTTATTGTACCATTTTGTATGTTTTTGTGTGAGTAATAACAGTTTTATTTCTTCCTTTCCAATCTTTTATACCTTTTATTTCTTTTTCTTGCCTTACTCCATTGGCTGGGACTTCAGTACGATGGTTAATGACAGTGGTGACAGTGTGACCTTGTCTTGTTCCTGAACTCAGGGCAAAGTGTTGAGTTTCACTTCATTGAAAATGAAGGCGTTTTCGTAGATACCATTTGTCAAATTAAAGAAGTTCCAAGAAGGCCTTTTATTGTCTGTTTTGCGAAGGTTAATTATGCTATAGAGAAATGAAAATATGGCTTTCATGCATTTTCATATACATGTTATTGTGGAAAGGAAACCCTGGTGGCATAGTAGTTAAGTGCTACAACTGCTAACCAAAGGGTAGGCAGTTCAGATCCACCAGGCGATCCTTGGAAACTCTTTGGGGCAGTTCTACTCTGTCCCATAGGGTTGCTGTGAGGTGGAATCGACTCAATGACACCAAGTTTGGTTTTTTTGGTTTGGTTATTGTGGTAAGAAAATGTAACCTTCAGTTTGAATTTTGGCCTTACTATCTGTGGTCTTTGGAGCCCTGGTAGTGCAGTGGTTAAGAGCTCAGGTTGCCAACCAAAAGTCAGCAGTTCAGACCTACCAGCCACCCCTTGGAAACCCAATGGGGCAGTTCTACTCTGGGGTCACAAAGAGTACGTGGCAACAGGTTTTTTAAAAATCTGTGATCTTGGATTTGAGCCTTAGTTTCTGGTTAAATTAAAAAATTAGGAAAGTAATACTTCATACACTTCTTAAAATTATTAAAGTAAAATGAGATAATCTACGTGAAGTGCCTAGTATTGTGCTTGCTGTACAGTTACATTCAGTAAACACTCTGTGTCCTTCAGTTGACCATTTGTTCCTAACATCAATTTGAAGTGAGTCATAAGGTAAGTTTTCAAAGTTTTCTTCTTAATTAGACTTGGTTCACACAGTACTTGGATGGGATGGTATTTCCAACATGAGATGTCTCCTGAGTGAGATTAGTACGTGTCTTAGGCTGGGTTCTCTAGAGAAACAGAAAAGAGATTTATATCAAGGAAAGGGTGCATGTGATTTTAGAGGCTGGAACGTCCCAAGTCTGTGGATCAGGAGAGAGTCTTCTCTCGATTCACGTAGCTACAGGGACTGGCAAACCCAAGATTGGTAGGTTGGAGAGCAGGGCTCTTGCTCAGAGGCTGTGAAGATTGACAGATTCCAAGATCGGCAGATAAGCTGATAGTTTCAAGTCCCAAGAACCTGAGGTCTCACGAACAGGAGGCATCTGTAGGATCTAGAGCAGGGGAAAGCCAGAAAGTGTGCTTATATTCAGGTGCAGGCCACACCCCCAGGGAAATGCCCCTTCACGGCTGATTCCATCACGGGAGTGATCACATACAAACACTGAGAATCATGGCCCAGCCAAGCTGACACACAATCTTAACCATTACAGCAGGCGATGAGGTTTTTCAAGTCCCTGCTGGCAATCCAGATTTTAATTATAAATGACTGTTCAGTCATAATCTGCCAGTGAGTGGAAGTGAACTGTTCATACACATTTTATTGATTTATGTCCATGTTTATGTTAATAACCAATATAAACTGAGTACTAACTGGCATTTTGGATCATAGATTGAGCCATGGAATCAGGTATAGCCGAAATCACAGTCAGCAACCTTTTATTTTACCCTAATGTATCAGACCACGGGAGAGAGATTACAACCTTGGAAACCCTATGGGGCAGTTCCACTCTGTCATGTAGCATTGCTATGAGTTGGAATCGATGATGACAATGGGTTTTTTGGTGGGTACTCAGATGTTATATACTCAGTGTTGGTAATTGTAGAATATCTGCTGCTGTAGTAATGAAAACCCTTTTTGGGGGGTTTTAGAGTTCATAGGTGGCACAAATGGTTAAGCACTTACTACTAGCCTAAAAGGTTGGTGGTTCAGACACACCCAGAGGTGCCTCGGAAGGTAGGCCTGGCGATCTCCTTCTGAAAGCCTTGAAAACCCTATGGAGCGGTTTTACCCTGTACACCTAGGGTTACCATGAGTCAAAATCAACAGCAACTAACAACAGCATGTTCAACGCTGTACTCAGACCTGGGTGTGTTGTGTTGAATAAGACAGAATTTCTGTCCTCTAGAACTTAGCATTTAGTAGCAATGATAATTTTAGGCCGTACTTACGTTGGATGTTATGTTGGAGTCATGTTCTGAACGTAGTAACAATGACAGAAAATGGCTGTCTAATCCAGTTGTCTGTGGATTTTGTTTTGTTTGGGGAGTGTGGAGGAGGAGAGAGATGATGGTGGTGAATGGGAAACTCTTTTAGAGGTGATACCTGAGTGTTTAGTAAAGGTTAGCGGCAGGGAGAGGGGCAAGGATATTCCCAGCAGAGAGAGTAGTGGCCGTGAAATGGTTTTGTGTGGTTTACTGTAAGTAGGTACGCAGTTCAGGATCATAAAGAAAAGGGTGGGTAGTGAGGCTGGAGTGGTAGAAAGGGCTAGGTCATGGAAGACCTTACTTCTATAGTGTGTGGAGGAGCTTGGGCTTTCGATATTGGGAAAGTGAGGGAGTGCTCAGATTTAGCTTTAGGTCATCGTGTGAGTAGAGTTGTACCCTATATTAGTATCTGTTCATAGTGTTTACAGTTGGTCCCCCCCATGACTTATTGATGTATCTTGACTTCTGCCCTTGTTTTTCACAATTTTGATACGTATCTAGTGCTAGGGGACAACCCAGTTTACACCTGAAGTCAGGGTATGAACTGAAGCATGCCTGTTAACAGTTCAGTTAAATAGATGTTTTGGGGAACGAGCCTCACTTATGGATATCTCTCCTCCAACACCCTTTTTTAAACATTTTTTTTCTTTCTCATTATCAAGAAAGTGCCTTGAGAACCTAAAATGTTACATGAAAATTGAATGTTCTATTTATTGTTAGCTTTGAATACGAGAATATGTTATCCCAGGGTGGACAGTTCTTTGTAATAAAGTTGAAACTTTAATTTCAACTGACATCTGGTACCAATTTTATGTTCCAGTATTTTATTTATATTTAAAATTCCAATTTCCCCATGTTTGTAGTATCTGTTTTTGTAATTGCGTTTTGGTGCTCTTCCTTCCAGTAGCCATGATTTATTAAGCCTCACTTTGCTTTTGCAGGGGCTCCAGAGAGTCCCTCTTCAGAGCATAGTAGAATTCTTTCCCCTTTTCATTGTCTTAAGTAGATTAGATAAATGTGTGCATAATTAAATATCTTCTGCAGTTCTTAGCTAAGGATCTCTTCTCAACTCTTGTACGTAGGCATTTATCATGGTTACTTTTGAGCTCACTTTGAAAGTAGATAAATGTTTTTGAAGTTTCAAAGAAAAATAATTTGAGAGTTCTTGGGCTATGGTTTGATAGGTTCTTTTGGACATAGGTATAGGACTCACAAGAATTGCTACTTTGAAACCATAACTGAACAAATAATAGTTGACACCTTGTGGAAAAAAATAGTTGTACTTTGTTTCAAGAGCAAGTATTTAAGAATGACTGCCCTGTAAATACAGTTAGCTCTTATATTCATGGAGACAGTGATTCCTAGCTGGGTCACCAGAGACTCACTGGGAGACATAGGAGGCTGGCTTTTGAGGCAGTACTTATTCTTGGTTCCCATTCCCAGATATTTTGTCTTCTCTGCTCACCATACATGTTACCCAGCTCACCTAAGACTTCATTTTCTCATACACAGAAAATTAGGACAATTCTTAGAATTATTTTCCCTCAGAAAAGATGCAAGTGATAAGTGAAATTGTTTTTCTAAACAAGAAGTGTGTCTCAAGAAAAATTATTGTAGATAATAATAAGCATAGTAGAGGAGGTGTGATCATGCTTTTTTAGGATATTAATTTCTCTTAGCAGCCTTTGTGGGTTAAACAAATGGTTAGGCACTTGACTACTAGTTGAAAAGTTGGGGTTTCAAACCGATCCAGAGGCATCTCAGAAGACAGGCCTGGCGATCTACTTCTGAAAGGCCACAGCCTTGAAAACCCTATGGAGTGAGTTGGACTTGACAGCAAACATCAACAAGCAGGCTTTTCTGCTGTCCTCTGGCTGTCACCACAAATCTAGTACTGTTGAGAACTCCAAATTGTTCTTGGATGTTCTTTTTTTTTTTTTTTTAAATAATTTTTATTGTGCTTTAAGTGAAAGTTTACAAATCAAGTCAGTCTGTCACATGTAAGCTTATATACACCTTACTCCATACTGCCACTTACTCTCCCCCTAATGAGTCAGCCCGCTCCCTCCTTTCAGTCTCTCATTTCATGACAATTTTGCCAGTTTCTAACCCTCTCTACCCTCCTATCTCCCCTCCAGACAGGAGATGCCAACACAGTCTCAAGTGTCCACCTGATACAAGTAGCTCACTCTTTGTCAGCATCTCTCTCCAACCCATTGTCCAGTCCCTTCCATGTCTGATGAGTTGTCTTCGGGAATGGTTCTTGTCCTGGGCCAACAGAAGGTTTGGGGACCATGACCGCCGGGATTCCTCTAGTCTCAGTCAGACCATTAACTCTAGTCTTTTTATGAGAATTTGGGGTCTGCATCCCACTGATCTCCTGCTCCCTCAGGGGTTCTCTGTTGTGCGCCCTGTCAGGGCAGTCATCTGTTGTGGCTGGGCACCATCTAGTTCTTCTGGTCTCAGGATGATGTAAGTCTCTGGTTTATGTGGCCCTTTCTGTCTCTTGGGCTCATAGTTATCGTGTGACCTTGGTGTTCTTCATTCTCCTTTGATCCAGGTGGGTTGAGACCAATTGATGCATCTTAGATGGCTGCTTGTTAGCATTTAAGACCCCAGACGCCACATTTCAAAGTGGGATGCAGAATGTTTTCATACTAGAATTATTTTGCCAATTGACTTAGAAGTCCCCTTAAGCCATAGTCCCCAAACCCCCGCCCTTGCTCCGCTGACCTTTGAAGCATTCAGTTTATCCCGGAAACTTCTTTGCTTTTGGTCCAGTCCAGTAGAGCTGACCTTCTGTGTATTGAGTATTGTCCTTCCCTTCACCTAAAGTAGTTCTTATCTACTAACTAATCAGTAAATAACCCTCTCCCACCCTCCCTCCCTCCCCGCCTCGTAACCACAAAAGTATGTGTTCTTCTCAGTTTATACTATTTCTCAAGATCTTATAATAGTGGTCTTATACAATATTTGTCCTTTTGCCTCTGACTAATTTTTTTTTTAATTTCACTCAGCGTAATGCCTTCCAGGTTCCTCCATGTTACGAAATGTTTCACAGATTCATCACTGTTCTTTATCGATGCATAGTATTCCATTGTGTGAATATACCATGATTTATTTAACCATTCATCTGTTAATGGACACCTTGGTTGCTTCCAGCTTTTTGCTATTGTAAACAGAGCTGCAATAAACATGGGTGTGCATATATCTGTTCGTGTAAAGGCTCTTATTTCTCTCGACGAGTGGGATTTCTGGGTTATATGGTAGTTCTATCTCTAACTTTTTAAGAAAACGCCAGATAGAATTCCAAAGTGGTTGTACCATTTTACATTCCCACCAGCAGTGTATAAGAGTTCCAATCTCTCCGCAGCCTCTCCAACATTTATTATTTTGTGTTTTTTGGATTAATGCCAGCCTTGTTGGAGTGAGATGGAATCTCATCGTGGTTTTAATTTGCATTTCTCTAATGGCTAATGATCGAGAGCATTTTCTCATGTATCTGTTAGCTGCTTGAATATCTTCTTTAGTGAAGTGTGTGTTCACATCCTTTGCCCACTTTTTGATTGGGTTGTTTGTCTTTTTATGGTTGAGTTTTAACAGAATCATAGATTTTAGAGATCAGGCGCTGGTCGGAGATGTCATAGCTGAAAATTCTTTCCCAGTCTGTAGGTGGTCTTTTTACTCTTTTGGTGAAGTCTTTAGATGAGCATAGGTGTTTGATTTTTAGGAGCTCTTAGTTATCTGGTTTCCCTTCATCATTTTTGGTAATGTTTTGTATTCTGTTTATGCCTTGTATTAGGGCTCCTAGGGTTGTCCCTATTTTTTCTTCCATGATCTTTATCGTTTTAGTCTTTATGTTTAGGTCTTTGATCCACTTGGAGTTAGTTTTTGTGCATGGTGTGAGGTATGGGTCCTGTTTCATTTTTTTACAAATGGATATCCAGTTATGCCAGCACCATTTGTTAAAAAGACTATCTTTTCCCCAATTAACTGACACTGGGCCTTTGTCAAATATCAGCTGCTCATATGTGGATGGATTTATATCTGGGTTCTCAATTCTGTTCCATTGGTCTATGTGCCTGTTGTTGTACCAGTACCAGGCTGTTTTGACTACTGTGGCTGTATAATAGGTTCTAAAATCAGGTAGAGTGAGGCCTCCCACTTTCTTCTTCTTTTTCAGTAATGCTTTACTTCTCCGGGGCTTCTTTCCCTTCCATATGAAGTTGGTGATTTGTTTCTCTATCACATTAAAAACTGTCATTGGAATTTGGACCGGAAGTGCATTGTATGTATAGATGGCTTTTGGTAGAATAGACTTTTTTACTATGTTAAGTCTTCCTATCCATGAGCAAGGTATGTTTTTCCACTTATGTAGGTCCTTTCTAGTTTCTTGTAGTATTTTTTTTTTAGTAGTACTTTGTAGTTTTCTTTGTATAGATCTTTACATCTTTGGTAAGATTTATTCCTAAGTATTTTATCTTCTTGGGGGCTACTGTGAATGGTATTGATTTGGTGATTTCCTCTTCGATGTTCTTTTTGTTGATGTGGAGGAATCCAAGTGATTTTTGTATGTTTATCTTATAACCTGAGACTCTTCCAAACTCTTCTATTAGTTTCAGTAGTTTTCTGGAGGATTCCTTAGGGTTTTCTATGTATAAGATTATGTCACCTGCAAATAGAGATAATTTTACTTCCTCCTTGCCAATCCAGATGCCCTTTATTTCTTTGTCTAGCCTAATTGCTCTGGCTAGGACCTCTAGCACAATGTTAAATGAGAGCGGTGATAAAGGACATCCTTGTCTGGTTCCTGTTCTCAAGGGAAATGCTTTCAGGCTCTCTCCATTTAGGGTGATGTTGGCTGTTGGCTTTGTATAGATGCCCTTTATTATGTTGAGGAATTTTCCTTCAAGTTCCTATTTTGGTGAGAGTTTTTATCATAAATGGGTGTTGGACTTTGTCAAATGCCTTTTCTGCATCAATTGATAAGATCATGTGGTTTTTGTCTTTTGTTTTATTTATATGGTAGATTACATTAATGGTTTTTCTAATTTTAAACCATCCTTGCATACCTGATATAAATCCCACTTGGTTGTGGTAGATTATTTTTTTGATATGTTGTTGAATTCTATTGTCTAGAATTTTGTTGAGGATTTTTGCATCTATGTTCATGAGGGATATAGGTCTGTAATTTTCTTTTTTTGTAATGTCTTTACCTGGTTTTGGTATCAGGGATATGGTGGCTTCATAGAATGAGTTAGGTAGTATTCCGTCATTTTCTATGCTTTGAAATACCTTTAGTAGTAGTGGTGTTAACTCTTCTCTGAAAGTTTGGTAGAACTCTGCAGTAAAGCCATCCGGGCCAGGGCTTTTTTTGTTGGGAGTTTTTTGATTACCGTTTCAATCTCTTTTTTTGTTATGGGTCTATTTAGTTGTTCTATTTCTGATTGTGTTAGTTTAGGTAGATAGTGTTTTTCTAGGAATTCATCCATTTCTTCTAGGTTTGCAAGTTTGTTAGAGTACAATTTTTCATAACAATCTGATATGATTCTTTTAATTTCCTTTGGGTCTGTTGTGATGTGGCCCTTCTCGTTTCTTATTCGGGTTATTTTTTTCCTTTCCTGAATTTCTTTAGTCAGTCTGGCCAGTAGTTTATCAATTTTGTTAATTTTTTCAAAAAACCAGCTTTTGGCTTTGTTAATTCTTTCAATTGTTTTTCTGTTCTCTAATTCATTTAGTTCAGCTCTAATTTTATTATTTGTTTTCTTCTGGTGCCTGATGGATTCTTTTGTTGTTCACTTTCTATTTGTTCAAGTTGTAGGGACAGTTCTCTGATTTTGTCTCTTTCTTCTTTTTGGATGTGTGCATTTATCGATATAAATTGACCTCTGAGCACTGCTTTTGCTGTGTCCCAGAGGTTTTCATAGGAAGTGTTTTCATTCTCGTTGCATTCTATGAATTTCTTTATTCCCTCCTTAATGTCTTCTATAACTCAGTCTTTTTCAACAGGGGATTGTTCAGTTTCCAAGTATTTGATTTCTTTTCCCTAATTTTTCTGTTATTGATTTCTACTTTTATGGCCTTGTGGTCTGAGAAGATGCTTTGTAATATTTTGATGTTTTGGATTCTGCAAAGGTTTGTTTTATGACCTAATATGTGGTCTATTCTAGAGAATGTTCCATGTGCGCTAGAAAAAAAAGTTTACTTTGCCGCAGTTGGGTGGAGAGTTCTGTATAAGTCAATGAGGTCAAGTTGGTTGATTGTTGTAATTAGGTCTTCCGTGTCTCTATTGAGCTTCTTACTGGAAGTCCTGTCCTTCTCCGAAAGTGGTGTTTTGAAGTCTCCTACTATAATTGTGGAGGTGTCTATCTCACTTTTCAGTTCTGTTAAAGTTTGTTTTATGTATCTTGCAGCCCTGTGATTGGTGCATAAATATTTAATATGGTTATATCTTCCTGGTCAATTATCCCTTTAATCATTATGTAGTGTCCTTCTTTTATCCTTTGTGGTGGATTTAACTTTAAAGTCTATTTTGTCAGAAATTAATATTGCTACTCCTGCTCTTTTTTGCTTGTTGTTTCCTTGATATATTTTTTCCATCCTTTGAGTTTTAGTTTGTGTCTCTAAGTCTAAGGTGTGTCTCTTGTAGGCAGCATACAAACGGATCGTGTTTCTTTATTGGATGTTCGTATACTAGCAAATTTCTTGATAATGCCTATCAACTACTAACTTATTCTTTGCTCCAACTCAACACCGCTGGACCTTTTTCTTGACCATTGTTAGGAACTAGAGACTTATAGAGGGCTTTGGTGTTTCTTTGATAAATCAGATCCTAGACATGTCTTTGGCTTGGGATGTGTAAAACTTACCCTCTTTGTATTTAAGCTCTACAGCTGGGAGTGATTCCTTATTTATGTGCCTAAAGCTAGTAGCATTTCTGTTCTTTTCAGCAATCCCTCTCTCTACTTATTTAAGCTTGAAATAATAAAAATCGCTAGAGCAAACCTCTGTTATTTTCTCAGATTGCTGCATTAAGGACATACAAGCATTTACCGTCTTCCTTTTCTTTGTCATCTTCTCAGCTCCTAGAATTGGGGAGGCAGCTGTGGCGCTTGTTGGCATTTTCTATAGGGTTTTGAAAATTTGTGCATATGTAACAGAAGGAACGTGCATACGCAGTTAAATTCGACTAAGTAAGTGCATTTTCCAAAGAGTAGGATTAGATAATACTCCTCGCAGACTCAAATGCCCCGTGATCACCTGCCCAGATATTTTGGATCTCGCTTTCTGAGTCATGGTTCTGTAGGAGTTAGCTTGTGTTGCAGCTTGGGAACAAAGGCACTAATTGGAACAGAATTTGGTTCTTAAAGGGTAAGATGGCATCCACTTCCTCTTATAAATGGTTTTGCCTGGAAAGACTTGGTATGTACCACCAGGGTAAAATAAAGCTTTTATCCTCTTCATTTATTTGGTATTGGAGGCAAGACTTGGAAAAAGGAAACCAAAAGAATTCTAATGCATATTGAGAAGAAATATTTTTTACCCTCAATAATCAGCTTTTTGTATTTGAAATAACAAAGTGAAAGGTAAGATTTTATTTTGTGCTTTTCAGTGGAAAAACTTAATTTGTTTCACTATAGCATATATGAACTTTACTATTCCTTTTTGCAATAAAATGTACCATGCACCCTCCTCCATCGAAATACTTCAGATGGGTGAGGCTGGAAAGGATCACCAAAATTAGCATTTGGAAAGTCACTGGGAACACATGAGGATAAGTTTTAAAAGTATAATGAAATCAACTGGATATTTAACCAACTTGGAGACGTACCTTGTAAGGTGCTGTATGGAGTGTAGACGTATTTTGTACTTTGTGGTAGATTTAAATAGTTCTAGTTACAAGCAAAATATCTTTTATTCCTAGGTTTCCAAAGGATTCTTTTAAAAACTCTGAATAAATACTCAGTAAACATTTATGCCATTAGTAAATAAATTTATCTTTGCCATGCTGTGGAAACCCTGGTGGTGTAGTGGTTAAGTGGTACGGCTGCTAACCAAAGGGTCGGCAGTTCGAATCCACCAGGCGCTCCTTGGAAACTCTATGGGGCAGTTCTACTCTGTCCTATAGGGTCGCTATGAGTCGGAATCGACTCGGTGGCACTGGGTTTGGTTTGCCATGCTGTTAGAAAAATAAATATCCTTCCCCCCAACCCTTAAGGATGACATTTTAAAATTTAATCTAAAGCTAATTTGACTTCTTTAACACGGGAACTGAAAATGAAGACAGAATTTCATAAACTATGGTCTGAATCTGACATTTTGATATCCCTAGAAAGTATTTTGAATTTTAAGCCTTATAAAGTTACGCTAAACTGCAGAATCCAACAACAAATGTAGTGTATTTGACAAGCAAGCAAATAAATAAAAATAATGATAGTCGTCAAAGTTATATCCTTTCCCCATACCTATTCAGTTTGTATGCCGAGCAAATAATGAGAAGCTGGACTATATGAAGAAGAACGGGGCATCAGGATTGTAGGAAGATGCATTAACAACTTGGGCGATATGCAGATGATACAACCTTGCTTACTGAAAGTGAAGACTTGAACCCTTACTGATGAAGATCAAAGACCACAGCCTTCAGTATGGATTGCAGCTCAACATGAAGAAAACAAAAATCCTCACAGCTGGACTAATAAGTAACAACATGATAAATGGAGAAAAGATTGAAGTTGTCAAGGATTTCATTTATTTGCATCTGTAATCAGCACCCATGGAAGCAGCAGTCAGGAAATCCAAAGATACATTGCATTGGGCAAATCTGCTGCAAGAGACCTCTTTAAAGTGTTGAAAAGCAAACGTGTCACTTTGAGGACTAAGGTGTGCCGGACCCAAGCCATGGTATTTTCAATTACCTTGTATGCATGGGAAAACTGGACAGTGAATAAGGACGCCAATCATGGTGTTGACAAAGAATATTGAATATACCATGGACTGCCAGAAGAACAAACAGATCTGTCTTAGAAGAAGTACAGTCAGAATGCTCCTTAAAAGCAAGGATGGAGAGACTTTGACTTCTTCTCACATGCTTTGAACATGTTATCAGGGGGCACCACCACTTCCTGGTAGAGTAGAGGGTCAGTGAAAAAGAGGAAGACCCTCAACAAGATGGGTTGACTCAGTGGCTGCCATGATGGACTCAAACATAGCAACGATTGTGAGGGTGGTGCAGGACTGGGTCGTGTTTCTTTTTGTTGCGCGTAGGGTCGCTATGAGCCAGAACATACTCAAGGGCTCCTAATCACAGCAACTGTCTGCTTGGCTCTGTTTTAGGGGTTTTAAATATTGCACCTTATTAAACGGCTGTTACGCTCCTCTGCTCACTGACATGTTGATGGTTCACGTCCACCCAGAGGTGGCTGAGAAGAAAGGCCCGGTGATCCGCTTTAAAGAAAGCTCTGTGGAGCGCAGTCCTGCTCTGACACACATGGGGTCTCCGTGAGGTGAAGTCAGCTTGGCGGCAGCTGGTTTTTGGTCTGGCTGATTTGGGACTCCGACCCCTGCGGACACACGTGGGGTCTCCGTGAGGTGAAGTCAGCTTGGCGGCAGCTGGTTTTGGAGCGCAGTCCTACTCTTACACACGTGGGGTCTCCGTGAGGTGAAGTCAGCTTGGCGGCAGCTGGTTTTTGGTCTGGCTAATTTGGGACTCCGACCACTGCGGAGTGCTTATATAGGTTCTAAAGCTCAGAGAATCACTCTGCCCAGATGCCCCACACCTAGAGTGCTAGAACTAGGTTAAGAGCCTTTCACTGTCCCTGCCTGTCTTCAAAAGGGCTTCACGGGAAGGCTCATCTTACAACTTCTGGGAGTACTTGCTCCCCATTCTTGAGTATTTCCGGTCTCCTGCAAAGCCAGGTGAGAGGAGAGCTGAAGAGCCCTTTATACCCGCTGTGGTGATACATGTACAAATGAGCCTGAGAGTGAGGAACAAATATGGGAAAAGCCCATTTAGTGTGCTTCTTTATAGTGAAAATGACCATATACAATTTTATGAAGGCTTTCTATTAGCTGGGAATATGAGTTTAAATGTAATAGTCATTGAATTAAGTGTAAATTGTGGGTCATTTCAAAGATACAGACGCAGGACAAAATAATCACGTACATGTGGGATCCTTGAAATAGGGAGCTTTGGTTGAACTGAAAGTCCTTACTCACAGGACACGTCTCCTGAGCTCTCTGCCTTTGGGGCATACGATTGACCGTTTGAGCAATAAACCTTTTCCTTGCTGTCTGTGAGGTTGAGAAGAAAGTGGTGGTCTGAGTGCTTCTGAAGAGACGTATGTCGTAATTGTAGACTATAAAAAAAAAAAAATAGTAAATGTAAATCCATGAAAAATGGTTTAGCCTCAAACAGCTGAGGAGCAGAGTCTTGTTAAACCGTGCCCCGGTATTCCTCTCTGGAGCCCAGATCGCATAAGAGCTAGCCATCTTTTTTTGGCAGCAAGATTTTTAAAACTTTTCAGAATCTCCGGTCTCCAGGCCTTTAGCAAGAGAACAATACCAAAGCTTAAATGACAGAAATGAGTTCTTCAATAAGTTAAAGTTTTGCAGGTTTTTACTAAATTTAAACAGTAATGCTTCTATAGATGATAGCTCAGGCCTCACTTCATCAGTGGTACTGAACTAACATTCTAAACTCGAAATGGCAGGCTCTCTGCTCCCCTGTCTGGATAATCTCTGATAAAACATTCATCATCTCAAGGTTCTGTTCAAGTCCATTGATGGAAATTGTGAAATGTAATTTAGCTTGAGGAATTGAATTTTCTAATAGCCCTGAGGTATTCAGTGATTTATAGGTTCTGATGCTGGAAAGTATGTGTGTGTGTGTACGTGTGCTAGTTAATCTAAGTAGGCAGTTACAAACCGTGCACACTCTGTATCATGAATATGTGTATTAACTGTATGGCCGTGAATGTTAATGTGGTTTATTTGTATGTCATTTATCTTAACTTGCTTTATATCCTATATTTACTATAAAGCAGTGCTCAATTAAGAAATAGTTGCTGAATTTTTAAAGAACATATAAATACACCTACATACATACATATATATGCATATATAAGCCTGTGTATATATAATATATACGTATATATGGAGCCCTGATGGTGTAGTGGTTAAGAGTTTGGCTGCTAAACAAAGGGCTGGCAGTTCAAATCCACCAGCTGCTCATTGGAAACCCTATGGGGCAGTTCTACTCTGTCTTATAGAGTCGCTATGAGTTGGAATTGACTTGATGGCACCTAATAACCACAACAACATATGTAGATATTTATATATATTTATGTATGTATATATATTTTGTCCTAATATACTGAAGCTCACAGAATTTCTTCTAATTCGATGATACTGTAAGCTTTGTCTATCGTGCATATATTAATTTCCCATCCATCATTTCTCTTCTTTCCAGCTCTTTTGTTATCTCACAACCCCTCTTACCTACCCTACCCTAGCATTTCTGCCTCAAACCTACATTGATAACATGTTTGTGTCTTTCTCTCTGCCCACTTCTTTTAGAAAGTTGCAGTAGAGTGCAACTTCTATTTGTCTTTCGTTTTGTTACTGTTGCTCAGGGCCTGAGCAGTGTCTGGCCCATGGTAGGCACTCAGTAACCATTTATTAAATGAGTATGGAGAAGGAAAAACAAGAAATAGTGACCTAAGATTCTGAGAAGTCTAATTCTATTGATTCTCTCTTTCTGTGTCACCTTGGCCAAGCTGTTTCATCTCTTGAGACTTAGTTCCTTGTGTGGATTACACCTGAGTCTTTGAATTGTGAGAATTGAATGATATTATATAAGTGAACGAAGCCTGGGTGGTGTAAGTGGTTTGTGATTGGCTGCGAACCTAAAGATTGGTTGTTCGAACACACTCAGTGGCTCTGTGGAAGAAAGGACTGCCAAACTGCTTCTGTAAAAACTACAGCCAAGAAAACCCCATGGAGCAGTTATGGTCTGTAACACACAGGGTTGCCGTGAATCTGAGTCAACTTGATGGCTAACATTGACAAAATATAAGTGAAATTCCTTGTGCAGAGCCTGGAACGTAGGAGGCTTTCAAAGCATAGATTCTTACTCTTTTTGAAGGCGATATCCGGTACTAGGTACTATGGTGAGCATTTTAATAGAATGCTAATAGAGCCCAGTGCTGTCTTGTAATACAGTCTAATACAGGGGATACGTCACTCAGTGTATGTCCTAACTTGTGTCCTTGTGTTAGTTCCCATCTACAGAGTTAAAAGCAACACCTCAGGTAATTCAAAAAAGGAGACCTCACCGGCTGTTGTAATAGAATTTTTTGCATTGACAAGAGTTTTTCAAGCAAACTCAGAGTATTATGAATCAACAGAGAGTGTGTCGTGCTCCATTGGGATTGTGGAGTAGTGCATCATGAGTTTGGAAAGGAATATTGGCCTATACTATTCAGAACCTTGAATTAAGGGTAAATTTCTTTTACACACACTCCTCACTTATTGGCATGGTTGGTTTCCAAAAACTAGATTGTTATGCAAAAATCGATGTTATGTGAAGATGGAGGGTGACCACATCAGATCCCAAAGTGGAGGATGACTACATCACTGTATAACTGCCAAATTACATCATTACATAACTGCCAAACTGAGAATCATGGCCCAGCCAAGATGACACATAACCTTAACCATCACAGCCAGCCTTACACTCGCCTCATTCCTTGGCGTTCGTTACTACCGGATGTATGTCATTAATGTGCAAAATAGTTGGATACTACTTTTTTTACTATTGCTGAAAATGCAAAATGTTCAATAACGAGGTAGTTGGTAAGTGATGAGTAGGCGTAATTTCCTCTTAATATGGTAGATAATTTGGAGTTCCTGAAGGTTGGATCTGAGGTAGGACTAAAAAAAGATTTGGACAAATTTTGGGAAAGGGGGTGAAGAGCTTTAGAATGATGGAGCTTCCTGGAGTGTATTGTAAGTCTTGGTCTGTCAGTACCTCCAGTCATCATTTGTCTCTACTTTGGCACAGTGAACCTATGGATTCTCTGTTGGTTATTACTATGTTCTCTGTCTTACATGGGACCACCGTAGCATAGAACACAAGCCTATATTGTCTTGTCCCTGAAGCAGGCACTTCAGGTCTTAAGCTTCGTAACAGCAAATGCAGAAACTCCTGACCATGACCTCAACTATCTCAATGATCTGGCTTATTTTGCACCACTGGTTGGTGCCTCACCCACCTACACTTTAGACACGTGGATTTCTTTTTGCTTTTTGAGCCTACCAAGTTCATTTCTCTGTCAGGTTCTTGTAATTGTCTCCTTGTTGGGAATTCTATTCCCCTGGTTTTAGAATAATGGGCTCCTCTTGTCTTAGAGCTTGTGTTTAATTTTGTCACTCAGAGATGTCTTCCCTGATCACCAAATCGTTCTCCATCACATCCTCCTGTTTTGATTCTCATTTTACTTTCTGTTATTACTATCTGATACTATCTTTTTAGTGTAATAGGAGCTCATGAATAGGGACTTTGGTTCACTGCTATAATCCCCTGTGTATTTAATGATGCTTGACATATGGCAGCACTCAAATGTTGGTTGAATGAGTGAACGAACGGACAAAGGCCTTACACCTGATTTCCTATGTCTCCCCCCTCCCCCACTTATATGTAAGAGAAAAATAGGAAGATCACACCTATTAATTACTAACACTTGCTGAGTTCTAGGTAATGGACAACCTTTGGACACACAGAAAGATAAAGTAAGATTTATTTATTATTTGGAAGAAGGCACAGGTCCCCCCCAGATAGGTACTTCATCACCACAGGTAGATGTGAAAGTGAGGAAGTGGAAGAAGTCCTGGGGAAGAAGCTGGCCCTGGTGACGGATTGGGGGCCTCTGGGCTGGGACAGGGCTTATGTTCTCCTGCCCCTCCTGTCCCCTTTTCCCAGCTGCCCTGCCAATGCAGAGCCATCTCTGCACCAGAAGAAGTGGTTTCCAGTGTCAGTTAGGTCTGAATGGCAGGAGGAGGAAAGGAAGGTTTCATAAATGGCCACAGTAAGGACAGAAAGAATTTTTCAGGCATCTGGGTCACTTGCCACGCATCATCTCCCCATGCAGCGACCAGCCACAGGGCTTATGAGGTTCACTTTCTACATCTAACAAATCATTTAAAGAGGCAGCATTTCAATAGGAAAAACCTTGAGGGGCACACCTGGACTCTCTGGACATTCCCATCTACAGGGTTTGCTCTTAGGAATCACTGCAGGAATGACTCTCTTTGCAAACCATAGAAGGGTGTCTGAAGCTTCATTCTTGTCGAGTAGGGATCCTTGGCCAATGGCAAGAAGAGAGCTGTGCTGTCGATTGTGACATCTACTTTGCCTTTGTTTTCTTTGCTCTTCTTGAGCCCAGCGTCCAACGACCCACCCCTCCCTTTGCCTTCCTACAATTTTAAGATAAGTAACACAGTCGTATGTGAATCAATGAAATGAGATGTGTTGTTGTTGATAGGTGCCACTGAGTCAAGTTCCACTCACAGCAGCCCCATGTGACAGAGCAGAATTGCCCTGTAGGATTTTCTAGGCCGTGATGTTTATGGGCGCAGATCTCCAGGTCTGTCTTCCGTGGAGCCACTGGGCGTGTTTGTATCACCAACCTTTTTGTTAGCAGCTGAGTGCTTAACCATGCACTATCACAATTTTCAAACAAATGTTGTATCTTTTCTCCTTCCACTTTCCCCTAGGGGGAAATTACAAACTAGGGGACAAAACAAAGGGAGTCACCCAGGAAACAGGATGTCATACATTCTGGAAAGAAATTAGATGCAAAGTCACATTTGATTTGTCACAATTTCCGGGACTTATTTTTTTTAAAAGTGGACACTCTGGGTCTTCCTCTTCTTCTAGCAGTAATTTTAAATTAGATCTGAAGCAGTGCTTGGTGAGTCACCGTCAGATGAGCCTCTCTGGCTAATGGTACCCACAGTCCAACTTCAGGGACAGAGAAAAAACTAACAAAGTCTTCAAAATGTGAATTTTCTGAGATTGTTTTTCATACAAGGTGCAGTTATATCCAAGTGTTAATAAAACACAATGAGCACGGTAATTGGCATTGGTAATTTACCATTTGGTTGGAAATAAATGTAGGAAATGATTCTGGTTGGGTGATGTTTACTACCTTTGTATAAATATGGGAATGAAGGTCAGTATTGGGCCGTCTTAAGATGACACCATGTCATTCTTTTACTTTCTACCTACAGTTTCTAGCCTGTTTAGCCATAGGGATTATGAAGGAATACTGTGTACTACTGGTATCCTACTACTTCTATATGTGGAATTACTTGGCCATTTTAATGGCGGGTCAATTGGAAAAATAAAAAAAGCAACACTTTGTACCATTTCCCCCCAGTGGACTTGTGACCTGAAGGTTGGCAAGATATGATCAGTTCCCAGCTATAGCCCAGTGCCGTTGAGTCGATTCCGTTTATAATAGTAATGCAAATAAAAGGACTTTTGAATAGATTTGATAGTTTTTAGATTTTAGCTTTTAACTCATTTTTTGTTTTCTGTGATCCAATATGGATGTTGCCAGAAAGTAGAAGAAACTATACTTTGATATGTTTTGGTTCTTTTTGAAATATCTTACACTTTTTTTTTTTTAAAGTAGTTGTGAAGCTCTTTAAAGTTGTGAATAATTTTAAAGTAATTGTTAAATAAGTTTAAGGAAGTTTCAATAGACTAGTTTTGTGGAGCCAGATTTCTGTAAAGCCAGATACTTTACTTCCATTATTTATTGTTTTATCTCACAGATTTTTGATTTTTGAACCATCTGTTATGCATCTTCCACATTTTAATGTATTTTTTAGGCTACTTTGTAGTTTAATACAGAGCCCTGGTGGTATAGTGGTTAAAAGTACTCGGCTGCTAACCAAAAGGTTGGCGATTCAAACCCACCAGCTGCTCTTCGGAAGCAAGATGTGTCAGTCTGCTTCCGTAAAGATTTGCAGCCCTGGAAATCCTATGGGGCAGTTCTGCACTGTCCTATAGGGTCCCTGTGAGTCCGAATCAACTCGAATGGTAGAAGGATTGGGTTTTTTTTTTTGGTTTGTGGTTTAAACCGTTTCCTGTAGAGTATTACTTGTCACACCCTGACGTGTGTATTAATATCCTGGGGATCTTGTGAAGTTGCAGATTTTGAATCAGTGGGTCCTGGGCAGGGTCTGAGATTTCTGTCTTTCTAGTGTGTTCCCCTAGAGCCCCTGGGTGGGGTAGTTAACGTAGTCGGCTACTCACGGACAGCTTGGAGGTTCGCGTCCCCAGAGGCACTCCGGGAGACAGGCATGTAATCCACTTTCAAAAAATCCGCCACAGATAACTCTACGGAGCAGTTCAGCTCTGACACACATGGGGTCGCCATGAGTCGGAATCGACCAGACGGCACCTGGTTACCATGTTCCTCAGGTGATGCTGATGCTGCTGGTTCTCAGAGCACACCTTGAGAGCCAGGACTGGATACATAATTTGCAGGTCTGAGTTGCAGAATGAAAATGTGAGTCCCTTGTTCAGGAATTATTCAGAATTTTGAGACAGCAGCAACAGAGCATAACGCCAAGCCTGGGGGCTGTGCAGCGTTACCGCTGGCCTGCCCGCGAAGAGGCCCTGAGCAGGCGCTAGAGGGTAACGGAGACAATCCCAGGGCGCTTACCCACGCTGACTGACTTGTGAGGTGATTGTTTCATTGGCTAGTGATAAAATCCCTATACGTCCAACTAATCATGGGTTTATATAATGTTTGCACAGAACTGCTCTCAAGGCATGAGAAAACATTGGCATTCAGGATATATAAATAAAGTAAATTTCTCTTGACAGTCTAAATATCTTTGTGTACAAAACCAAGAATATCACCGCCAGTACCACAGCGATTATAATATGAAACTCATCCTTCCTTTTGAAAGTTGCGAAGGAGTCTAGGCCATGGCGCGTGAGTTTCCCTGGCACGTGGTGATTATGCTTCTTTGTCCTTGAGATGATGCTGGTCTGCCTGCTTTTTAATGGTAGTATTTACTGTGGGAGCAGCAGGCGTTCTGTTTCTTCAGAGGTGAACAATTGTAATAGTAATACAAAATTTGGTTGCAAAATGCTTACATATATTTGGATTTGTCGGTTGGTCTATAAGAACGTTTTCAAGCCTGTCTCACGATTTCCCTGCTTCTTCTTTTCTCCATCTTTACGGGAAGGTGAACTCTGGAGGAAATGTTTTTCCTTTTAGGTGAGCCAAAGGGGAAACCTGAGGTAAGATGAAAGTGGTCTGAGGTATATTCCTCCTCACCCTGCCAGATTCCCTCTTGGTGCTTTTCCAAATCCTTGATAGTGAATTCCTTTAATCAAGTAATTATTGGAAGGAAAGTGATCAGGTTTCCGTAGGGTCATGACTTCTTTTATATCTTTGGCTCTTTCTACCTTATTTCTCCTATCTTTATGCTCAGGTATCCTGTTTCTATAGTATATCCTTCAGTTGGGGCTGAAACTAATCTGCATTAAAATAATAGTTGTTACTTGATTATGACTTGTCTGTTTTCTTCTCAAAGAAACTTGAGTATCGCAGAACTTTGGGGGGATAGTTTTTTAAAAATGCAGATGAAGCGCAGGATTTTGATTCTCTAGGTCTGGAAAGATACCACAAATTTTTTTTGAGTAAATAATGCATTCATGTGGTTCAGAATTCAGGTGTGATGCCCTTGTCTCCAAGCCATTCAGTTTCCTTTCTTGCAGACAATCAATGTTGTTAGTTTTTTTTTTTTATATTAAAATGTCATTTTAGAATTAGTTATGAGCAAAAGCAAGCTTTACAGAAATAACAAGTTGTTTTTACCGTAATGTGTTTTATTAAAAATATACAAGCTGTAGCATGGATTTTACAGGACTCCAAGCAATAAGGCAGAATGGTTTGAATGATGGGAAGTATGTGTGACCAGTAACCTCTGAAATCACACCCACAGGTCACGATTGTCTTCTCTTTCTTCCTACAGAGCAGTACTCCCTGCAGGCTTCCAGAGGTTTGCCAAAAAAGGAAAAATTAGAGAAAGTAACGTTCTTTAGTACTGGAAATAGTAAAGAATTAATAGGAGAAATTAATAGATTCTTTTGAAAAAGAAAAATTAGTATCTAGTTAGTTTAATTTCAGTTTCTAATAGACTGATGAAATAAACATTAACAAGAATGTATAAACGTCTATAAGATAATGGAACCAGGGCCCAAGACTTTAGAGTAGTAATCATCATACAAAAACCTGATTGCTTTCCTTGATAGCTTTATAGAATTACTTGATTAAAAAAAAAGGCTGTAGATTTAAATATCATGATTTTGAGAAAGCAATTTTTCTTGAAATCTTATACAACAAATTAACTGAATTAGGTACAAGGGATGGGAAATGTATAATAAACTATCCGAAGAGTTGTAATTATTGAAAACATACCAAATTGAAGAGAACTGCAGGATAATGTGCATATTTTCTTTAATGACCTGGAAGAATTAGCCAAGCAGTATATTAATGAAATCGACAGATACTGGTGCCTGTGGTGCCTTTTGTCCTCGTGAGCATCAGCGAGAATGAAATGATAGGGGCGAACATGCAAGTTTAGTATATAACAGCAAAAGATGAAAGAGAATGCCTTCTTCGGGAAAACCTAACTAACGTATCTAGGAGAAATAATCAAATAATTTACATGGGATCAAGGGAGGGAAGAATCTGATGGGCAGATAACTGTTTTAGGAGATGGACACTAAAATGACAATTGATTATTCCGTGAATTAGATATGAATCTGAACTACAAATAACCTAAAGTTTTTTAGTCCACATGATGAGAAAATACCAAGCACTAATCTTGGAATACTGTTATATGTTATATATATGTTTTGTCAGCCTAAATGACATTCTGATTGGATAAACTAAGGCGTGAGAACATCTACGGTAATAAGGAAAACATTTCAAAAAGGGTGTCTCTCTCAACTAAGAAAATAAAGAAAAAGTAGGTACATATTATAGACACACACACGAACATTGGTTGAGTTGGGTGGCATCTATTTGTTTACATGTGAGTTACGAGGATTTTCAATGTTCAACTACCTGGGAACCATGTACCTTTCTTCCTTGAGGTACTGATGCAACTGCTGGAGAGGAGATGAGGAGGGGCCAAGGAGCTGCCATCTGAATCTGTGTTTCTGGCGCCTTACCATAGTGTAGGCATTGTGCACATGTTGAGGCTTAAGCTTAGGGAAGTTAAGCTTAGGGAAGTGCCTTACTAAGTCTGTTACAGAGGGTAAACGTGGTAAATGGCTTAAGTGGTATTAAAACCCATGGGTCTTTACTCCAACCACAAAGCTCTTTTCTCTTTACTATACTGGAAAGACCCTTGAAATGGAGTATTCTGAGACAGCATCAGTAGCTCATTCTTCATTTTAGGAAGCAGTAAGTGATACGTCTACATGGGCTAGCAGGGTAAGATTTCAATCTCTGAAGCAATAATGATGGGTTGCCCTTTGGACTTAACAAGCTCACTTCAATAAATGCCTGTCAACTTTGAACCAAGAGTAAATAACTTAATTTGAAAAATCCGTAAGGTATTCCAGACATTTTCATATCTTCACATTTGTATACCAAGCCACTTTGGTATATCAAGCCTAGGATTTGTAGTCTGAGTGATACTAAGAATTTGTCACACTATGATTTATGTATACTAAAAAAAAAAGCTATAATAAATACAGTATCCAGAAACGATAGCATTATTGATCTGAATTAAATAGGTGGAAATGAAGGAATAAAAATTAGTCTCCAATTTGCATTGATTTCTTGAAAAACATTTTATAGAAAATTTTGGAGCATTGAAGTGACAGAAAATTGCAAAGCACATTCTGCTTCTTGTAGGGAAAATGGCCTGTTTTCCTTTCTTGATTACTTTAACGTAGAATCAATACTAATATTATTTATATTGTACTTTAGTGTTTACAGAGTAGATTCACATATATTCTCATATTTCATCTGTGCAATGACCTCGGGAAGATAAGATTTCCTAATTATGTTTTTTTAATGTCTGTATCTTAGCTCTGTCTAAGACGTGGATTGATTGAGCTCCATTTCCTCTATTTAGAAGGCTGGACTGATTGTATGATGCAACATTCAAGAAGACAAAGAAAAATAAAAGGCAGGATTCTAAATAGTGAAGAGCTACTCCTGTAGTTCTTTTACTTGTGTGTGATATTAATGATACTGTTTGATAATTTCCACATTCATTTGGATCACCTTCCTTTGAAATGGGCACAAATATGGATCTCCTCCAGTCAGTTGGTCAGGTAGCTGTCTTCCAGATTTCTTGGGATAGACGAATGCTTTTAGTGTTGCATCCATTTATTGAAACATCTCAATTAGTATTCCTTCAATTCCTGGGGCCTTGTTTTTCACCATTCCCTTCAGTGCAGCTTGGACCTCTTCCTTTAGTACCATTGGTTCTTGATCATATGCGACCTCCTGAAATGGGTAAACATTGATCAGTTCTTTTTGGTACAGTGACTCTGTGTATTTCTTCCATCATCTTTTGATACTTCCTGTGTCATTTAGTGTTTTTCCCATCGAATCCTTCAATATTGCAACTCGAGGCTTAAATTTTTCTTCAGTTTTTTCAGCTTGAGAAATGCTGAGCACATCCTTCACTTTTGGTTTTCTAACTCCGGGTATTTGCACATTTCATTATAAGAATTTATTTTGTCTTCTTGAGTTGCCCTTTGAAATCTTTTGTTCAGCTCTTTTACCTCATCATTTCTTCCGTTTTCTCGAGCTACTCCATGTTCAAGAGCAAGTTTCAGAATCTCTTCTGACATCTTTTCTTTCTTTCTTGTCTTTTTAATGACCGCTTTCTTTCTTCATGTTTCAAAAATGTTTGCAGCAGTACATCAACAGAAAACTGCCAGAAATTCAAGCTGGATGCAAAAGAGGACGTGAATGAGGGATATCACTGTGGCTGTCAGGTGGATCCTGGCTGAAAGCAGAGGATACCAGAAAGATGTTTACCTGTTTTTATTGACTGTGCAAAGGCATTTGATTGTGTGGTTATAACAAATTATGGCTAACATTGCAAAGAATGGGAATTCCAGAACACTTAATTATGTTCATGCCGAACCTGTACATAAATCAAGAGGGGGTCATTCGAACAGAGCAAAGGTATACTGAGTAGCTTAAAATCAGGAAAGGTGTGCATTAGGGCTGTATCCTCTCACCATACTTATTCAATCTGTATGCTGAGCAAATAATCCGAGAGGCTGGACTATGTGAAGAAGAATTTGGCATTAGGATTGGGGGAAGGCTCATTAACAAACCTGTGATATGCAGATGACCCAACCTTGCTTGCTGAAAGTGAAGAGAACTTGAAGCACTTAGTGATGACCATCAAAGACCACAGCCTTCAGTGTGGATTGCACCTCAACATAAAGAAAACAAAAATCCTCACAGCGGGACCAATAACCACATCATGATAATGGAGAAAAGATTCAAGGATTTCATTTTACTTGGATCTACAATCAACACCCATGAAAGCAGCAGTCAAGAAATCAAAAGATGCATTGCATTGGGCAAATCTGCTGCAAATGCCTTTTTTAAAGTGTTGAAAAGCAAAGATACCACTTTGAGGACTGAGGTGTACCTGAGCCAAGCCATGGTATTTTCAATCACCTTTTATGCGTGGGAAAGCTGGACGATTAAGAAGAAGACCAAAGAAGAATTGATACATTTGAATTATGGTTGTTGGTGAAGAATACTGAATGTGCCATGGACTGCCAGGAGGACGAATAAATCCGTCTTGGAAGAAGTACAGCCAGAATACCCCTGAGAAGCGAGGATGGTACAGCTTCGTCTCACATACTTAGGATGTGTTGTCAGGAGGGACCAGTCCCTGGAAAAGGAGAACATACTTAGCTAGGGGGTCAGTGAAAAATAGGAAGACCCTCAATGAGATGGATTGACACAGTGGCTGCAACAGTGGGCTCAAGCATAACAGTGATTGTGAGGATGGAGCAGGACTGGGCAGTGTTTGTTTCTGTTGCACATAGTATTTCTGTGAGACAGACCTGCCTCAGTAGCACCTAACAACAACGTTCCTGTAGTGATGTGCCTGGCAATCTTACTCACTAAAGCTGCAAAGCAAAAAAAAAAAAAAACAGAACAAAATCCAAAGATAACAATGAAAGCAGGGAGTATGTGCTTCTCTGATCCTGTAACTTAGAGTAGCAGCCTTCTTGGCTGTCTATTTTTGAGAAGTGATTGCTTTGAATCTAATATACAGGGACAACTTTGCTTTTCTTTCTCAGCCTTTTGTTGTCTTACTGGCACGTGCTTAAACTTAGTTTAAATTTCATAGCAGTAAAACAAAAACTAACGTCTCTGTCTTTTTCATAGTTAAATACTTACTAAGTATTTGCTTGGTAATTTTTGTAAATCTGTTACCTGATTAGAATTAAGTATGAGTGTTTATGTATACCAGAAAGTCCCCCAGTAGTAACAACAATGGCTTAAACACACTAGAAGTTTATTTCTCTCTTACATAAAGGAAGTCAAGCAGTTGCCAGTCTGGGGCTGGTATGTTTGACAGCCCTAGTGTCAGAGAACCAAATACCTTTCTCAAGGTGGTGTCATCCTTAGCACATCACCTCATGGTCCAAGGTGGCTGCCTAAGCTTCCACCGTGACATTGCAGGCACCAGAAGGGCATGTGGCTTCCCTTTTCGGAAGTATCAAGTAGCACTCCTGCTTTTATGACGCAGTTTAGCTGCAAGGTGAGTGCGTGGCTGCTCAGCTAAAAATCAGCGTTCCCTTACCAAGGAGGAAGGGGAAATGGGTGTCACCGTGGACATCTCTGAGGCTGTGTTGCACACTGTGTACGGCACAATGGTCATCGCAGTTAGCTGTGCATATGGTTAATTAAGAGCTCGTTATGAACGGTGTATTCTTCATGTATATGTGCATATACATTACAATAGGTACTTCATTCATTTGAGCAAGAGGATACAAGAGTATATTGGAGAGCATATTTGTTCCCACAGGTCATTTTCTGTCCTTACTTCTCATTTCCCTGTTGTTTCCAAAGTCTTCAGGAGAAAATGCAAGCAGCTAGATGCTAGCATTGTGCTTGTTTTCTGTGTGATTTCCTCCCTTTCTTCTTTAGTGAAACTAAAAATTGCCTAATCTGCTCACCGTTTCTGTAAGGGTCTAAGATTTGACTTCAGAGAAGAAAATTCTAGAAACACTCTTCAGAAAGTTATTATTTCCTTCAAATCTTATTTGGAACAACAAAGGACAGTATGTTTTATAACACAACTTTTAAGACAAGTGAATTGGCAGTAAATTCACATAATGAAACTTCCAACAGGTCTTTATATCTCTACCCAGGCATTTGTTGGTTCTTGGTGTCAATTTTTAAATAGTTGCTATCAGCTTTTGTATTCTTTATATTCCTTTAGTTGTAGAGTTAATGTGAAAACAACTTGCTGTGTTACAAAGAATGCCTTCTAGTTAGCCAGTGAATCAACTCATGCATGGTTCGGTTGTCAGACATGCCAGATAGTAGTTTTTAGGCACTTTAGGAATTACCCATAGTATTGTTATTAGAAGATTCTATTTCTCATCTATAACCAGTGAAATCCCCTTTTTTCAGCAATACTTCTTATAGTCCTGCCAGCATGTCCAGTTGCTTCCCACTGTCTGTTTTCATCAGGTTCAGCTCTGTACCAGGAGAGATAAAGCCTTGGCTTCTCAAACCCTTGGACCTTAGTTCTGGATTTCTTATTAAAATACGATGTATGAAATCAGGCAAGTTGATGTGTCTTTTGAGGACTTATTATCGCCACATTTAACACAAGGGGTTGTGTTAAAAATACTATTTTTTCCCACTCCTGAAATTCCATAAATCTGTGCAATTTTTTTTTAAAATAACCTAAAAAAAGTTTCTAGAACATATTTTTCCAGAAATCTCAAGGAAGTGTTAATTCATATTTAGTTCAGATCCTATGTTTAATTTAAGCAATGCAATAATCATTAGCTTTTAAAAAGAAATTTTAATCAAAAAATGTTTAAGACGCTGAATACTTACTATGAGTTCAGGCAAGTAAGCTAAATTTTAACATGACACATGTATTTTGTGTGTGGGGGGGAGAAGCAGAAACAAAAATATTACTCCATACTGTGACCATATTCTACATTTTCTGTAAGAAATTAAATGATAAACATGCTAGATCACTCAAGAAAGACAGAAGATGGGGTAAAGGAGTCACTTGAGTCAGTAAATGAATCATGTCAATCTGCTTTATAACATTAAATTTCATTGGTATTCAAATAGTACCTAAATACTTCATTTTATTAGCAGCTAACATTGTTGAGGTTATGGTGCCCATCCTCAACACATTGTGTTTAGAAGTGATTCTACTACTGCAATTTGGTTTGTTTACTCTTTGAATTACAGTATAAACCTTTCTGTGCCCAAGCTTCATCGTGATGTCAAGCTTCAAAGTTTGAAATGTGGGAGACTCCAAATTTTTAGAATAGCTGTTAGGGATAACAACCAGGATTAGTAAAAAGCACGGGGAATAGATAAAACCTTTAAAAAGAAATATAATTTTACAGCTCTCAGCAAGAGATTAAAGTGCATTTTGGGATTTTTACCAATATGGCTTTAAGTGGAGAATTTAAAATTATTTTCTGTAATGAAAATGGTAGCAACGTTATGTTTAGTGCTACGAAGTGTGTGGCAATGAAGTAGGCTCTTTATGTGTATTTTCTCATTTAATCTTTACAAAAACTCCCGAGGAGAACACCCACTTCACAGCTGAGGAATCCCAGGTCATCTGGACGAGTTGGTGCATGTGATGGGAAGCCAGAGGTGCAGATGGGTTTTCGTGACCGCTGACCCAGAGCTCTTCATCGTCATGTCATGCTAACGCTTGCGAGGTGCCCAGGCTTATTGAAAAGGATGTTGCCAAAGTGGTTTATGAGGGCAGTGGTGGTTCAGTGACAGAATTCCCACCTTTCATGCACAAGACCCAGGTTCGACTCCTGGCTAGTGCACCTCAGGCACAACCCATCTGTCAGTGGTGAAGCCTTGCGTGTTGCTGTGGTGCAGGCTTGCGTGTTGCTGTGGTGCTATGCAAGGTTCAGTAAAGCGTCCAGACTAAGTTGGGCACGGGAGAAAGGCTTGGTGACCTAGTCCTGAAAATTTGCCAGTGAAAACCCTGTGGATCACAACAGGCCAATCTTGTTATGCGTGGGGTTACTGTGAGTTGGGGACCTGCTCAACGGCACATGACAACAGCAACAACAAAGTGGTTTAGTTATTTGCTTTCTTTTACCTCTAGATAAGCAGATCTCTTGAAATTGTACATGCTCAACAACTCTCCTTTTTCCTCTCCCTCAGCTCCTCCCCATTAATAGCATAAATTTCATCGGAATAGAGTCATAAAAATCAAATTAAAAATTGTATCCACATTGAAGTCTAGTTTGTGTAAGGCATGTGTAGAATTAAGAGTACTGCTAGTGAAACTCCTCGTAGAAATGGATGCAGTGTGTCCTACCTCAGGGATTGAACATGTGGGAGAAGTTGGGAATGTTGGGTGTGAGCTGATGGGGGTACAGGCTCTGTAGGCGGGTCTGAATCCTACCTCCGGGTTTCTCCGAATGTTAAATGGTGACCATAGAACTCAGCTCAGAGTTGTCAGACTAACATGAGATAATGGATGTAAATAACACAGCATAGTGCTGAGCACACAGTGTGTGCTTCATACATGTTAGTTTCTCTTACTATTTTCACATTTATTCCTTGATAATTTTATGACTCATTGGCATAAGAATACCTTCTTGTTTGATTTAAGGAAAATGTCTAGTTTTAATAATTATCAAAATAAGAAATGAAGATTTACCCAGCTCCTATTGTGGATAGTTTTATAACTTCTTTGTGAACAATTCTCCAGAATTTCTCTAAATGGAATTTTTTTTTAGTGTACTCAAAAGGTAACTCAGTTAAAAATTTTCTAAAAAATTATTAAAATAAGGTGTTGCTGTGTTTTAGAAACAATTTAATCTTTTTATTCTTCCTGTGATAATTTTATTGAGCAGTAATTGAAGTATTCTGAGTGTCACATTTTTTAAAAGTTTATCTTGGTATCAACTGATACATTAAATGATTCCTATCTTCGAATAGCGTAACACTCTGATTTAAAAATTTGAAAATATTTAGTGTAAAGTATATCCTATGTATATATTTCTAGTCGTCCTGGAAAGTTTTTATTAGGAAAAATGATTTTTCACTCCCATTTTACAGACAGAGAAGATGAGGTCCATGACAGTGATTTTATAAGAGCAATGGTGATGGCTTTGGGAAGAGAAGGAAGGCAGTGAAGAGAAAAACAACTTTGATTCTTATTCAGACTGGATTCACTCAGCTGTGCTTTGTCACGTTCAGCAGCATGACCCCACCATGTGAAATGTTTTGATTTTGATTCCAGGTTGTTATATAGCTCAGCGCATGGGGCTGGCTGGGTCTCTGGGGCGGAGGTGCTAATGTAAGAATGTTGTCGGTTTAATGTTCCTGAGAGGATTATACAAATCCCACAGCAAATAAATGTACAAGTTGAAAGATTTTTTTTTTTTCTTTTTGCCTCCAAGTAATTTCCAGAAAACACACATAAACCATTTGCTAAACCAAATCTGTATGTATATTAATGAGCCCAATCTCACATGAACGGATGGTCACTGAAGGAACTTCGTATGTAGGCTTGGGTTCAGCTATGTGAACTGCATACTAAGTTCTCATTACAATGTATTTAAAGCTAGAAGCAGCTCCCATGTTCTTCTCCCTGAAATTACCAGTGAAATGTTCCTCTTTGCCTCGTCATTAGTATTCAGAGCTCCGTCAGCCTGCAGTTCAAACCCTTTCCCTTGTTTTTGTCGGAGAAGATGATGGAGCAACGTTGCTTAGAAACACTTAGCCGCAGTCTCAGCGGGAATCACCAGCCTGTCCTGTGCGCTCACCTCCACACGCAGGGGAGAAAATTGAGTTTTGCTGCTGACAACGTTAATTGACTGCAGGTTGCCTTAATGGGAGGCTGACGTTGAAGCCTAGATTTCCTTTGATATTTATGCATTGGACCCAGAGAAACTGTACCCTGACATATTCCACTGTAAATAAAACTGGCAGAGAGGCATCTCAGTTTTGTATGTTTTAGTATTCAGATCTCGACACTGGTCAGCTTACAGGATTATCTTGGGTTTTTGAAACTCTTGCTGTAGTGATTTCTTTGGTTCCCAATAAATTTGCACAGCCATCTCCTTCCACAGAGTTCTGATGGGTGCAGTCAGGGGGTGACAAACTAAACTGGGGGTGGGTGGAGGAGCGAAACGAAATCCAGCTGCCATCTGGTTCCCTATCGTTTTGTATGGTCCCAAAATGCATTTGCCCTTTTCCTTCTCCCCATTCTTTTTTACTCCCCTTTGAAAGGTAGTCTTTTCTTAAAATTTCTTGCTCTAAAATGTAATGAATGGGCAGTGTGGTTCTATGGACGATTTAAATTCAATTCGAGTTACCTTTTAAAGACTCCCTGATTTGACTGTTAACAGCTCTAAAACCTAAGACAAACAGGAACCCTCCTGAGGAGAGAAAGTTACACAAGCAAATAAACAAAAACCTCTTTGAGGCAGAAATGGGGGTAAGGAAGAGAGCCCAAAGGTGACCACCAGTGTTCTTTTCTTTTGGACCTAGCTCTGGTCCTCTGCAGCACCTAAGTGGGCTTGTGTATTTAAAGTGTAGTGGTTTTTCATAGTACATTTCTTCAGGGACTCCCATTGAAACTAATGGGTAAAGACTTTGGGGAGGCCCTACCTTTTAATCCCTGATCCAAACTTCTCTAATACTGGTTCTTATTTATTCTCCATTACACATAAAAGCCACCTGCAAAGATTGAAAAACAAGACATATTCCCTGGCTCACCCTTTGCAGATTCTGATTTAGGAGAAAATAATACCTAGTCCCATCTCGGATCCCTGGTGTCACAGTAGTTAAGAGCTCAGCTGCTAACCAAAAGGTTGGCAGTTTGAATCCACCAGCTGCTCCTTGGAAACCCTATGGGGTAGTTCTACCTGTCCTCTAGGGTCACTGTGTGTTGGAATTGACTCGATGACAAAAGGTTTGGTTTTTGGCTAGGCCCATCCCAAGAGTGCCTGGGTGTTGCATACAGTTAATATGCTAACTAAAAAGATCAGAGGTTTGAGTCCACCCAGAGGTGCCTCTGAAGAAGGACCTGGCAATTTACTTCCAGAAAATTAGTCACTGTGAAAACCCTACGGAGCACAGTTTTACTTTGACATATATGAGGTTGCCATGAGTCCAAATCAACTTGATCACAGTTGGTAGGTAGGCCCATTCCAGGCCCTTCAGTCAAAGAGCCTACTGGGAGAGATGCAAATAGATAACTTCAGCCGTGGCTGAGAAGCCCAGACCCAGTGCCATTGAGTCAATTCCGATTCATAGTGACTGTATAGGACAGAGTAGAACTGCCCCATAGAGTTTCCAAGGCGTGCCTGGTGGATTTGAACTGCCAACCCTTTGGTTAGCAGCCGTAGCACTTAACCACTACGCCACCAGGGTTTCCGGTTGAGAAGCACTACTTCTTTAAGTTATGAGGTATGACATACTAATTTATGTATCAGGCTTAGGAGTCCAGACAGCAAAGAAGCTAATGCTGTTGCGTAGTGTGTGCCCTTTGTGTACACACGTAGATGATGGGCTCCAGAGGTCATATCTGTGTCTACAAAGCCTTCCAGTATGCCCCATTTTGAGGGCGGGAAGCTTACCACTTAATGCTTATGTCCTAAGAGTTTAAAATCTAATTGAAAATTTGTATTGAAATTACAGTTTCCTTTAATTAAGATGAAGAAACCCTGGTGGTGCAGTGGTTAAAGCACGGGGCTGCTAACCCAAAGGTCGGCAGTTGGAATCCACCAGCTGCTCCACGGGAGAAAGATGTGGCAGCCTGCTTCCATAAAGATTATAGCCTTGGAAACCCTGTAGGGCAGCTCTACACTGTCCCATAGGGTCAGTATGAGTCGGAGTTTACTCATTCCACGGTGGGTTTGGTTTTGAGTCAGCAGTTCAAATCCATCAGCCGCTCCTTGGAAACCCTATAGGCAGTTCTACTCTGTTCTATAGGGTCGCTGTGAGTCGGAATAGATTCGAAGGTAATGGATTTGGTTTCCAGCTGCCTTATACCATATAGTCTCCATGTTGTTGTTCTTAGGTGCTGTGGAGTGGATTCAGACTCATATTGACCCTGTGTGACAGAGTAGAGCTGCCCAACAGGGTTTTCTAGGCTATAATCTTTATGGAAGTGGATTGTCAGGTGTTTCTCCCACAGAGCCACCGGGTGGGTTCATATGTTTTGGTTAACAGCCAATCGAGTAACCTTCATGCCACCAGGGCTCCTCCTAGCCACTATAACCAAACCAAAAACCCGTTGCCGTCGAGTTGATTCCGACTCATAGTGACCTATAGGACAGAGTAGAACTGCCCCCTAGGGTTTCTAAGTAGCAACTGGCAGATTCAAACTGCTGACCTTTTGGTTGGCAGCCAAATGCTTAACCACTGTGCTGCCGGGGCCCCTCTAGTCACTATGGTAGGCCCCTGTTTTGGAGTCATATGATTTTGGAATTTGCATGTGTCTTAGTGCTGCTATAACAGAAATACCACAAGTGGGTGGCTTTAACAAAGAGAAATTTTTTTCTTCATAGTAAAGTAGGCTAAAAGCCCAAATTCAGGGCGTCAGCTCCAGCAGAATGCCTTCTCTCTCTGTTGGCCTTCTCATCCATCTTCCCCGGACTAGGAGCTTCTCTGTGCAGGGAATCTGGGTCCAGAGGATGCACTCTGCTGCCAGTGCTGCTTTCTTGGTGGTATGAGATCCCCACCCTCTGCTTGCTTCCCTTTCCCTTTTTCTATCTTGAGAGATAAAAGGTGGTGCAGGCCACACCCCAGGGAAACTCCCATTACATTGGATCAGGGATGTGACCTAGTAAGGGTGTTACAATCCCACCCTAATCCTCTTTAGCATAAAATTACAATCACAAAATGGAGGATAACCACACAGTACTGGAAATCACAGCCTAATCAAGTTGACACATTTTTTGGGGGACACAGTTCAATCTATGACAGCATGTGTGTCTGAATCCTGGAAAATGCTGAGAATTGCCAGGATCCTTATAGCAGGAAAACTGACTAGTGGACCATTGTGTTGTGTGTTTGAGGGCCCTGAGGACTTAAAGGAATTATGGACAAATGTCTTCACCAGCTGATGATTGAATCAGAGTCTTGAAAGATCAGGGATGTCTGTTAAATGTAACAGTGAATTTTGGGGAAATTTGGAGATCAGAGAAGAATGTATGTCTTATGTCAAATTGGCAACATTGATTTTTATTGATTAAAGTAAAAAAATAAATTCTCAGACACAATACCCTCTTTTTTATTTATTGTGCTTTAGGTGAAAGTTTACAGCTCAAGTTAATTTATCATACAAAAATTTATACACATACTGTTATGTGACACTACCTGCAATCCCTGTAATGTGAGAGACAACACACTCCCCCTTTCCACCCCGGGTTCACTGTGTCCACCCAACCAGTTCCTGTCTCTTCTTGCCTTCTCATCCTGCCTCCAGACAGGAGCCACCCATCCGGTTTCATGTATCTGCTTGAACTAAGAAGCACATACTTCACAGGTATTATGTTTTATAGTCCAGTCTAATTTTTGTCTGAAGGGTAGGCTTCGGGAATGGCTTTAGTTCTGGGTTAACAGAGCATCCAGGGACCATGGCTTCAAAGGTTTCTACAGTCTTAGTCAGACCATTAAGTCTGGCCTTTTTATGTAAGTATGGTTCTGCTCCTCACTTTTCTCCCATTCCATCAGGGACTCTCTGCTCTGTCCCCTCTCAGGGTGGACATTGGTGGTAGCCAGGCACCCTCTAATTCTTCTAGTCTCAGACTGATGGAGTCTCTGGTTTATTTGGCCCTTTTGTGTCTTGGGCTAATATTTTCCCTGTGTCTGATGTTCTTCATTCTCCTTTACTCCACGTGGGTTGGGACCAACTGATACATCAACAATACCCTCTTTTTATAATAAATATTTTATAACTTCCTTTTGATATCCTGAATTGAAATTCATGGAAAATATAACCTACCTATAAATATAATACCCAGGGAGATAGAAAAATGTCATGCCTGAGTTCTTATATCATAGGACACATTCTCTTAATATTAATATTATAGAATGTATTATAGGCTAACTAATGATCTATCAAAAGATGAATTATAAGAGGAAGTCACTTATAATAAAAAATCATTCCAGTATGTAAATTCTCAGACATGACTAAACTGGATAATAAATGCCTTTGAAATTTCAAGCACTCCCTAGGGAGTGTCCCAGCCTCTCTTGAAAACCTTCTGGTTTAAAGTTATAATCCTGATAACATTTTCTGAGAAGTCAGTGCATGAGACAAATACAGTTCAGAAACTTCCTTGAAGTTGACTTTCGTGACTACAGTAGATCTTGTTTTTGATGAACAGCCCGATCCCACAGTGACTGTATGTCACGTGGAGCCCTTTAGTGGTGCAAAACAGTTAACATGCTTGGCTGCTAACCCAAAGGTTAGTGGTTCAAGTTCACTCAGAGGTGCCTCAGAGGAAAGGCCTGGTGATCTACGTCAAAAAGATCAGCCAGTGAGAACACTGTGGAGCACAGCCCCGCTCGGGCACACTGCGGAGCACAGCCCTGCTCGGGCACCCTGCGGGGCACAGCCCCGCTCAGGCACCCTGTGGGGCACAGCTCTACTCGGGCACACGTGGGATGGTCATGAGTTGGAGTCAACTCGAAGACAACTGGTTTGGGGTTTTTTTTTTAGCACCACTCCCATTAAATCTGTGAATACCATGATTGTAGGCTGCGGACTCATCTCAACCTTTAAGTAGGCTATCGAGTTCTGATACCGGACATTGCTTGAAGGAACTGAGTGTCTTGAGGAGTTATAAAATTTTATTGGAATGTTTATAATTATAAAACATTAGGGCTGGGAGGCCCAGGCCTTTAGAATGATCTGATCCAACACATCTCTCTTTTTAGAATGTGAAGGAACGTATTCAGATTCAGAGCTGTGGAAGGAAATCCATGAGATTTAAATTGTGCTTTGATGGTAAAATTTCTGTTTAAGTCAGAACCTAACTTAAAACACACGTGTGCGCGCGCACACACACACACACACACACACAGAAGACAATTTAGAGTTTTGTTAGTAAAACAAATCTTTTTCTTTAAAGTGTTAGTAATATTTTGAAGATATCAAAAAATTTGTGTAAGACATTTAGAGTTAATAGTTGCTTGCTGTAGTCATTCATACCTCCAAATGTTCATATTTATCACAATTTGAGTGATAATTTTTCTTCGGGGAAATTCTAGTTGCTTGGGTAATCCAAGAAGAAGAAATGATTTATCACGTGGTACCAAAAAAACCCGTTGCCATCGAATCAGTTCCAACTCATAGGGACTGTATAGGACAGAGTAGAACTGCCCCATAGGGTTTCCAAGGAGCGGTTGGTGGATTTGAACCACCCACCTTTTGGTTAGCAGCTAAGCTTTTAACCACTCCACCACCAGGGCTCCTTCTTACACTGTGGAGCCTAGTGTTTGCATTATCTCGCTAAATCTGAATCCTGCGTTGTTTTTCCTGTTCAGCAACTTTTTTGTTGTTAGCAAATATTTTTGTTTGCCGAAGTAGCTCACCTTGTACAAGTGATGCACATCAAATTGGTCCAAATATGAGTCCCCAGATTAAACGAGGGCAAGATTTCCTAGCTCAGTGTTCCAGTGACTTGAATTGTTGGTTCAGTTATACTAGGACCATCAGCATTCTTAATTCAGTCATTGTTTTCTTCAACAAAAGTTGTGACTCTATCTTTTCTTTTGGTTTATTATTCTTTGGTGTGCTCTTGCATTATTTCCCAAATAGATAGGATTTTTGATTTTGTCTTTTAAAATCGTTGCTCGTTTTGCTCTCTCACACAGGAAGCCTTTTGACTGTTTATGTTCTAGAGTAGCTGCTTTACCAGGTTGATCCTGCTTCACCGGGTTGTAAAGGCCAAATGAATTATATATGTGAAAGGCTTGTACTAAGTGGTCTAAAAATGTTAGCTGTCCTTATTATCATCATCATCAGTATTAATCTGATATTCCTTTCTAACCACTCAAAAACAGGAAAATTAATATCCAAGACATAAATTGTTGCCAAGGTTTTAATCAATGAAAACACCACCCTCCCCTTTTTTTTCCGTTTGTTTTACTAAACTGTAAGTAGGACGCTGTAGGTGGATTGATATATTTACTTCTGCTCCAGCAAATTAATAAAACAAGAGGATGATTTTATGTGGCTGATAATAAACAGGACCCTTGATTCTTATGTTTTATAGTTCTCCGAGAGTGGTCTGTAGGGTCTCTGGGGCTCCCCAGAGACCCTCTTAGGTATCCTCAAGGTCACAACTATTTTTATAACAATTCTAAGATATTATTGGCCTTTTTACTTTCATTCTCTCACGAATGTACAGTCGTGTTTTCTAGAAGCTAA
This sequence comes from Loxodonta africana, assembly GCF_030014295.1. Lineage (NCBI taxonomy): Eukaryota > Metazoa > Chordata > Mammalia > Proboscidea > Elephantidae > Loxodonta > Loxodonta africana. The sequence continues at coordinate 188,673,812 of NC_087345.1, forward strand.
ATGATGTGTGATGTCATCATTGATCTGATGGCTAATGTAATCTGTGCTTGTGTATACTTGTGTTTAAAATTTTTCTAAGTTTTAATTTCTAAGCTGGGTAATCTGTGCTTGTGTATACTTGTGTTTAAAATTTTTCTAAGTTTTAATTTCTAAGCTGGGTAATATCAGTAGATATAACTCACATAAACTAAATGAAAGCTTGGTGGAGTCCTCAGTAATTTTAATATTGTAAAGAGGCATCTGAAGCTAAGTCTAGCTTAGGACCTTAGTCTCATGGGACCACTCAGTCAATTGGCGTAATCTCTTTCACAAAGTTCATGTTCTGTATCCTAGTGAAGTGAATAGCATCAGGGGTCTTAAAAGCTTGGAAGTGGCCATCTAAGATTCAACTATTTGTCTCTACTCGTCAGGAACAAGAGAGTAAGAAGAAAACCAAAGTCTCAGAAAAGAAACAAGTCTATGAGACTAATAGGTTACACGAGCCACAGTCTTATCTACCCTAAGCCTCGAAGAACTAGATGGTGCCCGGCTACCACTACTGACCCATTCTGACCATTGGTCCCTGGTAGAACGGGAGAAGAATGTAGAAAAAACACAAATTCTTAAAAAAAAAAAAAAAAAAGCCAGACTAACTGAATCAGTTGACACCAGCGGATTCTCTGAGACTACTGCCCTGAGCTATTCTTTAAACCTTGAGCCAAAACTATCCGGAGATCATCTTTTAGCGAAACAACACGGCACTCAAAATAAAGGATATTACCCATAAGTACAGTGCTCTACTAAGAAACCATCTATATGAGACCAGAAGGTGAACATTTACTCTAAAGGCGAAGATGAGAAGATGAGGGGATGGGGAAATAGAGTACTGGAAATGGAACAAACAGAACACAGCTAAATAGAGTGTTGACACAGTGTGAAATATGTAACTAATATCACTGAACAGTTTCTATAGAAATTGTCGAATGGGATCCTAATTTACTGTGTAAAGTTCCACCAAAAACACAATAAAATATTATTTAAAAAATGAAAAGTTAGTCTGAACTGGTGGGGAGCAAGTCACAACTCCTAGGTCCCCCATGGCAGGCTTAGCTTTGCAACTTGGTCTGCTCGCTGAAGCATTAAGACAAAAAATTAAAAACCTATTCCTGTTGCCTTTCCTAGAATCCCAAAACTGAACATTTTAGTGTCTAAATGGAAGTGCTGATTTTTTTTTTTAATTAATTTTTATTAAGTTTCAGGTGAACATTTACCATTCCAATCAGTCTGTCACATGTAGGTTTACATACATCTTACTCCCTTCTCCCACTTGCTCTCCCCCTATTGAGTCAGCCCTTTCAGTCTCTCGTTTCGTGCCAATTTTGCCATCTTCCCTCTCTCTCTATCTTCCCATCCCCTCTCCAGTCAAGAGTTGCCAACACACTCTCCAGTGTCCACCTAATTTAATGGGCTCACTCTTCATCAGCATCTCTCTCCCCCCTGCTGACCAGTCCTTTTCGTGCCTGATGAGTTGTCTTCAGGGATGGTTCCTGTCCTGTGCCATCAGAAGTTATGGGGAGCATTGTCTCTGGGATTCCTCTAGTCGCTTTCATATCATTAGGTATGGTCTTTTTATGAGAATTTGGGGTCTGTATCCCATTGGCCTCCTGCTCCCTCAGGAGTTGTCTGTTATGCTCCCTAGCAGGGCAGACATTGATTGTGGCCGGGCACCAACTAGTTCTTCTGGTCTCAGGATAATGCAGGTCTCTGGTTCATGTGGTCCTTTCTGTCTCTTGGGTTCTTAGTTGTCGTGTGGCCTTGGTGTTCTTCCTTTGCCTTTGCTCCAGGTGGGTTGAGACCAATTGATGTATCTTAGATGGCCACTTGTTGGCATTTAGGACCCCAGGCGCCACAATTCAAAGTGGGATGCAGAATGTTTTCATAATAGAATTATTTTGCGCGTTGACTTAGAAGTCTCCTCAAACCATGTTCCCCAGATCCCAGCCCCTGCTCCGCTGACCTTTGAAGCTTTCATTTTATCCCAGAAACCTCTTTGCTTTTAGTCCAGTCCAATTAGGCTGACCTTCCTTGTATTGTGTGTTGTCTTTCCCTTCACCCAAAGCAGTTCTTATCTACTGGTTGATCAATAAAAAACCCTCTCCCTCCCTCCCTCCCCCCTTTGTAACCACAAAAGTATGTGTTCTTCTCCGTTTTTTCTATTTCTCAAGATCTTATAATAGTGGTCTTATACAATATTTGTCCTTTTGCCTCTGACTCATTTCGCTCAGCATAATGTCTTCCAGATTCCTCCATGTTATGAAATGTTTCAGAGATTCGTCACTGTTCTTTATCGATGCGTAGTATTCCATTGTGTGAATATACCACAATTTATTTACCCATTCATCCGTTGACGGACACCTTGGTTGCTTCCAGCTTTTTGCTATTGTAAACAGAGCTGCAATAAACATGGGTGTGCATATGTCTGTTTGTGTGAAGGCTCTTGTATCTCTAGGGTATATTCCGAGGAGTGGGATTTCTGGGTTGTATGGTAGTTCTATTTCTAACTGTTTAAGATAACGCCAGATAGATTTCCAAAGTGATTGTACCATTTTACAATCCCACCAGCAGTGTATGAGAGTTCCAATCTCTCCGCAGCCTCTCCAACATTTATTATTTTGTGTTTTTTGGATTAATGCCAGTCTAGTTGGCGTGAGATGGAATCTCATCGTAGTTTTAATTTGCATTTCTCTAATGGCTAATGATCGGGAGCATTTTCTCATGTATCTGTTGGCTGCCTGAATATCTTCTTTAGTGAAATGTGTGTTTATATCCTTTGCCCACTTCTTGATTGGGTTGCTTGTCTTTTTGTGGTTGAGTTTTGACAGAATCATGTAGATTTTAGAGATCAGGCGCTGGTCTGAGATGTCATAGGTGAATATTCTTTCCCAGTCTGTAGGTGGTCTTTTTACTCTTTTGGTGAAGTCTTTAGATGAGCATAGGTGTTTGATTTTTAGGAGCTCCCAGTTATCTGGTTTCTCTTCATCATTTTTGGTAATGTTTTGTATTCTGTTTATGCCCTGTATTAGGGCTCCTAGGGTTGTCCCTATTTTTTCTTCCATGATCTTTATCGTTTTAGTCTTTATGTTTAGGTCTTTGATCCACTTGGAGTTAGTTTTTGTGCATGGTGTGAGGTATGGGTCTTGTTTCATTTTTTTACAAATGGATATCCAGTTATGCCAGCACCATTTGTTAAAAAGACTATCATTTCCCCAATTGACTGACACTGGTCCTTTGTCAAATATCAGCTGCTTGTACATGGATGGATTTATATCTGGGTTCTCAATTCTGTTCCATTGGTCTATGTGCCTGTTATTGTACCAGTACCAGGCTGTTTTGACTACTGTGGCTGTATAATAGGTTCTGAAGTCAGGTAGAGTGAGGCCTCCCACTTTCTTCTTCTTTTTCAGTAATGCTTTGCTTATCCGGGGGTTCTTTCCCTTCCATATGAAATTAGTGATTTGTTTCTCTATCCCCTTAAAATATGACATTGGTATTTGGATCGGAAGTGCGTTATATGTATAGATGGCTTTTGGTAGAATAGACATTTTTACTATGTTAAGTCTTCCTATCCATGAGCAGGGTATGTTCTTCCACTTAAGTATGTCCTTTTGAATTTCTTGTAGCAGAGTTTTATAGTTTTCTTTGTATAGGTCTTTTATATCCTTGGTAAGATTTATTCCTAAGTATTTTATCTTCTTGGGGGCTACTGTGAATGGTATTGATTTGGTTATTTCCTCTTCGATGTTCTTTTTGTTGATGTAGAGGAATCCAAGTGATTTTTGTATGTTTATTTTATAACCTGAGACTCTTCCAAACTCTTCTATTAGTTTCAGTAGTTTTCTGGAGGATTCCTTAGGGTTTTCCATGTATACGATCATGTCATCTGCAAATAGTGATAGCTTTACTTCTTCCTTGCCAATCTGGATACCCTTTATTTCTTTGTCTAGCCTAATTGCCCTGGCTAGGACTTCAAGTACGATGTTGAATAAGAGTGGTGATAAAGGGCATCCTTGTCTGGTTCCCGTTCTCAGGGGAAATGCTTTCAGGTTCTCTCCATTTAGAGTGATATTGGCTGTTGGCTTTGCATAGATGCCCTTTATTATGTTGAGGAATTTTCCTTCAATTCCTATTTTGCTAAGAGTTTTTATCATAAATGGGTGTTGAACTTTGTCAAATGCCTTTTCTACATCTATTGATAAGATCATGTGGTTTTTATCTTTTGTTTTATTTATGTGATGGATTACATTAATGGTTTTTCTGATATTAAACCAGCCTTGCATACCTGGTATAAATCCCACTTGATCAGGGTGAATTATTTTTTTGATGTGTTGTTGGATTCTATTGGCTAGAATTTTGTTGAGGATTTTTGCATCTGTGTTCATGAGGGATATAGGTCTGCAATTTTCTTTTTTTGTAATGTCTTTACCTGGTTTTGGTATCAGGGAGATGGTAGCTTCATAGAATGAGTTGGGTAGTATTCCGTCTTGTTCTATGGTTTGAAATACCTTCAGTAGTAGTGGTGTTAAGTCTTCTCTGAAGGTTTGGTAGAACTCTGCAGTGAAGCCCTCTGGGCCAGGACTTTTTTTTGTTGGGAGTTTTTTGATTACCGTTTCAATCTCTTTTTTTGTTATGGGTCTATTTAGTTGTTCTACTTCTGAATGTGTTAGTTTAGGTAGGTAGTATTTTTCCAAGAATTTATCCATTTCTTCTAGGTTTTCAAATTTGTTATAGTACAATTTTACATAGTAATCTGAAATGATTCTTTTAATTTCATTTGGCTCTGTTGTGATGTGGTCCTTCTCGTTTCTTATTCAGGTTATTTGTTTCCTTTCCTGTTTTTCTTTAGTCAGTCTGGCCAATGGTTTATCAATTTTGTTAATTTTTAAAAAAAACCAGCTTTTGGCTTTGTTAATTTGTTCAATTGTTTTTCTGTTCTCTAATTCATTTAGTTCAGCTCTAATTTTTACTATTTGTTTTCTTCTGGTGCCTGATGGATTCTTTTGTTGCTCACTTTCTATTTGTTCAAGTTGTAGGGACAGTTCTCTGATTTTGTCTCTTTCTTCTTTTTGTATGTGTGCATTCATCGATATAAATTGGCCTCTGAGCACTGCTTTTGCTGTGTCCCAGAGGTTTTGATAGGAAGTATTTTCATTCTCGTTTCTTTCTAAGAATTTCCTTATTCCCTCCTTGATGTCTTCTATAACCCAGTCTTTTTTCAGGAGGGTATTGTTCATTTTCCAAGTATTTGATTTCTTTTCCCTAGTTTTTCTGTTATTGATTTCTAGCTTCATTGCCTTGTGGTCTGAGAAGATGCTTTGTAATATTTCGATGTTTTGGTTTCTACCGAGATTTGTTTTGTGACCTAATATATGGTCTATTCTAGAGAATGTTCCATGTGCACTAGAAAAAAAAGTATATTTTGCAGCAGTTGGGTGGAGAGTTCTGTATAAGTCAATGAGGTCAAGTTGGTTGATTGTTGTAAGTAGGTCTTCCGTGTCTCTATTGAGCTTCTTACTGGAAGTCCTGTCCTTCTCTGAAAGTGGTGTGTTGAAGTCCCCTACTATAAATGTGGAGGTGTCTATCTCGCTTTTCAATTCTGTTAAAATTTGATTTATGTATCTTGCAGCCCTGTCATTGGGTGCATAAATATTTAATATGGTTATATCTTCCTGATCAATTGTCCCTTTTATCATTATATAGTGTCCTCCTTTATCCTTTGTGGCGGATTTAAGTCTAAAGTCTATTTTGTCAGAAATTAATATTGCTAGTCCTCTTCTTTTTTGCTTGTTGTTTGCTTGATATGTTTTTTTCCATCCTTTGAGTTTTAGTTTGTTTGTGTCTCTAAGTCTAAGGTGTGTCTCTTGTAGGCAGCATATAGATGGATCGTGTTTCTTTATCCAGTCTGTGACTCTCTGTCTCTTTATTGGTGCATTTAGTCCATTTACATTCAGCGTAATTATAGATAAATAAGTTTTTAGTGCTGTCATTTTGATGCCTTTTCGTGTGTGTTATTGGCCTTTTCATGTTTCCACATACTTTTTTGTGCTGAGACGTTTTTCTTAGTAGATTGTGTGATCCTCATTTTCATAATGTTTAACTTTATGTTTGTTGAGTCGTTACGTTTTTCTTGAGTTATGGAATTGATATTCCTTTTTATGGTTACCTTATTATTTACCCATATTTTTCTAAGTAAAAACCTAACTTGTATCGTTCTATATCGCCTTGTATCACTCTCCATCTGGCAGTTCAATGCCTCCTATATTTAGTCCCTCTTTTTGATTATGGTGATCGTTTATCTATTGATTTCCATGATTTTCTGTTATGTGTATTATTTTGTTTATTTATTTATTTTTTAGAATTAATCTTACTTTTTTTTTGTGCTTTCCCTATTTGAGTTGCGTTGATATCAGGACGTTCTGTTTTGTGACCTTGTAATGCGCTGGTACCTGATATTATTGGTCATCAGGCCAATCTCCTTAAGCATTTCTTGCAGTCTTGGTTTAGTTTTGCAAATTCTCTAAACTTGTGTTTATCTGTAAATATCTTAATTTCTCCTTCATATTTCAGAGAGAGTTTGCTGGATATATGATCCTTGGTTGGCAGTTTTTCTCCTTCAGTGCTCTGTATACGTCGTCCCATTCCCTTCTTGCTTGCATGGTTTCTGCTGAGTAGTCTGAACTTATTCTTATTGATTGTCCCTTGAAGGGAAACCTTTCTTTTCTCCCTGGCTGCTTTTAAAATTTTCTGTTTGTCTTTGGTTTTGGCAAGTTTGATGATAATATGTCTTGGAGTTTTTCTTTTTGGATCAGTCTTAAATGGGGTTCGATGAGCATCTTGGATAAATACCCTTTCGTCTTTCATGATGTCAGGGAAGTTTTGTGTCAGGAGTTCTTCAACTATTTTCTCTGTGTTTTCTGTCCCCTCTCCCTGTTCTGGGACTCCAATCACTCGCAAGTTATCCTTCTTGATAGAGTCCCACATGATTCTTAGGGTTTCTTCATTTTTTAAAATTCTTTTATCTGATTTTTTTTCAGCTATGTTGGAGTTGATTCTCTGGTCCTCCATAAGTCCCAGTCTACATTCTAATTGCTCGAGTCTGCTCCTCTGACTTTCTATTGCGTTGTCTAATTCTGTAATTTTATTGTTTATCTTTTGGATTTCTACATGCTGTCTCTCTATAGATTCTTGCAACTTATTAATTTTTCCACTATGTTCTTGAATAACCTTTTTGAGTTCTTCAACAGTTTTATCAGTGTGTTCCTTGGCTTTTTCTGCAGTTATCCTAATTTTATTTGTGATATCTTTAAGCATTCTGTAAATTAGTTTTTTATATTCTGTCTCTGATAATTCCAGGATTGTATCTTCATTTGGGAAAGATTTTGATTCTTTTGTTTGGGGGGTTGGAGAAGCTGTCATGGTCTGTTTCTTTATGTGGTTTGATATGGACTGCTGTCTCCGAGCCATCACTGTTAAACTAGATTTTCCAGGTAATCAGCTAAAAAAAAAATGCAGTCAGATCCCTATCTGAATTCTCCTTCTGGCTCAGGGTATTCGGATGTTAATGGAGCCACCTGGGGAGGGTGGGGGAGGGATCAGTGAGCTAGGCGTGTAGCACCACGGAATATAGAGCTGATCCCCGCGTTCACACTCCGCCCCCGTCTGCCAGAATTCCGGCAGGATGGCTCCCCGGCTGGAATGCTACTCTCCCCGCTCCAAGATCAGTCACTTCCTCCCGGGGATTTCTCCCTCCTGTGCGCTGCACCGCTCCCGTGAACTGAGTGGGCGTGGCCCTCACGAACAGCTGGGCTTGCCCCCCGGGGTCTATTCAGGGGAATGCGCTCACACCCCGCCCGCTCTCGCCAAGATTCCAGCGGGATGGCTCCCCGGCTGGGACGCTGCTCTCCCCGCTCCAAGACCTGTCACTTCCTCCCGGGGGTTTCTCCCTCTGGTGCGCCGCACTGCTCACGCGAACTGGGTGGACGTGGCCCTCATGAACGTCTGGGCGCCCCCCCCGGTCGTTTTAGGGAAATATAGGTGATTCCCACGCTCGCGCCTCGCCCACCTCCCACCAAACTCCTGGCGGGACGGCTCCCCGGCTGGGACGGTGCTCTCCCCGCTCCAAGATCAGTCACTGCCTCCCGGGTGTTTCTCCCACCGGCTGCGCCGCTACGCCGCCTGTGCCAACCAGCTAGACTTCCTCCCGGGATGGGTTCGGGGGGGGGGTAGAGCTGGGCCTCTTGTCTGTGCCGTCTGCCCCCCGGGCTCTGTCCCAGCCCGGGCTCCGGAGGTCACCTGCCTGGTACGCTGGCTCTTAGTTCTGAAAACGATCGCTGTCTGCCCGTATTTGTTCGTTCTCCGTCTCTAAGTCTGTGTTTGTTGTTCAGAGTTCGTAGATTGTTATGTATGTGATCGATTCACTTGTTTTTCCGAGTCTTTGTTGGAAGAGGGATCCGCGGTAGCGTCCACCTAGTCTGCCATCTTGGCCCCGCCTCCTGATTTTAATTTACATTTATCTAGTTGTGTGAATAAGTTAATCCCCTGCTCACTGACACAACATTTGGGACTCAATAAAGCTACTAGAATTTTGAATTTTAACCGAAACAGTCCGTTACATCTTCACGTTTTTCTGAATAGGCCTTTGTATCCCACCATTACCAATAAGAAGGAAAAAATTGCTAAGCATTGTTGAAAACCGATATTTGTTGTTATTGTTGTTCGGTGCCAGTGAGTCAATTCTGACTCACAGCAACCCTATAAAACAGAGTAGAACTGCCCCAAATGGTTTCCCAGGAGTGACTGGTGGATTCGAACTGCCGACCTTTTGGTTAGCCGCCGAGTTCTTAATCACTGCACCGCCAGGTTATGTAAACCAACCTAGCTGACTGTATTGTGTTTATAAAATAATTCAATTAGCAGGTAGAAATTTCAATATACTTTTGAGTATCTTGGTGATAACTGGGAGAGTAATAAGTGGCTTTTTAAATTCAGAACATGAGAGTTTTTACTTACTAATAGGATTTTATGTGTGTATTTCATTGTTTTTTTATTTTTAGAAAATTTTATCTGAGCCTGTTATTTGTCTCTGCTTGAAGGAAGTGAAAAATAAAGTCTATTGGTAGTATTAGGAATCACCCGTTCCTATTTTTAGGAAGGAATAAAGCCTTTAATGATAGAATAGAAAACATTTATGACCTCAACTATTGTTTCTAGTGGTCTGAGATGGAAACAAAAGGCTTGCATAACCAATAATCACTTTATCGTCATTCAAACCTTAGCTAAGGATGACCTTCGTTTCATAATTTTCTCTCATGATAGAATTTTTCTAAAACTTGGTAGCATTTGATAATGTTGGTTTGTGCTAGCTTTTTTTTTTTAGTTACTATCACCTATTTTTTTTCTATCACCTGTATAGCGTAGTAGTATATTTAAGCAAATTTATTTTGTAAATCCATTTTCTCTCTCATAATTTAAAAATATTTAAAAATCAAAACCAAATTAAATGGCCTATGTAAACTGTCCTGTAATTAGATCAGCTTCTCCCCAAATCTTCATTCTTCGGTAGAGTGATTTGCCGTGTCTCTGCAGTTTCTGCATGCTGATGTATAAACCTTAACACAATAAAGTTTTTCTTATTTTGCACTTGGCTAACGTTGTGTTACTGTCTTTGCTTGCTTTGGAGAGTTCTACGAGTGATTTTCTTCTGAGGGAAAATATGGTATAAGAAACCCATTGCCATCAACTCGATTCTGACTCATAGCAACCCTATCTATATAGGACAGAGTAGAACTGCCTCAAAGGGTTTCCAAGAAGTGGCTGGTGGATTCCAACTGCCCACCTTTTGATTAGCAGCTGATCTCTTACCCACTGTGCCACCAGGGCTCCATAGTATAGTTATTACTTAAATTATTGTTTATAAAATGCTGTTCATTTGCCATATAAGAAGTTTTCATAATGTGAGGTAGTAGGAAGAGAGTGAGTTTAGATTTCAATATTAATACTCTTATATTCAAAGTCTTTTTTTTTATCTTTTGAATTATCTTTTTTCCTTTTTTTATTTTTATTGAACTTAGATGAAGGTTTACAGAGCAAATTAATTTCTCATTAAACAATTAATACATATATTGTTTTGTGACATTAGTTGCCAACCCTGTAATGTGTCAACACGCTCCCCTTCTCAACCTTGGGTTCCCCATTACCAGCATTCCTGTCCCCTCTTGCCTTCTAGCCCTTGCCTCTAGGCTGGTGTGCCCGTTTAGTCTTGTTTTGTTTTATAGGCCTGTCTAATCTGTGGCTATAGGGTCGCCATGAGTTGGAATCGACTTGATGGCAGTGCGTTTGGTTTTCAGTTTTTTTAATCTGTGGCTGAAGGGTGAACCTCAGGAGTGATTCTGTACTGAGTTAAAAGAGTGTCCGTGGTCCATACTCTTGGAATTTCTCCAGACTCTGTCAGACCAGTGAGTGTGGTCTTTTTCTTTTTGTGTGAGTTAGAATTTTGTTCTACATTTTTCTCCAGCTCTGACTGGTACTCTCTATTGTGATCCTAGTCAGAGCAGTTGGTGGTTGGTAGCTGGTTACCATCTAGTTGTGTTGGACTCAGTGTGGTGGAGGTTGTGGTAGTTGTGTTCCATTAGTCCCTTGGACTAATCTTTCCCTCGTGTCTTTAGTTTTCTTCATTCTCCCTTGCCCCAGAAGGGGTGGAACCAGTGGAGTATCTTAGGTGGTCACTCATAAGCTTTTAAGACCCCATATGCTACCCACAAAAGTAGGACGTAGAACATTTTCTTTATAAACTATGCCAGTTGAGCTAGATGTCCTCCAAGACCATGGTCACCAGCCTGTAGCCCAGTAATTCCGTCTTTTGGGGAGTGTGGATGTGTTTATGAAGCTTCCATAGCCTTGCCTTGATCAAGTTCTGCTGACTTCTCCAGTATTGTGTTCTGTCTTACCCTTCACCAAAGTTAAAAAACTTGTCTGTTGTCTGTTTAGTGTCGCCCCCCCACCCCACCCATAACATCAAAGATTGTTTCTGTGTGTAAACCTTTTCATGGGTTTTTATAATAGTGGTCCCATACAGTATTTGTTCTTTTGCGATTGACTTATTTCACTCAGCATAATGCTTTCCAGGTTCACCCATGTTGTGAGATATTTCCCAGATTCATCATTGTTCATTATTGTTGCGTGGTATCCCGTCATGTGTATGGGCCATAGTTTATCCATTCATCTGTTGATGGGCATCCAGGTTGTTTCCCTCTTTTTGCTGTTGTGATAACGTTGCCATGAACACAGATGTGCATGTGACTTAACTGACTTTTTATTATTTACAGATAATAATATTATGAGTATCCTTAGTCTGTATCAGTTGAAGTGTTTCATGTACAGAACTTTTAGAAAAATAAGTTAGGACGGGAATTAGGCAGTTGACATTTGAGTACATTGTTTATATAGGTGTGGGAATTGAAGTTCAGAGGCCTTAATTTGCCTGAATTCTAACTGGAAGAAAATTCTGGAGCAGAATTTTAGTTCTTATCTGCCTGACTCCACTGTCCTGTCCTTTAACTTGTAAATTGCTGCATCTAAGAATAATGAAATAGTTGCCTCGCTGACTCTGCCAACTATTAGTTGGTTCAAAAAAGAAAAGAAAAAAAAAAACCAAAAAACTCAAACTTGTTACTGTGGAGTTGTTAGAGAGTAGACGGACGGCTCCATGGGGTTTTCTTGACTGTAATCTTTACTGAAGGCAGATTGCCAGGCCTTGTTTTTCGCAGGCCTGCTCGGTAGGTTCAAACTGCTAACCTTTAGATTAGTACCAAAAACTAAGTCCGTTGCCATAGATTCCAACCCATAGCAACACTATAGGACAGAGTAGAAATGCCCCATAGGATTCCCAAGGCCGTAATCTTTATGGAAGCAGACTGCCACATCTTTCTCCTGTGGAGCAGCTGGCAGGTTCCTACTGCTCACCTTTCAGTTAGCAGTCTAGTGCTTCACCACTCCACCACCAGGGCTCCTTTTAGGTTAGTAAAACCCAAAACCAAACCAAACTCACTGCTGTCGAGTCGATTCCAACTCACAGCGACCCTGTAGGACAGAATAGAACTACAGTGTAGAATTTCCAAGGAGTACCTGGTGGATTCCAACTGCTGACCTTTTGGTTAGCAGCTGTAGATCTTAAGCACTGTGTCACTAGGTTTTCCTTAGGTTAGTAGATGAGTGCCAACTGTTTGTGCCATCCAGGGACCTTCTTAGCTGCTTGACTCTATATGAATCATTCTTCCTGGGTGGCACAAATGGCTAAGTGTTCATCAGCTACAAAAGGCTGACAGTTCACATTCAGTCAGAGGCACTTTCCAAGAAAGGCCTGGAAATCTACTTCTGAAAAGTCAGTCATTGAAAACCGTATGGGTGTTTTTTTTTTTTTTTTTTTTTGTGTTAGTCATTACTTTTAGAACTCAGAGTTTCATTATTTATGAAAATGAAAACAATCTCTAAGTTAAAAAAAAAAAACCTATTTTTACTTCAAAATTTCTTTAGTATGATTTGTGAGTGTGTATTTTTTTTCCCCAATAATTAACAAAGAGTGGCCAGTTTTCTTTCATATTAATAGAGACACTTTCAAAATAGGGTTTTTATCCCTAACAAAAGTATTTAAAATTGTAATGAAAAAGACTCTCAGAAGGGTTAAGTATCTCCTTTGCTGATAACGGACACATTATCACAAGACTGATTGAAAAAGTGTGATTCTTATGGCCAAGAACATCATTCATACCTGTAATACTAACTTCAGTTAGGCGATTTTTGATTTATCTTTTATGTCCAGTGATATTCCCAGCAGGATAAAATGGAATTCTTTGAAGGCAGTCCTTCTGTCTTCACTTCCGACCCTAGATAGCAGACTTCAGTGTTGCTCAGGGTGGTTACAGATGGACACTGCCAGGCAGAGATGAGAGAGCAGGCTCATTAGATTACCCACAGGAAGAGAAGCACAGAGTGGATGAAAGACAGTAGGTTTCCTTCCCTCTTAAGCCACCTATCAGTAGTTCTCCAGTTGACAGAGCTCAGTTTTGTTTTGTCAGACATAGCACTCTGTAACAGACATGATGCTCGGACAGATGGTTGGAGCATACATTTGAAAATGATAATGTCAAGTCTATTGTACAAGACTTCTTGGTAAAATATTGATAGCTTAATGCCCAGCTGTAACTGCTGGCTTCTGGTCTTCCTGTTTTTATCTCATTGTTTAAATGAGTAATGCTATTACTACTTTAAAAGCCACTAAAAATTTTAAAATTAGAAGAGTGTGTGACTGCGATATTCACATCCCTGTTACTGGTATTGGAGCCCTGGTCGTGGAGTAGTTAAGAGCTTGGCTGCTAACCAAAGGTTGGCAGTTCAAATCCACCAGCTGCTCCTGGTGGTGTAGTGGTTAAGTGCTATGGCTGCTAACCGAAAGGTTGGCAGTTCAAATCCATCAGGCGATCCTTGGAAACTCTGTGAGGCAGTTCTGTTCTATCCTATAGGGTCACTATGAGTCGGAATCAACTTGATGGCATCGGGTTTGGTTTGGTTTCTATTGATTTGTAAGATGTGGTCCATAGAAAAATTTAACCTTTGAGTGTTTGAAATTCTGATGTTTAAGTTGAACCAGTGTAAAAAGAAAACTGCCAAACCATGCAGAAATGACATGCTGATATAAATTTTTAATATTGATAATACACTCAAATATTTGTGTGCATGTATATTAATTTTTGAATTAAAAAAAGCTACTATTTATTCTATCTACTTTTGAAAAGAGTGCTTGTCTATGTTGACTTCTAAAAAAAATGAAAAAATTAGTGGTAAGAAATTTCATTTTCAGAATACATACTAAATCAGTACTTAGTGTAATAGAAATATATTAACAATGTTGATATCACCACTTTGTTGAGCATCCTTTTTCTCTGGTGCTCATTACCCAGCAATCCTCCTTTCAGGAAAGCTTGGCTCAGCAAGATCTCATTAACCTCGTGGTTTTTTTTTTTTTTGAGTGGTGCACTATACTAACAGCTATGAATTGTTTTTTCCTGTTACTAGTTTCCTGTGTAGCAATGTTTTGTAAATAGTCAATACTACTCTTTATTTCCAGGTCTTTATAGAGAAAGTAACTGTAAATAGCTAGAGAAGTTAAATTGCCTTTGCACTTGCAGGTCAAAAGGAACAAGTCATGACCATGATCTGGTTTTTGAGGATTTTAGTCTGTTTCTGGAATTAGTCAAAATCTGTTTTGCTAAAAGATTAAGCCTGTGAAAAGACACTTGTCTTTTTTCTTTGCAAAATGCTTTTAATGACCTCTGTGGGGGTGCTTCCCAGAGAGGCTTCGTTTGCGTTGTTTTTCCATCATTTTCAGGAACACACAGACTCTGTCCATCTCCAGGGAGTGGGGGGGGGTGGGGGGGGTGGAGGGAAGAGATCAAAACTTTTCCAGCTTTGCTACACAAAATGTTTTGCAAAGTAAAAATTTCTGTATGGACTGTGGTTATGATGTTGTTGCTAGGTGCCATCGAGTCAGTTCCAACTCATAGTGACCCCGTGTGACAGAGTAGAACTGTCCTGTAGGGTTTCCTTGGCTGTAATCTTTACAGAAGCAGATTGCCAGGCCTTTCTTCCATGGAGCTGCTGGGTAGGTTTGAACTGCAGTCCTTTTGGTTAAACACATGCACCACCAGGACTCCTTGTGGTTATGATAGGGATGACCATTACTCTTCACTCCCACCTCAGGTGTTTGTTGATGTGCCCTATGTAGCAAAAAGAGCCTATTGTGTTATCCTTTGCTGATTCTCAAAGTCAATACAATTTATTGAGTTGAATTGTCAACGGTCAGTTCATTGGACTATGTTTAATGACTGAAAAATCAAGACTGATATTTTCCTTTTGATTAGATGAAAGAGACTGTTGAATCATGACTTTCTTGTTTGTTTTTGTAATTTGAAAAATGGACCAGATTATGAAAAGCCGATTATAATCATTTTAATTTCAATTTTTGAAGGTAGGCCCTTCACCTCCCCCCCCCCCCAAAAAAAGACCTGGTGATCCAATTAGTGTTGTAAGTTTTCACGTGATTTTAAAGGCACTATTCTTTCCACCTTTGAAAAGTGAATTTCATAAAGATGTAGTAGCTTGTATAATAGCTTATTCCCAAAAGCAGTGGTTCCCAGGTGTACTATGCATCAAAACCTCTTTTTGAAAATTTCTAGATTTTAAGCATTTGGAATAAATGACCTAAAAGCCTAAAGTTGTTAAAGAGCAAGTTGTTTATGAAATTAACAAAAGTATGCTTAGTTGTTTTTAATGTCTTTTATCTGGCCATATGGTCTTCAGTAGTGACCAGATGAAGAACCGTCTTGATATAATTAAACTAGCTCTCATAATTGGGTATAATTGGACAGTATTTTATTTTAGGTTTCTGGCCAGCAGTTAATATTGCTGGTGCTCTAAACTTATTTAATGCTTTTTATTTGATAGATAGCAATGATTATGAGCGTGGGCTTGAGCGCCAGTCTGCCTCATCTCAGTCTTGGCTCTGCAAGCTAGTAGTTCTGTGCACTTGGACCAGTTACTTGGCTTTTCTGGGCTTTTGTGCACTTGGACCAGTTACTGGCTTTTCTCCAAAATGAGTGTTACGAGATATACCTACTTCATAAAGTTGTTGTGAGAATTAAATGAGTTTGTGAGCATTTGAGAATGTTTACTATATCCTGTAAATACATTAAAATTATATTAATGGCTTGCAATTATAGACTGAAATAATAATGTGGTTACATATTTATATAAAAGTATCCTAAATGTTTACTCAGTTAACCTCTTAAAAGTGATTCAGACAATTAGAGGGATCTGTATTTTTTGTAACTACATGATGCCCCAGAGTAGGCTGACTCTGGGGTGCCCTTAGTTATGCGGCTCAGCCATGGAAGCAGGGACCCTAGCTCTTCCTACCTCTCTTCTCTCTCATTCTCTGCATATTGGCTCTGCCCCAAATTGCCAAGGAGCGCCATGTCACACATTCCAGGTACGTGAGCCAGAAACCTATCACAAGCCCCCAGGAATTTTGTCCCAATAAACTACCCTTTCCTCAGCAAATCTCAAAAAGGAAATGACTTTACAACGAGTCACGTGATCAACAAGAGAGGAATAAAGGACCAGGTGCCTTAGCGTTGGCTCTGACTTGTGGCAACCCTGCGTATGTCAGAGCAGAACTGTGTTCCACAGGGTTTTTAGTGGTGATTTTTTGGAAGTAGATCACTAGGCCTCTGGGTGGATGTGAACCTGCAACTGTTTGTAAAACCCTGGAACTCTCAAAGAAGGATAAACCAAAAACCAAACTCATTGCTATAGAGTTGATTGCAACTCATAGCGAACCTATAGGACAGAGTAGAACTGCCCTGTAGAATTTCCAAAACTGTAAGTCTTTATGGAAGCTGACTGACACATCTTTCTCCTTTGGAGCAGCTGATAAGTTCCAACTGCTGTCCTTTTGGTTAGTAGCTGAGCACTTAACCGTTGTACCACCAGGGGTACTATTCAGAGAAGAATAGATTCCTAGAAAAAATTGAGGAAGGAGTGTGGAATGAATATAGAGTTAATTGACTTTGTTAAATCATTAGTATTTATAGATAAAGGTATTTTTTTTATGTATGAACAAAAAGGCCAACGTTTGGGTATCTACTACCTACCTGGAAGCCCTGGTGGCGTAGTGGTCAAGAGCTACAGTGGCTAACCAAAACGTCTCCAGTTCGAATCTACCAAGTGCTCCTTGGAAATGCTATGGGGCAATTCTACCCTGTCCCATAGGGTTGCCATTAGTCAGAATTGACTCGACAGCAGTGAGTTTTTTTTACTACCTACCTGTCAGAGGAAGAGTTAATTGCTATACGCATATAAAGTTTTTACTTCTCATAAGAATACTTTGAGGTAGGAATTATTAACTACCTTTCACGTGTAAGGAAATAGTTTTAGAGAAGGTGAGTAGTCCAAGATGATAGAACCAGTAACTGCTGACTGATGTGTGATGCTCCAGAGTTCAAGCTCTTTCCATTATAACATGCAAAGTCTTATTCCCATTTGGCATCAGGGTATTAGATGATCCTCTGAATCGTATTTTACTGTAACATTGAAGACAGATGTAGATTTTATATATGAGCAGATTCTGTATCCAAGACACAGTGTTTCATGTTCTCATACTAGCAGAATTTTTTCCTGAGGAATTGTTAACTCCTACATTAAATATGAATGGGATATAAAAAACTCCAAATGAGAGGAAACAGCTGCAAATATGCATTAATAATCAGAACCTGGAATGTACAAAGTATGGATCTAGGAAAATTAGAAATCCTCAAAAATGAAATGGAATGCATAAACATCGATATCCTAGGCATTATTGAGCTGAAATGGACTGGTATTGGCCATTTTGAATTGGACAATCATATAGTCTACTATGCTGGGAATGACAACTTGAAGATGAATGGTGTTGCATTCATCGTCAAAAAGAACATTTCAAGATCTATCCTGAAGTACAATGCTGTCAGTGATAGGATAATATCCATACACCTACAAGGAAGACCAGTTAATATGACTATTATTCAAATATACACACCAACCACTAGGGCCAAAGATGAAGAAATAGAAGATTTTTATCAGCTGCTGCAGTCTGAAATTGATCGAACATGCAATCAAGATGCATTGGTAATTACTGGTGATTTTAACGCAAAAGTTGGAAACCAACAAGAAGGATCAATAGTTGGAAAATATGGCCTTGGTGATAGAAACAATGCTGGAGATTGAATGATAGAATTTTGCAAGACCAATGACTTCTTCATTGCAAATACCTTCTTTCACCAACATAAACGGCAACTATACACATGGACCTCGCCAGATGGAGCACACAGAAATCACATGGACTACATCTGTGGAAAGAGACAATGGAAAAGCTCAATATCATCAGTCAGAACAAGGCCAGGGGCTGACTGTGGAACAGACCATCAATTGCTCCTATGCAAGTTCAAGCTGAAACTGAAGAAAATCAGAGCAAGTCCACAAGAGCCAAAATACGACCTTGAGTATATCCCACCTGAATTTAGAGACCATCTGAAGAATAGATTTGATGCACTGAACACTGGCGACCGAAGACCAGATAAGTTGTGGAGTGACATCAAGGACATTATCCATGAAGAAAGCAAGAGGTCATTGAAAAGACAGGAAAGAAAGAAAAGACCAAGATGGATGTCAAAGGAGACTCTGAAACTTGCTCTTGAACGTTGAGCAGCTAAAGCAAAAGGAAGGATTGATGAAGTAAAAGAACTGAGCAGAAGATTTCAATGGGTGGCTCGAGACGACAAAGTAAAGTATTATAATGACATGTACAAAGAGCTGGAAATGGACAACCAAAAGGGAAGAACACGCTTGGTGTTTCTCAAGCTGAAAGAACTGAAGAAAAAATTCAAGCCCTGAGTTGCAATAGTGAAGGATTCTATGGGGAAAATATTAAATGACACAGGAAGTATCAAAAGAAGATGGAAGGAATACACAGAGTCATTATACCAAAAAGAATTAGTTGATGCTCAACCATTTCAAGAGGTAACATGATCAGGAACCAGTGGTACTGAAGGAAGAAGTCCAAGCTGCTCTGAAGGCATTGGCAAAAAACAAGGCTCCAGGAATTGATGGAATATCAATTGAGATGTTTCAACAAACAGATGCAGCACTGGAGGTGCTCACTCATCTATGCCAAGAAATAGGGAAGACAGCTTTCTGGCCAACTGATTGGAAGAGGTCCAAATTTATGCCTATTTCCAAGAAAGGTAATCCAACCAAATGTGGACATTATAGAACAATATCATTATCACACACAAGCAAAATTTTGCTGAAGGTCATTCAAAACAGCTGCAGCAGTATATGGACAGGGAACTGCCAGAAATTCAGGCCAGTTTCAGAAGAGGACGCAGAACCAGGCATATCATTGCTGATGTCAGATGGATCCTGGCTGAAATCAGAGAATACCAGAAGGATGTTTACCTGTCTTTTATTGACTATGCAAAGGCATTCAAGTGTGTGGGTCATAACAAACTATGGATAACATTGCAAAGAATGAGAATTCCAGAACACTTAATTGTGTTCATAAGGAACCTTTACATAGATCAAGAGGCAGTTGTTCGGACAGAAAAAGGGGGATACTGATTGGTTTAAAGTCAGGAAAGGTGTGCTTCAGGGGTGTATTCTTTCACCATACCTATTTAATCTGTATGCTGAGCAAATAATCCGAGAAGCTGGACTATATGAAGAAGAACAGCATCAGGATTGGAGGAAGATTCATTAACAACCTGCTTTATGCAGATGACACAGCCTTGCTTGCCGAAAGTGAAGAGGACTTGAAGCACTTACTAATGAAGATCAAAGACCACAGCCTTCCATATGGATTGCACCTCAAACATAAAGAAAACAAAAATCCTCACAACTGGACCAATGAGCAACATCATGATAAATGGAGAAAAGATCGAAGTTGTCAAGGATTTCATTTTACTTAGATCCACAATCAACAGCCATGGAAGCAGCAGTCAGGAAATGAAAAGACGCATTGCATTGGGTAAATCTGCTGCAAAGGACCTCTTTAAGGTGTTTAAGAGCAAAGATGTCACTTTGAAGACTAAGGTGCGCCTGACCCAAGCCATGGTATTTTCAGTGGCATCATATGCATGTGAAAGCTGGACAGTGAATAAGGAAGATCGAAGAATTGACGCCTTTGAGTTGTGGTGTTGGCGAAGAATATGGAATATATACCATGGACTGCCAGAAGAACGAATAAACCTGTCTTAGAAGAAGTACAACCAGAATGCTCCTTAGAAGCAAGGATGGCGAGACTGTGTCTTACATGCTTTGGACATGTTGTCAGGAGGGAGGAGTCCCTGGAGAAGGACATCATGCTTGGCAAAATACTGGATCAGGGGAAAAGCGGAAGACCCTCAACGAGGTGGATTGATACAGTGGCTGCAACAGTGGACTCAAGCATAACAACGATTGTAAGGATGGCGCAGGACCGGGCAGTGTTTCGTTCTGTTGTGCATAGGGTTGCTATGAGTTGGAGCCAACTTGACGGCAGGTAACATCAACAACAACATAAAAAACTCTTTGCTGTCAAATAGATTCCGACTCATAGTGGCCCTATAGGACAGAGCAGAACTGCCCCGTAGCGTTTTTAAGGAACTGCTAGTGAATTCAAACTGCTGACCTTTGGTTAGCAACTGAAAGCTTAACCACTGCGCCACCAGGGCTTCAGTGAGCGGGATACAGGATTTGTGAAATGCTCATTAGAGCTTATGTTCAGTAATACATACGTTCTTCTGTTTAGCTCTGTGGCTTCATCAGCTCATCCTAAAATGCACACTTGAAAGTCTAATTTTTAAGATGTTAAAAACTCAAAAAGTTTTGGGTTTTTGTCTTAATGTATTATTAAGGGAGAATGGTGATATAAAACATGGTTTCATTTAGAACGATGAATGGCTGGTAGTGTCACGGTTAGTATAGAATAAACTACTGCCCATTGAGCTAGAAAAGGGATTAGTTTTTTTAAGTTAAATCAAAATCATTACTTTTTGATTTTTCCAGAAGATGATGATCTTTCATTTGGTTGAAAATATCTGTGTTGTGCTTGGTTATTTTAAAAAAAAAAAAAAAGAAGTGGTTACATAATCAGAACTTTAAAAAAATTTTTTAAAGGAATGATGAACTTTCATAAAATAAAAATGGTAATTCTCAAGTAAAATTTCTGGTCAGAAACTTGGAAGACAGAAAATCAGAATGGACTTTTAGAGTTAAGTTGCATGTGAGCATGGCAATGCGGGTGCCTTTGGGGCATATGAGGCCCTGGATGCTTGTTCTAAGAAATGCAATAGATGGAGGTGATAGTTGTAAATGTGCCTCACTGATCACTACCAGTTGCCTTCTAGTTGATTCTGCCTCATGGCGATCCCATGTGTGTCAGAGTAGTACTGCCCTCCATAGGGTTTTCAAGGCTGTGATCCCCCAGAAGTAGGTTGCCAGGCCTTTCTTCTGAGGTGCCTATGTGTGGACTCAAACTGCCAAGCTTTTGGTTAGGAGCCCAGCATTTAACTGTTTGGGTATCCATGGATTCCACTAGGGGTTCACTGATCACCCAGAACCTTTCATGTATGTCTGCTGTGAAAAATGACATTTTAACGTGGTTTCTTTATTGTACTTGTTTTTAATGAATGAGATTCTGTATGAGGATAAACTGAAATTGTAATTGACGAATAAAACACCGGTTTGGGATTGAGAGGAAAATGTAAACCAATTGGTCAGCCTTTAGCAAGACAGATTCCCATTATTTTTGACTTTACAATCACTATGGTGAAGACTGTTTAAGGCTGGGGTATTTAATTAGTGTAAAACAAAAAGGTTCGGAGATGGGGGCGGTAAAAGGGAGATTTGATATAAGGAAGTTTTGATTGCAAACAACTTAAGATTTTCTTGTCATCATTTTCTTCCCACCCCCCTGAGATTGAAGCTTTACATTAAGAAATTAGGAGTCATCAAAACAGTATCTCCTGGCCCCTCGTCCCTCCCGGGATTAGAACCTCAGGCGTTGTGCACTCGATGCTGATGAGTAGTGTCTCTTGCTTTTAGCACCAGTCGTTTAGCCCTACAGCCTTTCCCCACATCCTGGAGAGAGCCCTTTCACCTGAGTACATGCTTGAGGGCAAGGACTGAGATTAATTGGATGACCTCAAATTCTGTTATTTTTACAGGAAAATGCTGAGTTCAAAATCTCTCTACAGATCAAAAGGGGGTGCTGATGCGCATTCCCCTAGGTATCCTTGGCAACTTATGCAAACGTGATCATAATTTATTTAACACTGTTGTCTCAAAAGGAAAAAAAAAAGAAATGAATGTGCGTGTTAGGCTTTCTGCTGTTCCGGAACCACCCTCTTCGTTTACAGCGCACAGGCCCCTGTTGCTGAAGGCTGTGCCTTCCTGGAAGTTTTATAATTTTACATTTGTCAAAGTTTTTAAACATAGGAATTTTTGTTAATACTTTTGTTGTTAGGTACCCTCCAGTCAACTTTCAATATATAGCGACCCAATGGGACAGAGTAGAACTGCCCCATAGCATTACCTAGACAGTAATCTTTACAGGAGTAGCTTGCCAGGTCTTTTCTCCCAATGAGCCGGTGGGTGGGTTTGAACCGCCAGCCTTTTGGTTAGCAGCAAAGCACTGACCCTTTTGTGCCACCCATCGACTAAAACAATAAGCATCCTTGGGTAGGCTTGAACCACCAACCTTTTGGTTAACTGTCAAATGTGTTATCCAGTTGTGCCACAGAGACACTGATGCCTATCCAAAAACAAAACCAAATCCATTGTCTTCAACTTGATTTCGACTCATAGTGACCCTGTGAGGACAAAGTAGAACTGCCCCGTAGGGTTTCCAAGGAGCAGCTGTTGGGTTCGAACTGCTGACCTTTTGGTTAGCAGCCTGAGCTGTTAACCACTGTGCCACCAGGGCTCCCTGATGCCCAGCTCCTAAATCAAACAAGGCTGCTCGAATGAAAAACTTTTAAAATCCTTTGCTTAAAAAATTTTTTTTTTAATTGTGTCTTCGCTGATTTTAAATGCCTGTTTCTCTACAATGTGAACAATCTCCGTTCAGCTCCCGGGATGATTTAAATAACATCATTGTACTCTTCTTCACTTTGACAAGTGGTAGCCGTGTAAACCTCAGAAGTGCATTTTGTTGTTACCGTCACTTCTCATACCGCTGTCCTGGGAGTCATCCTTTTCATCACTTATTGTGTGTCTTTCTGTTGGGTGAGCAACTCTATTTATTAAACTGTGGAATAATGATTTATGGAGGAAACCGTGGCTTTGACTAGTGGGCATTCACTGAAAGCATCTTGATTTGTGGGATGTAAGAAGGTAGCAGTCTTGTCTTCTCTGTTGTTGGTACACACCTACTCTCCTGACTGCTAACTAACGCAACTCGGGTAGAATTCCAGTCTCTGTGTTGTAGTTTTCTTTTAGAAAGTATTATGGAAGCTTTAGAGGCTTACAGCCTAAAATAAAATTGGGCCTAAATAGTTCGCTAGAGTTTATGGCCATTGCCTGAAAATAACATCGGGACTTCCAGACACTTCAGAGGTCTGAATTCTAAGAGGCCAGGGAATTCCGCCTAAGGCTTGAGGTGTAGAAAATCATAAAAATGTTGTACCGATTCATCTACAGGCGTTTTTATCTTGCATCAGTATAAAATAATACTTTGCTGATACTATTAACAAGGAGCCCTGATGGTACAGGGGTTAAAGCAATCGACTGCTAACTGAAGGGTTGGTGGTTCAAAACCACCAGTGGCTTTGTGGGAGAAAGATGAGGCAGTCTGCTTCCGTAGAGGTTTACAGCCCTGAAAACCCTATGGGGTCAGAATCGACTCGACAGCAGTGGGCTTCAATAATATCAATGTGATCAAATCGATCTCTTGTTAGGTGCTATCAGACATGCGCACAAGCAACTAAACTATAAGGCAGCGTATGGTACCTGTGATTAACAAGAAAGGGTGGGAGAAGTAGAGAGGAATTAAAGGGAGAGACTGCTTTGGCATAGGGGTTCAAGAAACTAAAAGGAGATGGCTTTAGAACTGAACCTTGAAAAAATATGTATAAGCTTTCTTTTCTAAGGGAGAAGTTGATCCCAACCACGAGGAATGACAAGTATATGGGTTTGGAAGCAGCACGCGTTTGAGTAATAAACGATTGGCTCCGTGTAATTGCAATAAAGATAAGTATGCCCATTTTCAGAGACAGTGACATTATGTAATAGAAGCTGAGGAACAGGCATTTTCTTTGGAAGAGTAGA
This sequence comes from Loxodonta africana, assembly GCF_030014295.1. NCBI lineage: Eukaryota > Metazoa > Chordata > Mammalia > Proboscidea > Elephantidae > Loxodonta > Loxodonta africana. The sequence continues at coordinate 188,697,740 of NC_087345.1, forward strand.
GTTTTATTGTCTTGCAAATTTAGCACAATGGGGGGACTGCTAGAAAGAAGATAGAACTCATTTCAAAGTTATGTATGAGCTAATACACTTGGAAGAAATGAGTTAGTAGTCATGATGAGTATTTTATCAATTGTTCTGAAGATAAAGGCAGTTATGCTAAGAGTTTCTGATGTGATTCTTACTTATAATTCCATATGGCTAATATGATGAAGCAAGGTGTCTATTAAGTGTTGTTGTTCCCAAGAACTTACCAACAGCGTTCGCTCAAATTGATTTCATGATAAATGAGTCACAAATAAGCCTCTGAGAATAGCACTGCCATAGTCATTTGGGGGTGGAGCAATAGGAGATATGATGGGTAACTCAGTGTGTATGTGGGTGGAGCAATAGGAGATATGATGGGTAACTCAGTGTGTATGTGGGTAGAGCAGTAGGAGATATGATGGGGCACTCAGTGTGTATGTGGGTGGAGCAGTAGGAGATATGATGGGGCACTCAGTGCATATGTGGGTGGAGCAGTAGGAGATATGATGGGCACTCAGTGTGTATGTGGGTGGAGCAGTAGGAGATATGATGGGGCACTCAGTGTGTATGTGGGTGGAGCAGTAGGAGATATGATGGGCACTCAGTGTGTATGTGGGTGGAGCAGTAGGAGATATGATGGGGCACTCAGTGTGTATGTGGGTGGAGCAGTAGGAGATATGATGGGTACTCAGTGTGTATGTGGGTGGAGCAGTAGGAGATATGATGGGCACTCAGTGTGTATGTGGGTGGAGCAGTAGGAGATATGATGGGGCACTCAGTGTGTATGTGGGTGGTGCAGTAGGAGATATGATGGGGCACTCAGTGTGTATGTGGGTGGAGCAGTAGGAGATATGATGGGGCACTCAGTGTGTATGAGGGTGGTGCAGTAGGAGATATGATGGGGCACTCAGTGTGTATGAGGGTGGAGCAGTAGGAGATATGATGGGGCACTCAGTGTGTATGTGGGTGGAGCAGTAGGAGATATGATGGGGCACTCAGTGTGTATGTGGGTGGTGCAGTAGGAGATATGATGGGGCACTCAGTGTGTATGTGGGTGGAGCAGTAGGAGATATGATGGGGCACTCAGTGTGTATGAGGGTGGTGCAGTAGGAGATATGATGGGGCACTCAGTGTGTATGAGGGTGGAGCAGTAGGAGATATGATGGGGCACTCAGTGTGTATGTGGGTGGAGCAGTAGGAGATATGATGGGGCACTCAGTGTGTATGTGGGTGGTGCAGTAGGAGATATGATGGGGCACTCAGTGTGTATGTGGGTGGAGCAGTAGGAGATATGATGGGGCACTTAGTGTGTATGTGGGTGGAGCAGTAGGAGATATGATGGGGCACTCAGTGTGTATGTGGGTGGTGCAGTAGGAGATATGATGGGGCACTCAGTGTGTATGTGGGTGGAGCAGTAGGAGATATGGGGCACTCAGTGTGTATGTGGGTGGTGCAGTAGGAGATATGGGGCACTCAGTGTGTATGTGGGTGGTGCAGTAGGAGATATGGGGCACTCAGTGTGTATGTGGGTGGTGCAGTAGGAGATACGATGGGGCACTCAGTGTGTATGTGGGTGGTGCAGTAGGAGATATGATGGGGCACTCAGTGTGTATGTGGGTGGAGCAGTAGGAGATATGATGGGGCACTCAGTGTGTATGTGTTTTTTTTATTGTGGTGAAAGTATATGCAACAAAACGTACACCAATTCAACAATTTCTACATGTATAATTAAGTGACATTGATTACAGTTTTCAGGTTGTGTCACCATTCTTAATATCGTTTTCCAGATTATTGCACCACCATTGTCATACACTCATTTAGAATGTATTCAATTGAACTTGGTGCTTTGCATAACAAAAGCCAAATCAAGTTAACTTAAGTAGAAAAGAAATTGTTGTATTGGGACTACCAAACCAAACCAAACCCGTTGCCATCGAGGTGGTTCCGACTCATAGCGACCCTATAGGACAGAGTAGAACTGCCCCATAGAGGCTCCACGGAGCACCTGTTGGATTTGAACTGCCAGCCTTTTGGTAGCAGCTGTAGCACTTTACTACGCCACCGGGGTTTCCATTGGCACTGCAGGGGTTCCTTATAACCTCAGCTGCCGTCGGAAGTTAATGGAAATAAGAACTGGAAAGGTGTAACTTGTTGCTCTGAAGTCAGTTCCTATTGATAGTGTGTGCGTTAGAGCAGAATTGTGCCCCATAAGGTTTTCAGTGGCCGATTATTTGGAAGTAAGTCACCAGACATTTCTTCCAAGGTGCCCCTGGATGGACTCAAACCTCCACCCTTTTGTTTAGCAGCCAATCACATTAACTGCTTGCACCAGCCAGGGACTCCAGAAAAGCCTCAGGAACCCCAAATGTACTTCTGCTCAGACCCTGGTTTCTTGCATTATTCTGCACTTGGCCCTGTATCTGTCTTCCCATGGAGAAGCTTTCTTTGCTGCTTCTTTTTTTTTTTTTTGGTGACTTCTTAATGCTAAATTTTCCTTATTATTGGTTTAGCCACAAGCAAAGATTGACTGTTTCTCAGTCCCACATCTAAGTTCTCTTGAGAGATAATCTAATTGGTCCAGCTTGGGTGAAGTGTCCAACCCTGGCCTTATCAGTTGTGGCTGGAAGGAGGGTTGGCAGCGGGGTGGTGGCAACGATGATGGTAGTGGTTGTGGATTACGGGGTAGAGCCAGGGAGAGCAAGTATGTCTACCAAGACCTCCTCCTGGGGATGAATGGTAGGTAGGTAGGAAGGTAGGTGGCTGGTTGGAGGTATTTCTCAGAGAATAGGGGATGGCTCCTGGACTTGAATGAGCAGGTGTTACAAGATACATATGATTAGAAAAGAATAAAACATATTGAGGGAATAATAATTTAAGATGAACCTATAGGTATGGAGGTTACGTGATCCACAACCTTGGTTCAAAGCTTTGTATTGGTTAAAGCTACAAATGAGATACTCATTGCTCTGTGATTCTCTTCATTTGTTTTGTTCCTTCATGGTTTCTGATGAAAAAAATTTTTTCTAGGAGATCAATTTTCCATACATGCAATGCCAAAGATTTTGTTTCTAATTGAATTTTAAAGTAGGGAGGAAAAAAAAATACTTGCCATCATTTTTCTTCAAATAAATTACTTGGTGGCATCGTTCTATTTGAATGGATTGAGGCTATGTACTTCACGTCTTTAAGGCTAGTGTTTGAAATACTGTTCTAGAAGGACAATGCCTGTCTATTTACTTTCGATCATTTAATCTATTCGTAAATGCTTTACTCAGCGTCATCTATACATCTCACTGTTCTTTTTCCAGATTTTCCCCTATGGATGAATGTCTTTGGCTCCTTTTCTCATGCCATAGAGTTAATGTAGTTTTAATACAGGTAAATCAAAGTCCTCCTATTAAAAGTTTTTTGTTCCATTTTTAAAACCTGCTTCATTTAACAGTGGACCCAAATCCTGTGAGATTCTCGTTCCTAATGAAGGCATCTGAGTTGTCATTGACATCACTTGTAACTAGGTACATAGTTTCTCTCACCTTATACTAAAATTTCCTTCTTTTAAATTATTAGGAGTATTTTCTTTAGAAAACAAAGTCTTTAAATTATAAGCAATTCGTTTTCCCTGTTAGATTACTTAAGAACAAAACTTGACTTTAAGCCATGGGCTAGACACTCTGACTTTTCCTGTTGTTAAAAAAAATTGCATGAAAAGTGGGTACAGAGAAAGATTCTAAACTGCCTTTATCTAGAAACGTTCACATTCTTTGTACACTGAGAGCGTTTGTCAACACTTCATTATTAACCTGGAGTATAAGTTAATGACACACAGAGTTTAAAAACCTCTTGTATTCAATTAGAGGACCTGTTAGCTTTGGAAGCAGTAAATGATAATTGGCACTGACTGAATTTTAAATAGGATTTGCATGTTGCGTTTTTGTTTTAGAGTGCATATCCCACTTTGTGTTGTGCTGTGAAAACGTGATGCTTTGAGAAGGCAGTTACCTTTTAGCATTTAACCTAAAGCCTCTTCCTGATTTTAATGTGGAATATTTCCTTCCTTTAATTGCTAACATGTTTTTCAAATATTTACACATGATTTTTAAGGTGCTAATTGGCACTAGAATAGCTGATGGATGGTAAAATCTTGGAATCAACGTTCACTTAAAGCACATCCACAATAAATTTTTTTGTATCCTGGCCTGGAATTGCTGGCATTTGTGTGTTAAATAGGAGTCCTGGTGGCACAGTGGTTAAGTGCTTGCTGCTCACGGAAAGGTTTGCAGTTTGAACCCATGGAAGAAAGATGTGGCAGTTAGCTTCTATGAAGATTAGAGCCTTGGAAACCCTATGGGGAAGTTCTCTTCTGTCCCGTAGGGTTGCTATAAGCCAGAATCAACTCTATGACAGTGGGTTTGGTTTGGTGTGTTAGATGTACCGCTAGTCTGGCAGTAAAATACAGAACACAGCAGTAGGCAGTTTTAGTATTTACCTTTCCTGAGCCTCAGAATGCCAGCCACTGGGGCTCCTTAGCTGAATCTGACAGAGTGTGATGGCCAGGGTCTCACTCTTCTTTTGAACAAAGATATTGCCTATTTATGCGTTACGGCTTGTTTGGTTCAGTGGGATTAAAAGAAAACTCTTTCTTCTAAAGCCCAAATATTTGATTAATATGAGCTCTTGTCTCTCATTCTTGTTTCTGTCCCGTTTTTTTCCTCCCACGTTTTTTGTTGTCATTTGCTATCATTAGCGGGTTCCACAGAACACATGCGTTTCAGCACTTTGAGCCCCTCTAGGCAGGGCATCCTTTACCCTCATTACCTCTTGGTGGTTTCCCTAAGGACTGGCCATTCATCCAAGCTAAACCAAAAAACCAAACCCAGTGACGTCAAGTCCGTTCCAACTCGTAGCGACCCTATAGGACAGAGTAGAACTGCCCCATAGAGTTTCCCAGGAAAGCCTGGCGGATTCGAACTGCTGACCCTTTGGTTAGCAGCCGTAGCACTTAACTACTATGCCACCAGGGTTTCACCATTCGTCCAAGACACCCTTTTTACAGTTACTTCTGAACTTGGATGTGATCACTCTATTGTTATTTAAAGATTTTCAAAGATCTTATTTTCTTTGAAGGCAAACCTGGCTGCAAAACATGGCTGAGCATCACAGTCCCCAGGAACATTTCCTTGGGTCCCTCTTGTGGGGGCTCCTCCCCAGTAGACTGGGAAGGAGCTCTGGGAGTCCAGTTTTATCAAGTGTCCTTTGTGGCTCTTCCCCAAGAACAGTGCCTGGCAACCACTACAGTGCATGGTTAGTCATTTCCACTGCCTTGAACCTGGCTGCTGGTAAGGACAGAAACGTGAGTGACTATGAAGAAATAAACAAAACCAGCTGCGTCATGATGACCCTCCAGGGTTTTCAGTGCACTCCTACCACCAGCCTTTCAGTTAGCAGCCTAGCAGGTTAACGTTTGTACCACCCAGGGACTCCACAATTTCAAGGAGTGGGTTATCGATGCCAGTTTGCCACCATTCTCCTAACTCCTCATCAGGAAATCTCATAAGATGCACTTAAGTCTGTCCAAAAGTATAGTCACATAGCATGTTGTTGTATGCTGTCGAGTTGATTCGTACTTGCAGCGAGCCTGTAAGACAGAGTAGAGCTGCCCCACAGGGTTTCCAAGGCTATAAATTTTACGGAAGCTGGCTGCCACATCTTTCTTCCGCAGAGTGGCTGGAGAGTTCGAAGTACCAGCCTTTTGGTTTGCAGCCCAGCGCTAACCACTGTGCAGTCGGGACTCCCTCCACATAGCGTAATTGTTCAGTATGTGGTAACTGAGGTTTGACGTGGCTACTTTATCTAAGGGTCTAGAGCTGCATCAAGTCAGTGTTGACATAAGATTTTTGTAGCTTTTAGTATTATGTCCTTATGGTCATTCGTTTGATATCTTAAATGCTTTCTCAGTCCAAAGCTCCTTTAAAACATAAAATTAGTCATACACAATAGTTAAATTTTTGATTCCCGAAAGCTAAACTTAGGTTTAAATGATTACCCACTTGACAATTTTTTTTTTAAACATTGAGTCATAAGTGAGATTACAGGTGCTTTAGAGATGACAGTGCCTAAGACATAGTTTTGAGCATATATGGTCTTACGGTGTCCTTCTCTTACCACTGAACTTGACTGGGTCTTTTTTTTTTTTTTTTTTTTTGGTGGCAGAGCCACTCCAAACGAACAAACAACTTAGATGTGACAGTAAAACTGCATTGCCACCTGCTGTTTTAAGAGAATTTTGCCTTTTCACAATGCGCTGAACAGTCTCCTTCTGCGTGTGGTATCTGACTTGGAAGGGCGAGCGGGGGCATGCCTGAGTGTCCCAGGGGTTACCCTCGCTTCCTTGCCTGACCATAGCCATAGCCGGAACGTTAGCTTATTTGCTGCTGGAAGCTTCTGCCCCGTCTCCCCCTGATACCCAACTGTACTGTCTCTTTTGCCTCGATTATTCTCACTCGGCGTCCTGGTCACAGTCCAGGGAACGGGTTTGGAGGAGGCTGGCCCATTTCAGTGGGCCTGTGCTCTGTGAGTACTCCTTCTCTTTGATGTTTTTCTTTAAAATGTGTGTGCAGGTGTAGCCTGACGAAATTCTTAGCCCTCCTGATATGCCTCAAGCCTAGAGCTCTAGAGCAAGTGATGCTGAAGGTGGGGCCTGTGAACTGAAGTAGTCTGTTAGCATTCTGCTGGCTGTGCAGGCTTGCGTAAATGAATGTTTAACTCAATGGGTTTAAGAAAAAGCTACTTATGTGTTTTGTATGTGACTTTTTGTTATTTCAGTTATTTGCTTTTAAAGTCATGTTAGCTGGTTGATTACAAATATTTGATTGTTTTTACAACTTTTTGTAGCTATGAAAGTTGTCAAGCTAAGAGAAAAAGTAATAAAAAAATGAGTTCCTGAGGCGGGGCCAAGATGGTGGGGTAGTCAGACGCTTCCTGTGGTCCCTCTTATGAGTGAATTGATTATATTTGACAGGCTAGGAGCCCTGAACATCAAAGTTGAGGAATTGGACTGAGCGGCAGGGGGAGGGAGAAACGGTTCAGAAGCAGTGAGGAGTTGCCAGACCAGACCTGGCAGGAGCCGGCACCCTGCAGCCTGATTCTGCCATTGCCGCGAGCACGGTGAGGCAAGCAGAGGCGATTGACACGTTTTCCACATCACGAGAGGCCTAGTGGTAGAGTCTGCTTAACCCTCCAGAGCAAGTGAGAAGCGGCCCACAATTGGCAAACCATGAGTAGTTTTGTTTAACCTACCAAGATCCAAAAATACCCCTTTGGGAAGAACCTCACACCCACTTACCTTCTCCTTACTCACTCTTTACTGGGTCCCAGCTGGCTGCATCCTTTGGGCTGGAAGAAGGATCCTGTACTTGCCCTGAGCCATTTTTCCAGTATTAGAGAGGGAACAAATTAACAAACAAGGGAAAAAATGGAAAACTTAGAGGAAATGGACAAATTTCTAGACATGTACTATCTACCTAAACTAACACAAACAGAGGTAGAACAACCAAATAAACCTATAACAAAAGAAGAGATTGAAAAGGTAATTAAAAAACTTCCAGCAAAAAAAAAAGCCCTGGCCCTGATATCTTCACTGGAGAAGTCTACCAAACTTTCGGAGAAAAGTTAACACCACTACTACTAAAGGTATTTCTGAGCGTAGAAAAAGATGGAATACTCCCAAACTCATTCTATGAAGCCAGCATATCCCTGATACCAAAACCAGCTAAAGACACCACAAAAAAAAAAAAAAAAAAAAAAAAAAATTCACCATGACTAAGTGGGATTCACACCAGGTATCTGGGGATGGTTCAACTTTGGAAAACAATGAATGTAATTTACCACATAAATAAAATGAAAGACAATAACCACACAATCCTATTAATTGATGCAGAAAAGGCATTTGACAAAGTTCAACACCCATTCATGATAAAAATTCTCAGCAAAACAGGAACAGAAGGGAAATTCCTCAACATGATAAAGGGCATTTACACAAAGCCAACATCATCCTAAATGTAGGGAGTCTGGAAGCATTCTCCTTGAGAATGGGAAAGAGACAAAGATGCCCTTTACCTTCACTCTTACTCAACATTGTGTTGGAGGTCCTAGCTGGAATAATTAGGCTAGAAGAAGAAATAAAGGACATCCAAACTGGTAAGGAAAAAGTAAAAGTATCTCTATTTGCAGATGACATGATCTTATACACAGAAAACCCTAAAGAATCGTCAAGAAAACTATTGAAATTAAGAGTTCAGCAGAGTATCAGGATATGAGATAAACATACAAAAATCAGTTGGATTCCTCTATACCAACAAAGAGAACGTCGAAGAAGAAATCACCAAATCAGTACCATTTACAATAGCCCCCAAGAAGATAAAATACTTAGGAATAAATCTAACCAGAGATGTAAAAGACCTACACAAAAGAAAACTGCAAGACAGTACTGCAAGGAACCAAAAGAGCCCTACATAGGTGGAAAACATACCTTTCTCATGGATAGGAAGACTTAATATTGTGAAAATATCTATTCTACCCAAAGTGATCCACAGATACAATGCAATCCAAATCGAAATTCCAATGGCATTTTTTAATAAAATGGAGAAACAAATCACCACCTTCATATGGAAAGGGAAGAAGCCCCAGATAAGTGTAAAGCATTATTGAAGAAGAACAAAGTGGGAGGCCTCACACTGCCTGATTTTAGAACCTATTATACCACCACAGTAGTCGAAACAGCCTGGTACTGGTACAACAACAGATACATAGACCAATGAACAGAATTGAGAAGCCAGACGTACATTTATTCACCTATGAGCAGCTATTTGACAAAGGCTGAAAGTCGGTTAAATGGGAGAGAGACAGCCTCTTTAACAAATGGTGCTGGTATAACTGGGTGTCCATCTGCAAAAAAATGAAATAAGACCCATACCTTACGCCATGCACAAAAACTAACTCAAGATGGATCAGTGACCTAAATTTAAAATCTAGAACCTTAAAGATCATGGAAGAAAAAATAGGGACAATGCTAGGAGCACTTATACATGGCATAAACAGTATACAGAATATTATTAACAATGCACAAACACCAGCAGAGAAACTAGATAACTGAGAGCTCCTAAAAATCAAATACGCTCATCCAAAGACTTCACCAAAACAGTAAAAAGATAACCTACAGACTGGGAAAAAATTTTTGTCTATGACAAATCCAATCAGTGTCTAATCTCTCAAATCTACAAGATACTACAAAACCTTAAGAACAAAAAGGCAAATAACCCAATTAAAAAATGAACAAAGGATATGAACAGGCACTTTACCAAAGAAGACATAGGGGGCTAACAGATACGTGAGGAAATGCTCACAATCATTAGTCATTGGAGAAATGCAAATCAAAAGTATAATGAGATTCCATCTCACTCCAACAAGGCTGGCATTAATCCAAAAGACATGAAATAGTAAATGTTGAAGAGATTGTGAAGAGACTGGAACACTTTTGTAGTGCTGGTGGGAATGTAAACTGGTACAACCACTTTGGAAATCAATTTGGCACTTCCTTAGAAGGCTAGAAATAGAAGTACCAAAAGGATACAGCAATCCCATTCCTTGGGATATATCCTAGGGAAATAAGAGCCTTCAGAGGACTAGATATATGCACACCCATGTTCATTGCAGCACTGTTTACAATAGAAAAAGATGGAAACAACCAAAGTGCCCATCAATGGATGAATGGATAACTAAATTATAGTATATTCACACGATGGACTAGTACAACAACAATGAATCCGTGAAACATCTCATAGCAGGGAGAAATCTGGAAGGCATTATGCTGAGTGAAATTAGTCGCAAAGGGACAAATATTGTATGAGACCACTATTATGAGAACTCAAGAAGTTTAAATATAGAAGAAAACATCCTTTGATGGTTACACGGGTGGGGAGGGAAGGAGGGAGAGGTTTATTCACTAATTATACAGTAGACAAGAATTATCCTAGGTGAAGGGAAGGACAGCACACAATACAGAGGAAGTCAGCACAACTGGACTCATCCAAAAGCGAAGAAGTTTCCTGAATACAACCAAACACTTCGAGGGACAGATTAGTAGGAGCAGGGACCTGGGGATCATGGTTTCAGGGGACACCTAGTTCAGTTGGCATAACAAAGTGTATTAAGAAAACATTCTGCATCCCACTTTGGTGAGTGGCATCTGGGGTCTTAAAAGCTAGTAGGTGGCCATCTAAGATGCATCAATTGGTCTCAACCCACCTGGAGCAAAGGAGAATGAAGAACACCAAAGACACAAGGAAAATACGAGCCCGAGAGAGAAAGGGCCACATAAACCAGAGACTCCATCAGCCTAAGAGTAGAAGAACTAGATGATGCCTGGCTACCACCAATGACCGCCCTGACAGGGAACACAACAGAGAATCCCTGATGGAGCAGGAGAAAAGTGGGATGCAGAACTCAAATTCTAGTAAAAACACCAGACATAATGGTCTGAGACTGAAGGGACCCCAGAGGTCATGGCACCCGGACTCTCTGTTAGCCTAAAATTAAAACCTTTCTCGAAGCCAACTCTTCAGACACAGATTAGACTGGACTATCAGACATAAAATGATACTGGTGAGGAGTGTGCTTCTTGGCTCAAGTAGACACATGAGACTATGTGGGCAGCTCCTGTCTGGAGGCTAGATGAGAAGGCAGAAGGGTGCAGCAGCTGGTTGAATGGACATGAGGAATACAGGGTGGAGAGGAGGAGTGTGCTGTCACATTGTAGGGCCACATAACCATCAGTGTATAAGTTTTTATATGAGAAACTGACTTGAATTGTAAACTTAAGGTACAATAAAAAAGGTGGGATTGAGAGTAATGGGAAAAAAAAAAAAAAGAGTTCCCTAAGCCTTTCATGTTGGCAGCCATGTGTCCTCTCATCCCCCCTCAAGCTTCCCAGGAAAACGAAACTACTATGCTGTATGCCTGAGAACATAGACATTTTTTTTTTACCCAGTTTTTTCATATCCAAGTATTTTTAGCTAAATAATGTATATTATATAATTTTTCTCTTACAAGTTAAGTTGATTCAGGGTCACTGTTTTTTTCAAATGCATTTTGGAGAAGATACTCAAGTCTACCATGTTTCTGTTACTGGGGCTTAGCAGAACTAGATGCAAGGGGGAGAACTGCTGTAGTAGCTGTGGCATTAAAATTGACACGTAAGTAGAACTCTTGTTCCTGCTCTGATGAAAAGGGCATGTTTAGTAGATGGTGCTCTGTTATTTTAGCTAGGATTGTGCAGGAGTGTTCTCTTCAAGAATAATGAATCAGTTAAGAAATGTGTAGAATATTTAAATAATGAAAAACATTCTGTTTTGAAGGGAAACATTTTAATATCATACCCTGCTGTTTTAAACTGATAGTTAAAAGAGCACAACAAATATTTCACTTTTTCTGGGTTGGGAGAAAGTCCTAATTATCTCCAAATATGGAGTGACTGTAAAATACACAAGCCCTGAGGAGGGTTGTTTGTTTTTCTGAAGCATCAGTGAAAATGGTTAGCTAGGAAGTTTTTATATTGCCTTGCAAATTTTTTGTAAAGGAGGGGTTTAGCTCCTCCATGTGGGGGTATAGGTTCTAATACATTAAAAGTAGAGTGTTCATGCCCTGACAGGGAACACAACAGAGAAACCCTGAGGGAGCAGGAGAGCAGTGGGATGCAGACCTCAAATTCTCATAAAAAGACCAGACTTAATGGTCTGACTGAGACTAGAAGCACACCAGAGGTCGTGGCCCCCAGACCTTCTGTTAGCCCAAGACAAGAACCGTTCCCAAAGCCAACTCCTTAGACAGGGACTGGACTATGAGATAGAAAATGATACTGGTGAGGAGTGAGCTTCTCGGATCAAGTAGATACATGAGATTTATGTGGGCAGCTCCTGCCTGGAGGGGAGATGAGAAGACAGAGGGGGACAGAAGCTGGCTGAATGGACATGGCAATACAGGGTGGAGGGAAGGAGTGTGCTGTCTCATTAGGGGGAGAGCAACTAGGAGTATATAAACCCACTAAACCAAATCCACTGCCGTCGAGTCGATCCAGATTTGAACTGCTGACCTCTTGGTTAGCAGCCGTAGCACTTAACCACTACGCTACCAGGGTTTCCAGGAGTATATAGCAAGGCGTATATAAATTTTTGTATGAGAGACAAACTTGATTTGTAAACTTTCACTTAAAGCACAATAAAAGAAAAAGAAAAGAATTTGGCTGGCCTTTGTCCCTGGTTGCTGGAAGGTAACCTCTAAAACCTGTGTAAGAAGGAATGTGGCTAGAATTTGTCCTGGTTCCCGAAGTGCTGAAACCAAAACCAAACCCATTACCATCCAGTCAGTTCTCAGAGTGAACCTGTACGACAGAAGAGGATTGTCCCAACGCTGGAATCGTTGTAGAAGCAGACTGCTACATCCTTCTCCCGTGGAGAGGCTGGTGGGTTTGAACTGCCAGCCTTTACTTCATCACTGCGTCACCAGGACTCCTTACCTAAAGGGCTTAGTAACTTCTAAACCCTTGGAATTTCCCAAGTGACTGGACTGTCTTTGTTATTCATGGTGTGCTCCTGGGACTACACCTGACTGTTTATTCTAAGGAAGTGACTCAAGGTGGGCCCTTGATACTTTATGCTAACAAGGTGACTCAGGATGGGGGTGGAGCACATCACAACAATTAGCCACATGATACCAGATGAGGGGGCTGGAGATTGAGTTTGATCACATGGTCAGTGATTCAGTCAATAATAATGAAACCTGCATAATGAAGCCTCAGTAAAGACTCTGGACTCCAAGGTTTGAGTGCGTTTTCCTGACTGACCATATTCTGTGTATTTTTATGTCCTGGGAGGGTGACACACCCCTGGGGACACGGGAGCTTCATGTTTGGGATCCTCCCAGACCTTGCCTTATGTGTGCCTCCCTTTTGCTGGTTCTGATTATTATGTTTTTGCTATAATAAACCGTAATCATAAGCAAAAAAAAAAAAAAAAAAAAGGTAGAGTGTTCAGCGGTGATTTGATGATCTGAATGCTATACTACGATGACATACAGGAACTGGGTGATGTAAACAGTTAAACGCTGACTACTAACTGGAAGATTGGTGTTCAAACCCATGTGGAAGCTCCTTGCAAGAAAGGCTTGGCAGTCTACTTCTGAAAGATGACAGCCATTGAAAACTCTATGTAGAGCAGCTCTGCTCTGCACACGTGGCATCTGCATGAGTCGGAATCAACTCCACAGTAGTGGGCTACCTAGAATCTTCTTTATCATCCATGTATACATGTGGCTACACCTGGCACATACAGGTGCTCCAACTGTTTATTTAAAGAATTAGTAAATGAACCAAGACTCACTTTACAGAAAAATAAAACAACAAATCTGTTGACAGGGACTGGTGGAGTGAGACCCTTCTTACAGAAAGGACATGGTACCACAGCCCACCTCACCCAAGGACACAGTGAAAGGGCATGACCCATCCAAAATATATGTGCAGCAATTTCTTTTTTTGAGATAAGATTTCTGACAATAGCATTTCAATGTAATTTATTTTCCTTTGAGGATACAACAGACCAACCAACCCATTTGCTGTTGAGTTGGTTCTGACTCATGGTGACCCCATATGTTTCAGAGTAGAACTGCCCTCCGTTGGTTTTCGATAGTTGATTTTTTGGAAGTAGTTTGCTAGGCCTTTCTTTCAAGGTGCCTCTGGGTGGACTTGAACCTCCAACCTTTTGGAATGATAAGTAACAAGAACTCTCCAAATACAACTCTACACAAATAGGTGGAAAGTTTAAGAGATATTTATAAATATTTTGCTACTAAAATGATGATTAATATAACGAAAAACAAAATTGTATGGATGTGATGCAAGGATTGTCTAGCTTTTGAGAAAATGCAGAAAACCAACTTCCACAGCAATAACAAAAACTCATCTCACCACATATACGTCTTACTTTGTGTTATAGATTGTGGGAGCCCTGGTGACACAGTGGTCATGAGTTTAGCCGCTAACCAAAAAGTCGGCAGTTCGAATCCATCAGCCGTTCCTTGGAAACCCTATGTGGCAGTTCTACTCTGTCCTGTAGGGTCGCTAATGAATGGGAATCAACTCAACGACAATGGGTGTGCGTGTGTGGTGTACTATATAGACTGTGGGCTATTTTGTAGATTTTCAAAAGGAAGAGATTAATACCTATGTAAAGTGGGCTGTGGATAAAAGAATGTTATTTTATTTTCTGTGTTAGACTATGAAGTTCACCATCAAATCTAAGATTGTCAGAAGAGAGGGTTATTTAAAGCAGACTTTGTTGTCAATTATTTAAGTAAGACTTTGTTGCCAAATACTCCCAGTCAGAGCCCTGTCTGATACACAAATCCATACCGTATCTCGGCATGGCCGTTAGTTCAGGGTTTCTCTTACGGAAATCAGCACTATCGCAAGTGCATTCCAGAAACAAACGAACAAAACAAAATCGAAACAAGCAGTACAGCAACGACAACAAACCTGTGGCCGTCAGCTTGACTCCAGTTCACAGTGATCCTGCAGGACAGAGGAGAACTGCTGCAGCGGTTTCCAAGGCCGTAGGGACAGAAGCAGATTGCCATGTCTTTCTCCCACTCAGCGGCTGGTGGGTTCGAACCACCCACCTTTCGGTTAGCATTAGTACATTCCAAGGTACTGGATTTTTAAAGGATATCACAATTTATGTAGGGAAGAAACGTATTGTATTGACCTTTCTGTTGTTGGTGGATATCAGCTAAAATATGTAAAAATGTAACTGTCAATGTATGTTACCTGATGGTTTCTTTTTGGTTTCTGGGCTCCAGCCCATCCTCTTTAGAGATCTTGGGTAGTCACTATTGATTAGCTAGGTACAGCAGAAGTAAGGCTCTACAGTGAATGTGCCTGGATTATTCCTCTCCTCGTCATTGAAAGTTGACTGCATGAGATGGCCTAACTTTTGAGAGTGGTGAACAGGAAATTGGATTTGAGATGTGATAGAGGGCACTGGGTTTTTTAGAGACCAAAGAAAGACTTACAGGAGGAGATGGCTGACATTTCGTTTCTAGTATTTACCAAACTAAAGCCATTCAAAAGGCTGCCTTCTCTGTGGCTCTTCTCTGTCTCCTGCCATTGTTCTTGGGGTTAGAGAGAAGAATAGCCCTCTCCAGAAGACCGCAGTGTTGAAGAAAATTGTTCACAAACCACATTCATCGGGTGAATACTGTGTTACGGGTAAAATTCTAGTGCTCTTTGGGTAGTTAAATTTCATGCAATATGGCTTAGTGAGAAAATTTCTTTGGGAAATGACATAGGGTAGTGAAACTAATATGCTACATTGTGGATACATGACATTATGTGCTTGTCAAAACCTGTAGGACATTACAGCACCAAGAGTGAACCCTTATGTCAGCTGTAGCTTTTAGTTAATACTAATGTATCAGTATAGGCTCAGCAGTTGTAACAAGTGTTCTACAGGAATGCAAGATGTTAATAATTGGAGAAACAGCATGCGGGGGAGAGAGAGTATATGGGAACTCTACTTTCTGAACAGTTTTTCTGTAAACATAAAACTTCTCCACAAAGTAAAGGTATTAAGTGTGGAGAAAAAAAGGTACCAGACACACGTGTGTGCAAACACATACACGCATGCACAAGCACACATGTACAAATCAAAGGAAGAGAGAGACTTCCTATAACCTATAGTCACCTGAGTTTCCCTGACTAAGAAACGTTATTGCTTTCAAATAAGTTTGAAAGTACAGCCTGGGTAGCTGGTATAACCTAAAAACAGGTCAAGTGGGAAGAGTGTACTTGGTAAGTAGAGGTGGAGTTCCTGAGGATGCCAGCCCTGTTTGTAACCCGTTTGTCGCTGCCTGGTTAGCTTTCAGAAGCATCAAAGTGCAACCACATGCATGAAATCATGGGAAATGTTTGTATTAAGAATTCATAATGTAGGCTTATTTTTCAGTGGTTAATAGAGCTGATAGTCAAAATTCGCCAAATGGCCATTTTTAAGTGTATTCGTTGACTGAAAGCCTTTTCCGGTGTTCACAGTGTGTTTTTTTCTCTCACTGTTGGCGTCAGTATTTCCCTTCAAGTAGCCAGTTGAGCAGTAGGTGTCAGGCCGCGCACCACCATGAAGAAGAACACAAGACAGCTCTCAGTAACACGTCCACCCGTCAGCTCGCTCCGGGGCTTACTGTTCCCTTCACCAATTTTTGGCCGCTATTCTATAGAATAATAATTAAACATATGATTGCTTTATATGACTTACGAGCTTTAATAAATCTCTGGACTATTTTAATCAGTGTGCTGTGGTTATCTCCAGTCATAATTATTTTGTAAACACGGGATATGTAACATTTATAATCTTCCCAAGAGGAAAAATGATGTAATTCTGGCAGACTGTGTTGTTTATGTTTAAAATGTCTGGTAAAGCATACTAAGCCTCTGACTTTGAACTCCCCACTGTCCTGATTTTAAATGTTTGTGTGAAAGTACAGAAACTGAGCGGAGTAAGTGTCCTTATTCCTAAATAACTCCTCTTGTAAATTACTGTCAACTGCTAATGTTCAGTGAATTGACCTGCTAACTGTTCATAAACTGTTCAACACGTATCACTCAGTCCATAAATTTGCATTAAGGTTTGAATGTTTCATTAACCATTACAGACTAGGAAAATTTGTATGTTTTTATGATCAAGTATTGAATAACTAGATTTTATAAAAATAACTTGGTAGAGTAAGTTAAACGCTTTTTGAAAGTATTTTTGGCTTTTGTGTGTTTGAAAACTAAACCGTGGGCTAATAATCCTTCCTTTTTCAGATGATTTCATTTGTGTTCTGACAGTAATAACTGTGTTTTATCTGGCTGTCAGGGGTCCTTCTAGAATGGTCTTAAGTTCTAATTTGCATATTCATTGTATTGAGCAGAAGGAATACATTAAATATCTAAAACAATATGAAAGAAGAAGAGTGCTAACTCAGTTAATTCCAGTGACAATAAAAGGTGTATATTTATTCCCAGTGGAACCCGGAAACCTGAAGAGCGGGGGATTGGCAATTGCCATCATCTACAAAGTACATTTTTTTTCTTCTTTGTAAAAAATTATACTCATCTAGTATATTCACTATTTTGCACCAGTTTCATTAAAATGTGCCACACTTTAACTGTTATAATGTTTACATAAAAAATTTAAACTTTTCATCATTTCTTTAATATTGAAATTTATTATGTAGCCATAATTTACTAGATTCTGAAAGTACAGGACATAAATATTTATTTCTAATTTTTATGACAAGTATAATTTTTATATTAAAAAAATCCATGCTTAGTGTAACCCAAAACCCTAAGGATTTGGAAAACAAAGGTGCACAAAGCAAAAAATAGATTCCTATGATTCTATAGTATTAAAATATTTAATAAAATATGTTAATATTTTAGTGCATGTACTTTTGGCTTTCTGTGCCTATAGATATACATTTTAATAGCTATGTAGGTTTTAAATAACATGGATGTAAAATTATTTAATCGGTCTCATATTGTATACGTTTAGGGTTTTTTATCTTTTTTGTTTTTATTGTGCTTTAAGTGAAAGTTTACAAATCAAGTCAGTCTCTCACACAAAAACCCATATACACCTTCCTACACACTCCCAATTAATGAGACAGCTGGCTCTATCCCCTCCAGTCTTTCTTTTCATGTCCATTTCGCCAGCTTCTAACCCGCTCCACCCTCTCATCTCCCCTCCAGGCAGGAGATGCCAACATAGTCTTGAGTGTCCACCTGATGCAAGAAGCTCACTCCTCTCCAACCCATTGTCCAGTCGAACCCATGTCTTAAGAGTTGGCGTCGGGAATGGTTCCTGTCCTGGGGCAACAGAAGGTCTGGGGGCCATGACCACCGGGGTCCTTCCAGCCTCAGTCAGACCATTAAGTCTGGTCTTAAGAGAATTTGGGGTTTGCATCCCACTGCTCTCCTGCTCCCTCAGGGGTTCTCTGTTGTGTTCCCTGTCAGGGCAGTCATGGGTTGTAGCCGGGCACCATCTAGTTCTTCTGGTCTCAGGATGATGTAGTCTCTGGTTCATGTGGCCCTTTCTGTCTCGTGGGCTCGTAATTGCCTTGTGTCCTTGGTGTTCTTCATTCTCCTTTGATCCAGGTGGGTTGAGACCAATTGATGCATCTTAGATAGCTGCTTGCTAGCGTTTAAGGCCCCAGACACCACTCTTCAAAGTGGGATGCAAAATGTTTTGTTAATAGATTTTATTATGCCAATTGACTTAAATGTCCCCTGAAACCATGGTCCCCAGACCCCTGCCCCTGCTACGCTGGCCTTTGAAGCATTCAGTTTATTCAGGAAACTTCTTTGCTTTTGGTTTAGTCCAATTGTGCTGACCTCCCCTGTATTGTGTGCTGTCTTTCCCTTCACCTAAAGTAGTTCTTATCTACTATCTAATTAGTGAATGCCCCTCTCCCACCATCCCTCCCTCCCCCGTCTTGTAACCGGAAAAGAATGGTTTCTTCTCAGTTTAAACTATTTCTTAAGTTCTTATAATAGTGGTCTTATACAATATTTGTCCTTTTGCAACTGACTGATTTCACTCAGCATAATGCCTTCCAGGTTCCTGCATGTTATGAAATGTTTCACAGATTCCTCACTGTTCTTTATGGATGAGTAGTATTCCATTGTGGGAATATGCCATAATTTATTGATCCATTCATCTGTTGATGGGCACCTTGGTTGCTTCCATGTTTTTGCTATTGTAAACAGTGCTGCAATAAACATGGGGGTGCATATAAGTGTTCCTGTAAAGGCTCTTATTTCTCTAGGATATATTCCAAGGAGCGGGATTGCCGGATCCTATGGTAGTTCTATTTCTAACTTTTTAAGGAAGCGCCAAATCGATTTCAAAGTGGTTGTACCATTTGACATTCCCACCAGCAGTGTGTAAGTGTTCCAATCTCTCCACAGCCTCTCCAACATATATTATTTTCTGTTTTTTGGATTAATGCCAGCCTTGTTGGAGTGAGATAGAATCTCATTGTAGTTTTGATTTTCATTTCTCTAATGGCTAATGATTGTGAACATTTCCTCACATATCTGTTAGCTACCTGAATGTCTTCTTTAGTGAAGTGTCTATTCATTTCTTTTGCCCATTTTTTAATTGGGTTATTTGTCTTTTTGCAGTTGAGTTTTTGCAGTATCATGTAGATTTCAGAGGTCAGACACTGATCAGAAATGTCATAGCTAAAAACTTTTTCCCAGTCTGTAGGTAATCTTTTTACTCTTCTAGTGAAGTTTTTGGGTAAGCATAGGTGTTTGATTTTTAGGAGCTCCCAGTTATCTAGTTTTTCTTCTGCATTCTTAACAGTGTTTTGTATGCTGTGTATGCCATGTATTAGGGCTCCTAACGTTGTCCCTATTTTTTCTTCCATGATCTTTATCATTTTAGATTTTATATTTAGGTCTTTGATCCATTTTGAGTTAGTTTTTGTGCATGGAGTGAGGTATGGGTCTTGTTTCATTTTTTTTTGCAGATGGATATCCAGTTATGCCAGCACCACTTGTTAAAAAGACTGTCTTTTCCCCAGCTTAACTGTTTTGGGGCCTTTGTCAAATATCAACTGCTCATATGTGGATAGATTTATGTCTGGATTCTCAATTTTGTTCCATTGGTCTATTTTTCTGTTGTTGTACCAGTACCAGGCCGTTTTCACTACTATGGCAGTATAATAGGTTCTAAACTCAGGTAGAGTAAGGCCTCCCACTTTGTTCTTCTTTTTCAGTAATGCCTTATTTATCCGGGGCCTCTTTCCTCTCCATATGAAGTTGGTGATTTGTTTCTCCATCTCATTAAAGAATGTCCTTGGGATTTTGATCAGAATTGCATTAAATGTATAGATCATTTTTGATAGAATAGACATTTTTATAATATTAAGTCTTCCTATCCACGAGCAAGTATGTTCTTCCACTTATGTAAGTCTCTTTTGGTTGCTTGCAGAAGTGTATTGTAGTTTTCTTTATATAAGTCTTTTCCATCTCTGGTAAGATTTATTCCTATGTATTTTATCTTCTTGGGGGCTACTGTAAATGGCATTGATTTGGTGATTTCCTCTTCGATGTTCTTTTTGTTGGTGTAGAGGAATCCAACTGATTTTTGTATGTTTATCTTGTATCCCGATACTCTGCTGAACTCTTCTATTAGTTTCAGTAGTTTTCTGGAGGATTCCTTAGTGTTTTCTTTGTATATGATCATGTCATCTGCAAATAGAGATACTTTTACTTCTTCCTTGCCAATCGGGTTGCCCTTTATTTCTTCATCTAGCCTAACTGCTCTGGCTAGGACCTCCAACACAATGTTGATAAGAGTAGTGATAAAGGGCATCCTTGTCTGGTTCCCAATCTCAATGGGAATGTTTCCAGGCTCTCTCCATTTAGGGTGATGTTGGCTGTTGGTTTTGTATAAATGCCCTTTATTATGTTGAGGAATTTTCCTTCTATTCCTATTTTGCTGAGAGTTTTTACCATGAATGAGTGTTGAACTTTGTCAAATGCCTTTTCTGCATCAATTGATAAAATCACGTGATTCTTGTCTTTTGTTTTATTTGTGTGGTCGATTACATTGTTCTTCTAACGTTGAACCATCCCTGCATACCTGGTATGAATCCCACTTGGTCATGGCGAATTGTTTTTTTGATATGTTGTTGAACTCTATTGGCTAGAATTTTGTTGAGGATTTTTGCATCTACATTCATGAAGGATATAAGTCTATAATTTTCTTTTCTTATGGTGTCTTTACCTGATTTTGGTATCAGGGATATAGTGGCTTCATAGAATGAGTTTGGTAGTATTCTGTCCTTTTCTATGCTCTGAAATACCTTTAGTAGTAGTGTTGTTAACTCTTCTCTGAAAGTTTGGTACAACTCTTCAGTGAAGCCATCCAGACTAGGGCTTTTTTTTTGTTTGGAGTTTTTTGATTAACTTTTCAATCTCTTCTTTTGTCATGGGTGTATTTAGTTGTTCTACCTCTGTTTGTGTTAGTTTAGGTAGGTAGTGTGTTTCTAGGAATTCATCCATTTCTTCTAGGTTTTCAAATTTGTTTGAGTACAGTTTTCATAGTAATCTGATAGGATTCTTTTAATTTCAGTTGGGTCTGTTGTAATATGGCCTGTCTCATTTCTTATTCGGGGTGTTTGCTTCCTCTCCTGTTTTTTTTTTTTTTTTTGTGAGTTTGGCCAGTGCTTTATCAATTTTGTTGATTTTTTTTCAAAAAACCAGCTTTTGGTCTTGTTAATTCTTCCACTTGTTTTTCTGTTTTCTATTTCATTTAGTTCAGCTCTAATTTTTATTGTTTGTTTTCTTCTGGTGCCTGTGGGTTTGTTTTGTTGCTCTCTTTCTATTTGTTCAAGTTGTAGGGATAATTCTTTGATTTTGGCCCTTTCTTCTTATTGGTGTGTGCATTTATTGATATAAATTGGCCTCTGAGCACCACTTTTGCTGTGTCCCAAAGGTTCTGATAGGAAGTGTTTTCATTCTCATTGGATTCTCTGAATTTCTTTATTCTATCTTTAATATCTTCTATTATCCAGTCTTTTTTGAGCAGGGTATTGTTCAGTTTCCAAGTGTTTGATTTCTTTTCCTGTTATTGATTTCCACTTTTATGGCCTTAACGGTCAGAAAAAATGCTTTGTAATATTTCAGTGTTTTAGATTCTGCTAAGGCTTGTTTTATGACCTAGTATGTGGTCTATTCTATAGAATGTTCCATGTGCACTAGAAAAGAAAGTATAGTTGGTTGCTGTTGGGTGGAGTGTTCTGTATATGTCTACGAGGTCAAGTTGGTTGATTGTGGCATTTAGATCTCCCGTGTCTTTTTTGAGCTTCTTTCTGGATGTCCTGTCCTTCACCGAAAGTGATGTGTTGAAGTCTCCTACTATTACTGTGGAGCTGTCTATCTCACTTTTCAATGCTGAAAGAGTTTGTTTTATGTATCTTGCAGCCCTGTCATTGGGTGCATAAATATTTAATATGGTTATATCTTCTTGGTGTGTTGTCCCTTTAATCATTATATAGTGTCCTTCCTTATTCTTTCTGATGGATTTAACTTTAAAGTCTACTTTGTCAGAAATTAATATTGCCACTCCTGCTCTTTTTTGATTGCTGTTTGCTTGTTATATATTTTTCTATCCTTTAAGTTTTAGTTTCTGTCTCTAAGTCTAAGGTGTGTCTGTTGTAGGCAGCATATAGACGGATATTGTTTTTTAATCCATTCTGCCACTCTGTCTCTTTATTGGTGCATTGAGTCCATTTACATTCAGGGTAATTATGGATAGGTATGAGTTTAGTGCTATCAGTTTGATGTCTTTTTTTGTGTGTGTTGTTGACAGTTTCTTTTTCCCCGTTGATTTTATGTGCTGAGTAGATTTCGTTTATATATTGTCCTTTCTTCATATTCGTTGTTGTTGATTTTTTTTCTGGTGAATCTCTGTTTTTCACTTGTATTTTATTTTGATGAGTACAATAGTTTGTCTCCTTTGTGGTTACCTTAGTGTTTACCTCTATTTTTCTAAATTTAAAGTAACTTTTATTTCTTTGTTTCGCCATAACTTCCTCTCCTTATGGAAGGTGTATGATTACATTTCTTTGTCTCTTTTTATTATTTTAGTGTTGTCTTCTTTTGTATAATAACATTGCTATTACCCTGTTTTGGGCTTTTTTTTTTTTTTTTTTTTTTAAATAATCTTGCTTTGTTTTTTTTGATTTCTGTGCCTGGGTTGACTTCTGGTTTCTCTGCCCAGTGTTCTAGTCTTGGGTTGATACCTGATATTATTGATTTTCTAATGAAAGAACTCCCTTTAGTATTTCTTGCAGCTTTGGTTTGTTTTTTTACAAATTCCCTCAATTTGTGTTTATCTGGAAATGTCTTAATTTCACCTTCATATTTAAGAGGGAGTTTTGTTGGATATATGATTCTTGGCAGGCAATTTTTTTCCTTCAGTTTTTTAAATATGTCATGCCATTGCCTTCTTGCCTGCATGGTTTCTGCCAAGTGGTCTGAGCTTATTCTTATTGGTTTGTCTGTGTAGGTGACTATTCGTTTATCCCTCGTTGCTCTTATAATTCTTTCTTTATCTGTGGTTTTAGCAAGCTTGATTATAATATGTCTTGGTGACTTTCTTTTACCATCTATCTTATGTGGACTTCAGTGATCATCTTGGATAGGTATCTTCTCATCTTTCACCATATTAGGGAAGTTTTCTGCCAGCAAATCTTGAACAATTTTCTCTGTATTTTCTGTTACCCCTCCCTGTTCTGGTACTACAGTTACTCGTAGGTTGTTTCTCTTGATACAGTCCCACATGATTCTTAAGGTTTCTTCATTGCTTTAATTCTTTTATCTGATTTTTCTTCAAAAATATTAGTGCCAAGTGGTTTATCTTCGAGTTCAGAAATTCTAGCTTCTGCTTGCTCAGTTCTTCTCCTCTGACTTTCTACTGAGTTGTCTAATTGTGTAATTTTATTGTTAATCTTCTGAATACTGTCTATGGATTTTTCCAGCTTATTAAACTTTTCATTATGTTCCTGAATAATCTTTTTATTTTCTTTAGTTGCTTTATCTGTGTGTTCCTTAGCTTGTTCTTCGTATTGCCTCATTCCCTTCCGGATGTCTTGGAGGGTTCTGTATATTAAACTTTTGTATTCTGCATCTGGTAATTCCAGGAATGCACATTTATGTAGAAGATCCCCGGGTTCTTTGTTTTGAGAGCCTGTTGAGGTGATCATGGACTGTTTCTTTATGTGACTTGATATTGACTGTTGTCTCTGAGCGAACTATAAGTTATTGTATTAGTTTATGCTTGCTCACTGTGTCTTAGCTGCTTGCTTTGTTTTGTTTTGGTATACCCATATGGGTTGCATGCATGAGCTAGCTTGATTATTTTTGCTTTAAAGCTCTGGTGCTAGAGATGTTATCAGGTACATTAGTCTAGGAGTCCATTCAGTTTTCTTGTATGAATTCAGCCCAGGTTTCCAGGTAGCTGATATCAAGTGTGTGGTACAGGCTCTGTTCTACAGTCTTGGAGGGGCAGGGGTCATTGGCGTATATACCGGTATCTGATTGCAGCAGGGGGGTCAAGCTCTGAACAAGGCAGGGGGCTGAGAACCAACCCCCAAGTGTCTCTGAGGAAAACGCATCTCCGTTCCCTAGAGCTTGCTGTTGGGTGGGTTCTGCATAGGGTCCATGGGCACCCAAAGTTTTTGGTTGTAAGGACTGAGAGGTACCAGTTATCTCTGGACCCGTGTCACGGGTGGCTGGGTGACCTGAGTAGAGCTACCAGTCCTTAGGTTCCTGATGTGGGTAGGTGAGGACATTGTTTGATAGGCAAACCAATGTCAAATGTCAAACACCCACCTCTCCGCTGCACAGCTGAAATGGTTGGAGTTTGCCAACAAGGGCCTGTTCTCCCAAAATAGGCCCACACAGGTCCATGCAGGAGGGAAAGGTGCTGAAGGTCCATGGACGGTTTATGCCTGGACGGGAGCGACTTACGTCCTGAGCTCCCCCTGTTAATGGAGCTAGCAAATTATGTTTTCCTCCCAATTGCAAATTTTTTCCTTCTCTAAGGTGGGACGGATGGCTCTAGGTGCTCACCAGGGTCTATCCCAGGTCCAGGGATTCAGCTGCTGAAGCTGGCTTGGTGTTGGGGAGGGGGCCATAGTAAAATATACGCAAGTACTTAGCTTTTGCCCAGAGCGCCCTTCTCCGCAGGTTCCAGAGGTATGAATAGGCTGTGTCTCTCTCCTTCTCCCTGAGGAAACTGCGGCTGGACGCTAATACCAGCCTCTGCCCCTGCTCCAGGAATGGTACCTGAGGGCTCCCTGGGATTCAGGTCCGGTATCTCCTCTCCACCTCTGAACAGCCTCTTCCTCCCCTGCCCCTCAGTTCATTGTCTAAGCTTGACTTTGATGCTCAGGGCTCCCAGCTTGTCACAAATATACTCGTTTCACTTGTGTTTTTGGGTCTTTGTTGTAAAGAGGGTTTGATGGAAGCGTCCGTCTATTCTGTCATCTTGGCTCCGCCTCTAGGGTTTTTTTATCTTAATAAAACTGTTATTCAGATTTTCCTTTCAATATTCATATAAATATTTATTTTCTCTGTGTAATGGATGGATTTTTACTGGCACCTTGTCCATGTCCTTATCTCTCTTGACCAGGCTGAGGCCATGGTCATGTTTGAGGGGATGCCACTTTAAGAACTCCACTTCCCAGAGTGCCGGTGAAATTCTCCCTCCTACCTAGTCCCTTCAAGGCTGGGACGTTGACTTTTGGATTGAGATGTACCAGTTGTAGAAACTTCACTGTCTTATTTATGTAGAGCTACTGTAATTTTTTTTTTTTTTTACTGTAATGGAATTACTACAAGCAGATGGCTTTAACAAAGAGAAATTTATTTTCTCACAGTCTGGCAGACTAGAAGTCCAAATTCAGGTTGTGAGCTTCAGGGGAAAGACTTCCCTGTCAGCTCTGAAGGAAGGTCCTTGTCATCAATCTTCCCCCGGTGAAGGGTCTTGTCAGCTGCAGGGATCCTGGCTCCAAAGTATGAGCTGTGCTCCTAGTGCTTCTTTCTTGGTGGTGTGAGGTCCCCCTCTCTGCTTGCTTCCCTAAAAGGTGGTACAGGACACACCATAGGGAAACTCCATTTATATTGGATCAAGGATGTGACTTTAGTAAGGGTGTTACAATTCCACCCTAATTCTCTTTAACATAAAATTACAATCGCAAAATGGAGGACAACCATACAATACTGGGAATCATGGCCTAACCAAGTTGACACACATTTTTTGGGGGACATAATTCAATCCATGACATTTACTTTGACTCAGAAACAGATAATGGGATTGTAAAGATGGCAAGGTCGCCATGTAATTAAATACAAATCTTGACTGATAAAAGAAGAATCAAATGACCATCAAAATGAATACCTTGCCTATGTTTAGAGGGTGGAAATAGCATTAATTCATGTGGACTTTAGAAGCACATATGGTAGATGGGAAATCCCTAGGTGGTACAAATGGATAATATGCTCAGCTGCTAACCTAAAGCTTGGAGGTTGGAATCCGTCCAAACATGCCTGGCAACCTACTTCTGAAAGATCATCGCCATTGAAAACCCTATGGAGCACAGTTGTACTCTGATACACATGGGGTTGCCCAAAGTCAGAATTGATGGCAACTGGTTTTTAACGTGTAGTAGATGGAACCCCTTTGTTTCCTGAGATCTTTGATAATTTATTGAGTGTGAGAGGCCAAGGCCGGTGCTGTGAAAGCAGAAGGTGTGAGATACTCCTTGCCTGTGGGCGTGTAATAATGGTTTCTAGTGGACTTTGACTTCACACAGCCTGTTAGAGTCTTGTCCCTCCCCCTAACAACAGTGTTCCCTTAGGCGGGCTGCTTCATACCACTAGGCCAGACTCCAGTGCAAAGAGAATAGTGGTTCCTACGTCATGAAATTATTATAAGGATGAAATGAGCTAAACTTTGGATGTTGCTTAGTACAGTGTCTTAATAAGTGCTGTAGTTAGTCTTTGTTCTTGTCCTTTATCCTCATGTTGTCATGTGTTTAGTGTTGGGCAATGTTTCTCAGACTGGAGGGAGCATCAGAATTGGCTGTAGGAGCTTGTTAATACATAGATTTCTAGTTCCAGCCGAGGTGTTTGGGATGCAGTAGGTCTGGGACAGAGCTCGAAACATTTCAGTCATTGGACAAGCTTGATATTATCTCATCCCATTTACCCCTATAGTGAAATTTGAATTGTTTTGGGTTATTATAGTATATTGAGCTAGAATTATCTAGTTATTTTAGAAACGACATGATTTGTATTTTTGAGGGTTTTGATAGCACTTAAGTTTAAATGTATGTAATATTGGCTTAATTTTAATAAAGATTTTAACAAAAGTTGTTTCCCTTGGATGTAGACTCTCAGCATATCGGTTTTAGATGGCTATCAGAAATAAAAATGCACTTAAAGGGAGCCCTGGTAGCACAGTGGTTAAGCACTAGGCTGCTAACTGAGAGATACATGGTTAGAACCCGCCAGCCGCTCCACAGGAGGAAGATGTGGCCGTCTGCTTTTGTAAAGGTTGTAGCCATGGAAACCCTGTGGGGCACTTCCACTCTGTCCTGTAGGCTACTGTGAGTCAGATTCAACTCGACGGCTACGGATTTGGTGTTTTGTAATTTACGTAAACATGGGATTCTTTTTTCAGAATTCTGAAATTTTCAGCATTTTAATTGATACTAGACCATGATTTTTAGTTAATTAATTTTTTCAGTCCTTCTGAAAGATCTGTAGGGACTAAGCTCCTTTTATTAGCATTATTTCTGCCAGATGTTAAAACAACTGGAATTGTCAGCCAGGTATCTTGAGTGCCAGTGATCTGCCATCCTCTGTGAGAATTAAGCTTCACTCTTACAGTTTTCTTTGATGAGCATAAGACAGGGGCTGACATTGAATATATGGTGTTGACATACTTAATTTAGTACTCCTTCCACAAAGCTATTAAATTGACTATTAATTGGCCTTCTGACAAAAATTTATGCTTAATGCAAATGATGAAAAAATGTGTCCTGGGATACTACTGCAGCTTCTCAAACAGTTCACACACCCTGAGTTCTCATTACTGACAGAGGACAAGCATATCCGCTTCTCTTTGCAATGTAATTAGGGTTCTTTTAAATATAATGACTAAGGTTTATCAGACTGTGATTAAAAACATATTTTTGACAAAATCCCTCACTGAGGAGTTTCCAGTTTGTTGTTCTGTTGCATAGTTGGCATTTTTCCAACAGTTTGAGGAGCAAATAGAAGCTTGGCTATGTTTAGTCCTTTACGAATCACTGGGTTCCCTAGTAGTGGCCCTGTCTTCGAACAAAATGAAGGTGAAAAGTCAGCAGTTTCAAACAAAAACAAGCAAGCAATTTAAGTTGTGTGGTAGTTTTAATAAGTATGCATGAGGAATAAAAGTCTGTTTCTGCCTCTGCTGTCCTGGTTTGTTCTTTTTTCTGCTTTCTTCTTTCTCGCCCTCCCTGCCTCGGTTGTCAGCTTATGGCTTTGTTATTGAGATGGTTTAGTCAACTCCAACATCTAACCCTTTGGGATTTTCCAGTAGTACCATGAGTAAAAATTGTCTGATCTTTAAAGTTCTTGTGAAAATATATTTAAAGTGTAAACAAGAAATCTGGAAAACAACCTGTATATTATGGGAATTTTTGCCTTCTGGTAAAAGATTTATAAATTATGACACCGTCGTACCTTGCCCCATCTCCTTTGAAATGTTTTATTCTTTTAGTTTAAAGATTCTCTGCACTAAGCAGCCATTTAGAAAAAAATATGTGACTGTGTTTTAACAGTGCCCATCAACAGGCTATTGTTACACTTACTTTTTAAATATTAGCAGGCTCCACCTAAGGCAATAAACCCGTGAAAAACCAAACCCATTGCCATCGGGTCGACTCCGACTCATAGCGACCCTATAGGACAGAGAATTGCCCCATAGGGTTTACAAGGAGCGCCTGGTGGATTCGAACTGCTGACCTTTTGGTTAGCAGCCGTAGCACTTAACCATATACCACCAGGGTTTCCACTTAAGGCAATATACATATAAATTCATATATATTCTTACGGGGTGAATTATAGGGTTAGTTCGGGGCCTCTGAACTTTCGACTGTCTCCTTTACCAGTGTTTCTCAACCACTGATGACATTTTGGGTCTGGTTATTCTTAGTTGTTGGAGACTGTCCTGTGCATTGTAGGAGGTTTAGCACTTTCCTTGGCTTGTACCCACTACATGTCAGTAGCACCCTCTCCCAGTTGTGAAAAATAAAAATGTTGCCAGACATTGCCGGTGTCCCCTGGAGGAAAAATTGCCCCTGGTGGAGAAACTCTGCCCTGTAGTAAAAAATGCATTTGACTTGGCAGCTGAGTGAACAAATGCATACTCACACACACGCACGCACGTGCGCGCACGTGCGCGCACACACACACCCTGATATTTTGTAGTCTCTTCTTTTCCATTCTCTTCATTCCATACTAGTTTGTGTAAAAAAGGACTGTGTAAGGATGTTCTTCTGGATAGAGCAAGCCCTGTGGCACTTAGTATACACTTAAAAATATGTGTGAAATAAAGACTTACTGTTT
The DNA here is from genome assembly GCF_030014295.1 of Loxodonta africana. Lineage (NCBI taxonomy): Eukaryota > Metazoa > Chordata > Mammalia > Proboscidea > Elephantidae > Loxodonta > Loxodonta africana. The sequence goes on from NC_087345.1 coordinate 188,727,039, forward strand.
TTATCTTTATGGGTTTTCTTAAAGTGAGGCACACGAAAGTTGAACTACATTGCCTATTCTGGGCTTCTACAGATGCCACTTGCAGGATTATTCTGAAGAATTTCTGCAGTTGAGGCACCAGACTGCCTAGTGGCCCTCCTGCCTGGGGTCTGACATGCACCACGGAGGACAGATGTCAGTGGAGCAGCCTGAACGCGTGGTTGTCTTTGTTTAGGGCACAGAGGTTATGCCGTCAACATTAAAGGGTTGCACCTCCTTGGACTTCAGGGGTTTATACAAGATTCAAGGGGAAGGTTTCCTGTGAATTGGGGCAGAAGGCTTTGTAAGTCTCTCACTACAGATTGGAGAGATTTAAATTTTCATTTCTTTAAAAGAAGGATTGATAGTATTCGGAACGCTGGAGGTGCAGTGGTTAAGAGACCAGCTGCTAGCCAAAAGGTCCACAGTTTGAATTCACCAGCCACTCTTTGGAAACCTTATGGAGCAGTTCTACTCTGTCTTATAGGGTTCCTATAAGTCAGAATCGACTTGATGACAATGAGTTTGGGTTTTGTTTTTTTGTGGTGGAAGTCTTTCCCTTCTCTTTGTGTTTGTGTTTCTTATGCAGATACCACGTGTAAAATTCACTTATGTAAAGGAATTAGGTTTCTCATAAGCAATAAATAAAAAAATGCTCAGCCTTGTTAAATGTGTGTGGTAAGACTGGAAAATAAAGGCATTAACTTTATCTTCTAAAAAATAAGCTTCTGTCAAGAGACAGAAGAGGCCACATGTACTAGAGACGACATCATCCTGAGACCAGAAGAACTAGATGGTGCCTGGCTATAACCGATGACTGCCCTGACAAGGAGCACAACAGAGAACCCCTGAAGGAGCAAGAGAACAGTGGGATGCAGACCCCAAATTCTCGTAAAAAAACCAGACTTAATGGTCTGACTAAGACTAGAGGAATCCCGGCGGTCATGGTCCCCAAAACTTCTGTTGGCCCAGGACAGGAACCATTCCCGGAGATAACTCAGCAGACATGGATTGGACTGGACAATGGGTTGCAGAGAGATGCTGATGAGTGAGCTACTTGCATCAGGTGGACACTTGAGATTATGTTGGCATCTCCTGTCTGGAGGGGAGATGGGAGGGTAGAGAGGGTTAGAAACTGGCAAAATTGTCATGAAAGGAGAGACTGGAAGGAGGGAGTAAGCTGACTCATTAGGGGGAGAGGAAGTGGGAGTATGTAGTAAGGTGTATATAAGCTTATATGTGAGAGACTGACTTGATTTGTAAACTTTCACTTAAAGCACATTAAAAATTATTAAAAAAAAATAAGCTCCTGTGTTTTCTCTATGGTTATTTGCAACATACCTTTATGGACTGTTTTTTCTTGAACTGGGATTATTTATTTTTTTCATTAAGATTTTGTTTATACCCTAAGTCTGTGGGACCTTGAGGGAAAGTTGCTGTGGTGACCGTGTGTTAGGCTTAACGTGTCCATTTAAGAATGGGCTTCTGTGCTGAATTCGTTTTAAAATCAGTAATTTGGAACATTGTTATTTTTTGCATAGAAACAATATTTCAAGTAATATTTAGATTTCAGACCTAGTCAAAAAACTAATTTAAACCAGAAAGTAATGGTAATATTACATACTTATCTCTTTGTGTGTCTATATGGAGTACTTAGTTTTTTGTAAATGCTTACCCTAGAAGCGGAGGTTTAGCAGACGGCAATTTTTCTTACCTTACGGGATTTGAAATATAGCGTGTACTGAAACACAGGGTATGTTGGAGGAGTCTTCCGTTCCTTCAGTAAACTTTTACTCTGCACCTGTTACATGCAACACACTGTTCTAGGTCCTGGGATGTAGCAGTGGGGGGAAAAAATAAACCGGTGGCAGCGCCTGCCCTCATGCATGCTAGCTTAGTAAGCATAGCCTTGAATTTAATGAAGGACACACCGACATGGCTGCACGACCAACAGAATATTGGTGAAGGGGCGCTGTGGTTCCCAAAGCTTCTGCTTGTTGGACACTCAGAATTTCCACCGCTACACTATCTGCGGTGTATGGGATCTCCCCTCCCAAACCACAGGAAAGCAGTCACAAATTCATTTTTGTCTTTTCCAGTTTCAAGAAACTAGAGCAGTCATGTGCTGGTAAATGTTTAAGAAGTGGATCCTGATGGGTGGGTAGGTGGTGGTGGGGCGGGGGTTGATTTGTATTGCTTCTCGATTTCTGTGGTGTAAATACACCCACAAGTCCTATTTCACAAAGACAACATGACCTCACTGAGTGTCGAGTTGGGGAAGATACTTGTAACACACCATCATACAGACACCATTATATAGCATTTCTACTATACACAAAAATACAATAAATGTAAATAACCTCAAGACCATGTATTGTAGTAAAATGCAATAAAATAATTAGGAAATGGTAAATTTTACATGTTTATTACCTTTGATTTTAATTTATTTAATGTAAGTTTACATAATGTACTTTTTAATAATGGCTGTGTAAACTGCCTTGCAAAGTTTCTGAAATTTGACAACTAGCTCTCCTGATCCAGTCCTCACGAGCTCCAGCAGTCCTCTGAAAGCACCTTAATACCTTGCCTGAGACTCCTGGGGCCAGATGTTTGTGAGAATCCAGATGTTTTCAGATTTTAGGAAGGTAGTATGGGAGATATGCACATGGTCCCCAATTTATGATGTTTTTGAGTTATGACAGCAGTCCCTTTTGTTTTAACGTCTTATTAGTAATATGTACTATGTACAATGTTGCAGTGTGTGATTTACTTATGTCATCGTATTTTTAAATCTATATGTAATGTTTCCAACCCCCAAAGACAAAGAAAGATCAAATTTATAGAGATACACTGGTAGTAAAAGGCACTAATAATGAAAACTAATAAAGTATTCGAGCTACGTCAGAAACGACTCACCAATTAAGTCGTTGGAAAGGAACCCCGTTGTAAGTCGAGGACCACCTGTAACATATAACTTCCTGTTGCGTCTGAGGCAGAACTCGGTAATAAAAACATTGGTATTTCTGCAGCAAAACGTAAATATTCACCAGTAAGCGAGTAAATAAATGCTATAATCTTATACCCATTCAGGTTACGTTTTACCACCAAATGTGCTTCTTACAACCTTATGAAAAAACTTTTGCTTTAGAATCGTGAATGAGGGATTAGGAACCTGTGTGTGCAAATCGAGGTCTAGAGGAACATGTGTGTGTGCTTTCTCAGCATAGAAGACAGGGAGACTCAGCACCACCCTGAGATGTGAACTACAGCTACCTTGCAGGGCAGATGCGTCGCCCAGGTGTTTGTGCAGGCTCCCTCTTCCTGGAAGTCTCTTTTCCTTTGTGACTCCCTGGTCTCCACCCACCAAGACTCATCTTGTGCTTCTTTGTCTCTGCCAGGCTTCTCTGTCCCCACCTCCCCAGTGCTTCACCCTAGGACACCTGATTCTCTGTGTGCAGCTCCCTGTGCTTTAAACACAAGCTCTAGAGCTGCTCTTCTCACATGGTGTTCACTCTGTAATGCCAGACACTGAGCAGACAGAGGCCAAGAATCACGAGTCTAGCCCCTGAGCTCATATTGATGAGTGGAGTGAAACCTACAGCTACTTCTGAATAGTGAATCCCATCGGTGGAAATGCATTTCCCAGAGTGCTTGGGGCATTAGCTCATGTCTTTGTAAAACTTCTTTTCATTTAATTCCCATGATTGAGTCAGCTTCAGTTAGATCTAATCAGTCTATACCGATCTCTTTGTACACCTGTTGTGTCCTATTTGTCAGGAAACATTTATCTTGAGGGACTTCAGCTGGCATTATGGCAATAGCATCCAGAAATGAAACCATATTATGGAATAAGGGGCAATTGAACCAGTTCCTTCACTATTGTCCCTATGTCTTTGATATTCCAATATTTTGACTTTCTTTTGGTGTTTTAGGCTGCACAGTGAATATTTGATACAAGGAACTCTGAATCACCAATTTAAGAATGTTTTTAGGCTGGCTTCTCTAGAGAAGCAAAAGCAGTAAAGCATATAAATATATGTATAGAGAGAGATTTATATTAAGGAAATGGCTCACATGGTTGTAGAGGCTGGAACATCCCAAGTCAGTCAGTCAGTCAGGATGGAGGCTTCTCCCAATTCAGCAGGTGCAGGGGCTGGTGAACCCAAGACTGGCAGGTCAGAGAGCGCAGCTCTTGCTCACAGGCAGTGAAGATTGGTGAATCCCAAGATCGGCAAGCAAGACTCCAGGCAAGCTGCTAGCTCAAGTCCCAAGAACCAGAAGTCAGACGAACAGCAGCCAGCCGTAGGATCCAGAGCGAGCAAAAGCCCATGAACCTTGCTAGAATGTCCACTTATATTCGATGCAGGCCACACGCCCAAGGAAACTCTCTTTGAACTGATTGGCTACTCACAGCAGATCCCATCATGGGGGTGATCACATATCAAATCTCAACAAGGAAATGATCACAACATTAAGCGACTGCCAAAACACTGAGAATCATGGCCCAGCCAAGTAGGTACACAATCTTAACCATCACAAAGGATTTTTCATTAATATATATATTTTTTTAATTGTCTTTTTATGGAGGAAAACTAATGGACAGACTTAATATTTTAATCATTAATGAAGTTTAACTTAGCCATAGACCCTTCTTTCTTAGTGAAAAGTACTGTCATGGATTAAATTACCTCACCCCAAATATGTATTGGAATCCTAGCCCCTATACCTGTGGATATAATCCTCTTTTCTTTGGTATGTTGATTAGATCATACCTGATTAGGGTGGGTTCTAAATTTAATCACTTCTGAGTTATAAGAAAGAACAGATTAGATGCAGAGATACCCACCTGGGAGGCAGTGGTAGACAGACACCAAGTGAGGATCACCAAGGAATCAGTGAGTGCCTGGGGCCACCAACAAAGAAGGATTTGATGCCGCTCAGGCCTCGATTTGGACGTTTAGCTTCCAAAAGTGTGATAAAATAAATTTCTGTTCTTTAAAGCCACAGTCTTGTTGTGTAGTATTCTACTTTTATTTATTTATTGCACTCGGAAGAAGATGTCACCAGTCTGTGAAGTGACTTTTTCCCCTCATAATTTACCGCTTGGATAAGTGTGTTTCACTGTCTGACAGTATTGAATCAGGTCAGTTTTTAGGTGGCAGCAATTTATACATAATGTTTTTTCCAAAGAAAAATCAGCAGCTTATTAATGGTTTGTTTATATGGAGTTTGTTTTTATTTTAGGTAATCTTGATGCTAAGTATCTAATCAGATTCGTGTTTTAAAATAAATACTCATGTGGCCAGTTTTTGAGTTTAAATTTTCCTTTCTTTTAAGCCAGTATCTGAAGATATAAAAACTGTTTTTAAATTTTCCAGCATTGGCTTTTTTCTGCATTTACTATCATGCTTCAGGCAGACCTGCTGCAGTCTGTGGGGACTCCTTTACGTGAGAGTCGTTTTATTGTCTGAGTAGTTTCTTGCTTCTAGGTCATTAAAACATGTACAGCTTGTAGCAGTGGATTTTCTGTGGTTTCAGAGATAAAACTGTTGATGAAGCCCGTGGACCCCAAAGCAGACCTGGTTTGGGCTGATCTGCCTTTGCATCCAGGAATACCCAGTCTCAGCTTCCTTGGCGCTGGTATTTAGTTCCGTTGTTACTACTCTTCTGATACTGATAATATTTTCATATAAGTTGTTGTTTCTCTTGTCCTTTGCCAGAATCTTTTTTTGCATTTATGCGCTCTGTTTTCTTTACATAGACTATAACTCATTTGGGGGCTGACCATATTTTGAAGTAAAAGAAGGAATGAAAAAATTTTTTCTGACTTTTGAGTACGTATTAGTTTTCTAGGGCTGCTGTAACAGAATAACGCTAAATGGGTGGCTTTGAAGAACAGAAGCTCATTTTTTCACAGTCCTGGAGGCTAGAAGTTCAACCAGGGTATCAGCCATGTTGATTCCTTTTGAGGGCTTTGAGAGAGGAACTGACCCATGCCTCTCTCCCAGCTTTTAATGGTTGCTGGCAATCCTTGGCATTCCTTTGCTGCCTTTAATTGTATTGTTTAGTGACATCATCCCCTTTGTGTGACTCAGTTTCTGTGTCTTTTTCCTTTTGTAAGATCCCACTCAGAAGAGATTAGCACCCACCCTACTTCCATATGATCTCTAACTTAATTGATAAAAGAAACACTTTATTTCCTGCATAGTGGTGATGGTTATACAACATGGTGAATGTAAGTAATGTCCCTGAGTTGTACACATAAAGATGGTTGAAATAGCATGTTATATATATATTTTACCAGAATAAAACTAAAATAAGCAAGTTGTTATATAATAGATTATATCAACGTTAAAAAAAAAAAAAGAGATGAAGGGTGTGCAAAGTCGGAAAATCAGAAATGAGAAAGGAGTTCCTGGGTGGTGCGAACTATTAAGCACTCGACTATTAGCTGAAAGGTTGGTGGTTCAAACCCACTCAGAGGAACCTCAGGATACAGGCCTAGCAATCTCTTTTGGTAAGGTCACAGTTCTACTCTGCACACATGGGGTTGCCATGAGTTGAAATTGAGTCAACTGCAACAAATAACAACAATGTACTATAGGAAAGGTGGAAACAACAGGAACAAAGAGAAAGGGTTGCAAGTACGTGATCTGGCTTTTTCTTTTGCTTTTACTTTTTCGTGGGATTCAAGGCCGAGCCTTGTTAAAAGCAAATTTTGGTTTCAAGAGAATAATAAGATGTAGATTTTTATCTAGAATTTTGATGCCTAAGAGGATCGTGACATGGGAAATTAGTATCATTCCTTGAACTATGGTGTTAGCCACAATTTTTCTCTTCTGGCAGGCTGCGAAAGAAGCTTGATTTTCTGGGTCTCAGCAAATTAGCTGCTTATATTAATTTATCTACTCTTTTCAAAGGTATTGTGAAATAGATAGGATAACAGATATTAATATATCACATGCTTACTGAACACCTTTTTCCTGAGTATTGGGCAGAGGGAAAAGAAGGAGGAGGGGTAGGGAGGAATAGAGAGGTTAATGAAACACAGGACTTTTTTACAACAAAATCAACTGTTTAGTGAATCCTCATCTGTTGAGGCAAGCGTATCGTTATGCACAATAGCAAAAAGATGGAAACAACCTAAGTGCCCATCAACAGATGAATGCATAAGCAAATCATGGTACACAGTCACAATGAAATACTACACAGCGATAAAGAACAATATGAAACATTTCACAGTTTGGATGACTCTGGAGGGCAATATGCTGAGTGAAATAAGTCAGTCAAAATTGGGAAATACTGTGAGAGCACTATTATAAAAACCCAAGGAACCCATTGCCTGATTTTTGCAAGTACAGGCCTTTCGTCCTAGTCTTAGTGTCAGAGCTCCAGTGAAACCTGTTCAGCATCACAGCCACACACACACACGCCCCCACTGGCAGATGGGTGGTGGCTGTGTTCAGGGTGCATACACCGGGAGTCAAACCCAGGTCTCCTGCATGGAAGGTGAGAATTCTACCACTGAACTACTACTGCCCCAGAGAACTAAAAAAAAAAAAAACTTTCTAGAGTCACACAGCCAGCAAGTCACCGCCTTATTCATCTTAGGAAGCCAGTTCAAGATTAGTAACTTTTTGGCAATGAAATGAGGGGTGTGTAGTGCAAACCAGAGGACAAGCAGCACTCCATCTCCAAGGTCAGGGTCACCTGTAGATGTTTTCTATGAGAAGCACAGGAGAGGAAAGTAGAGGTTTTGGCTTTCTTCGTAATATATTTTCTTTAAGATTTAATGTTTCAAAAGTCTTTGTGCTTGGCTAAATTCATTAGATGGCACTGGTATTTACCTTTCAAAAGATTTGCATTAAATTTCATTATTTAATTGATTGTGGATTGAGGAAATATTTAACTTGTAAGTTATTTCTTTTATCTGTCAAACATGGGGGAGGCAGAATTGACACACAATTAGTATTTATTCTGTGTACCCTTTTTAAGAACATTACTAAACAGGTTATACTAATGAAGAGTTGTTAGAAAGAGTTTTATTATTTAGTTGCTTTTTCAATAAACCTGCCAGTTGATTAAAATGAGCCTAATTTAATCAGCATTGTATTGCCTACTGAGGATAATTTAGGCTGATGTCAAGGATACCTTTATCTCTTCTTTGTAGAAGGTGCTGAAATAATAACTGTAGCAGAAAGGAGACAGAAATTGTTTGAAGTTTTTCATCTCTCCCTCTGGGTGGATGCTTAAAAATCACACTCTTTTCTTCCTTTTTGCATGCAAATTAAACTGAGAGGTATTTTTTAATGTAACATTTGCTTTATATTTTACAAAACACATTTATTGAACCTTGATCTTTCCTAATATCGGCTTGTGGTTGTCAGAATGAATACTGTCGTTGTGTTACGTATCGTTTTACACTGAGCTTTCATTCAGAAGTTTGAACAGCAGTCGTGGGTGGTGATTGGAAAATAGAACAGTTCTAAGCGGCAACTCTTGGTGGTTCTACTTTGGTTTTCTTAGGTCACATTTTTGGTCCCGTGTGCCCTGCTCTCCCCTCAAAAAAGTCTTCGTAGAATCGTCCGAGCTCCTTTCTGTCTTTTAAAGCAGTTAAACTGCTCTCATTTCTCTGATGATGCTTTTAGACGGAAGCTAAGTTATCAGTGGAGGTCTAGTTCAAACTGTACAGTTGGCAGTTGAAGGATCACTTACTACCAAGTGAGTTGCCTAGACCAGTGGCAGGTTGCCATGGAAACAAGGCTGGCTCTTGGAGTGGGAACTATCTTGTCTCTAAATGCCGTGGATAATGGTTTGCTTACCTCTTCAGAAGTGCATTCCGTCGCATCACCTCTAGATCTCACGTTGTGTCGAGATGTTTTCTGTGACTTGTGCAAATTGTTTAACTGCTTCCTAGTCTTGATTGATTGAAGGAAAGCATAGCCAAGTTTTCTTTCCTAGCACTTTTAATTTTAAACAAGGTTTGCAAAATTTAGAACTAAGGAAGCAATCCTTCAAATTTCTATTTTAAAACGGGAAGTTTTCCACAACTGATGGCCAAAAAAATAAAGTATTATAGTTCACTAGATTTGACTGGCAAGAAGTTTTAGTGCTGACGAGTTCTTCCCATTTTCAGCAGTGGAGTTGGCGAGGGCTTCATCAGGACAGTTAGGAGATGGTGTTATTTGATGAAAGGTACAGGCTGATTTCATCTGTATTCCTGAAGGCTCCTGATACAAACGCCAGCACAGTGATCTATGTTACACATTGATTGCAGAATGCAGTCTAGACTTGAGGCTTTACTTGGAACTTCCTACTTTTCCTGTAATCTAAACATTTGTATCTTGCTGGTTGCGTGATGGAATCCCTCGTTGGTGCCAGTAGTTAACACGTTCAGCTGCTAACCGAAAGGTTGTAGGTTAGAGTCCAGACATATCTCGGAAAAAAGACCTGGTGATCTAGTTCTGAAAATCAGTCATTGAAAACCCTGTGAAGCACAGTTTTGCTTTGAAGTTGCCATGATTGGCATCCACTGGACAGCAACGGCTTTTTTTTTTTTCCCTTCTTGGTGGGAGGATGATCTAGGAATGGCAGTGGGTGTATGGAAACAAGATTTCCATGTGAATGGAACAGGCCCTGGCTAGCTACATAAATACCAAAACAGCAAACCAAATCCAGTGCTGGTGAGTTGATTCTGATTCATAGGAGCCCTGGTGGTACAGTGGTTAAAACGCTTGACTGCTAACCATAAGGTTGGTGGTTCCAACCCACCAGCCGCTCTGCAGGAGAAAGATGTGGCGGTCTACTTGCATAAAGGTCACAGTCCTGGAAACCGTATGGGGCGGTTCTGCTCTGTCCTATAGGCTTGCCGTGAGCTACGTAAATTTTTTTTTTTTTTTAAATAGTGGAGGTCAAAAGCCTAAAAGGGGGTCTCCCTAGCCAAGGGGCTCAGCTCTGCTTTGGTATATTCACCAAACTCAGGCAGAAATCTAGATAAGCGAGAGAACAGGGCATGAGCTCGTGCCTTTAAAGACGTAGTGATCCTGCTTTGTGACAACTGTGGTGCTGTTTTTCTGGGCAGAGCAGCGATATCAGCTTCTCACCTCTTGGGTCGCTGGGTCAGGTATTGGGAAGAATTGATGATGGTGTTGTAGGGGGGTAACTGGCGCTTCTAGTGGGGGAAGAAGGTGGGAAGTGTCACTTCACCCAGACTTCCTCACTAAAATTCAAGCAAAATCATAACTAGTGCTGTGATTTTAGTAGTTTATCTTTTATTTATGGTTTAGAATAAGCCATCGAGAAGCTAGTGTGTGTGTGTGTATTGTTTTGGCTTGTCTCATTAAGCCATATCTATTTTCTATATGATGCTGGCCTTTTGATTTTTTTTTCTTTTAAACCTTAGTGCCCCAATCCCCAGGCTCTGGCATTTACTGAAGGAATGACTAGTTCTTGTGGGATTCTGTAATTTATCATTCGTTGCTGTAATGATCCCTGAACTCACGTAACATGCATTTTTTGGTCAAGCTAGATTTTCCACAGAGTAAAGCGCCATGTTGTTGAACCCTATTTCCACATCTTACTCACTTTGAGATAGATAACGTTGGAAAGTTGGCGGAGTTGGGAGAGGGGAGTTAGGACAGGGATCAGGGAGGCATGCATAGGTGAGAAACAGCTGCCTCGAAAATTTCGAAGCCATGTTGTCAGGAGGTTGAGCCTAATTTGAGGTAGAGCCTCACAGTAGGGGCTGGGAAAGGTCTCATAGGCCCTCTGCGCCAGTCTCTGCTTAGCCAGAAGGAAAAGTGGCCAGGCTTTAGTGTGCTCGTGGCATTTTAAAGTTCCTTTCTAAGCTTGGGGTCAAACTTAGTTAATTCTTAAAATGCTGATGAGGTACAGAATTAATCTTGCATACATAACATTTGAAGCTTTTCAGCAGTAAGCTTGAAATTCTCCTTCTGTGGTAAATTTGTTTTTACCGGTTATAACTTATACTACTTAAAACTATTACAGAACATCCGTGGCCCAGATATATTCTTTCACTCATTTTGTTTACTTGTCCAGTAAAACAGTAGCTCTATTTAAATGAGTTTTTAATGAACCATGATAGCAACTAAGGCTCAGAGAGTGATTAAGGATTTAGTACTGACCCTGTCGTTAAAGTAAGTTCAGTCATCAGAAAGCTTACACATTGATTTTACAGTTTTCCTTGTCTACATAATAGTTTTTATTACATCATTACATTTGCTTCTGAGGTTTGTGTTGCTCCTTTCCCAGTTTTCCTGTGGTCTCTGAGGGAAGGCTGCGTGTGTTCATGCTAAAATCACAGTCAATGCCATCTCCTCCACTGTGGAGTCAACCTATCTGTATGTGATTAGCCAATTGCAAAATGACTTTGCTCTATCTTAATGTGAAATCTGCTTTTTATTAACACTTCCGCAGTAGTGTAATGGGAGCTGTACCCTCGTGGATGGGTACAAGTGGAACGGTGGCACTTGTGACTGGGATGGAGAGACAAGTGGGTCAGCTAGCTTATGGCAGCGCGCATTTGCATATTGTCACTGTGGTTTGTGGTTGGCATACTCCAGGCGATTAGTTGAACATAACTCTTAAACTGGGAATCTAATTAGTCTGAAGGCTCAGTGGGTGATAGAGCGTGTCACCCTGAGGGAGAACAGCTCAGAAATATAAGCACCAGGGTCGGGGGTGCCGTAGGCGAATATCTTTCGTTGTGACTTCCAGATGGAGCAGGATATCTTTATTAGGCATCTGTGGCCAAGAAATATTACCTTCTTAAAGGATGCTGTTAGTGCTTGTGGCACAGGTGACCTCTGAGTATAGACAGGTAGTACCTTAAATAGTAGTGGTCTTCTGGGTTGTTCAGGTAGAAACGGGAGTGTCTTGCCGTCTCATAAGTGATAACATTGTTTGAAATGGCACTATTAAACATTAATTTCATTAGGTTCTTTTCTTATGAGTGGATAATAAACTAAGCTAGTATACATAACCACAGTAGTGTCTGATCAGCTTTCCTTTCAAATATGTGCCACAGGTTATTAAGCATGCTTTCTTGGGAGAAAACTGTAAAGGAATTTTTTAAAAAGACTTCTGTAAAAGGGAATTCAGGAGGCCAAATACTTAATCTACTTCATTATTTTTTTCCAGTGCATTTCTGAGTGAAAGGGCAGAAAGAAAGGTATTTTGTGTGGTCCTAATTATAGAAATTCACAGATTGACCTGTGGGAAGGAAAAGTCGCTTTTGGGATAGTGATATTTTAGAACTGTATGTATGGAACAACCTTGTTTCAAACTTAAAATATGTGTCTTCAACTACTTGATTTTTATTATGAATTTTTAGAAGCATTGCAATTTGCTTATAATATTCACGTTTCTACTGCATTTTCTTTGTTACTTTCTGTTGTGTTTATTTTTTATAGGCAGATCTGCCCTTAAATACTACCTGCCATTGCTCAAAATGCATGTTATATGCTGCCATCGCTGTTTGGGGGTTCAAAGGCATTGCCATCATAAGACCATGTTAAAAATAATATTGAGAAATATGGCTGAGAGTTACCCACTGGAACCACACTCAAGTCCATTTTGTGTTTGTTGCTGCTTTTGTTTTGATACTGAAGACCAGATGATGCAGTTGGTTCTGTCCGAGTCATTGAGGCCACTCTGGTTCCATAGGGTTGGAAGAGAGGGCCTACCTGAGGAATTTAGACGTTCACTTGGTTTTCTTAGCATTCTTCACATGCTTTGGACCTTCTCCAGGGCCGAAAATATGATGGTTCCCTTCCAGCCACTCCATGGGAAAGACATGGCAGTCTGCTTCTGTAAAAAGTTGCAGCCTATGAAACCCTATAGGTCAGTTCTATTCTGTTTGCATAGGTTTACTATGAGTTGGAATTGAACAAGTAAAATGTTAAGTATCTAAAGGAGATTCATTAGACCCATAATAATCAACCTCTTTTGAATACGTTCAGCCTGTACATGAAGAAGGCAGTGGAAACAGAGCTTGCTCTGAAGATGTGCTGGCAAAATGACTTCTGTGGTGTGTGGAGTCTGAGCTGAGAGATCTTTGAGACATCCCTGACACAAACCCCTGGCTTAACGACCTGCAGTTTTCCAGTAAGGAGCCCTGGTGGTGTAGTGGTTAAGAGCTAGGCTCCTAAAGGTCAGTGGCTTAAACCAGCCACTCTGTGAGAGAAAAGACCTGCTATTCTGCTCTTGCTCCTGTAAAGATTATAGCCTAGGAAACCCTATGAGGCAGTTCTACTCAGTCCTGGAGGGTTGCTGTGAGCTGGAATCAACTTGAATATACACAACAATGTTTGCCTGGAGGAAGGCAGAACTTCAAGATCTTTCAGTTCTTTTAAGCTCTTCTGATTAAGTCTCGGCAGTGATATCACCAACATGGAATGGTTTGTGATTATTTCTCTTACCCTCAAATATGTTCAGAAACATTTTAGGTGGTAATATCAAAATTGCATTACTTTTAATAAGGTGGGCTATTACCTTTGTTTAATCAAGAATGAATAAAATCCTGCTCAAAGGCCAGCAGATGACCATACATTTTTCTTCAACTTCCTATTGCTGTGTGTTATTGATACCTTGGATGTTCCCGAGGCAACAGGATTAGGAGGAAAATGTAAATCTTTGAAAGCAGGCAGACTTGACTTCCAATCTCAGATTCATTCTTTACTTATTTAAACTCTGGTCAAATTAATCTCTGTCTTAGTTGTCTTTTCTGTAAAATGAAATGATACAGACTACTCCATTTTTATGTGTGAAGTAAGCAGAGAATGTAACTAATAACTGTGGTTATTAGTGACTTTGAACAAAACATTTCCTTGCACAGCTTTTTTTCCTGGGTTTCTTCTTGTTACTGGTTTGTGGAAGAGCTTTCCCTCAGCCTTCAGGTTATTTTTGAAACTGGTCTTCAAATTTACAAAAAGTATTTTTCAACCACCGTCACCACAATGTAATTTCGTAATACATGTAATAGCTAAGTATAAATGCGTGCTTATTTTGTTCTGGAAGCTGATATACCTTATCTTTTTATTTGTCACAACAAATCTAGGAGGGTAGGCACTACCACTATGTTAATATTCTGTTGCTGCCATAACAACTTACCACAAACTTAGTGACTTAAAACAATGCAGATATACTGTCTTCAGTTCTGTAGAGCAGAAGTCCAGCTTGGGTCTCACTGGGCTAAAATCAAGGTGTCAGCAGGGCTGGATTCCTTTCTGGAGGCTCAGAATTGTTTCCTGATCTTTGAGAGGCCAAACACATTCCTTAGCTTGTTGCTCCTTTCCTTAAATCTTTAAAACCAGCAACATAGCCATCTCTCTGCTCATTTTGTTTTTTTGTTTTCGTATCTCTTTGTAAGCATAGTCACAAAAGGTTCTTTACATTTCCAGACTTATGATTAGATTGAGCAAACCTGGAAAATCCAGAATACTCCCCCGTCTTAAGGTACTTGATGTACTCCATCTAAAGTGGGATAAAGGACCTAGTTTTACCCTAAGTGAGGTAGCCTTTGTCCTTGGTCACTGAGAAATAACCCTTGGGGTAATCGACGTGCCTTGGGCTAGGACTTCCAGGCTACCCCTGAGAATTTGTGTTGGTGAGTGGGGGCTGGTCAGACCAGAAAAGACTCACCTGGGAGGCTGATATCAACTAGAACCAGGAAGTATGGCTTAGCCTATCATGTAGGACTGGCCAATAAATGCCCTGAATAGGGAAGGCTCAGGGGGCTTCCTGTTCTCGTGAGGGCAGCGCGTCCCCTGAGACATGGAAGCTCCTCATTGGAAACCCTCGCAGACCTTGCCCTATGCAAGTCTTCATTTGTATCCTTTTTGGCTATAGTAAATCTGCAATCATAAGTATAGTATACTTTCTGTGAATTCTGAGAGTTGTACCAGCAAATTACTGAACCCAAAGAAATAGTGAGAGGCAGCAGGCCAGAAAGTAAGGATGTGGACTCCTGAGCTTGTGGTTCCCATCCTGATGGGGTAGTGGGAAACCAGCCTTGAATTTGTGGCTAGCGGGTCAAAATTTTGGGGTGTTGTGTGGACTCCCCAAACTTGCAGCTGGTGTCTGCCTATTTGGCATTGTGAAGGATGGTATCCTTTTAACTTTGAGCTCTGACCTAGGTTTGGTGTCTAGGGTTGGAGAGAGTGCTACAGGGGGTGACTGGTGAAGAGAATGGAGGGGTGGGAAGGTGGGGACTGGATCAGCCTCTACATTTTGGGGATTGGATTCATGCTGCTCTTTACCATATAGGCCCTTAGCCTGAATCACATTTGCAAAGTCTTCTTTTCCTTGGAAGGCATTATATTTGTAGGTTCCAGGGACTTGGGCATGGACATCTTTGGGGGCCACTGTTCTGCTTACTGCAGCCACTGTCCTCTTTTCCAAATGAGCAAAGTAAAGTTTAGCAATTTTAGAGAGGCTGGTGGGTTTCCCAGGAGCCATCCAAGAAGCAGGGTTATCCAGTAGGCAAGGTAAGCATGGGTTTAATCGTGCTTATTTACTAATCCGTGGTGAACAGTTTTACATTTTTTTACCACATCAAAGATTCTGCTTCTAGTTATGGCTGACATCCGTATCTCTTCCAACTCCACAGCGCCTTCCTACAGAATCAAAGCCTCTTTTCAAATTTACAGCCCCTGATAGGAACGGATTACCCAAGAACAGGTTCACTCGATCTTACTTACTTTACTAATCTGTAGTAACCAGCTTCACCACATCAAAGATGTGAAATTCTTCACTACAGATTAGTGAGTAAGCATAAGCGAGCCCATGCTTACTGTCATGGATTGAATTATGTCCCCCCCCAAAATGTGTGTATCAATTTGGCTGGGCCACGATTTCCAGCATTGTGTGGTTGACCTCCATTTTGTGATTGTAATTTTAACGTTAAAAAGGATTAGGGTGGGATTGTAATACCACCCTTACCCAGGTCAATGTAAAGGGAGTTTGCCTGGCGTGTGGTCCCTACCACCTTTTATCTCTCAAGAGTTAAAAAGGAAAGGGAAGCAAGCAGAGAGCTGGGGACCTCATACCACCAAGAAAGAATCACCACTGGGAGCAGAGCGTGTCCTTTGGACCTGAGTTTCCTGTACTGAGATGCTCCCAGACCAGGGGAAGATTGAGGACAAGGACCTTCCTCCAGAGCCGACAGAGAGAGAATGCCTTCCCCTGGAGGTGATGCCCTGAATTTGGACTTGTAGCCTACTAGATTGTGAGAGAATCCACTTCTCTTTGTTAAAGCCATCCACTTGTGTTATTTCTGTTATAGCAGCACTAGATGACTAAGACACTTACCTTGGTTACTACATAATCAGTCCCTGCCAAGAAGTGAGGTCAGACCTGGCTTTAAAGGTAGCTTTGTCTGATTTCAAAGTCTTAGCTACTTTGCTACACCAGATGCGGGCTTTCTGCTGGTCATTTCATCCATTAAAGGTGCCACCCTAGATCCAAGTGGTTTACAAGCATTTATGAGGATTTTATAACAGGTTTTCTGTTGGGAGAATTCCGATGTTTCAGAGGGTTAACAGGACTTCTCATAAAATAGGTGGAAAATGTGTAAGAAAGATTAGTGTTCATTTGTATATGAGTTATCATGGGTGTTATCCTGAATTTTACCTCTTTTCTCATGCGGACATGATGGATGAATGAAACAGAAGAAAGATTAAATAAAAACTATTGAAAATAAAAGTGAACTTTAAAAAATGATCTATTTCATGGATAGCAATGAAGATTCCATCTGTTAAAATATGGGTTTGAGTCATATTTCACAAATTTAAAAGCAGACATTTCCTTTACTTTTTGAAGGGCATGGTAGAAAATTTTAATATGTGATGTTTTTGTGAAGGTCTCATTTTCTTTGCTGTGTTACTGTATGTATTCTTGTAGAGTGGATTTTCTAAAATTATATCTTTCCCAATTTAACACAAAATTACTTCATATCTGCACCTGGCGCTTAAATTTTGGTTTAAAAGAAAGCTGTAGAGTTGTATGTTATTGGTGTATTGCAAATCACCAACTGTGATTCTGCTGCTGGAATTCAAGCAGCATTTGTTCATGGCACAGTCCAGATTTTATAATACTTGTGTTTTCTAAAAATGCTAGAGATAATTATTGAAACTAATAATACATAAGCTTTTCCATCATGCGTGGCATTTAAAGACTCATTCTTTGTAATTTTCAATCTCCGTTTTACGTTTGCAGAAAGGACTTGATTCTTGAGAGAACACATCATTGTGAAAAGTCAATAAAAAAAAAAAAAACTTGAATTTCATTTGCTTCAATTAAGTTCCAAAATGTCAAAACTTAATATCTTCAAAATGCATATTAAACCACATACCTTTTGAGATGTCTGAGGATATTAAAGTCAAGTGTAGAGATTCAGTATACCCAGGAGCCACTTGAAATAGATATTGTTACTTTATCAGGGTTACAAGGGTACCTTGATTTTTAGTTTTCTTTCCCAAGTAATTGAAAATTTAAAATTGGGTATTACTAGAGGGGTAGGTGGCGCAATGGTTAAGAGCTCTGCTGCGAACCAAAAGGTCGGCAGTTCGAATCCAACAGCTGCTCCTTGCAAACCCTGTTGGGCAGCCCTCCTCTTTCCTCTAAGGACACTATGAGTTGGAATTGACTCGATAGCAGTGGGTTTAGAGGAATAGGTAGTCTAGTACAGCATCATCAAACCGTGATTTGGCCCAGCATCTGCTTTTGTAAACAAAGTTTTATTTAAGCAAAGCCATGCTCATTTGCTTTTGTACTGTCTCTATGGCTACTTCTGTAAAGATCGTGGCCTAGAAAGCCTTATGGGGCAGTTCAGCTGTCACATGGACTCTCTCTGAGTCAAAAATCAACTCTACAGCACCTACCAACACACCGTGGTTGCTTTTGTGCTACAAGGGCAGAGTATAATCCATGCGGGCTGGTGGAGTAAAAAGCCAAAAATAGTTATTACCTAGCCCCTTTCCGCAAACGTTTGCCCACCCTGTTCTGGTGGAATGTCTGTGCTGCTAACACAGGGAGGTCCTTGTCAGTTAATGTCAGATAAATAGGAGAATTTTATTACTCAATATGAAAACTTTGGTGTATGTACACAAACACCATTCCATTTTTTGGTAACTTACGGATTTCTTTCCTTTCTTATGTTCCTTATTACGAGGTTGACCGGTCCAGCTATTCAGCCCACTTTGATTTCTTCTTACCACTTCACCTCCCTCCAGATTATTTAATCAACTAATTATGTATTATTACAGGCTTCTGAACTTCCTGTTTGTCTGCATGTCTCTGTGACCTTAGGATGGTTTTCTTTTTGTTTTATGAGCTGATCGACGATATGTAAATGTTCATGGAAATTGTGTTTGTTCAAAATGACAAAACTGTCTAGGAAAAGAGAATTGTAGCTATAAATACTGCTAATAGTCTGTACGTTTATGTTATTGTCCTTTAATTGATAAGGATATTGGCATTTAAAAAAACTCTGGAAGGAGAAGAGTGGTTGGTTTTGGGTTTAGTCAAGCTTCTTTCCTTGTAAGGCAGAGTTTCGCTGCTAGGCGTGGGACTGTAGACTGAATGACCAAGGGGATAGCTGTTATTCCTTGGAACTTGATTATTATTTGGGATTTTTAGGAAGTGCTGCCATTGTATTAGTTATAAGAAGCAATGGAATGAGTTTTAATTTTTATCATACATCACAAAAATGTTTTCATATTTTTATGTTTAAATCCTGTATTTCAGAAAAGTTGCATAAATAGCACAGAGTTCCCATATACCCAGTACCACTATGCTATTAAGTGATCTATAGACTTTGAATTTTGTCCAGTTACCCACTAAAACCCTTCCTCTTGTCCAGGATCCAGTCAGGGATCTCACGTTACATTTCATCTTCATGTGATCATTTTTCTTCATCTCCTCCAATCTCAGCAGTCTCTCCAGCCTTTCTTTGACTTTCATGACCTCAACACTATAAAAGAACATTGGCCATTTATTGTGCAGAATGTCTCTTAGTATGGGTTTGCCTTTTGTTTGCTCATGATTAAACTGAAGCTCTGCATTTCTGGCAAGAATGCCACAGAATTAATGTTATGTACTTCTCAGTGCCTTGTATGAGAGGGTATATGGCATTGATAGGCCTTGTCACTGGTGATACCAACCTTGGTTAAGGTGGTGTCTGCCAGGTTTCTCCACTAAAAGAAACTATTTTTTTTACCTTTTAAATTAAAAAACTATTCTATTAGAAAATACTTTGAGATATGTTAATATTCTTTTCTTTTAATCATATTTTTACCCACTAATTTAACATCCATTGGTAAATCTTGCCTGTAACAATTCTTACTGTGGTGGTTGCCCAATGGTGATTTTCTGTTTCCATCAGTCCTTCTGTATCTACTAGTTGGGATGCTACGTATAGTAAGGAAGCACTATTCTTTTCCTACCATTTATTTCTTCAGTGATCTATTTATATATATCATGAACTCATGGATGTATCCCAACCCAGTGCCGTCGAGTCGTTATAATTTGGGCTATAATCCAATACTAACATTTGTTTTGTTTACAAATTGTCTTAGCTTTGGCCATTGGAGGCTCCTTAAAGTTGGCTCTTGTTTCCTTTTGATATGCCTCTATTACTTCTGAATACTTTCTTAGCATTTTCCTTACTGGCATCACATTCCAAGATTACCATGTTTTTTCCCTACCCCCAGCCCTGCCATCAACTATTTTTCCAAGGCCCCTCGTTTATTTAGTGTGGAACGTTATTAGAAACCAAGATCTGGGCACCAGGTGTGCTCATTGTTACTGGGGTGTTTCATGGCTTCTAGAGCCTAGTGGACAGAGCTAAGAAATACATGCTTTTGTATACTCACATATATATTAATTAGTCTCTCTCTCTCTCTCCCTCTTCCCTTCCTTTCTCTCTTTCCCTCCTTACCTATGTGCTTATAAAAGCAATAAGTTCATATGGTGCCTCTGATTCCAGTGTAACACCACAGAGTTTATTCTAGCTTTTCCTTATTTGTAACTTCTATTTCTGACAGTGAGAAACTTGGCTGTCATTATTCAAACTATTTTATTTATCCATTCCTGGTATATCTATAAAGTATATATTTGTATATATATTTATTTATTAGTATATATGGTATATCTATAAAGTAGCATGAGAATTACTAAACCATACACTTATGAGAAACAAATTTACTAACTAAAGTACAATATTTGTATGACAGTTCTTTTGGTTTTTAGCCTTACATTAAACAGTGAAAAATACCATTGCTTTACTTTTTGAGTATTTGCGTCATTGATATAGTTCTGAAAGTCAGAGCTATGTGAAACATATTCAGGAAATATATCACTTCCTATCATCCCTACTGGAAACCCTGGTGATGTAGTGGTTAAGTGCTACTGCTGTTACCAAAAGGCTGGCAGTTCAAATCCACCAGGTACTCCTTGGAAACTCTATGGGACAGTTCTGCTCTGTCGTATAGGGTTGCTATGAGTCAGAATCTACTAGATACCAATGGGTTTTATCATCCCTGCTATCTCCTTCCCATTTCCTCTTTCAACTCTATTCCCACTTATTCCCTATAGATAACAAATCTCATTAGTTCCTTTTTTATTCTTCCTATATTTCTTATGAGCCCTGGTGGCAAAGTGGTTAAGAGCTCAGGCTGCTAACCAGAAGGTTGACAGTTCAAATCCACCAGGTGCTCCTTGGAAACTCTATGGGGCAGTTCTACTCTGTCCTATAGGGTGGCTATGAGTTGAAATCAACTCGATGGCACAAACCAATAACATATTTGTTATGCACAAAAAACAGATAGTATATAGTTTTTAATATTCCATTTCTCCTGTATCTAAGATAGCTTACTATGTGTCTTAGTCATTTAGTGCTGCTATAACAGAAACACCACAAGTAAATGGCTTTAACAAAGAGAATTTTATTTTCTCACAGGCCAGTAGGCTATGAAGTCCAAATTCAGGACATCAGCTCCAGGGGAAGGTTTTCTTTCTCTGTCAGCTCTGGAGGAAGGTCCTTGTTATCAGTCTTCCTTGGTCTGGGAGCATCTCAGTGCAGGAACCTCAGGTCCAAAGGATGCGCTCTGCTCCCAGCGCTGCTTTCTTGGTGGTATGAGGTCCCCCTGTCTGCTCACTTCTCTCTTTTATAACTCAAAGAAATTGGCTTAAGACACTATCTAATCTTGTAGACCTCATCAGTACAACTGCCGTTAATCCACCTTATTACATCGTCGTGATAGGTTTTACAGCAAATAGGGAAATCACATCAAACGGTAAAATGGTAGACAATCATACAAGGAAATCATGACCTAGTCAAGTTGACAGATGTTTTTGGGGGACACAATTCAATCCATGACTCTATGCATACCTTTTGCATTTTTTTTCTGCTCAACAATATATCCTATATTTTTTAAAAAGACGTAAGTCCACTTTGTGATAGAAAATTTTTATTGTTTTTCACGCATAGAATATTAGATATGAAATGTACAATTTAGAAATATAAAAGTAAAGCATCAAAATTCAAGGAAAGACTATTTCTTTGAAGTTTTGGTTCCTAAAACTCAATATTTCTGGGTACATAAATATTAATACTTTAGATTTACATAAAATTTAATATAAGTTTTTGGTAGTAATTTAAATGCCTTTATTTATTAATGTCTCTCTTCATTTGCAGCTGGTAGCTGTGTTTGATGAGCAAGATCCACATCATGGAGGTGATGGCACCAGTGCCAGCTCCACCGGCACCCAGAGTCCGGAGATATTTGGAAGTGAGCTGGGCACCAACAATGTTTCAGCCTTTCAGCCTTATCAAGCAACAAGTGAAATTGAGGTCACACCCTCCGTCCTTCGTGCGAGTAAGTGAAAGCACTTTCTTTTCTGCACATCTCATTTTAATTCACAGGGATGCCAACTTTTGTTATCTATCCTTACTACTGCGAATGGAATTCATTATCTATTTTTATCAAAAATTGATATGGTCCGTAACCTGGGAAAATGTCCTTTGCAGGAGAAATAAGCACAACTCTTTACTTTTTAATAGATGGGGCTTACTTTGCTTTGGACTGGTAGGCTTTCAATTGCTTCCAAAAGCAAATAAGGATATTAAAGTCAAGTTACCTGGAATCTTCTTTCCATATATTTTGCCTTAATGCTTGAACAAATAACAATGGTTAAAGGACTTCATATTACACAAAAGCATAGCATCATTGATTGACAGTCACCGCAGCTGAAATCATTACTTCTATTACTTGAACTTGATCTAAAGCGCAGTAAAAGAGGAGACCTCATAGCCAAATTTATCTTCAGGGATCTGGAAGGGCTGCCATCGGAAGGTTACCTCAAGGAGAGACTGGTCTTGGGACACAGTGAGTCTGCCTTTGGAATGCTCGGACCCAGTATACTCTAGTTCTAGGACACTTGCTTGAGGAATCACTTCTGAATTATCGTGTCAGACATTCCTGGAAGATTCACACGAAACAGTGTGGAAGTTTTGCTCAAAATAATACTTAGTCATTATAATTGTATCATCTTATAACTGAACAATTGTTGAGAGTAAGAAGATCCATGTCAAGAAATGTGTATTTTTTTAAAGATCATTAATCTTTTAGGCACATCTGTTTGGAAACATTCCAGTTGTTTAAGCGGGAAGTTTGGTCTTGTGTTGTTTTACTGATAATTTTCGGGGGAAAGCTTCGTGTATAGCTGTGTTGTTGTTGTGTGCTGTCAGGTTGATTCTGGCTCCTACCGACCCTGATGGACATAGTAGAACCGCCCCATATGGTGTTCCTGGGCTGTAATCTTTACGAGGGCAGGTCACCAGGTCCTTTATCCCGGGGAGCGGCTGTTGGGCTCAAACCACTGACCTTTGACTAGCAGCTATGTGTAGCCATTGTGCCACCAGGGCTCCTTAATATAGACGTAGATAATGTTTGGAATACGTAATTTATTATTCTGAACGTATCTTTGTTCTCATATTTTGTGTTGGTAGGAACCTGCTGCGTTTTGACAATTTGCCCGTAGATGTTCAGAAACTGCTTCTGACTCACTGTCTATTGACGACATATAAGGAGCACAAGGAAAGAATGTTGGATGTAACAGTTAGCAAACCTGGTGATTAGAAATCACAGGAACAGTATGCCACGGAGAGGTGTAGAGAATTCGGAAGATGGGTTTTACAATGGGATCTATAGGTGACGCCCCAGAGGATCGTGTAGGGTTGTAAACCAGTTATTAATCACTTACTGTGTCATGTGGGCGGTGCACCCCAGTAAAAGTCCCAAAGATTTCCAGGGAAACTTAGAGTGGAACCACCACTATAATGTGATTTAGTTGAACTTTTTTTTTAATATGCAGGAGGTTTAGGTTTGTTTGTGCACATGTACAAACAAATTGTGTAGAAATAATATTTGATTAATACATGGATATGCTATTTAAAGAAATCTTCTGTTGGGTTTACTGCAGGCAGGGATTTCCAAAAGGCGGGGCATGAGTTATTCATGGTATTCAAGGTGGCATGTAGGTGGCACACAGATTTTCTTTTATTACAAACAAGCGCATCACACCCATGGTTCAGTGGATATCTGTTTGGGGTGAGCCTGTGTCTCAAAAGTGGGTTTTTTAAATTTGACTTACGGCACATTTTAATTAAATAATAGTATAAATATTCAGGTGCCTGAAGTTTGGAAATCGGTGTCTTTATGTGAGTAATTAGATCCTAATATATATACTTAAATCCAAAATGTTTTGTTTTGTTTTAGTTTTTTATTTTTGTGTTTTATGTTGTAGGCTTTTATTCTTGTGGTTTATAAAGCAAGGTGCACCTTTAATTTGGCTGTACCTTAAAAATAGTTGGAGGAAAGTTAAAACATGTTGTTATATTAAGAAGAATTTGAATGGCGTGCTTTCTTTCAGCTTTTATCTTGTGACTCCTCTGCTTTGTTTTTACATGTTAAGCTTGCTTATGACTTTGGCAAATATTGGGTGAGCGTGTTGAGTGTCTACTATGTACAGGGTGCAGTGATTATACAGAAGTTACTGATTACATGTAAGTCATCTATTTTTAAGGTGATTTTTATGTTGTATTAGTACCCCTCATTCAAACATAAAATAAGAGTTGAAATCTGTGCTGGGCAGGCATTTTGCTAGATCATAAGAATCTAGAGTTAAGCAGCCATGGTTCTTGCCATCAAGGCGTTTGTGTTCAGTGGTCTTATCTATTGCCGTACGCTGTGGAGTCGGTTCTGACTTATAGTGACCCTGTCTAACAGAGCAGAACTGCCCTGTAGGGTTTCCTAGGCTGTAACCGTTTCTAGGATCAGATTGACAGGTCTTTTCTTCTGAGGGACCACTGGTGGGTTTGAACTGCTGACCTTTCGGTGAGCAGAAAAATGCCTAACTATTGCACCACCAGGGTTCCTTTTTACTTATCTAAAGTTGTGAAAATAAAGAAACTATGTGTTTGGAGATTTGCTCTATTGAAGGAATAATTGACTCCAGTTAGGGGCATGGTTGGTAAAGGCTTTACAGGTAAATCAAGTCTTCACGCATTCATGTTTTCCTAGAAAGGCACTCATTCATCCCCTTCGTCTTATAAAGAATTGATAGAAGGTTAGAAAAGGACATAGAGTACAATTTGTTTTTCAGTAAAGAAGTGGATATTAAGTTTAAATATGAAGATAAACCTGCTGTTGTTGTTGATTGTGACCCATGTGACAGTGGGTCTACCCGATAGGGTTTTCTTGACTGTAATGTTCATGGAAGCCCATCACCAGGTCTTTGCTCTGCAGAGCATTTGAGTGCTTAACATAGAATTCATTTACATGTGAAATTATATAAAATTCATATCTTGAGTTCATTTTATGCTTTCTTAGAAGTTACCTCAAATTTGGTCCTGAGCTTTCTTGTAGCAGATACAAAGGGAGAATTTTTAATTCATTAAATCATTGTTTCTCAACTGGGGGCGATTTTTTCCCCAAGGGACAATGCCTGGAAACATTTTTGGTTGCGCCACCTGGCCTGAGTGGGGTCTGCTCCTTGCATCTGGTGTGTAGAGGCCAGAGATTACTGCTAAGAATCCTGCAGTACACAGGACAGCCCCCCACAGCAAAGAATCATCCAGCCCAAAATGTCAGTAGTGCCATGCTTGGGAAATCTTTAGGGTCAAAACAGCATACACCTAAGAAAATCTAAAACTGAAATGTGAGAGAAAATTTTTTGAGTCCTCATAAAGGGAACCCTGTCCAATATATTCAGCAATATCCTCAATAATATATTTACGCTAAAGGGCAAAAAAGTGGTTCCTAGGTAGTAACGGTATTGCTCATAGTAGGTGACCAATAAACAATAAAAACTGAGAGAACTAAAGGTAGCATTACACAAAAACCACAGGATAAATAACTAATCATTAGAACAAACTATAAACTTTCCTCCTACCTGGAAGTATGATTTAAAAACACGAGAAAGTAAAACAGACCACAGTGAAAACCTGTTTACATAAATGCTGCTTATGTTAAAAAAAATAAAATTGGATAATCATAAAAAATAGATACCTATGGAATTCCTGGTGGCGTACTGGTTAAGAGCTATGGCTGCCAACCAAAAGGTCAGCACTTCAAATCCACCACGCTCCTTGGAGACCTGTTGGGCAGTTCTGCTCTGTCCTGTAGGGTCGCTACGAGCCAGAATCAAGTGGACCACAGTGGTAATAGTAATATGGTGAAAAAAAATACAACGGAGGAAATGGAACAGAAGCTAGACTTACAGTGCCTTGTTTTGTAGATTTAAGGTTGAGACCATATTATATTTTGCATAATTATACAACAAAATCAAAGTCTAAAAATGTATCCAGTTGGTGACACAAACCTACCAAGAGTAACTACCTCAATTGACTTCAACAGTCATTTTACTTTACAGCCGAAGGGAGATACATCCCAAGGAAAAAAAGAACTGCCAACTGTATGTACAAGAACCCTAAAAGTGTTAGTTGTTGGCAGTGTTGGTGTTGTTAGAGTGATGGCTGGATAACGTGGGACGGAGCAAACGAGGAATTATGATATCCGTTATTCCTGGTGTCATTGAGGACCCAGGATTGATCTTGTGCAAGAAAAGAGATGCAGATGTGTACTAAAGGAAAGTAAGTAAACATTCCTGTTTCTCAGTTTGAATAGGCCCCTGGCATAATGAATCCATTATGATATAATCCATTATCCATTAAAAACAACAACAACAACAAGGAAGGAAGGAAAAATCCTGGATGGGTTCACTGGTAAATCCTAGAATCAATGACTAGCCCAGTAGCAACGAGAATTCCTAATACCCACACTGTGGTCTGGAGATAGCTTTTCCCATGAAAAGGGATTAGAGCTCCTTGGAGAAAGAAATGGCTGAATTCAGGTTTGGGGCAGGAAATGTATGCAATGACCCTGGTCATAACAGAAAATAAGCCTATGAAAAATTAGTAGGGTTGTATAAAGGGACCCAGGAGCCAACTTGTAACTCCCACTGGCCAAAGGTGGAACAGTTTGAGCATCAGTAAGGATATTAATAGCAATAAGTTTGTGAGTTCATAATGACAATAAACAAACAGATAAATAAGCCAGCCAGCAGAATTAGTCACTGATAAAGGAGACTTGGTTGCACAATGGTTAAGTGCTTGGCTGCTAACTGAAAGGTCAGTGGTTTGAACCCACCAGCAACTTTGTGGGAAAAAAGACCTGGCAATTTGCTCCCATAAAGATAACAGCCTAAGAAATTGTATGGGATAGCTCTGCTCTGTCACATTGGGTCGCCATGAGTCAGAATTGTCTCCAAGGCTCACAACAACAAAGGATGCTAGTGAACCAACCAGGCATCTAGACGTCATATCCTATGCCAATGGTGCCTACCGCTCGCTAACCAACTCAATGAGGGGCGGTTTCTTTTTATGGAAGTGTCCCAGCTAATAATTGGAGGTGTAATGATAGAATATCACTAGTTTGTAACTCCTGGTTAATAATGGATCTAGGTATTGATCATTAGCCACTTATGACGTAGCCATGACCCTCCCCTTCCCTCTCTCCCCGCCCCCCACAATTTGTATTCTGAATCTGATGGAATCTCTAAATCCTGCTGCCAGTTTATAGGAAGTACAGAGCACCAAAGAAGCATGCTAATACCATGGGGATGCAATCAGCCAAGTCAAGGCTGTGGGAAACTATAAGACAAAGGACCCAGACTCTTCAATAAATCATTTACAAGGAAAAAGAGATGCAGAGGAAATTTACAGATGAATAGAGATTTAAGAGACGTAATCAAAATGTGTGGATCTTACTTCAGTCCTGATTAAAACAAAAAAAGATGACATTTGTGTGCCCATTGGTGGATAGAACACTGATTGGTTAGTTGATTTTAAGGAATTGTTACTTTTTTAGGGGTGAATGTTATTGCAGTGATTACTTTTTGAAGAGTCTTTATCTTTTTAGTAATACATACTGAAATATTTATGGTTGTAATAATATATCTGGAATTCATTTCAAAATGATACAAGCTGGGGAGGTAGAGAATGAGTGGCTGAGTGATGACTCCGTGGGGATTTAGGGTAATATCTAGTCTACTTTTGTGTGTATTTAAAGTTATCCGTAATAAAGCTTCTTCTTTTTTTTTTTAAAGAAGTATGTGTATCCCAATTTAGAGTTTACTGTGCAGAGACTCCTTGTAGGACAGTTGTGTACAACATTCATGGCTAAGACAGAGTGTAGGTTGGATCCACATGTCAGATCAGCTTGACACTTGGGCAAGATCAGCGATTGCAGTCAGCCTCAATTCTTTAAAGTATGCCTGCCTAGTTCAGGGTTCTTGTCCCAGAAAATGAGATAATGTTTGAAGCCCTGCCATTGTGCCTGATACATGATGAGTGCTATGATTAACAGAAGGTGGTAGAATGGTGCTATAAAGCTGACGATGTTTGTTGAGTACAGACCTACATTTGTGAATAGACACAGCTGCACCCCTTAGATGGGGTGAGGTACTTTCCTACAGGGACACACAGTTCACGTGCAGCTCTATGAGTCCGAGTCTAGTGATTCCCTTCACTTTATATTATTATTATTTTTAGTTCTGAAAGGCTTTATAAAGAGATCAAACAGTTGACTGTAGCCTGGCCTTAAATGGGGGCAGAATTCCTTTTAATTTCAGAATTCTGATTTTTTTAAACATCTTCTCTGGAAGATCCAGACTGAAAAGTCCAGCTTCTTTGGAAATGGTATATACCCTAATGATTGTGAAGCGCCTGGAGATGATATTGCTGTGATGATTTTGGGAAACAAAGTTTTGATTTATTGCATATCATTTTTATTGTGTTTTAAATCTTTTCACATTTTAATCTCGTAAGATACATCATTTTGAAGTTATTTGTATCCATTTCTCTCAATTTTTTTCTGAAATGGTGCCGTTTAGTTAATTCATAAAATTATGCTGTATCTCCTAACTTTCAGAACTAAAAAAAAAAAAAATCAATAATTATTATAGAAAGAATGTGGTATAAAGTTAGCGCCCTCCTCCCAACCTTCCTGCTCTCTTCCTTTTTTTCTTACTCAGGAGTCTGCAGCTGTGTCTTTCCAGGAGCTCTGAGATCCCTGGTTTAGAGATCTGTCCTCTTCATACTAACTGATGCTGGAAACATAGTATTTTCCAGGTTTGATTTAAGTATATATTGAAAATTGAAATAATAATCCTATTGTATTTCCTTTTAGCTTGTGAAGTGGAGCATGGTATACAAATGGTATTCTCAGGATGTCAAATAATTACCTTCTTACTGTGCAAGCCCTATTCAGCATAGAAAACTCATCCAGTTTTGTTGTAGATGCAGCCTGATTATTACATGTTGACAAGGTCATCTATCTATTAATTGGTTTGGAGATGGGATACAAAATTGCTGTAATTATTGTAATTTTCTAGCTAATTGCAAGGTTCGTGGTGAATATTTTAGTTTTGCAAAACGAAAAACAGTATTCCATCAGAAGTTGTTTTATGGGGTTGCAGACATTTTGTTTTCCATCTTTGGTGCTTTTTGCCCACAATGTATTTCTTTTTGAATTTTTTCTGTGTGACGGTTCACCTCTTAATGTCAGAGTGCTCTATGGCGGGAAGGAGAGAAGCTGGCAGAAGCAGAGAGCTGCAGTAGTACTCTCAGCCACCCCTTTGTTCTGGTTGCCATGTTGCCTCCATTGTTTATTCGTCAGTAGGAGCACTCTCCTTTCAGACCTGTAGTAAAGGCTAGATGGGCCAGTTCCTCCTCTGCTCTCCGTCCCTGCACCCTACTCAGGAATGCTCCCTAAAATGACCATGCTTTTTTATGAAATTTAGATGGTGTGTTCTTTTTTTGAGTTACAAAAATTAAGTGAATTATCGGTCAGCCCACTTAGTATTGTCATACAAAGCTCGCTGTAGTTAACACTGGTTTTGGATTTTCTCTCTCTCATGCTTTTGCGTGACTTAACGTGAGCTAGCTTCCCAGGCTGGAAGCTGAGCTGACATTTAAAAATAATGATATGTACACAAGGTGAGTACCTGGAGGATGGCGGATGGGGGCGCGCTGTGCTACAGAGGGGGTGTTGGAAGCTCACCGGAGAAGATGGTTAAAGCAGACTGATGTTTATTCCCTGCTGAAACATAAACTGGAGGCGCAGGTGAAAATTGCCAAACCTAATGAGCAATTTGGCAGATAAGACAGGCCGTGAGGCGACAGCAGTGCAGCAGTGGTGTGCTGTCTGTGGACTGGGTTGTTTGTTCCAGAGGACTACATTTAAATACCACAAATAAAATCTTCTTTTTCGCTGATATTTGGTATCACAAAGACACGTTTTTGATTCTTCAGATTTCCTATTAAATAGCCAGCTCAAAACATTAAGTAATATTAGATTTTGAAACACACTAATACAATATAAGCAATCACTTGCTTCATTGGACTGAAACATTTTGTCTAGTCTTTAAGTTGGAACACTCTAAAGTAACATTACAGTCTTCTCGGTATACTGTGTCGTACATATGGTCGCTTCACCCAAGAATTCTTCTTTCTTCCCATTGAGCACAGGAAAATTTAGACATATGCATACCTTCTCATGGCTGGGTGCATCCGCGTATTGTATTGTACAAGAAACACTTGGAAAAAAATGCCGTAACTTCATAGAATGTGTAGGTGAGAAGGAGCATTAAAGTTCCTTAGGAAACGTCTAAAGTCCTTGGGTGGTGCAAACAGTTTGTGCTGGACTGCTAACCTAAAGGTTGGCAGTTTGAATCCATCGAGCGGTACTGCGGAAGAAAAGGCCTGGCGTTCTGCTTCTGTTAGGATTACAGCCAAGAAAACCCTGTGGAGCAGGTCTGCTCTGTGACACATGAGTGCACGGGGATGCCGTGAGTCAGGATGGACTCAATGGGAACTAACAACAAAAACAAAAAGGCGACTTCTATGTCTACCTCCTTTTTTTTTTTTTTTTTTTTTTTAATATTTGGGACACTGAGGCCCAACAGAGTGAAAAAATAATATAGTCTGTGGTGAAGCTCAGGTCTTCAGATTCAAGACGAGCAGAGTTAGTGCCAAAAATGTATGAACACTTGCAGTGCTGTCAGAGTCCCCTTGTGTGTTTCTTCGTGGCGTTTTCAAAGATTTGACTCGGAGCCGTACCATCTTTGCAGTTCCTATCTGGCATCATTATTTCTAAGTTATCTGTAAGCAGAGTAAATATTTGCTTTTTATATTATTTAATTACTTGTATGTGAAGCATTTAATTTTTTAAAAATCTTCACACGTATGTAATGTATTTTTGCACTTAATGGTAGCAACCGACAGCCCATTGGCCGTAGGAGTACTATTTTTTTGAGATTCCCTGCCTCATGTTATCTGCTACAGACTGTGGTCCGCTGTTAGCAGGTGATCCCAGAATGTGTGCTCTGCTATCCACATGGATAGGCTTGTCTGGCAGTGTCCACAGCGCCACCTGCAGGAGGGGAGGGGGATCGCCATACTCTGAAGGTATGGCACTTCGGAATGGGATGAGTCACAGACTTTTTTGAGAAGTCTCGTTTCAAATTATACCCAAACTATTTGGAGCAGGACCCTTTGTATACAAAGCTCTCTGAATCAGTCAAAATGTTCTATCATTTTAGTGATGAGCAGCTTTACAGATTCCCTTTTCTCCTCAGAATTTCTCCATACCCAGTCACTTCCCTTTTCACTTTTTTATTGGCTGCTAACCAAAAGGTTGGAGGTTCAAGTCTACCTCAAGGTGCCTTGGCAGAAAGGCCTCATGATCTCCTGAAAAACCAGGCACTGAAACCATATGGAGCACAGTTGTACTCTGACAGATGTGGAGGTTGTCATGATGGCGCCTGGTGGTGGTATGTTTTACATGGATCCGAGGTCTGGTCTTGTACTCTTGCCTTTGATTGGGAATGTATGTTTGTTTCTCAAATGCAGAAAGCAGTTACTTACATCTGAAAGTTTGATATGGTGATGTAGCTATGAATAGGTTAAGAAAGTTCAAGAAAGTCAATTTCCAAATAGCGATAAGAAGTATATTCTCTAGAGAGAAAATAATGGTATGAAAATGTTTCTTTGTTCCAGTAGACAATATGAGATTGTACACAGGTGAATAAAAAAGATTTCTTTTTCATTCTCATATTTCATTCCAACCAGGTCCTTTTTTTCTATTAGTGCATGTTACTGAGAGACCCATATCGTGGATTATTTTGTCAGCATGAAAGCCCAGCGGATAAAATCCTTTCTTCTCTTCTTGCTGCACTTGATACAGATCTCTTGTTTACTTGTTGAAAATATGTTTATTTATTTATTTTTCATTTCCTTTAATGTCAGGATATGGCTCTGCATTCCCAGTTCTGTTTGCTCCTGTCTGGCTCTTGTACCCAGCTGGAGGTGGGCTTCCTATCTCAATCATTGTGTCGCCTTAAATGGTGAAGGACTGAGAGGACATCACACAAAAGAAAACAAGATGCTTGGCTAATGCAGCTGGGATGTTTTAACCCCCTCTGACTTTTGCCTGATGGCACGGTGGTTAAGAGTTCGGCTGCTAACCAAAAGGTCGGCAGTTCGAATCCACCAGCCACTCCTTGGAAACCCTCTGGGGCAGCTCTACTCTGTCCTATATCCTATAGGGTTGCTATGAGTTGGAATCAACTTGATGGCAACGAATTTTTTGTTTGTTTGTTTGTTTGACTTTTCCCTGGAAAGGACAAGTAGTAGTCTCTATAAGGGCTACATTTCAAAGGAAAAAAATAAAAATAAAAAAACCGTAAAGCTTAAACCAATCTTATCATAGGGTCACTATGAGTCAAAATTGACTTGAAGGCAGTGGCTTTTATTTTGTATTTATTAAATGCATTATATTAATTTATGAATTAATAGTTTTATTACTTATTTGAAAATTTATTGCCAAAATATCAGCAAATAATTTTAAAAATGTATTGTGGTAAGTATAAAAAAAAAAAGTATAGATAACAGAATATTTGCCATTTCTGCAGTCTTCACATGTACAGTTTTGTGACATTAGTTATGTCCATCACATTGTTTGCCCATCACAGTTAATAAATCTCTCCTGAATCTTCCGTTACTCTTAGCAGAAGCTCAGGGTCCCCGAAGCACCTGTCCTCCTTTCCACCGAGCTGCCACTCATCAGGAAATAGTTTTCCTCCTCGGTAAAGAATCCGGGAGCTACAGTGTGTGCACACAGGTGTGGGTTTGAATATACACACGTTCAAGAGAGCGGAGGTGTGCTTCGGGGTACCTGTGCTCACATGCCTAACCTCCTGATTTGAGAAAGGATAGGTAGTGTCTTTTCAGAAGGAAAGTCTTTTCTAATAAAGATCTTTCTATATATTTGATGTTTCCTTTAAATATTTTCCTCATACTGACATTTGATAGCAACTTTTACTTAAATAGAATTTAGAATTTTCGTAACTCTGTAAAAGAATCTTCAGTCTCTATTACCTCATCTGCTGTTTTTCCCTCTTGATCTCAAAAAAAAATCTTAACTGTCAGCCTTGCGTGTTCTTAAGTACAGTCACATTGTGTATCCCCAGCACGGAACTCCTTTCCATTTATGTGTACTCAGAAAGTTGAGGCAAGTTTTCTTGAATCATTATGTTATTTTTCAGTTCTTACTTGAACAGAGTTAAAGGACAAATCCCTCAATCATGTGTGCCTGTGGTAAAATTGCGTGACCACTAAATTACACAAAGTGTCTTTTTCTTGTTGTTGTAGTGGTGCCTAGTAGTAATTCGCACACGCACAGCTGTTACCTAGCTCTGCTAAGTATGGAAGGACTGTAACAGTAACATGTTCTGTCAGGACAGTAAGTTACATTTTACGATCATTCCTGTGTTTAAAGGTGGGAAATTACAATCAGTTCAGTCTCGATCCTTAGACCAGACATAATATGGAAAAAGCAGTAACAGAGGGCCTTTTAGAGTGCTGCTAGGTGACTCGGCGTTTCATCGCATTGCATTAAAATGTCAGCTGGCGCCATGGCCAATCTATTTGTTAATTTGTTATTTAAAGCATCTCAAGAAGTATTTATTTTAAATATAAAATTTGTGCTAATGAATTGAAAAGAATCTTCTATTGCTTGGCAGAGATGTGAAAGCCTAATTTTGTGTGTGTGTGTGTGTGTGTGTGTGATTTAGTCAGAGCGACCACCTGGTGATCACTTTGCATGAGTACTGTGTAATTATCTACTAACATTTAATAATAGGCATTGTTTCATAACCAGAGAAAGGGAATTTGGCGATGAGAGGCGGAAGCAAGGTCACTGATAAATCAGAAGCATAGTAAGAACAAAACTGCATTTAATTCTGAGTATAAGTTGTGAGTAACTTGGGAGGATGGCGCTTCCATTGGGAGGAGGAGGTAAGGGAGAGCCAAGTGGACAGAGCTGTGTATGAACCTGCCATCTGTGCATCAGGGCTGTGTATGAACCTGCTATCTGTGCATCAGGGCTGTGTGTGAACCTGCTATCTGTGCATCAGGGCTGTGTATGAACCTGCCATCTGTGCATCAGGGCTGTGTATGAACCTGCTCTCTGTGCATCAGGGCTGTGTATGAACCTGCTCTCTGTGCATCAGGGCTGTGTGTGAACCTGCTATCTGTGCATTTAGGGCTGTGTATGAACCTGCTATCTGTGCATCAGGGCTGTGTGTGAACCTGCTCTCTGTGCATCAGGGCTGTGTGCGAACCTGCTCTCTGTGCATCAGGGCTGTGTGTGAACCTGCTATCTGTGCATCAGGGCTGTGTGTGAACGTGCTATCTGTGCATCAGGGCTGTGTATGAACCTGCTCTCTGTGCATCAGGGCTGTGTATGAACCTGCTCTCTGTGCATCAGGGCTGTGTATGAACCTGCTCTCTGTGCATCCGGGCTGTGTGTGAACCTGCTCTCTGTGCATCCGGGCTGTGTGTGAACCTGCTCTCTGTGCATCCGGGCTGTGTGTGAACCTGCTCTCTGTGCATCAGGGCTGTGTGTGAACCTGCTCTCTGTGCATCAGGGCTGTGTGTGAACCTGCTCTCTGTGCATCAGGGCTGTGTGTGAACCTGCTCTCTGTGCATCAGGGCTGTGTGTGAACCTGCTCTCTGTGCATCAGGGCTGTGTGTGAACCTGCTCTCTGTGCATCAGGGCTGTGTGTGAACCTGCTCTCTGTGCATCAGGGCTGTGTGTGAACCTGCTCTCTGTGCATCAGGGCTGTGTGTGAACCTGCTCTCTGTGCATCAGGGCTGTGTGTGAACCTGCTCTCTGTGCATCAGGGCTGTGTGTGAACCTGCTATCTCTGCGTCGACCGCTGGTTAACCCTTCCCCACTTCTCTCTCTTCAAAGGTGGGAAATTAGCATAGTCAAAGTTAATACGGAGTTTATCTTCCCCAAGTTTTGAAGACCAGGATGTATGTAATTCTGTGTGCGTGTTTGTGTGTGCTTATATTTTAGTTTCCAATTGTTGATATAACAAATTACCCCAGACTTAGTGACTGTTGAGTCAACTTCACAGCACTCTGGTTGGTCTTCGGTTTCTCTTTGCAACAGGCATTCATACCTGGAAGGTGTTACATAATTATTAGTATTCTTGAAAATGGCAGCCATACTTGTTGACTAGGTCATGCAAATGTTGTGTGTTTCTGAAATTGTGTACAAATGAAGGTAAGAAAATGGGGTGGAGGACAAACAAGAACAGGTGTATTTGTGTGTGAATTACCCTGCAGGTCTTGCATAAGGAATGGCAGGTAAGGGTTCGGTTTCTCTCTCACCTGTGCTCTTTCTTACTTGCTCAGAGCTCTCCCTCTTCTTCATGATTTGTCTTACTTGTCTTGAAAGCTTTCAAGGTTACCGTAGATGTTTAATTTAGTTATTCTAGATTTTTCCATACAAAATCTAAAAAATGACTAATTACGACGATTACAAAGGTGGAAGAAACATGGAATTTGTTTTGAACCTCTGTTATCAGCTCCAATTCTTGAGCTATTTTAAAAGCTTCCGATCTGTTTTTTTCTCTTTAATAGTATTTTGTTGTATTTTTGGTGGAAGTTTACACAGCAAATTAGGTTCTGATTTAATAGTTTTTTATATAAATTGTTATGTGGCGTTGGTTGCATTTTTCACAATGTGTCAATTATTTCCATTCTTGTTGTTCTGTCTCTAGTCATCTAGTTTCCCTGCCTTGCCTTACCTTCTCATCTGTGCTTCAGAGCAAATGTTGACTGTTTGGTTTCACATAGATGATTTTTTAAAGAAGCACAGTACTTATGGGTGATATTGTATATTTTATGAGCCAACCTATTATTTAGCTGAAAGGTGATATTGTGTATTTTATGAGCCAGTCTATTATTTAGCTGAAAGGTGGCCTCCAGGAGTTTAAAGTTTACAGGGTATCTCAGGGTGATAGTGTCAAGAGGTCCTCTACTCACAACTGGTCCAGTGAGTCTGAACTTTTTAAGAATTGGAGTTTTGTTCTACATTTTTCTTCTAGCAGGATCCATCTGTTGCCCTGATCAGAATGGTCAGTGGTGGTACCCTGACTCCGTCTAGTTTTTCTGGTGTTAGGGTAGATGAAGCGTGGTTCATGTAGGCTGTTAGCCCTGTAGAAGAGTTTCTTCTCTGAGTCTTTGGTTTCCTTCTTTCTGTTTTGCTCTGTGCAAGTAGAGACCAATAGTTGTATGTTAGATGGCTGCTTGTAAGCTTTTAAGACTCCAGACACTACTCACCAAATTAGGATGTTGAACATAGACTGAATGAGCTATATTATGCCAATTGCGATGTCCCATGAGACTATGATCCTAATCCTTCAAACCCAGTAAACCACTCCCATGAGGTGTTTGCTTATGTCTAAAAAGTGTCTGTAACTGTGACCCCTCTGTGATTTATTATATATAAATACACTTATTTTTTATACATGCAAACATATATACGTATATACTCACATAAACCTACCCGTACAACCATACATACTTTTTTGGTGATGTGGATTTGTTTTGAACAGAGGCTTTAAAGTGACTAAGGACAAGTTCTAATGAGTCTGAGCACCTAAATGCCTTTTTTGTATTACTTTACCTTATTTTCTTCTTTTAGCCTTGAAAAAGTGGATTCTTGGGCATTTTGTTGTTGTTAGGTGCCATGGAGTTAGTTCTGACTCATAGCTACCCTATGAACAACAGATTGAAACACTGCCCAGTCCTGTGCTGTCCTCACAGTAGTTGTTATGCGTGAGCCCATTGTCGAAACCACTGTGTCTATCCATCTCATTAAGGGTCTTCCTTTTTTTTGCTGACCCTTTACCAGGCATGATGTCCTTCTCTAGGGACTGATCCCTCCTGATAACATGTTCAAAGTACATGATACAAAGTCTCTCCATCCTCACTTCTAAGGAGTATACTGGCTGTACTTCTTCCAAGACAGATTTGTTTGTTCTTCTGGCAGTCCATGGTGTATTCAATATTCTTCACCAACACCACAACTTAAAGGCATCAATTCTTCAGTCTTCCTTATTCATTGTTCAACTTTCACATGCATATGAGGTGATTGAAAACACCATGGCTTGGGTCAGGGGCACCTCAGTCCTTAGAGTGACATCTTAGCTGTTGAACACTTTAAAGAGTTCTTTTGCAGGTGATTTGCCTAATGCAGTGTGTCCTTTGATTTCTTGACTGCTGCTTCCATGGGTGCTGGGCATTTAGCAACGTTTTAAAGAATAAAAATTTTCTTAAACCTAGCAACTTTTTCTTTTTTTGGTGTGTGTGCCTGTACCTTCTGCTTTATTTTGTAGTTAGTTGTATACCTGTCTCACATGTAAGTTTTTATAAAACAAGAGTCACACCTTTAGAATGGTGACACAATGTGAAATATGTAATCATTGTCAGTGAACTTGTACATGTGAAGATTGTTGAATGGGTGTATGCTTTGTTGTTTATATTTTTACCAAAAAGAAAAAAAAGTGAAAAAAAAATCATCGTCTTTATCCCTTTGTGCCTTCGTTAGCTGGCTCAGTGCTTTGTGTTCTAGAATGCCCCCCTTTCTTCTTAGTTCTGTGTGACTGGGAGTGGTATAAAGAGGAGCGGTATAAAGCTAGGCCTGTGTTGGAGATGATTTAGAGAGGTGGATGATAACTTAAATTCAGGTTTTGGACAGTAAAACATAGTAAAAGCAAGACTGTTCACATCTATCAAACATAAAATATGAACAAATCCAGTTTCAAAGTTATACTTGATCTTTTTTATTTAATTTCCAATGTTGTTGACATCCCCTTAATAGTATTTTTAAAAAATATATTTTATTGTGTTTTAGATGAACGTTTACACAGCAAATTAGGTTCTGTTTAACAGTTTTTATGCAAATTGTCCTGTGACATTGGTTAGACTTTTCACAATGTGTCAGCATTCTCATTATTTCCATTCTGGTTGTTCTGTTTCCATTAATCGAGCTTCCCTTCCCCACCTTGCCTTCTTATCTTTGCTTTTGGATAAACGTTGACCATTTGGTCTTGTGTAGTTGATTGTTTAAGGGAATGCATTACTCATGGGTGATATTAATTATTTTATAAACCAATCTACTATTACTTGGCTGAAAAGTGACTTCCAGAAATAACTTCAGTTCCAAGTTCAAACGGTATCTTAGGGTGATGATGTCGGTAATTGCTCTAGTCTCTACCAGTCCAGTAGGTCTAGCCTTTTTTAGGATTTTGAATTTTGTTCTACTTTTTTCTCCCATTCTGTCTGGGACCTTCTCTTGTGTCCCTGGTCAGAAGGGTTGGTAGTGGTAGCCAAGCACCATCTAGTTCTTCTGGTCTCAGGTTAGAAGAGGCTGTGGTTTGTGTGGGCTGTTAGTCCTGTGGACTAGTTTCTCCTTTGAGTCAATAGTAATGTTTTATACCCTGAATAAATGCTTTATAATATCTTCCACTGAACATAGTTTTATATATATTTCAATTCTTGCATATTCTCCAAGAATGTAAATATGTATGGAAATCTAACAAATAACTTGCTCTGTCTTTATACTCAATTGAATATGCTTGATTAGTGGCCAGTGCAATATTAGCCTAGAAAATTGAGACTGTCCATTAGGAAAAATGTTGACTGAAATCACATCTTAAATGGTAGCTCTTTGGTTTATAGCTACGTCATCCATCTTCATTCATGTTCTTTATTATCAAAACCTACTACATCCCTGCATTTTTGTTCAAATCTGTGTACAATACTTCATTGCTTAAGAGGAGAAATTTGATAGCCAAACACTTCATATATGTAGTTCTATAGTTGTGGGTATTATCCTTTACTGACTTCAAAGAAAAAGTATGTACTCAGAGAAAAGGAATAACCAAAAGCATTTTTGAACTAAACAAATTGACTAACCACTGGAATTGTGAGGAATTTGGCTGTTGTTGACCTTGACTCATCTTTACTGATCTATGGTTTTCATATCTTGACCTTATGTTTGGTCGTTGTTGGTAAGGAAAATGTCAGTATGTGTACTTCGCTTTCTTAAAATTTGGGACTGCCATTACAGTGGTGTACAAAAGTGTCTGAAAAATAAGTGTGTGTGTGGTAGCGATTCCTTGCCTTAATTTTTGTGTGTTCCCAAGCAATTATCCTTATTTACTGAAAATTGAATATTGATTTTTTTTTAACTTCAAATATCCACATCACATTAGAATACTATATGATATTGTGTATAAAACTCATAGGATAATTTTTCTGTATGTTGATTGTATTGTTTGTAAATAAATAAAACCTCTTGTACTCTGAATTTTTTTCTTGATTTACTTTAATAAACTCTGTCCTTGAAATGCATGCACGTACACACACACACACAGACTTTTAAGGGAATAATTAATCTGATGAAGCTAATAAGTCTCTATCTACATGCGACTGCTTTTTGTAATTTGCTTTTAATTCTGTGGGTTTTGAGCTTCTAGCTTTTATGTTACTCAATAATTGAAATATTTGATTCTTCCTACATGTCTTTTAATGTTACTGGTAAATAAATGGGCTTCGTCTGTTGTGAAAATTGAGGAAATAAGACTACAGTCGTACTTATTACCTTCTCGGAGTCAAGGCTCATCAAAGTACACGGGGTTCAGGTCACATCCAGATCCACCAATCATGTCATTAAGTTTCATGCTGAGTCTTAGAAGCCATTTCACTTTTGAGAAGCAGCATTTTTGGAGGTGCCTATCTTAGCAGTTCTCTTCAGTAAAACTGAATCTCTTCTGAAGAAATGTTGTGAACAGTTAGCACAGCCTGTTCCAAACTGACTCAGTGAACTGTAGCACAGAAAATATTTTGGAAACCATTGTGCTGCATACGTGACTTTAGGCAGCTTTTCTCCCCTTTTAAAAAAAGGTAATCCTATATTGTGCAGCATGATTGTTTTCCGTATTTTTCACTTGTCTTTATAATTTTCTACTTTGCAAGATCATTTGTCTCCATTAGCTTTTTGTTATAGAAAATATGAGACGTATCCCAAACTGAAGACAGTCATATAATGAAATTCCACGTACCTAAAAAAAAAAAAAATTTTTTTTTTACCTATCTGCTCGAACAGTCATCAGGTTTTAGCTAACCTTGCCTTATCTATTGTTCTCCAAACTCCCCCAAACAGGATTATTTCAAAGCAAATTCCAGACTGCATATCATTTCCTCTATAAATATTTCAGTATATATTATTATATATGTATACATGAATGATCTTCAGCAAAATTTTGCTTCCGTGTGATATTAATGATACTGTTCTAAAATCTCCGCACTCGGTTGGATCACCTTTCTTGGGAGTAGGCATAAATATGGATCTCTTCCAGTCAGTTGGCCAGGTAGCTGTCTTCCATATTTCTTGGCATAGATGAGTGAGCACCTCCAGCACTGCATCCATTTGTTGAAATGTCTCAATTGATAGTCTGTCAATTCCTGGAGCCTTGTTTTTCACTAATGCCTTCAGAGCTGAAGATCATTCAAAAATGGCTGCACCAGTACATTGACAGGGAACTGCCAGAAATTCAGGCCGGTTTCAGAAGAGGACATGAAACCAGGGATATCATTGCTGATGTCAGATGGATCGTGGCTGAAACCAGAGAATACCAGAAGGATGTTTACCTGTGGCTCATTGACTATGTAGAGACATTCAACTGTGTGGATCATAACAAATTATGGATAACATTGCAAAGAATGGGAATGCCAGAACACTTAATTGTGCTCGTGAGGAACCTTTACATAGATCAAGAGGCAGTTGTTCGGACAGAACAAGGGGATACCGATTGGTTTAAAGTCAGGAAAGGTGTGCATCAGGGTTGTATTCTTTCACCATACCTATTTAATCTGTATGCTGAGCAAATAATTCGAGAAGCTGGACTATACAAAGAAGAATGGGCCATCAGGATTGGAGGAAGACGCATTAACAACCTGCATTATGCAGGTGACCCAACCTTGCTTGCTGAAAGTGAAGAGGACTTGAAGCACTTACTAATGAAGGTCAAAGACCACAGCCTTCAGTATGGATTGCACCTCAACATAAAGAAAACAAAAACCCTGACAGCTGGACCAATGAGCAACATCATGATAAACGGAGAAAAGACTGAAGTTGTCAAGGATTTCATTTTATTTGGATCCGCAATCAGCAGCCATGGATGCAGCAGTCAAGGAATCAGACAACTCATTGCATTGGGTAAATCTGCTGCAAAGGACCTCTTTAAAGTGTTGAAAAACAAAGATGTTACCTTAAAGTCTAAAGTGTGCCTGACTCAAGCCACGATATTTTCAATCACATCATATGCATGTGAAAGCTGGACAATGAATAAGGAAGATAGAAGAAGAATCAACGCCTTTGAATTGTGTTGTTGGCAAAGAATATAGAATATGCCACGGACTGCAAAAAGAAAGAACAAATCTGTCGTGGAAGAAGTGCAACCAGAATGCTCCTTAGAAGCAAGGATGACGAGACTGCGTCTTACATACCTCGGACGTGTTGTCAGGAGTGATGGGTCCCTGGAGGAGGACATCAGGCTTGGCAGAGTACAGGGTCAGCAGAAAAGCGGAAGACCCTCAACGAGGTGGATTGACATAGTGTTTGCAACAATGGACTCAAGCCTAACAACGATTTTAAGGATGGCGCAGGACCGGGCAGTGTTTTGTTCTGTTGTGTACAGGTTTCACTATGAGTCGGAACTGACTGGGTGGCACCTAACAACAAATGTGTGTGTGTGTGTGTATTTATTTTAAAATATAAAACTTTTTTTATGTAACCTAATACTGTGATCGGAGCTCTGGTGGCACAGTGATTGCGAGCTCGGTTGCTAACCAAAGGTCAGCAGTTTGAATCCACCATCTGCTCCTTGGAAACCTTGTCTTGCTCTGTCCTGTAGGGTTGCTGTGAGTCGGAATCGACTCAGTGCAATGGGTTTGGTTTTAATACCATGGTCATCATAACAAAAGGCAGTAATTTCTTGATAGTATCAATTATTAAAATTTGTGATTGTTTTATAAATGTGCTTTTATATTTGGCTTTTCTTAGATAAGGATCTGAAGAAAATCCACACACTGCCCTTGATCGCTGTCTTTTAAGTCTCTTACCCCTTAGATTCCTCCAATTTATTTTTAAAATTGGGTAGTTTATTTTGTGCTTTCCCATATTCTCGAATTTGCTGAATTTGTCCCTGTGGTATCTATCATGTTCTTTTTTCATTTCTGCAAATAGCCTTGTCATGTTCATGGAAAAGGGTAATCAGAGAGACCACTCTCTGGGTGCATTGGTTTTATTTTGCATAAACTGGGAAGTTAGTTAAAACCAAGAGTGTTCCTGGCTCTAATTTCTGCTTTCAAAGTGATGTCTGAAAGTGTAGTGACTTATTCTTTTTTTTGTATGATTCCATTTTTTTAAAAATTATGCTTTAAGTGAAAGTTTATAAATCAAGTTAGTGTCTCATACAAAAGCTTATACACATCATGCTATGTACTTCTAGCTGCTATCTCCCTAATGAGCTGGCACATTCCTCCGCTCCACCCTGTGTTCCTCGTGTCCATTCAGCTCGCTTCTGTCCCTCTCTGCCGTCTCATCTTGGCCTCCAGACAGCAGCTCCCACATAGTCTCATGTGTCTACTCGAGCCAAGAAGCTCACTCCTCATGAGTATCATTTTCTGTTTTATAGACCAGCCCAATCCCTGTCTGAAGAGTTGGCTTCAGGAAGGTTCCAGCCTTGGACCAACAAAGGGTCTGGGGACAATGACCTCTGGGGTCTCTCCAGTCTCAGACCATTAAGTCTGGTCTTTATACGAGAATTTGAGGTCTGCATCCCACTGTCATCCTGCTCTGTCACCAAATATTTGTTGTTTTCCTTGTCAGGGCCGTCATTGGTGGTAGCCGGGTACCATCTAGTTCTTCTGGTCTCAGGCTGATGTAGCCTCTTCTTTATGTGGCCCTTTCTGAGTGACTTATTCTTGATTATTGAGAGAGGAATCTTTCGAAGGACACTGATAATCATGTGTTTTCCATGCCCATTCCAGTGTTCCTTTATTTGGACCCTGAGGAACTTTTTAGGTAATTATAAGACTGTTGTCTCTGGGACCACTCTAACAGAGCATTTGATGACATCTTACCTGGCAGGTGTCAGAAGCGCATTGATGGACAGTTCTGTTTTGCCTCCAGTGGGTTGCATGTACTATACATATACAGAGCTACTACTATGTTTGACATTTGTGCCAAGTCTTTCAGAGGAATCTGGGTCACTTTTATAATGTTTAACTATAATGTTATAACATTTTATAGGTGTCCTGGGTTAAGTTAAGTGTTCAGCTGCTGCCCGAAAGGATGGCAGTTTGAGTTTACCCAGAGGTGCCTCAGAAAAAAGACCAGGCAATCTACTTCTTTTTTTTTTGATGACCTAAAATTATATTTATTTATTTAACTTTTATTGTGCTTTAAGTGAAAGTTTACAAATCAAATCAGTCTCATACAAAAATTTATGTATGCCATTTTTTTTTGCTATATACTCCTAGTTGCTCTCCCTGTAATGAGTCAGCACACTCCTTCCCTCCACTCTCTCTTTTCGTGTCCATTCCACCAGCTTCTAACCCACTCTGCCCTCTCATCTCCCCTCCAGACAGGAGATGCCACCATAGTCTCGTGTGTCTACTTGATCCAAGAAGCTCATTCTTCACCAGTATCATTTTCTATCCCATTGTTCAGTCCAATCCCTGTCTGGGGAGTTGGCTTTGGGAATGGTTCCTGTCTTGGGATAACGGACAGTCTCTGCACCATGACCTCTGAGGTCCTTCTTGTCTCAGTCAGACCATTAAGTCTAGTCTTTTTATGAGAAATTTGGGGTCTGCATCCCACTGCTGTCCTGCTCCCTCAGGGCATCTCTGTTGTGTCCCCAGTCAGGGCAGTCATCTGTTGTAGCTGGGCACCATCTAGTTCTTCTGGTCTCAGGCTGACATAATCTCTGGTTTATGTGGCCCTTTCTGTCTCTTGGGCCCATAATTACCTTGTGTCTTTGGTGTTCTTCATTCTCCTTTACTCCAGGTGGGTGGAGACCAATTGATGCATCTTAGATGGCTGCTTGCTAGTGTTCAAGACCCCCCCTAGATGCCACTCTCCAAAGTGGGATGCAGAATGATTTCTTAATAGATTTTATTATGCCAATTGACTTAGATGTCCCCTGAAACCATGGTCCCCAAATGCCTACCCCTGCTATGCTGGCCCTCGAAGCATTCAGTTTATTCTGGAAACTCCTTTGCTTTTGGTTTAGTCCAGTTGCGCTGACCACTCCTGTATTGTTTGTTGTCTTTTCCTTCACCTAAAATAATTC
Source organism: Loxodonta africana (assembly GCF_030014295.1). Lineage (NCBI taxonomy): Eukaryota > Metazoa > Chordata > Mammalia > Proboscidea > Elephantidae > Loxodonta > Loxodonta africana. Next base: position 188,771,415 of record NC_087345.1, read on the forward strand.
TTATCTACTATCTAATTTTTTTAGTGAAAACTCCTCTCCCTAATTTCACCTTCATATTTGAGAGACAGTTTTGCTGGATATATGATGCTTGGCTGGCAATTTTTTTCCTTCAATGCTTTATATAGGTCATCCCATTGCCTTCTTGCCTGCATGGTTTCTGCCAAGTAGTCCGAACTTACTCTTGACACTCTTTTGTAGGTGACTTTTTGTTTATCCCTAACTGCTCTTAAAATTCTCTCTTTACCTTTGGTTTTGGCAAGTTTGATTGTTTGTCTTGTTGACTTTTCAAATCTACCTTATGTGGAGCTCTATGAGCATCTTGCATAGATATCTTCTCATCTTTCATGATATCAGGGAAGTTTTCTTCCCCCAAAATCTTCAACAATTCTCTGTATTTTCTGTTATCCCTCCCTGTTCTGGTACTCCAATCACCCGTAGGTTATTTTTCTCGATAGAGCCCCAAATGATTCTTAAGGTTTCTTCATTTTTTAAAAATTCTTTTATCTGATTTTTCTTCAAAAATTTTGGTGCCAAGTGCTTTATCTTCAAGCTCACCAATTCTGCCTTCTTCCTCTTGCTCAATTCTGGTCCTCTGACTTTCTATTGAGTTGTCTACTTCTGTAATTTTATTATTAATCTTCTGAATTTCTGATTGCTGTCTCTATTCTTGCAGCTTATTAAATTTTTCATTATGTTCTGGAATAACCTTTTTAATTTCTTCAACTGGTTTAATCTGTATGTTCCTTGGCTTGTTCTGCATATTGCCTGATCTCCTTCCTGATATCTCGAAGGGTTCTATATATTAATCTTTTGTATTCTGCCTCCAGTAATTCCAGGAAGGGACTGTCATCTAGAAGATCTCTTGATTCTTTGTTTTGAGAGCTTGTTGAAACCAGCATGGTCTGTTTCTTTATGTGATTCGATATTGCCTGTTGTCTCTGAGCTGTCTAAGTTATTAGTTTATGTTTGCTTACTGTATTGTAGCTTCTTGCTTTGTTTTGTTTTGATATGCCCAAATGGGTTATTTGAGTGAGCTAGATTAATTATTTTTGCCTTTGAGGCTCTGATGTCCTGTCACCAGATGGCCAGAGCTGTTATCAGGTAAATCAGTCTAGGAGTCCATTCCTTTTTCTTGTATGGATTCAGCTCAGGTGTCCAGGTTGCTGGTCATCAAGGGTGTGGTACAGGCTCTGTCCTACAGTCTTAGAGGGGCAGGGGTGATTGGTGTATCTGATTGCAGCAGGGGGTCCCACTCTGAACAAGGCAGGGAGCTAAGAATTGTCCCCCAGGTGACTCTGAGGAAAGCGCATCCCTGTTCCCTAGGCTCTGGGTTCTGCAGAGGGACTACGGGCCCCCAATCCTTTTGGTTGTAAGACTGGGAGGTACCAGTTATCTTTGGACCCTTCGTGGGTGGCAGAGTGACCTGAGTGGAGCCACCAATCCTTAGGCCCCTGATATGGGTAGGTGAAAAAAAACCCTGTTTAATAGGCAAAGCAGTGTCAAACATCAAACACCCCCCTTTCCACTGCACAGCTGAAACAGTTGCAGCCTGCTAAGAAGGGCCTATTCTCCTGAAATGGGCCCACACAGGTCTGTGCAGGGGGGAAAGGTATTCAAAGTCTGTTTATGCCTGGACAGGAGCTGCTTCTGTCTGGAGCTCCCCCAGTTAGTGGAGCTGGCAAATTATCTTTTCCCCCAGTTGTGAATATATTCCTTCTCCAAGTCTGGGAGAATTGCTCCTGGCACTCAACAGTGCCTATCTCAAACCCAGGGAAATCAACAGACTCTGAAGTCAGCTTGGGGCCGGGGGATGTGGTAAAATATACGCAAGTACTTAGCTTTTGACAAGAGCGCCGTTCTTCTCTGGTTCTGGAGCTGTGAGTAGGCTATGCGGCTGGCTGCTTCTCCCTGAGGAAAGTGTGACCGAGTGCTACTACCAGCCTGCTACAGCCCCTTCCAGAAATGGTGCCTGAGGGATCCTGGAGATTCATGTCCTGCAACTCCTCTCCACTTATTAACCGTCTCTCCCTCCCCCTCCTGCTCAGTCCATTTTTAAACTTTGCCTTTGATGTTCAGGGCTCCTAGCTTGTCATAAATATAATCGCTTCACTTGTTTTTTGGGGTCTTTGTTGTTAAGAGGGATCCCCGGAAGCATCTGGCTATTCTCCATCTTGGCCATGGCCCCTCAATCTACTCCTGAACATCACAGCCACTGAAAACCCTGTGGAATGCAGCTCTACTCAAACACATGGAGTTGCCAAGAGTCAGAGTTAACTCAATGGCAACAGATTTATTTTGTTTTGCTTTTTTGAGAATAACATTTTATAACCAGTGTTCTAAGTTTTGATTTTGGAGTACAAGTCGTGAAGAAGAAATGGCATCTCAGTTAACCAGCTTTACACTTTATATTTGCCTTCAGTGAAATCGAGTGGCCAAAAATGATTTCTAAGGTTGACTGTCATGGTGTCTTCTATATGCAAAGTGTGAGGGAATTTGGTCTTAGCCAGAATTTTCAAGTTTTGAGGAGAGTTTCCCTAGTGAGATGGTCTTAGTACTAGCTTTGCTCATCCTTGAGGGTGGTATGTCACTCTACTTTGTGCAATCCATCATGAAGTCCTCTTGTTTTTATACCCTATATTTAAATACAGTTTATCTACTTTTTTTCATCCTCCAAGGCTGGCACTTCAGTGGTGTCTGAAGTGGGATACAGAATCTTTGGAGCATGGGTCCAATATGTTAAAATTTTAACCAGTTGCTGTCAAGTAGATTCCAACTCATGGCGATGCTGTGTGTGTGAGCATAGAGCTGCTCCACAGGGTTTGAATGGCTGATTTTTTGGAAGTAGATTGCTAAGCCTTTCTGTCAGGGTATCTCTGGGTGGGATTCAGTTAGCAGTCAGCCTTTCAGTTAGCAGCAAGTGTGTTAACCGTTCGTACTACCACTTGCATTGAAACTTTACATGTGTTTTTATTTTTCGTCTCATATTTTTAAATTCTGCATTCTAATGTTTCTAATGTTTCCATTATTAGACTCAAGCATGCATTTAAGTTTTAAATAAATAACAATGCTATACTGCAGCGTGCTCCAAAAGTTTTTTCTAATAGTGTTATTGAAATAGTTTGGAGGCACTGGACCCACCTTTTGTTCACTCCTCCTCCAGTGAATTCTTTAGTGCGGTCAGAGTGATTGCTTAAGAATGCGCATCTCATCCTTGTACCTCAGGGCTTACAAATCTTTAATACTTTCCTTGGGTTTTTACAGTGAAGAACTTAAAAATATTGGTGTGTTTTTGCTAAGGTTTGCAAGAATTTTCTTGTGTATATTTTCAACCTCATCTTTTTCTACCCCTGAACTAACTCCCTAGGTCTCTTTGAGTTTCTTCAGTGAGTCTCAGGCCTGCTTGACTCTAAGCAAACTGCTTTCCTCCTGCCTGAAAAAGCTTCTTTTCTGTCCTTATTGCTTTCCTAGCTAATGTCAACTTAAAAACAAAAACCCATTGCCATTGAGTCGATTTTGACTCATAGCGACCCTATAGGACAGAGTAGAACTGCCCCATTGAGTTTCCAAGGAGTGCCTGGTGGATTTGAACTGCAGACCTTATGGTTAGCAGCCGTAGTGCTTAACCACTATGCCACCCGCTAGGAATTCACTCAAGTAATAGTTTCTCTAGTAGGTTTTTCCCGATTCTGTAGACTAGATTACATCTTCTTGATATATATTCCCATGGCCCCTTGTACTTTTGATCACTACAGGAGAAAAGGAAATTTGTGTGGTTTCTTTAGATTCACTGGTATGCTGGTAAACATTCAACAGCTGGTCCTGTGAAAACAAAAAAGCTCTGGTTTGTGATGTTTGCCCATTTCCATGGTGTAAATACACTCACAATGGTCAATTTCAAGCTACCAAGGTCATGTCACCAAATGTGGAGTTGAGAATGAATACATGGGGTAAGAAAGGCTGATAAAATTCCATTTTATGGAATTTCCACCATACAGATGCAACAGACATATCAAATATTAAGAGTATGGTGGTGGTAGATAAGAATAAAATGTAGTGAAATGGTTAAGAAATTAAAAGCTTTGAGTATTTATTGCCTTTGTTTTTAATATTTCTTCAATTGTAAATCTATATAATTTAATATTTCATAAACGTTCTACTTAACAACCATCTTTCAAGAATTCCAGAAAATTTAATAATGTGCTTTCATGAGCTGGTATGAACCAGCGCTAGCAATCCCCCAGTCCAGGCACAGACAGTTAAATTTGTTGAGTTGATTGAAGACACTGGAGTAAGGCAGGTATGATAGGTGGTTCCTGCAGACAGTTCCAATTGTGAGGTGTCTGGAAGAATTTTAGGACAATTCAGTGAGAGATACAGAGAGAGGGAAGGCAGGAGAATTTTAAAGGTGGCTAGATTTATAGATTACCAGCCATTTACACATCTACCAGATTGGCTGAAGTAGGGAGGGGAAAGAGAATGTTCAAACAGGGTTTCAAGATTTTGTCCTTGATTTTATGGAAAAATGTGTGTGTTTCAGCCCTACTTGGCTTTTATATTTTCTGTCTTCATATGTGTGAAATCATAAAGATGAGAAAATGAGTTGTGGCTTTCTATCTTCCTATCCCCTCGTGATGGCTGTCCATTCTGGGTATAGAGTGGCAGATTCGGCAATGCGTTTAACTTCACAGGCTGTGCGTGGCATGCGTCAGCTGTCTCAGGTTTGAACTTGATGAGAAATAAAGGAAGGGTTCTCCCGTCTTTGCTTTCGTCTAATGACTGAGCTGTCATATCAAAATAGTTATTTAATGTTTTGTTGATGTTTTAATTCAACAGTGGTGTTTTGACTTGGTCCCAGCCCCGTGATAGCCAGCACAGTTTTAAGCATACCATATAATTTGTTTATAAAGATATTAAAAGCTTCTGCTTTCCAAAGAAGTTTTCTATTTTTTCTTCTTAGAGATGAAAACACAAAAAGAGTGTGGTTTGTCAGATCATCGTTTAACTCCTCATAAACATTCTCCATTGAGGTCATGATGATTTTTTACCCAGTTCACCTTACAGTTTCTAAGATTTTCTGTGATTTTTGTCTGGGTTTGAGTCCTCCCCTCCTCTCCCAATAAAGGAACCCCAGTGTTCAGTTCCTGACCTATTGGAAGTTACTGCTTAGAATAAATAAATCCAAATTAAGTTCTTCAGCATATACTGTTTGAGCACTGTTATCTAGACATGTTAGGACAAATCAAGTGTATCTCTATTGTAAATTTGATACTTTAAAGCTTACTATCTTTTGTGTATAATTGATATTATAGGTCCACTAATGTCCTCAAAGACAAAGAATGTTGTTGCTTTTTGAAGAAACAATAATAATTAGGAAATAGAGTTGTAAGAAAGGGAAATAAGTTGGAGTTGAAAACTAATACAAAGGAAAAAATTATTATATCTATATCTAACACATATGTATACCATATGTTACATATTATTAAGCTTTGCATTTGCTTCCTGGCAGATAAAGTGAAAAGGGAAACAAGATGATTCATTTAACATTTTTCCCCTTATCAACCTTTCTTACCCCAAACAGGCTTTGTCAGACTCCTGGCAGACATACACATAAGTTCAGTCCAACGACTGAGGCGATTATTTTAAGATTTACTCTTCTCATTTTTAACAGCCATATTGTTTAAATTTTCTTTGAACTGATCTTTAGTATGAAAGAGCTGATTTTTACGGAAACATATTGCAATCCAGCGTTTTCTGAATAATAAGTGTTAAGAGAATCTAGAAAGGAAGATTAAAAGCAAAAAAAGAAAAAAAGCAGGTATAGGTGAATGGAAATTAATATACAAGAACGTATGTACTCACCAACATATGTGCTGATTCTTTTTAGAAGTTAGTTTTTCTTTGGTTTTGAATTCCTTAGTCTGTTATAACTTGCATGTCTTGCTTTTATAAAAGAATAACTATATATCAGTAAAAGGGACAAGTGTCCAAGTACAGCCACATACTCAGGGCCAGTACAGTGGTACAACTGACTCATGAGGCATTAGCCCTGACCTAGTAAGGGTTAATAGCAGGCAGTGGCTCTGGGGAATGGGTTGGGTAGAAGAGTAGAAGAAAAAATGGTGAACGTTATCTTTCTTGGAAATCCTGTTTTGCTTTTCTTTTCCTTAATGTACCAATCATTGAAAGATGAATTACCAGAAAAAAACACTTCAGTGATATTTTTCTACAACTGCTAAATTGGTAGTTTTGCTTGAATGACTTGATCAATTCCGCCTAAGTTCCTCAATTGACTAAGCATTTGACTGAAAAGATTCTTTTGGTGAAAATCTAGCACATTTCACAAGATTATAGTGACTGACACATTGTGTGAAAGTAGAGATTAAAGGTATCCAACACATTTCTCCTATTCAGGTGAGTGTTCCTGACATAGCTAGATCTAAGTGCAAATACCATCATGGTTGCAAAAGCCAGAGTAAAATTTAGACATTTGAATTGCCTGGTAGTAGCCATTTCCAATATTAAATTTCTAAAGGTTAACTGTCAAAGTTTAGGTCCTAGAAAGAAAACATTTTAAAATGGCATAGAGCGTAGTATTTATTTTGTAATAAATGTTTCTAGACAAAACAAACAGCCCTTCTGTAATTTACTTCTCAAAATCAAAAGCTGTTGGAGCTGGAGAGATTTTTTAAGACTGAATCCAAACTCTTCTTGTCACAGATGAGGAAACTGAAGCCAAGTGAGAATGTGGACAGCCCAGTGCTGTTTGAATCTGTGTTTTGAAATGTGTGTTCTACTGCTTGAGTTAAGACCTAATCCTGTGTGAGCTTGTCTTTGTAACAGATGATGTCCAGCCACCGACTTTATCCTACACTGCCCAGTCATTGGAAGCCTTGGTGGTGTAGTGGTAAAGTGCTACAGCTGCTAACTAAAAGGTGGGCAGTTCACATCCACCGGGTGCTCCTTGGAAACTCTGTGGGGGCGCTTCCACTTTGTTCTATAGGGTAGCTATGAGTTGGTATTGACTAGACAGCAATGGGTTAGGGTGTTTTTTTCTTTTTTTGGGGGGGGGCACAGCCATCGTGGGTAATGTTCTTCCTTTGTATGTTGAATGAAGGTATGGTCATATTTGCAGAGAAAACTAAGGTGACACATAAAAATTTTTTGCTAATGTAGGTAAATTTTTTTTAAAGCCAAAGAAAATTGATTACCAGCCCTACTTAATTCAGAGCAAAGGAAGGGTACCAAATTTTTGTTTTTCCTCACCTCGTTTGCTGTAATAGAAACGGCATTCTGCTCTGAATCATCTCCAATGAAACGATTTTCAATATTGTTGTCTTTGTGACATTTTCACAAAATGTTTTTTTTTTTTTTTTTAAAGCATCTTGGAAATGCTGCAATGCTTTATCTTGTTTTTATTTTTTTCCCCCCACTGGCTGTATCTGTGCTTGTTGCCTAGGAAACAGCCACTGGGTTGGATTCTGTTTGCTTGGCTGTCAGGCTGTCAGAGTTATGGGTAAAGTTCTTGGCTTTATGGTTGCAAAAGTGCTACTTAAATATTAGAAATGTTTTTGCTATGTGAAAGTGCTTTATCTCTTCAATTAAAAAGCAGCCAAGCAAGTGCTTGGTGTTCTTAAAATACTAAAGAGAAGATTATTTTTTTCCTTGATTGTTATTGGCATTTTCTATTTTGTATACAAATTTGCAGTAGACTTTGAATGGTCACACTATGTTCCAAATATAGCAGTTTAATTTAAAAAACCTGCTTCTGTAAATATTAATTTACTACACTGGGGACCATGGACATGTATCTGAACCCTCAAAGCTTGAAAATAAAAACATAAAGATGTCAGCAAATGCATTTTATCCTAAAACTGTTCCAACTTTTTCAAATTAAACATAAGAGGAAGCAGTTGGAACCGCTTCAGATCTTTTCCTATCTTAGTGATTCAAAGTTAATAAAACTGAGTGTAAAATTAATGAAGGTTATTTAGTATACTGTTTTTCTAGCTCAATGTGATGTCCTACAGAATTTTTGAATGCTTAAGAAATTTCAGAGAGGTGTGTTTGTGCTCACCTTGTGTACATGCTGAGGCCTTGAAATGAGGCGGATGTGGCTGCGGATCTGAAAGGAAATACCCAGCACAGATAGCAACCTTGGTACCCAAAGGCGTCCTCTGGGAGCTTCTCAGAAACGCAGAATCCCAGGTCCCACCCCAGACCTACTTAATAAAAACCTTCATTTTTAACTAGGTCCTTTAGGGTTTATATCCAAATTAAGTTTGAGAAGCACTGTTCCAGTCTAGAGCGGTGACTGTCTAGATGACTGTACATGAGAATCGCTGGAGATCTTGTAAAAAAAATAACGCCTGACATCATCTGACCAAGTTTTCAGAATTTCTGGGTGTGAGTCCCTGGAACCAGTATTTTTAAAGCTATTGCCAGATCATTTCGATAACTAGCAAAGATTTACAACCACCGGTGTTGTTTCAGGAGTGTTGATACAACTATGAGGAGGGGAGTGGAGATCTTAACTATTAGTCCAAAATCCCAATCTTTTGTTAAGGTCAAATATAGGAGGGTTGTAGGAGAGAGAAAGGGATTTAACCCTTACTGACTACTTAGTACGTGCTGGAAACCCTGGTGGCATAGTGGTTAAGTGCTATGGCTGCTAACCAAAAGGTCACCAGTTGGAATCCACCAGGCGCTCCTTGGAAAGCCTATGGGACAGTTCTACCCTGTCCTAGAGGGTCGCTATGAGTTAGAATTCACTGGACAGCATCAAGTTTTTTTTTTTTTTTTGGTATATGCCAGGGATTAGTACACACATAGACACATACATACTCAACCTTCCTGAGAGATTGTTATTCAAATTTTACATATGAGGAAAATGTGATTTAAAGTTGTACTAAATGAGATACAGGACAAGAATTTGAAAGTAGGTTTATTTGACTGGAACCTGCACTACATGGAAATTTTTATTTACATATCAAGATAAATATGTCTTCATTTAATACAGATATGAACGATGAGGTCCCTCTCCTTCCTATAAATACCCTAATAATAAAGTAAATTGCAGTTAATAAAACACCTCCTTTGTTTGCCAATGTTACTTAAGGGGGCAACTGTATCATTCTTAATTTTTTTTATGATCCTCCTTTTTACCTGTGGAGAATGATTGCAAAGACCCAAGCATCAGATGTTTTTGTTATTAGTTCCAGTCAAGTCGGCTCCCAACTCCTGATGACCCCGTGTGCAACGGGATCAGATTGTTGTGATCCATAGAGTTTTCATTGGCTGTTTTCTGGAAGTAGTTTCCCAGGTCTTCCCTGCTTTCCCTTCTTAGTCTGGAAGTTCCACGGAAACCTGTTCAGCATCATATCAACATGCAAGCTTCCACCGACAGGTGGAGGCTGTGCATGAGGTACACGGGCTGGGAATGGAGCCCAAGTTTCCCACACTGAAGGTGAGAATCCACCACTGAACCACTGCTGGCTCCAGCGCCATGTGTGTCATTGGCTGAATGGCGCCGACTTCTGCTCCAGCTCTGACTTTCTGTGTGATTTCAGTGAATGTGCCTTTCCTGAGCTCCTACTAGGAGATGATCGGGACGGTATATGTTGGTGATAAAAGGCGTAAATAAGTCAGAGTCCCCATCTTTAAGTCCTGTGATGTTTCAAGATTCCACACACACTGGGTGGGGGCGTGTTCTCTGTGATGCAATTAGTGAAGTTTGGATTTTGTCTCCACAATTAGTAGTAGGTTAACTTTGGCCGAAATATTTTCTCCCTGCAACCCTAAGTGTTATACCTATAAACCAGGATAATAATGTAACCTATTTGATAGCCTTGCTCTGAGGATTTGATCAGTTAATGCATTAAAATTCTTAGCACAATCCATGACCTATAGTAAATGCTCAATAAATATTAGTGATTATAAACTTTATTGGTTTATTATAAACAATCAGGGTATGTTTAGTTTTATGTTACTGTTTTGTTGAAGAAAGGAGTTAATGGATTAGAAGGACTGTAAAGATTTCTGTACTTTGAAGGTGATTTAAACAGACATGACACCATGTTTCAGAACCATGAAGTCTTCCTGCAGTCTTGGAACAACCAGTTGGTGCCCAATAGCTTTATTAACAGCCAGTATAATACAAGGCTGTGTGGCAGAGAATTAATTTGAAACTGGAGCACCCCAGACAGAAAAAAGAATGAGATATTTTCAGTATTTACAGTGCTTCTGTGATACTGTCCCAGTATGAAATAGCAGTCCTTCAACTTCCAGAAGTCACTCATCACCTAATGACATATTCTATATTTGCTTATTTATTGTCCTTCTTGCCCCACTAGAATATAAAATCCTTAAGGGCAGCTACTTTGCCTTACTACTGCTGGCAACTAGAAGAGTGCTTATCACATATTTCAAAACAAAACATTGTTGTCGAGTCGATTCTGACTCATAGTGACCCTATAGGACAGAGTAGAGCTACACCGTAGGGTTTCTAAGGAGCTGCTAGTGTATTCGAACTGCTGACCTTTTGGTCAGTAGCCAAACGCTTAGCCACTGTGCCACCAGGGCTCCTGTCACATATTAGGTACTCAGTAAATATTTGTCTGTAATAAATGAATGAATGATAGCCTTTTAGGTTTTAATAACATTAAGATTCAAGTTCAGGATGAAAAGTCTATCATCTGTGACCAAAATGAAATGTGTGGACTCTAGTGGGAGTTAAGACAAGGCTTGCCATTGTGAAGTAGTTGATACGGTTAATGTGTTAGTCAAACAGATGTAAAATCAGGTAAATTAGAGGAGCTTCAATGTCTATCCTTAAGTAACAGAAAACCAGCTAAGGAAATTAGTGAATCGCCAGTCCCCAGTTAAGGGAAAAATATTACACTTTCAGGTAGTATTATGGGATAAAGGATATAATAATAAAGGAATGGGAAAATGATGCTTACTAAAAGTTAACTTGGCAGTTGCTGAAGTAATTTATCCCTTAATCAAATAATAGAAAACAAATGTCAAAGGGCAAGTAAGCAGCATTTAAAGGATCTCTTGAATGCAATCAATAATCAATGTCAATTTTTGAAAGACAAGTTACTTGTCAGATGAAGTCGATAACTTTAAAACTTAATTACATGATTGTTAAATTAGTTGGTAAAATGGAAGTGATATGAGGGATTTGATAAAGGGTCTTGTAAAATTATGTGACAAATTAATTTAGATTGGTTTGTAGTCAAATATTCTCCTAGGGGGGTAAACACAGAATGAGGGAAAATAATGAAAATTTGAAGTAACAAAATAGTAAAATGCTGGGATTTCTGGCCAGTGAGTTTATTACTAATATTTGAAGCAGTAGTTCTTTTTCCCTTTCCCTGCAGAGAAATTTTTTTTGTCCTCTCATGCCCTCTAGTATCTGTTTCTGAATCTGTAGTTGTTTCTCTTTTGCTGAATAGATTGCCCTTATAATACTTGAGACAATCAATGTGAAAAGGGTACAAATAAATGGGTAGTCATACTCATTCACCTGTTTTATTTATACAATGCACGTTTCCTGTGTAAAAGCAAGCGTTAGCATCAACTAGGACCTACCTGGCTGTACAACCGAGTAACCTCATTCCATTCTCTCAAGAATCCCAAAGTTTAGTGAGGGAGACCCATAAGAAAGCAACCAGTTCTTTTTTTTTTTTAATTTTTATTGTGCTTTAAGTGAAAGTTCACAAACCGAGTTAGTCTCTCATACAAAAATTTATATATACCTTGCTGTATACTCCTAGTTGCTCTACCCTTAATGAGACAGCACACTCCTTCCCTCTACTCTCTATCTTCGTGTCCATTTGGCCAGCTTCTGACCCCCTCTGCCCTCTCATCTCCTCTACAGACAGGAGCTGCCCACAGTCTCATGTGTCTACTTGATCCAAGTAGCTCACTCTTCACCAGTATCATTTTCTATCCCATAGTCCAGTCCAATCCCTGTCTGAAGAGTTGGCTTTAGGAATGGTTCCTGTCTTGGGCTATCAGAAGGTCTGGGGACCATGACCTCCAGGTCCTTCTAGTCTCTTTCAGACCATTAAGTCTGATCTTTCTACAAGGATTTAGTGTCTGCATAAGAAAGCAGCCGGTTCTAATCAGTGAAGTTGATGCTAAGGCTTGCTTTTACATATGCTACAGGAACACTGGACGTTCTGGAGAAGACAGCGCCCTCCAGGCTGATGCTAGAGAGGTAGAGTGGGTGGACAAGGGAGCAAAGGAGAGAGGTGGCCTTCTGGTAACTTCACAGTGTTCCAGTGGGCTCTGAGTGTAAGGCTTGAGAGCCATTGCTCAGATCATGGAGGCCAAGGGCCAAGGCTTAATCTGATGGTACTGTGACCCACCTAACCAAGAATTTTGAGTCATGACATCTGATTTCTGGTTCAGAAAAGTTACTATGGATGTTTTCTAGAGGGTGAATTGGAGAAAACTGAGACTGAAGGGCGGAGAAGGTGGCGTTGGAAGGAGGGGCAGTGGTGGCTGAGTGGTAGAATTCTCGCCTTCCATGCACGACGGCACTGGGAACTGGGTATGCAGAAGACCCAGGTATGATTCCTGGCCAACGCATCTTGAACAGGTTTCAGCGGAGCTTCCAGGCTTAAATCAAGTAGGAAGAAAAGCCTGGTGAGCTACTTCTGAAACTCAGTCAATGAAAATCCTGTGGACCACAATGGTCTGATCCACAGTCTATTGTGTGGATGGCACAGGACCGGGCAGTGTTTCATTCTTTTGTGCTCAGGGTTGCCGTGAGTCGGGGGCCGACTCAAGCGCTCAGTAACAACAACAAAAAAGCCTAGAAGTCCAGATTCATTAGCACAGTTTCAAGGTGAGGTTGACAGGCCAGCAGCGTTAAGTGGGACTTGAGAAATTAGGGTTTTCAGGGCCCATGACCCGGACCGACTGAGTCACTTGAACATGATTCCCAGGTGGTTTTTGTTCACATTAAAGCTTGAAAAACTGTGACTTACAAGACCCTCTGTTGGCTCATCCACAGCTCTGCCCTTGCTTTCTCATTCTTCCGTTGTACCCTGAACTCTGCGCTTAGCCAGGCCAAATTTCTTGCAGTCTCTCTAATTCTCTAGAATTTAAGTCTCTGGCCTGTGCACCTGCGGTTTTCTCTGTCTGCATGTTTTCCTCCTTCCTCCTCATACTCCGGGCCTCCAAATGACTGTCAGTGACACCATCGCCACAACCCCAGCCAAACCAAACCAAACAAATGAAGAACTTCATCTTTGAGGTCTCATCATTCACTTATCTGTTAGTTCAGCAAACATTTGTTAAGGGCCACGCTTCTGGGGATACGATGAAATGTACAATGTTGTTCTCTGGGGCAGTTGCCTGGGTGCGATGCAAATAGTTAACACACTTGGCTGCTCATTGAAAGGTTGGAGGTTCAAGTTCACCCAGAGGTGCCTCAGAAGAAAGGCCTGGTGATCTACTTGTGAAAAGTCAGTCAGTGAAACTCTGTGGAGCACAGTTCCACTCAGACACATACGTGGTTGTCACGAGTCCGGGTCCACTTGGTAACAACTGGTTTTCTAGGAGCTGCATCCTAATGAGGAGGTAGATCCTAAAACAGAATTATGGGGTGGCAGACTCAACTCTAGGAATAGGCAGGCTTTCAAAGAGCATTTTGCTCCTTCGGAAGTGATCAGAAGGCTTCCTAGGGCAGGTGACGCTCAGAAGAGCGGGGAAGAATAATAGGTAAAAGTTAGCTGTCGTTTCTCTCATGAAGTCTTTATGGAGACCCCAGAACAAGGTGTGCCCCTTAAGTCTTCTGAGAAAGCTGTTTGAGTGGTTACAGCCAAGGCCCCATAGTCATATTTCTGCACGGGGACCCGGCTCTGTCCCAACTTTGCTGTGGTGCATTAGACAGCTTCCTTGTCTGTGAACCCCACGTCATAATCCTCAGTGCGAAGACTGAATGAGATAAAGTATGTAAAGATTTGGCACAGTACTGAGCATGCGGTTGTTGTTAGATGCTGTTGAATCAGCTCTGACTCGTGGTGACTCCATATATAAGGACTGGACGTTGCCCAGCCCTGTGCCGTCTTCGTGATCGTTGGTACGTTTGAGCCCATGGTTGCAGCCATGGTGTCAGTTCGCCTCACCGAGGGTCTCCCTCACCTTGGCTGCCCTCCGCTTTCCAGACGTGATGCCCTTCTGTAGCCATTAGCCGTCCTGATGATGCTTCCAAAGCAGCCATGGTGTCAGTTCGCCTCACCAAAGGTCTCCCTCACCTTGGCTGCCCTCCGCTTTCCAGACGTGATGCCCTTCTGTAGCCATTACCCATCCTGATGATGCTTCCAAAGCGAGTGGGTAGAAGTCTTGAGCAACACTCTGTGGCCCACAGGGTCTTCACTGGCCAGTTCGTGGAGGTGGATCACCAGGTCTTTCTCCCTAGTTTGTCTTGGCCTGGAAGTTCCCCGGAAACCTGTCTATCATGGGTGACCCTACTGGTATTTGAAATGTTGGTGGCACAGCTTCCAGCTTCATAGCAGCGTGCAAACTGCCACGGCAGGACAAAGGGACAGACTAGCAGTGGTATGCTTTCTGTGAAACACCTTGACCACACCGGAGAGGGCTGGCTGATTTGTTTGCCTTTCCCATGCACTATAAACTCCGTCTGGGCAGAAACCAGCTCTGTTCTGTTTACCATAAAATGCCCAGGACAGAGTGCACACAAATAGTGTTGACCAAGGGAGGGGGTTTATGGTACCCTTGGTAAAAAACAAACCAAACCCCTGGATCGGTGGCATAGTGGGGAGGACAAGGATAATAGTGTGTGAATGAGTTGCCCATCAAGGGGGAAAAATAGCAAGAGAACAGTATCTGGAGAAGAACCTGGGTGGGTAGCAGTTTCTTTTTTAAAGATTAGTAAGAGCCATTTATTCAGTCAACAAATGTTTATTGAGCAAGGTATTTATTATTCCAGGTACTACTCTGGGGTCTAAAAATCAGTGCACAAGATGGATACAGCCTCTACCCTCGGTACAGGCTCTAGATCTGATTATTGGCCATATAGAAATTACAAAGGGCACCTGTCACTTCTCCATACACATCTATCAGGAAGACAATAGTATCAGTGATAATAACAGAGAAGAGAACCACCTTGTCTTTTTTGTCTTTCTTATCCACCAGGCGCTCCTTGGAAACTCTACGGAGCAGTTCTACTCCGTCCTGTAGGGTCGCTATGAGTTGGAATCGACTGGACGGTGCTGGGTGACTGGGATCCCCAAATATTTTGTTTATGTCTTAAGCAAAATAGCTTAGAGTGGCAAGTGCTAGTGCCTTCTCTGTCTTTTCTTTCCTTTTCTCTCCTTGTTTCCCTCCAGCTCAAATTCTCAAGGTCTCAACTTCAATCCACTTGTTGCTCATTAAGGTATTTTTTCTGAAAGCAAAAAACAAACAAAAAATAATTTCCAGAATATTCTCTAGTGCTAGCTGTTAAGATACGTTGTTTCACTCACCCATGGTTGTTTTTTCCTCTGGGTACTTTGTTATAATTTGACTCTTCGTACCTTTTCCTCCTTCCTTTCACTAGCACACGAGTTTTACCAGCCGTGGGCCAGCCACTAGGTAGGTAGAGGATTTGCTCCCTTTGCATGTGAGATTGATCCAGAACGATGTTTGCCTCAGTAAATGACTCTTAAAGTCCCACTTGGCTCCATATTTGTTTTTTGAAATCTCTAGGATAGTGCATAGTAGATGCTCAATGAATGTTGATGAAAGTAGCCAGAGTTTATAACAACCATAGCAAAAAAAAAAAAAAAAGGACCCCAAAATTAGATTAAAGGGAAAAGAGCTCCTTGCAAAGCCCTGCTTTTCTTCTGCTCTGTCTGGCCAGCCTGAGTGCTCCCTAGTGTTGGGCCTGGGGGGCTGGGGGATTCAGGATTCAGCCTCTAGGACAGGTGGAATGTGGATTTTTCTGACTTTGTAAACCTTCCATTAAAGATGGAAGGCTAATATAACCGACTGTTCCCCTGAGCCGTGGCTGTCTTAGCAAAGGATTTGGGGACACTGAGTTTTTATGTGCAGCACTCACTAGCTGGCGCATGATTTTATAAGCAGCTGATGATTTCCATAACTGCCTGGGGCCAGGTCCTACGTATACTCCAGGTGGCAGGAAGATAAGAGTGAAAGGCTTTTAACCTCTGAGGCTTGTTTCTTACACACCTTTATTACGCTTTCTTGTTTTTTACACACCTTTACTACGCTTTTCCACCCTCATGGGATGAAAGGAAGCCTTGAATTGAATCGTTAGTTGGGAAGCTTTTTGTTGCCGATGAATGCATTTTTAACAAACTTTAAGAAAAATTTTATTCCCTGCTCTGTTGGGGGGTGGATGTGTGTGTGGAGAGTAGGCAGTTACGATGAATAGAGTAACTGCTTCTCCCCTGGGGTTGAGAGGTTAGGTGTAGACAAACACAACTAATTGGAAAAATGTCTGATGCTGTTAGAAGTAAAGAGCCCTGGTGGTGCACTGGTTAAGCGCTCTGCCGTTAACCAAAAGGTTGGTGGTTCAAACCCACCCAGTGGCTCCATGGGAGGAAGACCTGGCAACGTGTTTCCGTAAAGATTATAGCCTAGAAAACCCTATGGGGAAGTTCTGCTCTGTCACAGGGGGTCGTTATGAGATGAACATTGACATAATGGTACCCAACGACCAGCTGTCAGAAGTAGCAACAAAGTGCACTAGGAGAAAGGGGCAGATTAATTTTCCCTGGTGTCCCTGACCTGGATACTATTCTTTTGCTCCTCCACCCTGCCCTAGGTGTGTCATCCAGGCTCTTTCCTCTTTGAGCAAGGCCGGGGGATGCTCCAGCAGAGTATGGCCTGGAGAGTGGGACGAGAAAGAAGACGAGGTTTATTCCTGGTTCCCACTCTGCCTGGCTGTGATTAGCCGGTAGCCGCCTTCCTTCAGTGACAATCACAGCTTCCCTTGCCTTGGAGCGGTAAAGTCCTTACCTGTTTGTGAGCCACAAGGTGCTTCACCTTCCTTTGTTGCTTGTCCTTGTTGTTAGTTGCCGTTGAGTTGATTCCTACTCGAGATGACCCTGTGTTTGCAGAGCAGAGCCGCTCCTCAGGGTTTTCTTGGCTGTAACCTTAGTGGAAGCAGATCACCAGCCCTCTTCTGCAGTACCGCTGGGTGAGCTTGAACAGCTGGTCTTTAGGTTAGCAGTCCAGTGTACATTGTTTGTTCCACCCAGGAACCTATTTTCCTTAGTCCTGCCCATGTATTTGTAAATGCTGTAGTCCTTTCATTCAACCTTGCTCAGTGATCCCTCGCTGAGTCAGCCAGCTCTTTGCTGCTGGGACAGTAATCCCAATTCTGACATATTTTGACGTTGGTGCCAGTTGAAGAGAACCTGCAGGGTAGAGGACATTGTATAGGGAGAATGTGGGTGGGATGGGAGCACAAAGGCTGTGTAGTCTGAGCTAGGAGGATTGGTAAAGGCATGGAGATGTATGGCTGGGAAGCACGTGTAGGGAGCCATCAGCCTTCACAGGCTACAGGAAGACAAAGATGTGTTTACAGGCTGAACACTGGTCCAGGAGGAGACAGTTACAGGACATGGCCTTAGAAAGCCACCTAAAGTTCTGACTGCAGTAGACCTTGACATTGAGCCTCCTCACCTGGCAATTTTCTGTTTAAAGTCATTGGAGGGCTTGCATGCTTTTCTTTCTTTTTTCTAAATAACCTAATTGTAGACTCATACACAGCTGTAAGAAATAATATAGAGAGATTTCTTTTGCATCTTCTCCACTGATAGTATCGTGAAAAACTGCAACATTATATCACAACTAGGATTTAACATTGATATAATCTGCCGATTTTATTCAAATTTCCACAGATTTACTTGTACTCATGTGAGTGCTTGCAGGGATTTTGATCAGAGTGGTTAAATTACCAGTTTTAGAATGAGACTTTTAATGTTACAAGTTTAATATGCCTCAGAAAAATTCCTGGCTTTTCTTTGGAATCATTAATATGATGTTACCCAGACCCAGTGCCGTCGAGTCGAATCTGACTCCTAGCGACCCTATAGAACAGAGTAGAACTGCCCCATAGAGTTTCCAAGGAGCGCCCGCTTGGTGGACTCGAACTGCCAACCCTTTGGTTAGCAGCCGTAGCGCTTAACCACTATGCCGCCAGGGTTTCCAATATGATGTTAGTAAGTTGTTTGTACATATGTATGTGTGTGTATATATATATGTACATTTTTTTTCCTCTTGACTTTGAAAAGTTCCCTGTCCAATTGAAAACCCTAGGACTGGATTCTTTTCCCCCTTATATGTGTCTGAGATTCTGTGGAAACCATTGAAAACATTCTGTTTGTATAGAAAAGTGTTTTAAAGTCAACCTCACCAAAAAGTCACCTGTCATCACTAGCGAAGCATAGCCATCTTATGGACTTGGTACATCATAGTTCTTCCCAGACAGCACTGTTGTCAGATCCCAATTGCACAGGACAAAGAGTCAATAACAAGTCCAGCTGGGTCCATGTAGAGCAGTGTGATGTTTGACCCAGCCTGAAAATATCTCACTCTCTGGGTCTCAGTTTACTCAGCTATACAGTGTGATAGTTCAATTACTTCTAAGGTACCTTCCAACTATAGAACCCTGTATTTATTGCTCTGTGTGTGTGTGTGTGTGTGTATATAAAATCATCGATAACAGTGTGATAAAACTGATTTCATATCCCCTTTCTGAGTCATTTATTGTTCTTCAAAGCTTATTTCCTGCCCTGCCTTCCACACATTTCTTCCTAAAGATTTTACCTTGGTAAGGGAAATGCTGATAAATTTATTGTAAATGGGGGAATATATATTCAAAGATTGGTTTCATAATCCCGGTGGGGGGTTTTTATGCCCATGACATGTCCTGTTAACTTGGTTCTTCCCATGGGGACTTGTCTTTAGGAGCTGTAGAATTGCCCCCAAGATGGGAAGGAAGGTGGTCTTCATTTTGCATGCCGAGCACTTATGCCATTTGCTTCATAAGTTCTAGTAGAACACCTGTAACTGCATATTATTTTTAGATTTTGATTAAATACCTTGATGGCGTTCTCCTATCTTCATGGAAAAGGTTTATTCATGGCTTTGAGTGATTAAATAATTTAAAAATCACTAGAAGAATGAGAAGAGAGGAGACTAGGGAATACCGACGAGGTGTAGGGGTGGGCTATTTACCAGTTAAAAATGTATATATCTGTCCTTAGTGTTTGCTGCAATTCATTATTAGATTTGCCATTTCTTCCACTTATTTAAAAGGCACCTTACCTAGAGAGACAAATCAATATTTACAGTGCATTAGTGCCACAGAGAGTTTGAAATCTTGTGATTAGGGTTTATTGCTGTTTTATCCACTCTTCAAAGCAAGCACAGACATCAAACAGTCTCTGTCGTCACCCTGGATTCTGGGACATTGCACGAGTCCCTGTGTGCTCATCCAGCAGCTTAATTATTGAAGATCCTTGTCTTTGAATTTGCTTTTTAATATTTCAGAGGATATACTTTGAAAATCTGTATATTAAATAAATCAGAAGATTATGGGGTGAGAAAGTTTTATCACCATGTTTTAAAGTGCATTAATTTTCCCAAAATCGAGGATGA
The DNA here is from genome assembly GCF_030014295.1 of Loxodonta africana. Taxonomy (NCBI): domain Eukaryota; kingdom Metazoa; phylum Chordata; class Mammalia; order Proboscidea; family Elephantidae; genus Loxodonta; species Loxodonta africana. Next base: position 188,791,062 of record NC_087345.1, read on the forward strand.
GGATTGCAATAATAATGACCAAATTACCTTAAATGAGAAGCTCTTATTATTTCTAATTCCTGTAAAGAATGCAGGTTACATCAGAATAGAAGTAATGCTGAGATAGGCCAGGGGCCCTGGAAAAATGTAACAAATTATAGGCAAAAAAGCTGTATCCATATTTTATTCCTTTGCAGCCAGGACAAAATTACCTCTTTTATGCATTATTATGTTTTAGTAGAACGGTAAGAGGTGGAGAACCTGCCAGGTGCACGCAGCAGTTGTGGTTTGTGATTCACTTTGTTGATAAGGCCAGGCATTTCTAGTAATCTCTTTCCTTTGTGTCAGGTTCGGCTTGTCAAAAGGCCTCGTGTTTGTGGCTACTGCTGCTCTGCAGCATTCCTTCAATAACTCTTGTGTATTATGGTTCTCCTGTGTTGCATATAATTCTTTAAATTGTTTAAAGGCACCTGATAATGGTTGTTGTTACTGCTTTGAAGTGCTTTTATATGTCCTTGAATACATTTTTTAATACATTTTTCATAAATTCATTTTGTCAGGATGAAGCTTGGTGGGTGATAACTCTTATGTAGTATCGTCCATTTTTAGCCTTAAGAGGAACTTTCAAGCCCATTGGTGCAGCCTTTGATTTGCTAGGGTCACAACTCTGTCTAAACTAGTGGTTCTCAGACTGTGGTCTTTGGATCCTTTTGTATCACTAGGACCATTTCAGTGAGTCTGTAATGCCAAAACTATTTTTATAGTATTACTAAGGCCTATTTAGTGCTGTTCACTTTGTTGACATTTGCATGAGTTGTGCAAAAGCACTAATGGATAAAACTATAGGTTGTTGTAGTTGGCTGTTGTCGAGTTGGCTCCCAACTTATGGCAACCTCATGCACAACAGAACAAAACTGCCCACTCCTGTACCATCCCCATGGTTGGTTGTAGCAGGTACCTTAAGCACAAGTCAAGACAATGGCACCAAGTATATTCTTCACCCAACACACTCAAAGGTTAAAAAAAAAAAAAAAAAGCCAGTTTCACCCTCTGTCTTTGATGAAGCAGGAAAAATTAATTTTATTAAATCTTGACACTTACGTGTAACAAAATGGGAAGTAGGCAGAAAGTACACTTCTCGAGGGAAGTGTTTGTGATTGTTTGAGTTGTGAGCTCAGCTAGCCATTTTTTCATAGAATGACGTTTTTGTTTGAAAGAATGACTGATAGACAAAGTCTGGTCTTTCAGACTTTGGTACCTGGCAGACAGTTTCTAGAAAATGAATGAAGTGAGCCTGTTATTACAAGGCAAACAACCAGCAGTATTTATTGCCAAAGATAAAATTCGAGCTTTCTAGTGCAAATTAGGTTTTGGGAAACTTATATCCCACCATGAACTTGACAGCTCCTTAATAGTTAGACTTTTCTGATGAAATCAGTAGTAATATTAACCTATGTGATTTTCTGACATACAGAAATGTATCAACATTTGGAAGATTATCATAGCCAGTGAGCTAATATTTGCCAAATGACTAGTGCATGATGTTACAAAATTTGTTATGGGGTAAAAATCCATTCAAAGTACAACATAGACAAGTAGACCTAAATGTAACAAATGAAAAGTTGACATTCCATATGTCAGCTAATCTTTGGGAAACTACCACTTGTCAAGTTTTGGTATGGTAAAGAAAAATATCTACAATTATCTATCTGGAAAGGCAATTAAAGCACTTTTTCCCTCTTCCAACTACATATCTGTGAAACTCTCCTTTTCTTCATATGCTTGGTCTTATTGTAACAGATTAAATGCAGAGGCAGATATGAGAATCCAAATGTTTTCTATTAAGCAAAATATAAAACAGTGTTACTCTTTCCACTAAATACACTTGTTTTGTGAAATACGGTTTTGACAAAATTGTTTATGTTAACATGTAATGGGTTTTTTGTTGTTACTTAAAAATGAATTAAGTAAATACTTAACAAACTCTCATTTTCATTTGTAATATGGTAAATATTGCTAGCAGTAGCCCACATAAACAAAAGCTCTTTGGGATTCTCAGGAATTTTGAGTATGAAAGAACCTTGAGATAAAAAAGTTTGAGAATCACTGGTCCAAGTATGCTTTATTATCTTGCATAGTGAAGTTCCTCCATTTTAACAATTTTTTTTCTTCTCCCATTTTAACGTTTCTGAAATTGGGATGCTCGTTACAATCTGTGTGCATAGTTAATGTTTCTTTAACTCCCCAAATCAGTTGATGCTGTGAGTTAAAATCAGTGTATGCTTTCTCAGTGTGTGTTATTCTGCTTTGAAAATAGCAGCAGCAACAACAAAGTTCTTTTGTTTTACAAGATTGAGGCATATCCATGAAAAAAAAAAAAAAGACTTTGATCGAGTCAGTTCCGACTCATAGCGACCCTATAGACAGAGCAGAACTGCCCCATAGAGTTTCCAAGGAGTGCCTGGTGATTCAAACTGCCAGCCTTTTGGTTAGCAGCCCTAGCTCTTAACCACTACGCCACCAGGGTTTCCTTTATATCCATAGGTAGCTAAAATGGCATTTGTTTTCAAACGTAACAGTACGACTTACCTCATGATGTGTGCACTGATAGTATGCTGACCTGGGAGCCTGAAGTCCTGGTCTGGAAATTGTTCGTGAGTGTAGGCTCCTCAAGTTACCCCTGAGCCTGAGCCTCACTTACTCATCTGTGAAGTGAGCCACACATTTCTCCACTGTGAATAATGTAGAGACTCATTTAAATTACAAAAAAAAAAAAAGGTTCAGATCCCTCTGAGTTAAATCATGGGTTCTAGTACAGTGTCACTTAAACCTTTGTGTGTGTGTGTCTGTGTTTGTGTAAACTGTTGTTGTTAGGTGCTGTCGAGTTGTTTCTAACTCGTAGTGACCCTATGAACAACAGAATGAAACACTGTCTGCCCCTGTGCCATCTGCACAACCATTATTATGCTTGGGTAAATTAGATACCCAAAAAACCAAACCCACTGCTGCTGAGTCAATTCTGGCTCATAATGATGCTACAGGACAAAGTAGAACTGCCCCATCGGATTTCCAAGGCTGTCATCTTTACGGAAGCAGACTGCTACGTCTTTCTCCTGAGGAGTAGCTGGTGGGTTCAAACTGCCGACCTTTTGGTTAGCAATGGAGTGCTTAACCACTGCACCACCGGGGCTCCTCATAAACTAGATAACTATGCCGTATAATAAATTATATAATCATAAACCACTAGAAATCCAAATTGACAGCATTGGTGTGCGAGACGATGTCTTGTTGGGTCTCAGTCACAGGCAGCAGGAACAAGGTACCAATGCTGTGGCAGTGTTTGGAGCGTTCTGACATGGACCTAGTTAACGCTGCTGTGTGCACTGTGATGAGCCGGTCCTTTCAGTGCCTCGTTCTGCTGGGAAACCTTGACTTCAACATCATTATTAAGTCATTTGCTGTGTGAACACATTGTTTACATCTGAAATTGGATTCTATTCTTCTCCTATCCACCTGATAATCAAATATAAGACACCTTCCTGAATTTGACAGTGAACACGAATGTAAACGTGGCTTCTGAAATTGCGCGTGAATATTCAGTTATAAGGTTGTGCAAATAAATGGTCCAGCCTATATTTATAATAATTTGTTCCATAGATATCATCATCATGAAAGCAAAAACATTTTAACGCTTGAAGAACTTACAGACAGGGCTACCTCACTCCACATCTCCAGGTGGCACCAGTCACATTGGGCGTCTGTATACTGACGGAGCCCCTGGTGCTGTGCCTTGATCACCCTTAAGAGACAACCCCTAGGGTCTGCATACCCTGCATTAACCTACCTGCCCTCTAATTCCCTTTTTCCCCACGCATCCACAGTTTTATTTCCAGCATTACAGATACATGGAGGTAAAATGCGAATTATATTTTATCTGTTTCTGTCGAATAGATTAACACCAAGATCATGGTCGGTCAGTAGATGATGGTCCTAATTATCTTATGTAAATTGTGTATGCAACATACTGTCCTGAAGAAATTTTCCAAACACAAGTAGGATAAGCTGTTTTATTTTTGCAAAGCAAATGCAACGAGATGATGTAGTCTCTGTGTTTACTTTGTTGTTTAATATATATATTTTATGTGGTTATTTACTGTAGATAGTGGGTACTGCTTTTGGTCGTTACCTCTGCACAATTTTTTTTTTTTTTTGCACAATAATTTTTTACAGCCTTTTCTTGGGAGCTAATAGTGTCCAGAGTGTGTAACCACGGAATAATTAAACCAGTTGGTATTGAGATGACCCCGTGTATGTCAGAGAAGAACTGTGATCCACAGGGTTTTCTAAGGCTGATTTTTTGGACGTAGATTGCCAGGTCTTTCTTCTGAGGTGCCTCTGGGTGGACTCAAATCTCCAGCCTTTCAGTTAGATGCTGAGAGTGTTAACCAGTTGTACAACCCAGGGACTCCAACTGAATAAAGATCAGGAAAGTAACAGAACCTGTATCTAAGTAGCAATATTATAATTGCCCTGAATTATTTTTTTCTTCCGTGCAACCCTATTTTGTTACTTTAATGAATATGTTTTTTTTTTACCTTTGATGGTTCTGGGAATTATTTTGTTGCTTACTGGGAGAAAACATTTCCTATAGTAAGAGCATTATAGTATTAACACACATGAATTCCTCAACGTGTATTTTTGTGAGCTTGCCCTGAGAGTACATAATTCTTATTGGGCTTTTATTTTCTTGGTGCAAATTATAAGCAGTAAGAGCTGTCACAGGTATTTACACACACTTAAAAACCAGAAATTATTCTTCTTTATAAATTGCATGTCTGTGTTTTGTCCAGCAAATTAAGATAACCACCAGCAATATTAAATTTTCAGCATATTGTTTTCTCTGATGCTGCTGGTAAAGTCTCTTATTGTTATCAAATCCTCATGACATAGAAGCACATGGTACATGTAATATTGCTGTGGTTCACAGGCTTCTGTTTTCTTGGGTCAGTTTTTTCTAATTTTCTTTAACAGTTCTCAGACTGTTGGACTGACTGTAGCTAAAATGTAACCTTCAATGTAGAGATATACAGCATATATATATATATATAAAATACATAAAATATATATATATGGGTCCGCATGACCAAGTTTAGCATTACCAAGGATATGTGCATCCAATCCATAGACCAATACCTGACAGGTATCAATGTTTCAAAATGTTTCTCACAGAGTATATAAATAAGCTTACTTCTTCATGGTTAAAGTCATTTTGTTAGAGGCTTTTTAAACCTAAATATATAACTTGCATCCTTGTTTTCGAAAACAGATTATTCTAAATGAAATTTAATCCAAATTTTGTTTTACTTCCCAAAATAACCAAACCCATTGCTGCAGAGTTGATGCCAACTCATAGAGACCCTATAGGACAGAGTAGAACTGCCCACTAGGAAGTGACTGATGGGTTCAAACTGAATGCTTAACCACTGTGCCACCGGGCTCCAAAATACAGTTTACCGTAACTGTATTTTTTTGAGTGATTTCACGTAGTTGATGAGTGAGTCTTTTTGTTCCTCTTTTAAATATTACACACTCTGTGCTTTTGTTCTCTTCTTTCTGTGGTTGTGTTTCCTCTCTGCTGTAACAGTAGTACCTGCCAAGTTGTTCTCAGTGCCCTGGCTATAAATGCTAGCCTGGATTTAACTTCTTTTATCCTAACATGTAGTTTACGGACATTATTATCTTTTTTTTTAATGTAGTGCTTTTTGTTTTTCTAGATATGCCTCTTCATGTCCGGCGAAGCAGTGACCCAGCTTTAATTGGTCTCTCGACTTCTGTCAGCGATAATAATTTTTCATCTGAAGAACCGTCTCGGAAAAACCCGACACGCTGGTCTACAACAGCTGGCTTCCTCAAGCAGAACACTGCTGGCAGCCCCAAAACCTGTGATAGGAAGGTAACCACTTGCTTTTTCCTCATCCGCTGACTTCTTAGTATCAGTGAGGATTCAGTGGTTGGCTTTGCTCCTAGCATGTTTTCACTGTAGCGTTTTGTGTGCGTGCTTGTTCAGCTTTTCATGACAGTTCAGATGGCCTCCTACTTTGTATTGAACTAAATGTCATACGTTTAGTTTCACTTTATGTACATTTTCATGCATATGAAAATTTTCATGTACATTCATTACATTTACACAAAATTATACGTTTGTATTTTTACATTTTGTTTGTGTACAATTATGTATATACCAAAAATGTAAAATTTCACATATGTTTTTCGTGTACATTCATTATTCATTTTTAAATAATACAATTGTAGGATTCAAAAATGGAAACTTTCAACTTGAAAGAGTGCATATAGTAAAGTTCCTCACCCAGCTTGTCTCCTTGTCACTCTGCCTGTGTGTTTCTCTTCAGGGCAGACCCTAATATAGGCATTTTCCATGTCCTTACAGAGATATTGGACACACATGTAAGCAAATATTCATATTGCCTTGTGAGGTGCATTAAAGAAATTATAGCACATGGACTTCTAAGGATGAAAGTGGCCCTGATTGTAATCTATTCTGGCTACCTAGTTGACAATTGCACCTTGTCTAAGTTCCCCTAGAAAATGGAAGGATCCTGTCTAGTGTTGATAAACTTCTTTTCCTTGACCTGATTTATTTTAGTCTAAACATTTCTTCCAATTTGTTCTGCTCTTTGTGTCATATTCTCACAGAACCCCATCATTTCATCCTGCCGTACTCCTAACCTTTCACCCAGGGAGCCTTAAGCTCTGACTGTCAATTTGTAGAGTAGATGCTCAATAAACATTTCTTGAATAAATTAATAAACATTTTCAATACATGCAGTAATTTAGCACAATATGTGTTGAGAAATATGAAAATATACCAATCTACGTTAACATTTCAGAGCCCTGGTGGCACAGTGGTTAAGTGATACAGCTGCTAACCAAAATGGTTGGCAGTTTGAATCCACCAGCTGTTCCTTGGAAACCCTATGGGGAAGTTCTCCTCTGCCGCTGGGGTTGCTATGGGTCAGAATCGACTTGACAGCAGCGGATTTGGTTTTTTGTTGGCTTTTGATGTTAATATTAAAATGGATATACTTTGATATTTGCTGATTTATCCTTTGCTTCTATGTAAAAATTCCAGTTTTAAATATTTCCATTAACTTTGTTTTCCATTTCAACTAGTTCAAGTTGGAAAACAAATAAATGGAGTACATAAGTTTAAAGTAGTATACCAGGCAAAAAAACAGAGTGTAATTTATTTTCTAATTTTTATAATTGCATTACTTACTTAAAATATTTTATTATAGATTTCATGAGGACTAAACACTAGAATATTTTCTCACTAAGATTAGCTTGAAAATTTAGAGGTCTTATACAGTAGGGTATTTGAAGAAGCAAAATCCAATTTATGAATATATTTCATGATAAATTGTTTTTATTCATAATAACTAAAAACCCATTGCATCGGGTCGATTCTGAATCCTAGTGACAGTGTAGGACAGAGTAGAACTGCCCTATAGGGTTTCCAAGACTGTAAATCTTTATGGAAGCAGGCTGCCGTATCTTTCTCCCGCAGAATGGCTGGTGGGTTCAAATTGCCAACCTTTTGATCAGCAGCCCAGTGTTTAACCACTTCACCACCAGGGCTCCTATCTACTTATAATCCAAAAAACCAAACTCATTGCTGTTAAGTTGATTCTGACTCATAGCAACCCTATAGGACAGGGTAGTACTGGCCCATACAATTTCCAAGGAGCACCTGGTGGATTTGAACTGCTGACCTTTTGGTTAGCTGCCATATCGATTTTGTTGATCTTTTCAAAGAAGCAGCTTTTGGTCTTGTTAACTCTTTCAATTGTTTTTTTTTGTTCTCTATTTCATTTAATTCTCTTCTAATTTTTATTTTTTGCTTTCTTCTGGTGCCTGAGGGTGTCTTTTGTTGCTCTTTTTCTGTTTGTTCAAGTTGTAGGGATAATTCTTTAATTTTGGCCTTTTTTTCTTTTTGGATATGTGCATTTATTGCTATAAATTGACCTCTGAGGGCTGCTTTAGATGTGTCCTAAAGGTTCTGGTAGGAAGTGTTTTCATTCTCATTAAAAAAAAAAAAAAAACTGGAGTCTATAAATTTCTTTATTCTATCCTTAATTTTTTCTGTAACCCAGTAGTTTTTGAGCAAGGTGTTGTTCAGTTTTCATGTTTGACTCCTTTTCCCGGTTATTGATTTCTACTTTTATGGATTTATGGTCAGAGAAGATGCTTTGTAATATTTTGATGTTTTGGATTCTGTTAAGGCTTGCTTTATGACCTAACATGTGGTCTATTCTATAGAATGTTCCATGTGCATTAGAAAAGAAAGTATACTTAGCTGCTGTTTTGTGGAGTGTTCTGTATATGTCTGTGAGGTCAGCTTGGTTGATTGTGGCATTTAGATCTTCCACGTCTTTATTGAGCTTCTTTCTGGGTATTCTGTCCTTCACTGAAAGTGGTGTGTTGAAGTCTCCTACTATAATTGTGGCACTGTCTGTCTCACTTTTCATTGCTGTTAGAGATTGTTTTATGTATCTTGGAGCCCTGTCATTGGGTGTGTAAATATTTATTATTATATCTTCCTGGAATAAACTGTCCCTTTAATCGTTATGTAGACACGAGAATGCTTTACCTAGGTGTCTTCAAAATTCTCTTATCACCCGTGAAGTTGAAGACTTCTGAATACCATCTCAGAAAATCCCATTGTTTCCACAGCCATGCTTTCCAGTACTAACAGCCCATGAAAATTCTCTGTTTCACAACCTGAGTTACAGTCTCATCCTAGTCAACTCAGATGGGCAGCCTCCAATTTGATCTAAAACTTTATCTGCAGGGAATTCTGGGAAAGTAGCTCAAGCTTCCTAGGCACTTCAGACTAGGAAGGCACACTAGAAGGCTTAAATGCTCATTGCCAATTAGCTATAGACACCTTACCAACTTCTTGTTTTAAAAAAAAAGAAACATTTATCTATCATTGTAAAAAGAATTGGAAAACTCAGTGAAATAGAAGGAAATGAACTTATTCATAATTCTAAAATTTAGCAATAATCAGTATTAAAATGTTGGTTGAACACATACATAACACACAAGAGGTTAAATCTTACTACGTCTACAAAATAATCAGTATTAAAATGTTGAACACATACGTAACACACAAGAGGTTGAATCTTACTACGTCTACATATTTGCATACTTGATTATTATTAGTATTTCTATATTTTCTTATACCATAAGGATTCCACCTTTGTTTAACTTTTATTTCAAAATATTTTTAATGAATGCAAACATTTGTATTATAGCTTGTACTATTCTATCATTCTCCTATTGTTGGATATTTATAGTATTTCCATTTTTTTCCATAAAATAAATAACAGTGCTTTGAGACATCCTTGAACATAATTTTATTTGTTTTAATAAATTCTTACTATATATGGATGGTATTTAATATAACCAAATGCCCACCCTTTAACATAGAAGAGGCTTTTATCTGCATATAACACGCACACATCTGGAGGAAATCATACAGAAATACAATACACAGCTCAGTGTGCAATGAATTAGTTTTTGCATTTCAAATACTAATTTACTAAGCTTGCTGAATAATTTTTTTGCAGTTTTTATTTTAGTCTAGACTTTTTTTATGGTTATATATCTGACTGAAATGCTAAAGTATCTTCAGTTAAAAAAGAGTTCACCTTTTTTCAACATTCAGACAGCATGCTTGGAGAAAAGCACAGTTGCAGATGAGGCACCAAGCAGTACATGTATTTATTTCTGTTGAGTCCATGGAGCTTGTCTATGCCGGTATTTCTAGATGTCATAAATGCTTATCCGTGTGTAGTGGTTGAAATTTTCTCTATAAACTCGTGGCAGTAATTAGTTAAAAGCTCATAGTCTTATTCTTTATTGATCTCTAATGGTTAAAATAAGTTGACGTTCTTGTGTAACTCATCTGCATAGTTAAGGGACTTAGCTTCTTCCAAGTTGAGTAAGCAATACAAGCATTTTTAGAATAATGTTGCCAATCAGTGGAAGTATCTTATTCCTGAGCAGGGATGTTGCATTCTGCTACGTTAGAGATCTGCCATGCTGGACTATCTCCTGTGGTTCAGAATCATAGATGAGAGCTGGAATCTTCCTAGTTAGAATAGTGATAATATCTCATTCTAAGATTAATGTTTGAGAATAGTGTAGACAGAGGTTGACGCTTTACTAAGCCAGCTCAGAGCTTGGAGAAGCCAAGGGTTCTCTGAGTTTCTGGATTTCTTAAAAATTTTTATACACGTCTTTGGGAGATAATCTGTAGAAGATATGGTAGCCTTGGCTTTTTTATTTTTCAATATTCTTTGGCATATTTATTCATTCCTGTTTTTCAGAATATTGCGGCTAAGTGCTTTTTCCCGCTGTTTTAGGGAACATTTTGCTCATACTTTGTGTGGAAAGTATCTTTCTAAAGGTGTATTTTCATGTAAGATTTATATATGGTTACTATTTCATCTTGGGAAAGAGTATTTCAATCAGTGTGAATACTTAAATCATCTTTGCCACCTCTTTGGTCATCCTTATTAAGTCAGTGTCACCGGGAATAAAGAGGCAGGCTGGTACATACGTGGCGATCCTTTGTTTCATCCTATAAAGAAAGGTGTAATGAGTCACTTATTAGGATCAGCCTACCATGAAGCTCCAAGGAGAAAGCCTTTGTACTACTGTGCAAGTGGTATAAGCCATTGTCCCTTTCCTCTGAATAATGAGAAGTGTTGCTTTTAAAAGCTATGTTTTTCCCCCAAAAATTAACATAGGAAGATTTGGTTTGAAAGTCATGTATCTTCACGAGTTTCCAAGAGAAATTCCTACCTGATTAGGGAAAGGGGAAGACAGTGAGAGAACATATTGCACTGGCATCATTAGCTTCTTTTTTTTTTTTTTTCATTTCTTAAAGACAGACCCTGGACTGTTTCTTACCTCCTGCTGTATTATTTCTGTTTGATTTAGTGGCCTGGCATGTTTGGTATCTTTCTAGCACCCCTGCTACGTGGCAGACTCTTGGAAGAGATGCTTCCTTAATTACATCTTTGTCATTTTTCTTTCTGTTCCATTAGAAGAGTGTGATCTTGTTTCTTCTAACTTTAGAAAATTATTTTTATAAACATTTCATACATTTTAAGGTTCCAAAAGCAATTGTTTTTTCTGCTAATAATACTACTTACTCTTGGCATTTATAAAGTAATGGAAAATATAAAGGATCAGGAAATTAATTTGGAATCTTGAGGATGGGAATTATTGATGTATTAACCTGAGAACTTCTTGTTCTCTCCAAGCCCTGTACAGATGGCTGGTATCCTTATTACCAGTGGGAAATCATTTAATAAGTATTATTTAAGTTATTATAATTTTCCCTAATTTGTGTTATATTGAGAGTATTTTTGCTCTGTCTCATAAATATTGATAGTTTGCATAATGTTCTCTCATGTACTGATTATCTCGTAGTTGATGTTTATTAGCTTTATTTGGTCATTTTCTATTGTTTGACATTTATACTTTAGCCAGTTTTCTGCTCTTACAAGCAACCTTTAGAAGTACCCTTCAGTGAATTGCCTTATATATCAATTGGTGGCGATATCTCTGATAATTTTCTTGGATTTTTGGTGTAGAGTTATTTGATTAAGGAGATGAAGATTTTTACAGCTCTTGATAATGGTTTCCCATAAACTCATGAATAATAAAGTGTAAAGTACTTAGGCTGTGTAAAGCGCTGTGAGAATTCCTAGGTGGGGTGGGGTTAGGGGTGGGCTTGGAGAATGAAGAAAACCGCAGAAGCAGCTGGTGCTGTCCCTAACTCCCAGAACTTACTGCTGTACGGTAGGGTTTAAAGGTTCTATGGAGCAGCGGAATTGCGTGTCTACTTTTATGAGAAGAAATGCACACACTGTCACCAACAGATCTCTTTACCCACTTCGGTAAATTTGTGTACATTTCTTTAAAGTTCCTCAGTTGATTGTGAGGTTCAATTTCTTTTTGAGAACCTCTGATCTAGCTGGGAAGGGAATGTGTGCATGCCTGTTCAGAGAAGACAAATAGGATGATTGTGGTTATTTCGAGAAGTCTTTTAGACTAGTTTTTCTATCATAATAGAATAGAATTTGGAATGTTTACTCTATTTGGTTGTATAACATCTCACTTCTCTTCACACGTGAGTTACACAAATTTATCATTTTCAAGTGAAAATCAATTAAAATTAGTTTTGAGTTTTTAAAAAGAGTATTACAACTATGTTAAATCAATGTTCCCATCTGTTCCTTTAATGCATCCTCTCATCATGGTTCAAAGTGCATTTAAATACATGGAGTCTGCCCTGACAGGGAACACAACAAAGAGTCCCTGACGAAGCAGGAGTAAAGTGGGATGCAGAACTCAGATTGTATAAGAAGAAGGTCTTAATGGTCTGACTGAGACTGGAGGAACCCCAGAGGACATGGCCCCTGGACTCTCAGTCCAAAACTAAAACCATCCCTGAAGCCAACTCTTCAGATGAAGATTAGACTGGACTTTAAGACATTAAGCGATACTGGGGAGGAGTGTGCTTCTTAGTTCAAGTAAACACATGAGACTAAGTGGGCAGCTCTAAGGGGGACAGGAGCTGGTTGAATGGACATGGGAAATACAGGGTGGAGAGGAGGAGTGTGCTGTCATAGGGAGAGGAACTAGGGTCACATAACAATGTGGTATGTAAGTATTTGTATGAGAAACTGACTTGAATTGTAAACTTTCAGTTAAAGCATAATAAAAATGAATAAATAAATACATGAAGCCAGGATGCCAAATTGTCAGTATCACAATGAGGTCAGCAATGCTAATTCAGACACAAGTCACCTCCAGAAGAAGCCTGCTCTCTGTTTTACTGAGAGTGAGAAAACTTTGCAGCTGATATGCAGACAGCATATTAGCAGTATTATTGAATCCCACTCCAAGCTACTCTAAAATAGCTTCTTGGTACAGTACACGGTTAATATCTGCTTACTTACCGATTTATTTATTATGAAGTGATAACTTACATTTATCCGTTTCTCTGCTTCCTTGTCCCCCTTCAGAATCTGCTGGAGACCTGGTCTCTGGTTCTCCTGATTTATCATTCTAATATATATGGCCAGTTGATGCATCAGTAAATTTGAAAATGCTATTTTACTTTTTTTAAAGGCGCCCTGGTGGCACAGTGGTTAAGCACTTGGCTGCAAACCAAAAGGTTGGTGATGCGAACCCACCGGCCGCTCCATGGGAGAAAAATGTGGCAGTCTGCTTCTGTAAGGATTACAGCCTAGGAAGACCGATGGGGCATTTCTACTCTGCTCTTTAGGGTTGCTGTGGAGTTGGAATTGACTTGACAGCAACAGGTTTGGGTTTATTTGTTTATTTTTGGTTGTTTTATTTTTAAACTAGTACATTTGACTAGTTGGCTGTTGTCTTAGGGTTTTCTAGAGAAGCAGAACCAATGACAGATCGATACCATGCTTGCGTGGGGCTGGACGGTTAAATATCCACAGACGAGGTGGCAGGCTGAAGATACATGCAGGTTTGTGTTCCAAAATCCGTACAGCCGGCTATGAAAGATGCGGAGTAAAGTGTGAGAGAGTGAGTTCTGACAAAACATCTGTTTATAGTCTGGAGGCAGAACACATCCTAAGGAAACGCCCTTTTCAGCTGATTGATTGTTATATTACATTGTGGAACAGCAACTAGACTAGACTATGCTAGGTTTGGCCAAATCACTGGGAACCATAGTCTTGCCAAGTGGACAAATAAAATTAACCATCACAGGTATTGAGGAAAAGCTTTCTATTTTACGGTTCTTTGTGAACCAAGCATAGCTGCCAGCCTGTTACAGTAGTCATTCAGACCTCAGAGGATGAGCTAAGATCCTTCTTTACAACAGCATGTTTCCTCTGTGAGAGGCCTGTAGCAGTGTTTAATTTTTCTGTAGCATTAGCTTCGGGGAGACCCAGCTGATGCTAGCTCTTCAGCGGTTCTGCTGGAACATTTGTATTTCCTGCTAAAGTTCTCTAAAACTGTAAATGTCACCATTCTAGTTTGCATATTAAAAGACCTTAATTTGAATGCAGTTCATTTTTGTTCTTTCAGTAAGTGATGGTTATAATCATTTCTACAATAGGCCAGCCTCAAGCGCTAGGCTCGCCTAGTCTGGGTTGTTAATCGCCTTCATGAGGCTCATTTATTTCTGTGCCACATTTAGGAATATAATCTGTCTTCACATACTATAAATATTATAATTTGAGTTCAAAGTTATAAAATCCTAATGTTATTGAGAAAATTTTTATTTGAGCCTGAATGTGATATTCTTAGAGTTCACAGAGCACTCCAGGAATCTAAATCCAAGGTGATGTCAGAATCATTTTTGAGCACTCTGAAAGTTATGTATAGTGCCCAGAGAAATGAAGACATTAACGCCTGTTTTTCTTGACTTAGAGGAGATGACTGGAAATTGTATTGACTAATGTAGCTTATACACCTATGCCTTTCAAGTCATGAAGTTAATACTTGTCACTTCAAATCCTGTGATTAACAAGAAAAGTGTAAGATGGGATTCCTTGAGGCTGGAGTACCTGCTGTTGGCTTTCTAGATGTTCTAGCCTTGAGCAGCCTTGGCTTTAATTTGCGTGTATTCCAGGTGCCATTATGTTCTGGGGCTGCCTTTGGAGAAATGCGTTTCAATCAAGTTTCCCCCACCCCCCACAATTATGCTAGAAATAGTTTCCATGTATCGCATCTCTAAACTACCTCTGTTTTTGCAGTTTTGATATTTTCATGTAACGAGAGCCAATTTGTTTTGAGTACTAGGTACTATGTTTGGTGTGATATCTCTTTTAATCACCCTCTGAAGTATAGCTTAGGTTGTTATTTCCCTCCTCCCCCACCCCCTTTTTTTTCAATGAGCAGCAGGAGTCTTAGAGTTTAAATAACTCACCTAACAGGCCAACTCTTAAAGGATAAAGTTGTCCAATTTCAAATTCTGTGATCTTAACAAGTATGCCACCCACTTCCCAACATACTTCGATAGTTCATATATGGCAAAATATTCATTTAATTGAATATTTTAAACTGTAAAATATTTTATAATAACTTAATCATTTTTATTTCCTCTGGAACTTTCTGTTAAGCAATTTAAAAATATGAATATGGGAATAATGAGCATTTATTTATTACAACTGCTATGACTTTTAAAAACCTCACCAAATCTATAGTATATCTTGATAGCTAATACTTAAGTAAAAATTGCTAGTTTTATTAATATCACTGCTAATAATCTGGCTGTATTAACCAATCTTCATTTTTTCCCCTCCCAATTATATGTTTGTCTATTTTCTCTAATCCTTTTATTATGTTGTTATTGTTCTGTTATCATCAAAAAATTACATGGTAGACCCTTCTCTTGATATTTTAGGTACATTGCTTAAAACAGCTTAAAGGCCACAATGTAAGTAATGATAGTATTGGGTTATAACCCAAGGAATAAAATAAATATCCATGAGTCTGTGCTGATATAAATAAATGATTGAATCAACAAATAAATGGGGAAGAAGAGATAAATCTTCCTTACAGAAGAATTTAAAATAATGTAGGTAGTATTTTCGAGCCAAGTAGGTGGAACTTATTTCTCCTCTTCTTTAGTGTTGGCTACTTTAAATGACTCCAAAATATAGAGTCTGGAAAGTGAAAAATAACTTCATATTGGAGAAACCTGGGAGATATCACCTTAACCAAGTGATCAAGGTTAACATCATCAGTGATAGGTCATGTTGATACCATGTATCCCTGATACGGTGTGATGAGAAGGGCACTTCACCTCAGTAGTCTTCTTTCCCAAACCCATAACCCCAGTTTAATCATCAGAAGATATCAGACAAACCAAAATAGAGGCACAATCTGTAAGACACCCGATTAGTATTCTTTTAGAATATAATGGTTCTGAAAAACAAGGGAAGACTAAGAATTGTCATAATCTGAGGAGACTAAGAAGACATGACTACATGCAAGGTGGTGTCCTGGATTGGATCCTGGCAGAAAAAAGGACATTAGTGGAAAAACTGGGGAAATGCAGATAACGCCTGTAGTTTAGTTAATAAAACTGCATCACGGTTAATTTCTTAGTTTTGAGGAATATACCATGGTTAGGTAAGATGTAGTCCCTAGGTGGTGCAGATGGTTGAGCACTCAGCTGCTAACTGAAAGGTTGGCAGTTCGAGTCCACTCAGAGGCAGCTTGGAAGAAAGGCCTACGAATCTACTTCTGAAAGATCAGCTGTTGAAAACCCTCTGGAGTGCAGTTCTGCTTTGACACACATGTTGTATCTGTGAGTCAGAATCAACTTGAAGGCAACTGGTTTGGTTGTAGCTCTCCTGTGAGCCTTCTGATACACCTCTTCTTTTTTTTTTTTTGTTTTTGATTTTGCTGCCGTTGTTGAGAATATACACAGTAAAACACACCAATTCAACTGTTTCTACATGTACCATTTAGTGACATTGAGTGCATTCTTTGAGTTGTGCAACCACTCTCACCCTCCTTTTCTGAGTTGTTCCTCCCTTATTAACAAACTCACTGCTCCCTAAGTTTCCCGCCTTTCCAAATGCTGTTGTCAGTGTGATCCCATGATCTTGAAAGAGCATAATACACAAGGCAGACCTTTTTTACTAGTTAAGTTAAACTATTGTTTGGTTTTAAGAAGACATCAGGGGATACTTAAGGTTTAAAGATTATTTTAGGACAATGGTTTTCAGGGGTTCATCCACTCTCCATGGCTCTAGAACATCTAGAGTCTGAGAGAATTTGAAATTCTCTTCTGCATTTTCCCTTTTTGGATCAGGATTCTTCTATAGAATCTTTGATCAAAATGTTCATAAGTGGTAGCAAGGAACCACGCAGTTCTTCTGGTTTCCTGGCAAAGGAAGCAATTGTTCATGGAGGCAGTTAGCCACACATTCCACATCCTCCTCCTATTCCTCACCCTCCTTCTTCTTCTGTTGCTGCACATACCTGGTCATTTTTTGAAAGGTAGATTTTTTGATCTGGAAATGAGCTATATTTTCTTTAGCTAATTTTATTACTGTTTCGTGGTTGCCACCTTTCTTTATGTCAACCTGAGTTTAGGAAATGCTCACTGGTTTTGAACGTGCTGCCTTCTCATGTCTGGTACTCCCACTTTTGTGTTCAAATTTTGTTGGGCCATCCCGGTGAAGCAGTTGTTTTGTTCCCATTAAGTGTTTTTTGTTTTTTCAGCAGGAATTGCTTAAAAATTCTCCTGGATTGCATTTTTCTAAAATTATAATTTTAGAAAATATATAATTTTCTAAAAATATATAATTGGATATACAATCAACAGCAATGGAAGCAAAAAACAATCAACAGCCATGGAAGCAGCAGTCAAGAAATCAAATGACTCATTGGATTGGGTAAATCTGCTGCAAAGGAGCTCTTTAAAGTGTTGAAAGACAAAGATGTCACCCTGAAGGCTAAGGTGCGGCTGACCCAAGCCATGGTATTTTCAATTACATCATATGCATGTGAAAGCTGGACAATGAATAAGGAAGACTGAAAAAGAATTGATGCTTTTGAATTGTGATGTTGGCAAAGAATATTGAATATGCTATGGACTGCCAAAAGAATGAACAAATCTGTCTTGGAAAAAGTACAACCAGAATGCTCCTTAGAGGCAAGGATGGCGAGACTGCGTCTTACATACTTTGGACATGTTGTCAGGAGGGATCAGTCCCTGGAGAAGGACATCATGTTTGGCAGAGTACAGGGTCAGCGGAAAAGAGGAAGACTCTCAATGAGGTGGATTGACACAGTGGCTGCAACAATGAGCTCAAGCATAACGATTGTGAGGATGGCTCAGGACCACGTAGTGTTTCCTTCTGTCGTGCATAGGGTCGCTATGAGTAGGAACTGACTAGACCGCACCTAACAACAGCAACAAAATTATATTTTTTTTAACCATAATTTGGGGACAAAAATAGTTCCCTTGGTTATTAATATCATGCTCAGAAGACATGCTGTTGCTGCTGATAAAGTTGGAGAGAGGGACTTAATTTTAAAAATTTGAATCATTGATTTCTTTCTATTAAATGCTTCCTGTGTGGAAATGCAATTTTCCAGATAAGTCATTATTATCATATGAGAAGCAATATGTAAGACAGGTTTATGATAAGTGGAAATAAGTATTTTTCTGAATTTTCAAAAACTTATCTGTGGAGATGATTTATCTGAGGAGGTACTTTCATAATTAAAAGGAAAACTTTGAGAAAATTAAATTTCAGACTCTACCTAGGGAAATTACCCAGTTGTTTTGCTAACCCCTTTAGTCCACTGAAGTTCTCGTAAGAGGGAAGTGCTAATGTTTACACTGGCAGTTTAGTTACTGTGAGTGCAAATATCTTGATTTCTAAATTTTAATAAATTTACATATATATGTACATATAAATTCAGGTGAAACTGTTAGGTAAATAAATATAAAAGTTTTACATTGCCATTTAGATGATGTGTAAGAGTTGTAGGTATTTTAGAATTAGGCAACTATAAATATTTTACTTTCTTTCCCTCATTCTTTCTTGGTATTGTGCTAAATGCTCCTTATGTGAAATGCTTTTGCTACTTTTAGTTTTGAGATTAAAAAAATAAATTTAGAGTTGTATATTTTTGAAAGCAATGAAATGTGAATGATATATATATATATATTTTTTGCCTTCAAAACAAGAAATATGTTTTGAAGGCAAAACTTTCTAAAATGTTTTAAAATTGTTCCAAGATTAAATTTGTTTTTCCAAGTCAAACAGCATTAGTCAAACATTGCTCTTTCTTATCATTGTAGTTTAAGAAAATGAATTAGGCTTTTCAAAATTTAATCTGATTGGGAACATTTTTGTTTTGTTTTATCCATATACCTGCCCTTGGTTTAGGGCATACCCAGTGGCGTCGAGTTGGTTTAGGGCATATAGGTCAGAAATGGTAGTTCCATTTTCATTGTTTGTGAACTTCTTTACTAACTTTGGAATAAGTAAGGCTTATGTCCCTAGGTTACCTGGGTGACACTTGGCTGCTAACAGAAAGGATGGAGGTTCAAGTCCACCCAGACTTGACAATCTACTTCTGAAAAATTAGGCATTGAAAACCCTGGGGTGGACAGTTCTCCTGTCAGATGCTTGGGGTTGCCATGAATCAGAATTGACTCAAAGGCAATTGCATGGCCCTTGGAGAGTTAAGTGGCCGTTGATGGAGCTGCTGTTATGGCTGCCTCCCTGTTAGCTCTCAGAGTCCGGGACGTAACTATAGTAGCATTTCTGGAGTTTGAAAATAAATTTTGCTCTCCAACTACTTCTTCCTCATTACCTCCTGGGCATTTCCACAGGATAAAGAAGATAAACCCAGTTACACCTGGAAAGAGGTCATTGTACTTCAAAACAATTTGAAAACAGACATTTTACTCAGGATTATTGCTAAGACTATGTCATATTTATCAGTGAAACAATGTAAATATGATTTGTGATTCCATATTATATCATGATTTTGCTCTACCTTATACACAAGAATACAGGAGGTTCATTTGGGAAGGAATCATATATAGGAATGGCTGGATATCAGAATTTACTTTTGTCATCCAAGTAAGTTACTGTTCCTGGTTAGATTAAGCCTAAGAGGTTTGAAATATCATAACTAAGAAATTGAACATTGAGGTAGATCAGTACAATCATGGGAGCTGGTGACCACCCTGATCCTCACAAAGCATTTATCATAACCTCTTAGAGCCTCTTACTGCAGACGGTAAGGGGTTACGTGAGATCTTCTCTAGCTGTTCCTTCCAGCTCTAAAACTCTGTAACTAAAATTTTTTTTATTAATAATTTTTATTGTGCTTTAAGTAAAAGTTTACAAATCAAGTCAGTCTCTCACAAAAGCCCATATACACCTTGACACACTCCCAATTACTCTCCCCATATTGAGACAGCACGCTCTCTCCCTCCACTCTCTCTTTTCATGTCCATTTCGCCAGCTTCTAACTCCCTCCACCCTCTCATCTCCCCTCCAGGCAGGAGATGCCAACATAGTCTCAAGTGTCCACCTGATGCAAGAAGCTTACTCCTCTCCAACCCATTGTCCAGTCCAATCCACGTCTGAAGAGTTGGCGTCAGGAATGGTTCCTGTCCTGGGGCAACAGAAGGTCTGGTGGCCATGACCACCAGGGTCCTTCCAGTCTCAGACCATTACGTCTGGCCTTACGAGAATTTGGGGTCTGCATCCCACTGCTCTCTTGCTCCCTCAGGGGTTCACTGCTGTGTTCCCTGTCAGGGCAGTCATCGGTTGTAGCCAGGTGCCATCTAGTTCTTCTGGTCTTAGGCTGATGTAGTCTCTGGTTCATGTGGCCCTTTCTGTCTCTTGGGCTTGTAATCACCTTGTGTCCTTGGTGTTCTTCATTCTCCTTTGATCCAGGTGGGTTGAGACCAATTGATGCATCTTAGATGGCTCCTTGCTAGCGTTTAAGACCCCAGACACCACTCTTCAAAGTGGGATGCAGAATGTTTTGTTAATATATTTTATTATGCCAATTGACTTAGATGTCCCCTGAAACCATGGTCCCCAGACCCCTGCCCCTGCTACGCTGGCCTTCGAAGCATTCAGTTTATTCAGGAAACTTCTTTTTTTTGGTTTAGTCCAATTGTGCTGACCTCCCCTGTATTGTGTGCTGTCTTTCCCGTTACCTAAAGTAGTTCTTATCTACTATCTAGTTAGTGAATGCCCCTCTCCTACCCTCCCTCCCTGCCCCATAAGCACAAAAGAATGTTTTCTTCTCAGTTTAAACTATTTCTCAAGTTCTTATAATAGTGGTCTTAGACAATATTTGTCCTTTTGCAACTGACTAATTTCACTCAGTGTAATGCCTTCCAGGTTCCTCCATGTTATGAAATGTTTTACAGATTCCTCATTGTTCTTTAACGATGCGTAGTATTCTCATTGTGTGAATATACCATAATTTATTGATCCATTCATGCATTGATGGACGGGCACCTTGGTTGCTTCCATCTTTTTGCTATTGTAAACAGCACTGCAATAAATATGGGTGTGCATATATCTGTTCCTGTAAAGGCTCTTATTTCTCTAGGATATATTCCAAGAAGTGGGATTGCTGGATCATATGGTAGTTCTATTTCTAGCTTTTTAAGGAAGCACCAAATCGATTTCCAAAGTGGTTGTACCATTTTACATTCTCACCAGCAGTGTATAAGTATTCCAGTCTCTCCACAGCCTCTCCAACATTTCTTATTTTGTGTTTTTTTGGATTAATGCCAGCTTTGTTGGCGTGAGATGAAATCTCATTGAAGTTTTGATCTGCATTTCTCTAACGGCTAATGATCGTGAACATTTCCTCATATATCTTTTAGCTATCTGAATGTCTTCTTTAGTGAAGTGTCTATTCATATCTTTTGCCCATTTTTTAATTGGGTTATTTGTCTTTTTGCAGTTGAGTTTTTGCAGTATCATGTAGATTTTAGTGATCAGGCACTGATCAGAAATGTCATAGCTAAAAACTCTTTTCCAGTCTGTAGGTAGTCTTTTTACTCTTCTGGTGAAGTTTTTGAATAAGCATAGGTGTTTGATTTTTAGGAGCTCCCAGTTATCTAGTTTTTCTTCTACATTCTTTATAATGTTTTGTGTACTGTTTATGCCATGTATTAGGGCTCCTAACGTTATCCCTATTTTTTCTTCCATGATCTTTATCATTTTAGATTTTATATTTAGGTCTTTGATCCATTTTGAGTTAGTTTTTGTGCATGGAGTGAGGTATGAGTCTTGTTTCATTTTTTTTGCAGATGGATATCATGTTATGCCAGCACCATTTGTTAAAAAGCCTGTCTTTTCCCCATATAACTGTTTTGGGGCCTTTGTCAAATAACAGCTCCTCATATGTGGATGGATTTATGTCTGGATTCTCAATTCTGTTCCATTGGTCCATGTATCTGTTGTTGTACCAGTACCAGGCTGTTTGGACTACTGTGGTGGTATAATAGGTTCTAAAATCAGGTAAAGTAAGGCCTCCCACACTTTGTTCTTCTTTTTCAGTAATGCCTTATTTATCTGGGGCCTCTTTCCCTTCCCTATGAAGTTGGTGATTTTTTTCTCCATCTCATTAAGGAATGTCCTTGGGATTTGGATCAGAATTGCATTGAATGTATAGATCGCTTTTGGTAGAATAGACATTTTATAATGTTAAGTCTTCCTATCCACGAGCAAGGTATGTTCTTCCACTTATGTAAGTCTCTTTTGGTTTCTTGCAGAAGTGTACTGTAGTTTTCTTTGTGTCTTTTACATCTCTGGTAAGATTTATTGCTAAGTATTTTATCTTCTTGGGGGCTACTGTAAATGGCATTGATTTGGTGATTTCCTCTTCGATGTTCTTTTTGTTGGTATAGAGGAACCCAACTGATTTTTGTATGTTTATCTTGTATCCCGATACTCTGCTGAACTCTTCTATTAGTTTCAGTAGTTTTCTGGAGGATTCCTTAGGGTTTTCTGTGTATAAGATTATGTCATCTGCAAAGAGAGATACTTTTACTTCTTCCTTGCCAATTGGGTTGCCCTTTATTTCTTCATCTAGCCTAATTGCTCTGGCTAGGACTTCCAGCACAATGTTGAATAAGAGTGATGATAAAGGGAGTCCTTGTCTGGTTCCCGATCTCAATGGGAATGTTTTCAGGCTCTCTCCATTTAGGGTGATGTTGGCTGTTGGTTTTGTATAAATGCCCTTTATTATGTTGAGGAATTTTCCTTCTATTCCTATTTTGCTGAGAGTTTTTATCATGAGTGAGTGTTGAACTTTGTCAAATGCCTTTTCTGCATCAATTGATAAAATCATGTGATTCTTTTGTTTTATTTATGTGGTTGATTACATTAATTGTTTTTCTAATGTTGAACCATCCCTGCATACCTGGTATGAATCCCACTTGGTCATGGTGAATTATTTTTTTGATATGTTGTTGAATTCTATTGCCTAGAATTTTGTTGAGAATTTTCGCATCTCCATTCACGAGGGATATAGGTCTGTATTTTTCTTTTCTTGTGGTGTCTTTACCTGGTTTTGGTATGAGGGATATGGTGGCTTCATAGAATGAGTTAGGTAGTATTCTGTCCTTTTCTATGCTCTGAAATACCTTTAGTAGTAGTGGTGTTAACTCTTCTCTGAAAGTTTGGTAGAACTCTGCAGTGGAGCCCTCTGGACCAGGGCTTTTTTTTGTTGGGAGTTTTTGAATACCTTTTCAATCTCTTCTTTTGTTATGGGTCTATTTAGTTGTTCTACCTCTGTTTGTGTTAGTTTAGCCATGTAGTGTGTTTCTAGGAATTCATCCATTTCTTCTAAGTTTTCAAATTGATTTGAGTGTAATTTTTCATAGTAATCTGATATGATTCTTTTAATTTCAGTTGGATCTGTTGTAATATGACCCATCTCATTTCTTTTCGGGTTATTTGCTTCCTCTCCTGTTTTTCTTTTGTCAGTTTGGCCAATGGTTTATCAATTTTGTTGATTTTTGTCAAAAAAAACAGCTTTTGGTGTTGTTAATTCTTTCAATTGTTTTTCTCTTTTCTATTTCATTTAGTTTCAGCTCTAATTTTTATTATTTGTTTTCTTCTGGTGCCTGTGGGTTTCTTTTGTTGCTGTCTTTGTATTTGTTCAAGTTGTAGGGATAATTCTTTGATTTTGGCCCTTTTTTCTTTTTGGATATGTGCATTTATTGATATAAATTGGTCACTGAGCACCACTTTTGCTGTGTCCCAAAGGTTCTTATAGGAAGTCTTTTCATTCTCATTGGACCCTCCGAATTTCTTTATTCCATCCTTAATGTCTTTTATAATCCAGTCTTTTTTGACAGGGTATTGTTCATTTTCCAAGTGTTTGACTTCTTTTCCCGTTATTGATTTTCACTTTTATGGCTTTGTGGTCAGAGAAGATGCTTTGTAATATTTCAGTGTTTTGGATTCTGCTAAGCCTTGCTTTATGACCTAACGTGGTCTATTCTAGAGAATGTTCCATGTGCACTAGAAAAGAAAGTATACTTCGTTGCTGTTGGGTGGAGTGTTCTGTATATCTACGAGGTCAAGTTGGTTGATTGTGGCATTTAGATCCTCCGTGTCTTTATGGAGCTTCTTTCTGGATGTCCTGTCCTTCACCGAAAGTGGTGTGTTGAATTCTCCTACTATTATCGTGGAGCTGTCTATCTCACTTTTCAATGCTCATAGAGTTTTTTTTTTTTAATGTATCTTGCAGCCCTGTCATTGGGTGCATAAATATTTAATATGGTTATATCTTCTTGGTATATTGTCCCTTTAATCATTAGTGTCCTTCTTTATCCTTTGTGGTGGATTTAACTTTAAAGTCTATTTTGTCAGAAGTTAAAATTGCCACTCCTGCTCTTTTTTGATTGTTGTTTGCTTGATATATTTTTTTACATCCTTTGAATTTTAGTTTGCGTCTCTAAGTCTAAGGTGTGTCTCTTGTAGGCAGCATATAGATGGATCTTGTTTTTTAATCCATTCTGCCACTCTCTGTCTCTTTTTTGGTGCCTTGAGTCCATTTACGTTCAGGGTAATTATGGATAGATATGAATTTAGTGCTATCATGTCGATGTCTTTTTTTGTGTGTTGTTGACAGTTTCTTTTTCCCACTTGATTTTATGTGCTGAGTAGGTTTTCTTTATGTATTTTTCCTTCCTCATATTTGTTTTTGTTGATTTTGTTTCCGCTGAGTCTGTATTTTTCAACTGTATTTTATTTTGATGAGTAGGATAGTTTGTCTCCTTTGTGGTTACCTCATTATTTACCCCTATTTTTCTAAATTTAAAATTAACTTTTATTTCTTTGTATCACCATATCTTCCTCTCTATATGGAAGGTGTATGATTACATTTCTTTGTCCCTCCTTATTATTATAATGTTTTTCTTCTTTTATATAATAACATCGCCATTACCCCTGTGTTGGGCTTTTTTTTTTTTTTTAAATCTTGCTTTTTTTTTTTTATTTCCTTGTCTGAGTTGAGTTCTGGTTGCTCTGCCCAGTGTTCTAGTCTTGGGTTGATACCTGATATTACTGATCTTCTAACCAAAGTACTCCCTTTAGTATTTCTTGTAGTTTTGGTTTGGTTTTTACGAATTCCCTCAACTTGTTTTTATCTGGAAATGTCTTAATTTCACCTGCATATTTAAGAGACAGTTTTGATGGATATATGATTCTTGGCAGGCGATTTTTTTCCTTCAGTTTTTCAAATATGTCATGCCATTTGCCTTCTTGCCTGCATGGTTTCTGCTGAGTAGTCCGAGCTTATTCTTATTGGCTCTCCTTTGTAGGTGACTTTTCTTTTATCTCTGACTGCTCTTATAATTCTCTTTTTATCTTTGGTTTTGGCAAGCTTGATTATATGTCTTGGTGGCTTTCTTTTAAGATCTACGTTATGTGGAGTTTGATGAGCATCTTGGATAGATATCTTCTCATCTTTCACAATATCAGGGAAGTTCTCTGCCAACAAATCGTCAACAGTTTTCTCTGTTATCCTTTCTTGTTCCGGTACTCCAGTCACTCGTATGTTATTTATCTTGATACAGTCCTACATGATTCTTAAGGTTTCTTCATTTTTTTTTTTTTATTCAATTATCTGATTTTTCTTCAAATATGTTAGTGCCAAGTGATTCATCTTCTAGTTCAGAAATTCTATCTTCTACTTGCTCAATTCTGTTCCTCTGACTTTCTATTGAGTTATCTAATTCTGTAATTTTATCGTTAATCTTCTGAATTTCTGATTGCTGTCTGTCTTTGGTTTTTTCCTGCTTATTAAACTTTTCGTTATGTTCCTGAATAATCTTTTTATTTTCTTCAGTTGCTTTATCTGTGTGTTCCTTGGCTTGTTCTGCGTATTGCTTCATTTCATTCCTGATGTCTTGAAGGGTTCTGTATATTAAACTTTTGTACTCTGCATCTGGTAATTCCAGGAATGCACTTTCATGTAGACTATCCCTGGATTCTTTGTTTTGAGAGCCTATTGAGGTGATCATGGCCTGTTTCTTTATGTGACTTGATATTGACTGTTATCTCCGAGCCATCTATGTTATTGTATTTATGCTTGCTTACTGCTTTGTAGCTGCTTGCTTTGTTTTGTTTTGATATATCCCTATGGGTTGCTTGCGTGAGCTACCTTGATTATTTTCGCCTTTGGAGCGCTGGTGTCCTGTCCCCAGCAGGCTAGAGCTGTTATTAGGTATATCAGTCTAGGAGTCCATTT
Source organism: Loxodonta africana (assembly GCF_030014295.1). Classification (NCBI taxonomy): domain Eukaryota; kingdom Metazoa; phylum Chordata; class Mammalia; order Proboscidea; family Elephantidae; genus Loxodonta; species Loxodonta africana. Next base: position 188,817,402 of record NC_087345.1, read on the forward strand.
AGTTTTCTTGTATGAATTCAGCTCAGGTTTCCAGGTAGCTGATATCAAGTGTGTGGTACAGGCTCTGTCCTACAGTCTTCGAGGGGCAGGGGTGATTGGTGTTTATACCGGTATCTGTTTGCAGCAGAGGGTTACGCTCTGAACAAGGCAGGGGGCTGAGAACTGACCCTCAAGTGTCTCTGAGGAAAACACGTCTCTGTTCCCTAGAGTGTGCTGGCTCTGCACAGGGACCATGGGTAACCAAAGTTTTTGGTTGTAAGTACTGGGAGGTACCAGTTGTCTTTGGACCCCTGTCGTGGGTGGCTGGGTGACCTGAGTGGAGCTACCAGTCCTTAGGTCCCTGTCGTGGGTAGGTGAGGTCCTTGTTTAATAGGCAAAGCAATGTCAAACGTCAAACACCCACCTCTCCACCGCATAGCTGAAATGGTTGGAGTTTGCCAGCAAGGGCCTATTCTCCTGAAATAGGCCCACACAGGTCCATGCAGAAGGGAAAGGTGCTCAAGGTCCACGGACGGTTTATGCCTGGACAGGAGCCGCTTCTGTCCTGAGCTCCCCCGGTTAATGGAGCTAGCAAATTATCTTTTCCCCCCAGTTGCAAATTTTTTCCTTCCCCAAGGCCAGGAGGATGGCTGTAGGTGCTCACCAGGGTCTATCTCAGGCCCAGGGATTCAGCTTCAGCCACTGAATCTGGCTGGGGTGCGGGGGAGGTGCGTGTTAAAATATACACAAGTATTTAGCTTTTGCTGAGAGCGCGGTTCTCCTCAGGTTCCGGAGGTGTGAGTGGGCTGTGTGGCTGGTTGCTTCTCCCTGAGGAAGCTGCAGGCGGAATGCTAGTAGCAACCCTCCACTGCTGCTGCTGCTCTGGGAATTGTGCCTGAGGGCTCCCCACGATTCAGGGCTGGTAACTCCTCTCCACTTCTGAATGGCCTCTTTCTCCCCCACCTCAGTTCGTCGTCTAAACTTACCTTTGATGCTCAGGGCTCCCAGTGTATCACAAATATACTCCTTTCACTTGTTTTTTCAGTCCTTTTTTTTAAAGAGCGCTCATGGAAGTGTCTGTCTATTCCGCCATCTTGGCTCCGCCTCTCTGTAACTAAAATTTTTCTTGGCATTCTGAAATGAGGAAGTGGGTTAGGAAAAACTACAAAAGTTGGGTCAAGCAAGTAGCCTGACGGGGGCTGAGTTTTGCTAATTTTCCTCTTCTTGGTGTAGCTGGTATACTTCATGGACAGGTCTTGTGGCTTCAGAGAAATCTTTGCTCTGAAGGTGACCTCTAGAAACACCATGGCCCTTATATGTGGCCCTCATCTCCATGAGAGGTTTTGATTCACAGATTTTCAGGTCAGATCCTTTTATGTTCATTGCCTGATACAGACCCACAGTCCTGGGGTGATTTTTCTCATCTCATATTAAGACTGTTAGAAAGGAGATAGGCAGTTGTAGTTATGAGATAAAATGTTAAATGCTTCTGTTTTTGTCATCATATTTACCTGAAGGGTTTTCTGTGTGACAGGAAATTGATTTGTAAAATTAATTGTAATTCTCAGTATGTCCTTCTGTAATAGAGTATTTTTCTGGCATATTCGGCATTCTGGAGATTCTGACTGATCAAAATGTAATTTTATGATCTAGAAGCTATTGAACATAAAGATTGGAAAAGATGTGCATTATATTTCAGAATTTTCAGGCCAGAATGAGTTTTAAGAACTATGGGTAATTCCTTTAACATTTCAAAGGGAAAAAAATGATAATATTTGAAGTTGGAAATGATAGGAGATTTTATTTTGTACTGTGAGAAAATAAATTTCTGTTAAAGCCACTCGTGGTATTTCTGTTACAGCAGCACTAGAAAGGACGATGGATTTCCAATAAGGCTTTTTAACTCATTACACTGCAAGAGCCCTGTGCCTAGGTTGAGTGATGATGATTTCTGTGTTTGAAATAAAATATTATGTTTTTAATACATCTTAATAGGGATGCAGTTGGTTTAAACTGACATTGTATGTCATCTAGTTGAATCCGACTCATAGCGACCCTATGTGACAGGATATAACTGCCCCACAGTGTTTCCTAGGCTGTGACCTTTAGGGGAGCAAATCACCAGGTCTTTTCTCCTGCAGAGTGGCTGGAGGGTTCAAACTGCTAGCCTTTCGATCAGCGGCTGAGTGCTTAACAGTTGCACCACCAGGTCTCCTTTAAACTGAGAGGGACTGCCAGACTTTGTAAGTCGATTATTGAACTTGCTGTTCTTTTGTGTGTGAGTCAGTTTTTCTCTCTCTCTCTCTCTGGAGGGTGATTTGAAGACATAGACAATAATTATATTTATGGACCACTTTAATGGTTGTTGGAGCCCTGGTGGTGCAGTGGTTAAGAGGTTCAGCTGCTAACCAAAAGGTCGGCAGTTCAAATCTATCACCTGCTCCTTGAAAATTGTATGGGACAGTTCTCCTCTGTCCTGTAGGGTCACTATAAGTTGGAATCATTGGCAATGGGTTTTGAGGTTGGGGAGCTTAATAGTTGTTAACTTCTTGTGAGCTTTAGCCTTTATGTTGCTTCCAAGGCCGTGCTCTGATGTGTAGTCATCTTCAAGAGCCATTGCTGCCCAAAAGATAACCTCTGGCCCCAATGACAGGAAAGGGTCTTTACATTGAATCAACAGTGTGATTACTGATAATTTAGGAAGCTTCATGTAATTTTTTAAAAGAGATTTCTTCTAAGCCATAATTACTAATCTCGTTTCAAATTTATATTGCAGGTTACACAGACTGAAAATGGTTCTATTATAAAAAAATTTTTTAAATTGTACTTTAGATGGAGGTTTACAGAGCAAAGTATTTTCTCATTAAACAATGAATACACATATTGTTTTGTGACATTGGTTTCCAACCCCACAACATGTTAACACTCTCCTCTTCTCAACCCTGGTTTCCCCATTAACAGCTTTCCCTTTAGTCTTTTTTTGTTTTATGGACTTGTCTAATCTTTCGCTGAAGGGTAAACCTCAGGAGTGACTTGATTACTGAACTGTAAATGTGTCTGTCTGGAGCAAGGGAGAATGAATAAAATCAAAGACACATGGAAAGATTAGTCCAAAGGAGTAATGGACCACAACTACCACAGCCTCCACCAAACTGAGTCCAGTAAAAGTAGATGGTGCCTGGCTACCACCACTGACTGCTCTGACAAGTATCACAGTACAGGGTCCTGGACAGAGCCGGAGAAAAATGTAGAACAAAACTCTAACTCACACACAAAAAGACCAGACTTACCCTGAGAGTGTGGCCCCTGGACAGTCTTATAGCTCAGTAATGAAGTCTCTGTTTTTTATCATTTCTAAGGGAAATGATAAAACAGAAAATTGAATTCTCTTTGACCACAATTGCAGAGTTGAAAAATGTTTTAAAGTGAAAATCCTAGAATCACATGGGAATATCTGATATATTTGATATATATGAAGCTTAGGGGCAGGTGCTCCTTGGAAACTCTATGGGACAGTCCTACTCTGTCCTATAGGGTTGCTATGAGTCGGAATTGACTTGATGGCACTGGGTTTGGTTTTTGGTTGAAGCTTAGAGGATGTAAAGGTGAAATTCACGTGCATTGAATGTTTAATATTTTAAAATATGGTATGATGCCTCTTGATTTTTAAAAAGGTGTTTGGAATTTTTGCATTGAAGCAAAGCGGAAGTGTAGTTGGGTTTCCTGTGCTGACGTTGAAATGTGCATGACTTCTATAATGTTCATGACCTAGTCCTGCATTTCCACAACATGGGCATGCAGACTTGCCGAGAAATCTGACCACCCACTAAGTAGCTGTTCCTGTGAGATAATACCTTGGAGTCTCAGCTTACTATGTCAAGAACAAACTTCTATCCCTAGGCATTGCGTGGTTCTGCGGGATTTCTTTTTATTGAATTGTCATTGACTTGGGAGGGGTAAGGAGGAGAGAGGACACTTACTTTCCCTACCCTGAAAGAGATTTACTCCACAACCAGAGTAGTGCTTCCAGCCAGTGGCAAATTCATGTGCATTTCCCAGCCTGGGTGACGTTTTGACACCTGATGATGTGGCAGCATGTTTAGATGATAAGGAAAATCCCCGATCACAACAGTAACATCTGTTTTCTTCTGGCAAGAGAGACATTTTCCCACTCAGCACAAAGCGGACTGGCTGTTTGCAGCAGCCTCATAAGTAGAAGATTAAAGTTATAATTAAAAAAAGGGAAAGTAATTCCTTATGGTATTCTTCTTATATAACCTTTTAGATAGTGAGTTTTACTATATTAAATTATTTCTTGTCATTAGCATTTTTAATAATTACTAGAATTTTGCATATTGGTACTGCTGATAAGACTTTTATAAGAATAAAGACATTGATTTCATTATGAAATTAAATAGATTTAAGACAACATTTTCCAATTGATTATAAGTGTTGCTCTAATTTGATGTGAAAATATTAATGGCAATAAAATTTCATGGAATGGTTTTCCCTTTTTTAGGCTTTCAAATACAGATGCTGCAAATACACCTGATTTAAAAGAATGTATACAGACTTGTCTGTTGTTGCTAGGTGCCTTCAAGTTGTTTCCAGCTCATAGCGACCCTGTGACAACAGAAGGAAACACTGCTTGGTCCTGTGCCATCCTCACAGTCGCTGCTATGTTTGAGCCCATTGTTGCAGCCACTGTGTCAGTCCATCTTGTTGAGGGTCTTCCTTTTTTACACTGACCCTCTACTTTACCAAGCATGATATCCTTCTTCAGCGAATGGTCCCTCCTGATAACACGTCCAAAGTACGGGAGACCGGTCTTGGTAATCTCGCTTCCAAGGAGCACTCTGGCTGTACTTCTTGCCAGACAGATTTGTTTGTTCTTCTGGCAGTCCATGGTATCTTCAGTATTCTTTGCCAAAACCATAATTCAAAGGCATCAATTCTTCAGTCTTCCTTATTCATTGTCCAGCTTTCGCATGCATATGAGGCGATTGAAAAATACCGTGACTTGGGCCAGGTGTGTCATAGTTCCTTAAGCTGACATCTTTGCTTTTTATCACTTTAAAGAGGTCTTTTGCAATGGATTTGTCCAATGCCATGTGTTGTTTAATTTCTCGACTGCTGCTTCCATGGGTGTTGATTGTGGATCCAAGTGAAGTGAAATCATTGACAGCTTCACTATTTTCTCTCTTTATCACAATGTTGTTTATTAGTCCAGTTTGAGGATTCTTTTCTTTATGTTGAGTGCAATCCATTCTGAATGCTGTAGTTTTTGATCTTCATCAATAAGTGCTTCAAGTCCTCTTTGCTTTCAGCAAGCAAGGTGGTGTCATCTGCGTATCACAGGTTGTTAATGAGCCTTTCTTCAATCTTAATGCCACGTTCTTCTTCACATAGTCCAGCTTCTCAGATTATTTGCTCAGCATGCAGGTTTAATAAGTATGGTGAAAGGATACAGCCCTGACACACACCTTTCCTGATTTTAAAGCATGCGTGTATCCCCTTGTTCTCTATGAACGACTGACTGCCTCTTGGTCTATGTACAGGTTCTGCAATGAAATGTTCTAGAATTCTCATCGTTTGTAATGTTATCCATACTTTGCTATGATCTACACATTCGGATGCCTTTGCAGTAAGATACAGGTGAACATCTTTCTGGTATTCTCTGCTTTCAGCCAAGATCCATCTGACATCAGCAGTGATATCTCTTGTTCCCTGTCCTCTTCTGAATGTGGCTTGAATTTCTGGCAGCTCCTGTCGATGTACTGCTGCAACTGTTTTTAATTATCTTCAGCAAAATTTTACTTGCATGTGATATTAATGATATTGTTTGACAATTTCTGCATTCTGTTGAATCACCTTCCTTTGGAATGGGCACAAATATAGATTTCTTCCAGTTGGCCAGATAGCTCTCCTCCAAATTTGTTGGCATAGACAGGTGAGCACCTCCAGTGCTTCATCCATTTGTTGAAATATCTCAATTTGTATTCCCTCAATTCCTGTAGCCTTGTTTTTCACCATTGCCTTCAGTGTAGCTTAAACTTCTTTAAAAACTGTCATGGATTGAACTGTTTCCTGCCCAAAATGTCTATCAACTTTACTACGTCATAATTCCTAGTATTGTGTGATTGTTCTCCATTTTGTCATCTGATGTGATTTACCTATGTGTTGTAAATCTTATTCTATAATGTTAATGAGAGGATTAGAGGCAGTTATGTTAATGAGGCAGAAGTCAATCTACAAGATTATGTTGTGTCTTCTGCCAATCTCTTGATATAAGAGAGAAGAGAGCAGAGGGACAGGGGGACCTCATAACACCAAGAAACAAGAGCCAGAAGAACGGCTCGTCCTTTGGACCCAGGGCCCCTGCACTGAGGAGCTCCTTGACTTGGGAAGATTAATGACAAGGACCTTCCCCCAGAGCCAACAGAGAGAGAAAGCCTTCCCTTGGAACTGGCAACCTGAATTCAGACTTCTAGTGTCCTAGACTGTGAGAATAAATTTCTCTTTGTTAAAGCCATCTACATGTGGTATTTCTGTTATATTAGCACTAGATGATGAAGACAAATACCATAGGTTCCTGATCATATGCTACCTCCAGAAATGGTTGAATGTTGACCAATTATTTTTGGTATAGTAACTCTGTGTATTCCTTCCAGCTTCTTTTGATCCATCCTGGGTGGTTTAATATTTTGCCTATTAAAAATACCAAACCTGTTGCCATCAAGTCAATTCTGACTCACAGAGACCCTATAGGAGAAAAGAGTTCCTCCATAGGGTTTCCGAGAAGCTGCTGGTGGATTAGAACTGTGGATTGTTTGGTTAGCAGTTGAACTCTTAGCCACTGCACCACCAGAGTTCTTACAATCAGGTACCTCTAAAAGTAAATCGTCTAATCACTTAGTTGCTGCATTGTTCAGTATTTTGCTGTAGGAACCTTCAGGATTACAACTCAAGGCTTCCATTTTCTCTTCAGTTCTTTCAGCTTGAGAAATACTGAGCATGTTCTTCCCTTTTGGTTTTCTAACTCTGGGTCTCTGCACATTTCATTGTAATACTTTGTTTTTTTGGAGGCACCCTTTGAAATCTGTTCAGCTTTTTCACTTCATCATTTCTTCAATTCCCTCTAATTACTCTACGTTCACGAGTAAGTTTCAAAGTCTCTTCTGCCATCCATTTTCATCTTTTCTTTGTTTCCTTTCTTTTTAATGACCTTTCGCTTTCTTCATGTATGATACCCTGATGTCATCACAACTTGTTTGGTCTTCTGTCACTAGTATTCACTGTGTCAAATCTATTCTTGAGATGTTTTCTAAATTCAGGTGGGATATATTCAAGGTCATATTTTGGTTCTCAGGGACTTGTTTTAGTTTTCTTCAGCTTCACTTTAAACTTCCCACACTTAAGAACCTAGCTGATAACCAAAAAAAAGTCCGCAATTCAAATCCACCAGCCGCTCCTTGGAAACACTATGGGGCAGTTCTGCTCTGTCCCGTAGGGTCACTATGAGTCAACACTGACTTGACAGCAACGGGTTCGGTTTGGTTTTTCGATATGAACAATTGATGGTCTGTTCCACAGTCAGCCCAACAATATCGAGCTTTTCCATCGTGTCTTTCCACAGATGTAGTCAGTTTGATTCCTGTGTTTTCCATCTGGTGAAGTCCACATGTATAGTCACTGTTTATGTTCTTGAAAAAAGATTTTTGCAACGAATAAGTCCTTGGTCTTGCAAAATCCTATCTGAGATCTCTGGAGTTGTTTCTGTCACCAAGTCTGCATTTTCCAACTACTAATCCTTCTTCGTTTCCAACTTTTGCATTCCAATCACCATCTTGATTTGCATTTTTGATCAATTTCAGACTGTAGATGTTGGTAAAAATCTTCAGTTTCCTCATCTTTGGCCTTAGTGGTTGGTGTGTAAATTTGAATAATAGCTGTATTAGTTGATCTTCCTTGTAGGCGTATGGATATTATTCTATCACTGACAGTGTTGTACTTCAGGATAGATCTTGAAATGTTCTTTTTGACGATGAACGTGATGCCATTCCTCTACAATTTGTCATTCTTGGCATAGTAGACTTTGTGATTGTCCAATTCAAAATGGCCGATGCCGGTCCATTTTGCTCACTAACACCTGGAATATCAATCTTTTTCATACCGTTTCATTTTTGACAACCTCCAATTTTGCTACATTCATATTTCTTACTGTCCACGTTCCAGTTATTAATGGAAGTTTGCTTCTGTCTCTTCCCATTTTGAGTCGTGTCACATCAGCAAATGAAGGTCCTGAAAGCTTTACTCCATCCACGTCATTAAGATCGACTGTACTTTGTGGGGGCAGCTCTTCCCCAGTCGTATTTCGAGTGCTTTCCAGCCTGAGGGGCTCATCTTCTGGCACTGTATCAAACAATGTTCTATTGTTATTCCTAAGGTTTTTATTGGCTAATTGTTTTCAGTAGTAGACTGTGAGGTCCTTCCTCCTAGTCTGTCTTAGTCTGGAAGCTCAGTTGAAACCTGTCTACCATGGGTGACCCTGCTGGCATTTGAATACCAGTGGCATAGCTTCCAGCATCATGGCAACACACAAGCCACCACAGTATGCAAACTGCCAAATATGTGCTGGAAAGTCTTACGAAGACATAGTTAAAATGACCATAGTTTTGAAAATCACTTACATAAAAATGAAAAATTTCAAACTGAATAGAATGCAGTATATAAAATTTAACTGGAGACATGTATATTTATACAGTGAAATAGAAAGTGTACTTCATGATATGACATATATCAATATACTCACACCATAAATAGAAGATCACAGCTTTCCATGACTGTACGCTTTGTAATGCACTTGATCCAAACTTTGGGCGGAATTGATGGAAAGAACATGGCTGAAATTCTAATAGGACTTGCATGATGTTATCAATAAGATAATATATATGAGTCGGACTCAACTTGTCGACACAATAACAGCAACAACATAGCAATTAGTATTATATTTTAGAATTTTTTTCTCATAAGTGATAATGACGTAAGATTACTGCAGGTTACTAGACTTTGATATGTAACAAATTAATTAACATATATATTTATTATTGACTTTACCATAACACTGTTGGATTAGGAAACCCTTTGTTATGCGATGCTATTGTCAGTTTTGTTTTTCTTCTCCATTAACTGCTCAAAGTTAATTCTACAAATATAAAATTATAGAACATTCCAGGTGCGGTTAAAAAGAAGCAACCATTTAATGTTTAGCCATTATCTGCCTCAATACGAGTATTACGTGACGCCCTGCCGTGTGAATTAATGTCACAGTTGGATGCAGTATATTATCACATACCTGCCATAGATGGAAAAATGAAACACTGTTTTTTTTAGATGCAGGTGGAAATAGTTACATTTTCCACAGACACTGTGTATTCTAAGTGTGACATTAAATCCAAGTTGGCATGAAACAATGGTATATATACATCTTTAAGTACAAATCCGAAAATATAGTTAATGCATTTCTGTGAAATTATGTTTCACTGGTGTTTGTCTGAAACCTTTTAAAAAACGATTCTTTTTCTAATTAAGAAAGTGACAAATGTTCTTTTAAAGTTCTCGGATTCTGAAACCATGTGAAGATAGTAAACATAAAAATATTTAAGGAAGAGCTGTCTGGGTTGGTGTCAGCTACAGTGCCAGGTGCTTGGGTTTAGAGGTGAGTGGTCACTTTCTGTCCAGGTTTCACATGATAGTGGAAGTAGCGATTTTAAACATCAACTAAATTATAAGTTAGAGCTGCAACCAAAAGTAAAATCAGAAAATAGTGGTAAAAAAAAAAAAGCATGACAACATTACTTAAACTGAGAATCAGGGAATTCGAACTACTCTTTGAATAATGGCAAGTATTTTTATGGAAGAAATGTTATTGGCTGGTCTGCTTCAGAAAAAGTGTGAATAAAGATCTAGAGGTGCATGTGGCCCAGCGTGAATAAAGGTCTAGAGGTGCGTGTGGCACAGCGTGAGTGAAGATCTAGAGGTGCGTGTGGCGCAGCGTGAGTGAAGATCTAGAGGTGCGTGTGGCGCAGCGTGAGTGAAGATCTGGAGGTGCGTGTGGCGCAGCGTGAGTGAAGATCTGGAGGTGCGTGTGGCGCAGCGTGAGTGAAGATCTGGAGGTGCGTGTGGCGCAGCGTGAGTGAAGATCTGGAGGTGCGTGTGTCGCAGCGTGAGTGAAGATCTGGAGGTGCGTGTGGCGCAGCGTGAGTGAAGATCTGGAGGTGCGTGTGTCGCAGCGTGAGTGAAGATCTGGAGGTGCGTGTGGCGCAGCGTGAGTGAAGATCTGGAGGTGCGTGTGGCGCAGCGTGAGTGAAGATCTGGAGGTGCGTGTGGCGCAGCGTGAGTGAAGATCTGGAGGTGCGTGTGGCGCAGCGTGAGTGAAGATCTGGAGGTGCGTGTGGCGCAGCGTGAGTGAAGATCTGGAGGTGCGTGTGGCGCAGCGTGAGTGAAGATCTGGAGGTGCGTGTGGCGCAGCGTGAGTGAAGATCTGGAGGTGCGTGTGGCGCAGCGTGAGTGAAGATCTGGAGGTGCGTGTGGCGCAGCGTGAGTAAAGATCTAGAGGTATGTGTGGCGCAGCGTGAATAAAGATCTAGAGGTGTGTGTGGTGCAGCGAGCACACTTGCCCAAATGTTACCCTGGTCTCCTTACAGTGTTTGGCACAGGTGTGATGTGACTCAGTATCAGTTTTCGAAAAAATACTGAGTCAGGAAGCAATGTAGAGAACTGCTGGGGAAGATAAGGCTTGAGCCAGAATTCTGTTAGAAAGCTGTTGTAATGGTTTTAGAGGAGTGATAATTTGGTCTTGAACTAGGGTGATGGCCACGGAGTGAAATGTTGGCAAAGAACATTGAATCAACAAGACTTAGCAACTGTGGAGATGAAAGAAGAAAGAAAGAGATGGAGATGATTTTTAACATTTTGTTAAGGCTAGGTCAGTTGATGTAGGAGATGAGGTCAGTTGATGTAGGAGATGAGTTTCATTTCAGTTCTATTGGATTTGAGGTATTATTGAGACATCTTGTTAGGAATTTTGATCTTGTGTTCAGGAAAAAGGTTGTCGTTGGTGACTTGTGCCTAAAGTTGTCAGGACAGAAGTATTTGACATTGTACTTTTTTTTTGAGCTTTTCCTGGGGGACTGTTGTGAGCAGTTCGTACATAGAGCCAATGAGGCCCATTTAAGGGAAAAAGAATAATGAGAAGGAACAAAGGAGTACCAGTAGCATACTGGGTTCTAGGAACCATGAGAAGTGAGGGTTTTGTAGCATCTGATCTCTTAATTTTGTAGATATATTTTTCCCTTCCAAGTGATATTTTGGCACTATGCAAACATCTAGTTTCCTACCAGCTTTTCACCTAACAGTTTTTTTTATCCTTGCCTGAATGAATTATTTCATTAGGAACTTGAAAATAGTGATGTGTCTATTATTTATTCTACTTCCATTACTTGGCAGTCTTTTGAAAAGACAAGCTTCCCCTTATCAACTGGCACTGATTGATTTCTCTAAAATGCAGTTCCTACTGAAAAAGCAGGATACAATTTTAATACTTTTCTGTTTAATAATTAATTTCAAAGTAAGGCATTGCTGTAATAATGACCTCCAATGGTAGATAATGAATATAAAAGCCAAACCCTTAGTCAGTGGTAGTCCCAAGATCCCTGCCATAAAAAGGTGTTCTTGTTTTCCTCCACATCTCTCTAATAAGGCATTTAAGGCTCTGTCATTAGTTTCTCTACCCTTGGTAACTTTACTTTTTTTTCTTGCCATTGTGTTTATTGTCTGTGATGTGAAATAATATTTCTTTTCCTTTGTTCTAAATTTGTCGTGCTCAAGTTTGAGGAAGAGGCTCTTAGTATTTTTTGGAGTTCCAGGGTGGTGCAAGTAGTTAACATGCTCAGCTACTAACAAAGGCTTGGTGATCTACTTCTGAAAAAATCAGTTATTGAAAACACTATGGAGCACAGTTATACTCTGACACACATGGGGTTGCCATTGACTCAATGGTAGCATATTTTCCTTGACATTTTGAGATTTAAAAAAAAAAAAAAAAAAAACGTTATCTTTTCCGACTCATAGCAGTCCTATGGGACAGAGTAGACCTGCCTCATGGGGTTTCCAAGCAGTGGCTGGTGGATTCAAACTGCCAACCTTTTGGTTAGCAGCCGAGTTCTTAACCACCGTGTCACCAGGGCTCCATTTTGAGATTAGGTGAGCTTTATTTTCTTTATTCTTGTTGTACATATATACATATATTATAACAGCCATTGCCACTTCAGTGTTTGTCAGTTGTACAATTTAGTGATATCAATCACATTAATAATTTTTGCAACCACCACCCATAATTGCTGCCAAATTTCCCATCACCATGCAAGGTCCGTCCATAGTCCCTGTGTTTAGAGTAGTATCTCTATCTTACCAGCATTTTTCTTGCTCTTATAGTTCTAGTACAGCTTTCTTGAGAGGTAGTGGGCAGAGATGTGTGAAGTTTTTCTAGTAAAAAACGTTTACTTGCTGCTGAAGTTTAATTGTGACTTTTAAAGCTTTTATTTTTACAACTTAATTCTTTTGTAAAGAAAGTTTATGAAGCTTATGTCAAAATTTATATTGGTAAATGTTCATAGACATAGGTCCAGTAGTATTCATTTTTAAGTTTTATTCTCTGAGAGAACTTGTGAAGCAAAAGAAAGCAGTGTCCTCGTCTACAACTAAAGTCTATGCAATGGAAACATATCGTCTTGTACTTTTTCTGTTCACATGTTTGTGTTTGTTGGAAAAATCGCACTGATTAAGGTTAGGGTTGCACAGCCAATATTGTAATTGTTATCAATAAGTTGTACACCTGTAAAAAGTTGAACTGACAAAAGTCGTGTGATACGTATATTAAAAAAAAAAAAAAAAAACCTGTTGAGCCTGCTGTGTACAACCAAAAACCTCATGGAATTTGGTTTCTTGGTTTGGAGGTTTCGGGTCATGGTTTCATGGGACGTCACAGGTAATTGGCCTAATAATGTGTTTAGTGCTTTTGTTTTATATCCTAGTTTGTTGCATTGTTCCTGGGGCCTTTAAAGCTTGCAAGAGGCCATTCAAGGCACAGTTGGTTTCTGTTCACCTGTTGGCAGCAGAGGAAGAAGGAGAGTCAGTAATGGGAGGAGGATATGGTATGTGTGGCTAATTGCCTCCATGAACAACTGCCTCCTCTGCCGTGAGAACAGAAGAGCTGGATGGGGTCTGGCCACCATTACTGAACATTTTGATCAAAGATTCCATAGAAGAATCCTGATCAAAAGGGAAAAATGTACAACAGAATTTCAAATTGTCATGGACTGCAGACTTTCTGGAACCAAAGGGGCTGGATGAATCTCTGAAACCATTTCCCTGAGATTTTCTTTAGAACTTAAGCCCGGAATATCCCCTGAAATGTTTTTAAAACCAAACAATAGTAAAGAATGTCTGCCTTGAGCTTTGTGCTCTTTTAAGATCCATTTACTTGGGATCAAGTTGATAACAGGAACTCGAAAGATCAGATAGGAAACAGAGGGGAGACAGTGAGTTTATGTTAATGGGGAAAGAACAACTCAGAAAAGGAGGGTGAAAATGATTGCATGACTCAAAGAATGTAATCAGTGTCACTAAATGGTACAGGTAGAAACAGTTGAAAATGGTGTATGTTTTGCTGTGGATATTCTCAACAACAAAACAAAATTAGATTAAAAAAGAAAAGTATGGTTTAAATAATGAAGAATCATATATGCAATATTCAGCCAAGCTATTCTTAACATTATTAATGAGAATATTTCAGTATTGCTTCTAAGATTGGGTACTGATATAAGTGGGCCTAATGGAGGGTTAACATTTTAATTTGTTCTTGTAGGAGATATTTAGATTTCAGTTATTGTACTAAAAATTTTGTCTCCCTTCCTTTATCCTAGCTTTCTATTTATACTTAAAAAATTATACATAGAACATCAAAATTAAGTTTTACTGTCCCAAAGCCAAAGATGTTGTTATAAGTTGTTATTTGAAAGAAGACTCCAATAGCATGGTGTAGTGGTTAAGAGCTACAGCTGCTAACCTAAAAAGGTTGGCAGTTCGAATCCACCATCCTCTCCTTGGAAACTCTATGGGGTGATTCTACTCTGTCCTATACGGTTGCTGTCAGTTGGGATCACCTTGATGGCAATGGGTATGGGGGGAGTATTAAATGAATATTTATCAACGAGGTAGGTTTCTGTGTAAAGACATCACTTGTCATAAGCGTGCCCAAGTGAACAATTATGCATCTATTATGTACCAAGTGTAGGGATAGGCTGATGTCTTCCTGTTTTTTTTACTTGATAATATTTAAATTAATGCTTACATCTAGCTTGTGAAGTAGGTACCAAAACAGATCCAGAGAGGCCTAACTATCATGTCCAAAGTCACAGAACTAGAAGGATCCAAATAAGAAGCAAATTCATTTGTTTTCCTTGTTGTAAACGTTTGTGGTGAATTGTAGAAGATACTTCATAGTACAATTGTGGAATTGGAAAGAAGACGTTTCTCACATTGTTGGTGTACGTTCTTGGCTTGGGGAGATGGCAGGAGTGCAGAGCAGTGTTTTGTCTATTGTGTGGATGCATGTGTGGCATCCAACTTCCCTGATATAGTCATTAGTCTCTGTTCTCCTAAGCACATGACTACGTTTCTGAGGTCTAGTCTGGGAGGAATTTCCTCAGTCAGCTCTTTTGTATAGGCTTGGAGAAATATTTTAAATATGTAGAAACATTTCTCTGTGATTTTTGAAAAACCAGTTGCATCGTTAATTTGCAACGTCTGTGTTTTTTCAAAACACCTTTTTGTTTCTTTTTGAATAGAAAGATGAAAACTACCGAAGCCTCCCACGGGATACTAGTAACTGGTCTAACCAATTTCAGAGAGACAATGCTCGCTCCTCTCTGAGTGCCAGTCATCCGATGGTGGACAAGTGGCTGGAGAAGCAAGAGCAGGTAACAGAAATGAATCTTTACAAACGTGGCATTGGTGTAATATCCTAGCCCACACCCCAAAAATGTTTTCCCTCTAACAATGATGAGTGAAGGGAAATTATTCTAACAAACTTCAGTTAAGTACCAGGCGTATGTTAGAGTCACCTAACAAATTCAGAATATTTCTGTGGGGGTCCTTGATCAAGATTTCTTATGAGCATTATGAATATTTACTGTCAATTCTGAAGGAATCATGACTTTTAAGTTTATACTGTTGCTGAGGCATAGTTATTTGGCAGTGAATAATAAAGTTAGTGAATAAATTTTCAAGGCTGCCTGTGGCCTCTTCTTTCATGGACAATAACTCAAAGGCTCTGAAGAAGCAAATTCAAATTTCTACTGTTCCTGACTTCATCTTAGGAGAGAAACATATGAAATTGTGGTTTTTCAGAATTTATATTATTTCGTTAGGATTGAGGACTTCTACTTTCAGAAATATCAAGGACCTAGTTTAGGTTTGTAAGTATTTGGAGTTGACTCGTTCACTCTGCGTTGTAGCCACCTGCAATTAATGGACTCAGAATTGTTCACCTCTCAGTAGGCATAACTGCTTCTTGTCTTAGGAAGAATGACTGTTCGCACAGTGGCTACATCACTGTTAGAGAAGCGAATTGCTTTAGTTTCATATGAAGACTTACGAAGTTAATAGGAAGATTTTGATGTCTAAAATACAAATTATTCCAGTGTTGCTTTTTAAAAGTCATGTTTTTATTGTTAATCACAGTGTTTTTTTTTTTTTTTTTTTTTTTTGCGGTTGGGGCTCCAGCATGTTCTTTGTAATTTTAATAGTTTTGATATTAAAAACACACAAACTTGGTTACTTGGTCACTTGGTTATTTTCTTAAAGAAGTTCCTATAGATGGAATACTAGGTGAGTACTCAGGGAAAGAACGTTTTGTTGTTTATCTGCTTTAGCAATTTTTGAAATTATTATTAATTCCGTTGCCTAAATATTAGAATAGCTGTTTTTCAATTTAGGTATCAGTGGAGCGAAATCATAAGTATTTTACTTACTGCATCTCAGTCCATATTTTATACTGCCAATCTCCTAAAATAATTTTGTGTATGGGTGATGTGGAAGTATGAAACACCAATAGAAAAAGACAGCTTGCCTTTGACACTATTGATGATATGGGAGGTATAATGATTTTTCTCATGTAGTAATTGCACCTGGGTAGTGCAAATGATTGATGCATTTGGCTGCTAACTGAAAGGTTGGAAGTTTGAATCCACTCAGAGGCAGCTCAGAAGAAAGGTCCGGTAATCTTCCAAAAAATGAGCTGTTGAAAACCCTACGGAGCATAGCTCTACTGTTGTCATGATGCAAGGTCAGCATGAGGACGCCTGGTTAATTGTTAGCATGTAAATATTGTGTGATGAAAATAATTTTTTTTAAATAAATGGGAGTCCTACTTAGGAAACACAATTTTCTCAAAATTGCACCGTATTTTTAAACTAATTGATACTATTATGATCACTTCAAAATTAATGTTTTATGATTTAGGTATTTTACTGTGTGCCCTGGAAGTCAGACTGGCTGGTTGTTCCTATTAGCTATTTACTGTATATGAATGAGATTTGTGCATGTTACTAAATTTGTTCAGACCTCAGTTTACTCATCTATCAGATGGGAATAATCGTAGAACTTGCCTCGTAGAAATAACTGCTTCCTGTCTTGGAAAGAAGGACTATTTGCAAAATTGTGATATAATACCCACAAAAGGTTTATAATTATACCTGCTACCTGGAAGCACTCAATGTATCTTAACAGATTAGTTACAAAAAAATTGGCTGCTCATAACAGAAACTCTAACTAAAAGCAGATTAAATAATTATGAAGACTTACAGTTCATATAAGAAGTCAGGCGGTAGGGAAGGCTTAGTGACAACGTTGAGGAGCCACGTCTCTGTCTTCTCACCAAGCCACCCCACAGCACCTGGGTGTTTTTCCTCAAGCTAGACTTACCTGCCAAAGCTCCAGCCATTGCATCCTAACATGGCTGGAAGGGGCACCGGGCCTTTTTCTTCTTTATGGCTCTTTTTGAAATAAATAAACCTTTCTCACAAGCCCCCCAGCAGATGCCCTCTCGTGTTTTGTTAACCAGAATTGCCTTATGTGGCCATTTCTGCCTCAAAGGTAGTGAAATCATCAGAGTTGGTTTCCACTAATGAGTTTAACCCCCTGGAGCTGACAGGTGGGGGTGGCTCACCTTCCTGGAAACACACGATTGAACATGCCTGGAACAAAATTGGGGTTCTGTTAAAGCAAGGAGGGTGGCGACAGTGGCGGTGGGGATGGCAATCAACAGTTAGCTAAATATGACAATTTTTTAATGCAAGATTAGGAGAAAAGCTTGGCAGCCCAGAGTTCCTAAAATATACTTAGATATGTTATAAAGATATGATTTATTGCAGTTGTAGATCTCTTTTTAAGAAAGTAATGTAGTTCTGCTTTGTACTTTGGGCTATAAGACAGTCGCTTTTTATGTAAAAGTGATTGCATTGAGAATCCACACAAACACTTTTTTCTAAAAATTGAGTCTTGATTTGTTCTGTTGAAGTTATTTGAAGTATTATAACCTGCTTAAACAGGTTTTTTTTTTTCTTCTCAAAGCACGTACTCTTACTACCTCAGTCTGTGTAGGTAACGTTAGCTAAATGATTGCTAAAAAAGCTGTTCTTCCTGACGTAAGTTTAAAAAATGATGATCCATTCACTAAGTTCGATGTTGAGACTGCTTTTACTTGGAGCAGTAGAAGCCATTGCTAATTTCAATCAGCAGCGTAATTAATTAGCCTGAAAACTACTTAACAAGGCAAGAACAGCAGAAGAAAACCCATTAAAATACTATTTTAAAAAATGGGCTAGAGATAAGCAGTACAGTGTTTGGCCAAAAGAGGAGCAATAGGTATGCTGGATACTGTGGGAAATCTGGTTTAGAGATTCTCATTTAATTGCAGATTTATTCTGTTAAATATTCCTTGTGCGTCATCTGACGTGGATGGGTGATGTCTCTTCTGGGCTTTTTTTTCTCCTGAGTTTTTGCCATTAAAAATATAAAAAAGAGGATGGCATCACATAGATTAAAGAGTGCGTATATGGTTTAAAAAAAAAAAAATCAGCCCCCTGCCTTTACTCTTTGGGTTCCGCAGGGTGGAACCGATGGCTCTCTTGCTTTAGTTATGCCAGCTAGACTGAAGAGGTCAACAGAGTTCTAGATTTTATATGCCTCCGGTGGGTTTGTTTTGCTCTGTTTCCTCCTAGAGTGCTTGTCTCTCATTATCTTTGTTCTTGAAGGAAATTATGACCACATCAGCTTTACCAGTGGAAATAAACATTAGAGATGAAAAGGACAAAGGACTGCTAGATTGCTGAGCTAGCAGGTACCTTAGGCGCTGAGGGGGTCTTAACACTTTCTGTGAGATTGATACATTCAGGGATATTGAAACTTCTTTCCCTCTGTCAGAATTATCAGTAAGTTTTACTTCTGTCAAAAAAGGTGGGTGATGTATCTTGTTAGAACTCTGTATCCAGGAGCCACTTGAGGCCAAACTTGAAATGATTTCTAGAAATAACCGCCTTGCTTTGCAGTGACTAATTCAGCTTGCTCAGATAGAATAGCCTATAGCCGAGTCCTGCATCAGACGTCGTCAGACAAGGTAGAGCGCCCTTTTCTTGGGTCAGTCTGTGACTTCCTTTTCTTCTGGGAGATCTCAGTCCAAACACAAAAGGAATTGAGAACAAAATGGGTTGTTGTTGAAAATATATTACCTTCAAAACGCTTCTGCATTCCTGCTGTTTTAACTCTGAAGTCCAAGAAACAAAAAGGGTAGCAGAATTCTTAGTTTTGATGTTTGACACGTTTTAAAAAGTTTGGGGTCCTCTTAACACTTCCCATTTCCCTGGCTCTGAGTAGACTATAATGTAATATTGGCAGATAATAGATCATAAGCTGACTTTGTTCTTATATCCTCACACTTTATTGCAACTAATAAATCCCACAAAGGAGGAAGCTGGGCTTTACAAGACTGGAAGAATTTAGGAGCAGAAAGCAGAGGGACCTTCAGGGAAACATAAGCTAATTGGGAGCCTGCCATTTTCACTGCCTCGTCTTGGTGGAGAGGCCTGCACCCAATTAGCAGAAACGCCGAGGAGGTAAGAGGTGCCTCCCCGCCACTTAAGCTTTGTTACAGGGGAGTGACTGCCCTGACCTTTAGAGAAAAACCTGTTTTAGGGTCCTTGCTTGCAAGCAAAAGCTCCATCTAATTGGCAGATCCTGCTGAAGGATGCCAACTCTGAGTAAACTGCCTTAAAGGTGTGGTGACAGCAGGCTTCAGATGTGGTGCCAGATGTGCCATGCCCTCTGCTTGGCACCCTGGACTGCCAGAAAGAGTTCCACAGCCCAGCATCGAAGGCGTAGCGCCAGACGTTTTAGGAGCAATAACAGTGCTGCTTTTTTTTTATTTTCTTATTTCATGCACTTTTGTCATGATCCCCAGCCATTACGGTCCTGCCTCATACTTGTTTTCTTCATAGAGAAGAAACATTCCTGGCCTCTGATCATTTGTTCCTTTTAAAATGAAGGTTACTACCTCATGGAGAGGCTTGTACTTTAGCCTGCATTTGTATAGTCCTAGCTGGCTAAGAGCTCCGCTGCTAACCAACAGGCTGGCAGTCTGAATCCACCAGCCGATCCTTGGGCACCCTATGGGGCAGTTCTACTCTGTTCTGTAGGGTTCCGATGAGTTGGAATCAACTCAACAGCAGCTAATAGCAGCAACAGTTATATGTTAAATGAAAACACTTATATATTAAAAAAATGCTAGAGAATAAGTGTCATGATTTGCCTTATTCTCAAAAAAGGACAGTTGGAAATTGCTTATACTGATACTTTTTAAATGTTCAAAAATGTTTATACATTATAAACACAATATTCAGATGATACATAGTACACATGTTCCTGAATCATGAAAAAAGGGAATTTCTATGAAAATGTTTTTTTTATTTTTCATTGTAATTTGATTAAGGGCAAAATATTGAAGGTCTAGCACTAAAGTGCATTAAAAAAATTAGAGACGATTTTAGTTGTGAGTAATTAAGCATACGGTAATGAGGAAACATTCTTAAGCCTGTGTCCCCAGGTTTTACATTGGGGAAGTTTAAAAAAAAAAATGTTTTTTCCATCCAGGCCGATGTGTAAGTCAGCCGTAAGTGACTGTGGCACTAGGTCCGTCGCCTGTTTTGATTTGGTCTTGTAAACGGTGAGTCTCAGGGACAGTCAGGCTGCTACAGTTGACTTTTTCACTGATGATCTGCCTTTCCCCAAGCACTTAATAACCTTTTCTAAACGAAAAGGAAAAAAAAATTTTTTTCTCATTTAACCAAAACCCAGAACTGTCTAGTTGATATAAAGAAGTGGGTTTCCAGAATATAAAATGATCATACTTTGTTCATTACAAAATTTGGAGATGGCTTCTTCAGGATTCTGGCGACAACCCCTGAAGACGGGTCAGGGAAATGATTGCAGGGCCCTGGCACTAAAACGTGGGACAAGCTATAGAAATTCCAACATGGCAGTACACAGGGCTTCAGGCTATCTGCCGTCATCAGTCAGATATGAGGTTAGGTTGTGGCTCTGCCAAATAATAATGAAAAGGTATTTTGTTGTTGTTTCATTAGCCTGTGGGACTGAGTAACCAAATACCTGTTCTGATGTCTGACTAAACATAACCAAAGTTCTCCACCCCCTACCACCTTGCTCCAGATTCTAAAATTCTCTGTTAAAACTAGAGGGGGTTTTAAATATTGTTTCCCAACTGGTAAATCTTTCCAAAATTTATGCAGAAGGAAATATAATTGTGTTTTATCTCTAGTAACAGCCAATATAGAAACTGAAAACATCAAGATTGTTTTCAAATTAAGTATATTTTTCATTGTCAAATGGCAGATTTTTTTTTTTAATGTAACAAATCTGTCCTGTTTCCAATAATACCAAAACAACCTTTAAGAGAGTTGTCATGTCACCTGGGTGTGATAATACCAATAGCAGATTGATTTGATGTGTTTTGCTAGTAGGATGACTGCTGTTATAATTTACATCTTAAAGTTTTTTGAGTTTTAAAACATAATAATGATTCAGGCATCCTATACGTATGTGGAAAACTGTGGTGGTGTAGTGGTTAAGAGCTACGGCTGCTAACCAAAAGGTTCGCAGTTAGAATCTACCAGGCGTTCTTTGGAACCCTATGGGGCAGCTCTACTCTGTCCTATAGGGTTGCTATGAATTGGAATTGACTTGATGACAACATTTTTTTTTTTTTTGGTGTACGTACGTGACATGTTATTTTCCACGAGCCCTACCTCAAGTGGAAGAACAAGACTAGAGCATAGGGGCCCTGGTAGACATCCTTCTTAGAGACCACACTGATGTTCTGGAGAACCTTGACAACCTCACGCAGGACCCTTTGGATAGCATTTTCTCCTGAGAGCAACGGACATTTTACCCTTACATACAGTTATCAAAAGACCAGTGGGTCTAGGAAGCATGTTTCAGGGTTGGAACTGCTGTAGTTTTGTAAACCTGTTCATCTAATTATTGTTGTTAGCTGAAGTCATGCCTCCTCCCCCACCCCCCACCCCCCACCCCCCCCCCGCCCCCGCCTGACACACACACTCATGGTGATCCGAAGCACAACGGAATGAAACGCTGCCTGATCCTGTGCCATCCCCATGACTGGGTCGTTGTGATTTATAGGGTTTTCATTGGCTGATTTTAAGAAGTAGACCAGGCCTTTCTTTTTAGTCTGTCTTAGTCTGGGAGCTCCACTGAAACCTGTCGGGCATCACAGTACAAGACTCCACAGACAGACTGCTGGTGGCTGTGCGTAAGGTGCATTGGCCAGGAATCGAACTTGGGTCTTCCACATGGAAAGCTAGAATTCTACCACTGAGCCTCCACTGCCTCGGTCCATTTAATTAAAAAAAAAAGAACATTGTCATCGAGTCAATTCTGACTCATAGCGACCCTATAGGACAGAGTAGAACTGCCCTATAGAGTTTCCAAGGAGCGCCTGGTAGATTTGAACTGCTGACCTTTTTGGTAGCAGCCCTAGCACTTAACCACTATGCCACCAGGGTTTTTGTCCCTCTAATTGTTTGTTGACGTTGTTTGTTGTTGTAGCTCATTGATTGTGTTGTCTTACAAAAGTTGTATAAACTCTGCAGAGTTCATCTGTACTGTCTACAAATTCAGAAAAATAATACTTATAGGACGGAATTTTCTGTTTGTGTTACTCTCCTGCCTATCTTTCATTTTATGTCAGAATAATAGATTTGATAGTTCATCTCAACAACTTTCTCTGGTATTGAGTAACTAATTTTTTTCTTAAATATTATCTTCTCCTTGAATGTTGGAAGTACCATTTGGAAGGCTGGGCTGGTTCATTTTCATCCCGGGTGTATTTCTAATGCCCTCATCATCCTTCCTTTCAGAATTGGATTCTCGTTTCTGTGGCTTATCAGAATTAGAATAAAATTTAATCCTTTTAAATCATCTCTGGTTCTTTTCTGAAGAACATAATCTGACAGAAGAATGACGTTAGTGTTTAATCTCTGTGTCTGTGTTCATGTTTTTGATGTTTCCTTTTGTTTCGGGCAACCATGCTTGTTTTAATGCCATTAAATGTACGGATGGCATTTAAGAATGCTCAGTGTCTGTGGAGGTACTCAGAGCATTAGGCTTCTGCTGGGCTACTTGCTAGCACCTGGATCCCTTTGTGATAGGGATGGAGTTGGGGGGTCAGTGTCACTCATCTGCTTTTGGGAGCTGGGCCGTGTAGCTTTAAGACGCACTCTCCAGATGCTCCCTTTCCTTTCCAGCCGGCTGTGTTGTATTGCTTCTTTGGCCTGTGGAGCTAAAAGCCTGCCAGCAGCAGGAAAGTGAGTCAGAAATTCTACTGAGTACAAAAATTCTTTGGTGGTGTGCAGATTAACCTTCATGGGGAATCTGTTAGTAGCTGATTGTTTCCTTGCCTGTGAATACAGCTGCTGGAACTAGAAATTTACAGCTTGCATTGTGGATGGAGATGCATTTTTGCTTTTAGCTTCAGTCCTCAGGTGCCTTTTCGTATTTTTATTGCAGACAGTCTTAGAGATTTTTTGTTGTGAGTGGTAGAATTAAATATTAGGATGAAAAGAATATATACTTTATGCTATCACTCTTTTTATTCCTCCCTGTCTGTATGCCATTTTCTTTTGAAATCTTATTCTTTTTTTTCCATGTTCAGTGTGCAGCGGAGCTGCTATTCTTTAAAAAAATACTGGTTAAGAAGTTGCATTAACATTTTCAGCGCACGGTATGTTGTTTTCAGTACCAATTTCCTGCAGCAAGTAGAATCACTCCTAAGCCACGTTTTAATTTTAGAAGTTTATGATCCAGGTAGGTATACTTTTTTTTTATCAGTTCTATACAGGCTTTCACCAGCTCCCTTGAGCATGGTCTTGGAATGGTCCTGGAAAATTCTTGCTTTAAATACTAAAGCAATGTGTCTAATGATTTTATGTTCTTTTCCCCCACTGAGGGCTAGGTATATGTGCCCTATACTATTTCCATTGGGTCTTTTTTCTCTCCCTTCAGTTCTTCTTTCCTCTGCTATTTGAGTTAAGTGGAGATTTCTTAGATCAGTTTTCTCTAATAGCCAAACAAATCATAAATTAAAATACTGAAAATAAACGTGTGGTTTCCACGGTGTGCTGCTGATGGCGTGGGGGTCAAGGTAGGATTTTGTGTTTTATTTCATGTTTTTATATTGTCTGCACTTTTCCTACAATAAAGCACGTGTTATTTTTGAAGTGCTTTGCTTTTAGTATAGCAAACTTGATAAGGTTGGAAGCCTGAGCGTTTTTCCTCTTTTCTGTAAGCACTATGATGCCCAAGCTATAAACTGGAACTGCAGTATTGAGTGTGTAAGAATTGAGTTAGACCCTTTGAGAAGCATCGTATGGCTTCCTACCTTTGGGATTCCCCTTAATCCTCTGAACTAACTCATTAGCTGTCCCTCTAGTGGCTTTGATTTGTATTTCATGGAGCAAATAGAAGCACCCATGTTTTCCCTTCACCAGGTTTAACAACCTGTCTGTGTTTGTACTCCTGCCATCATTCTTCTTATATGGAAGAGGCTTCCCTGAACCTCGCAGTTGCCAACAATCTTCACTTCTAATCTGCCTCCCACCCTATCTCAGCCTTAGTACTTTGTTTCTGTATTAAACTCCTCTCTCCCAAATCACAACGTTCTCTTGTTTTCTCTTTGTACTAGATCATTGTCCTCAGCAAATTGGTTTGCCCAACTCCCATCTTAAACTACAACAGGGCAATGCTGAATCCTCTTCACTTCCATGTGGCCCTCAGGCTGCTGGTCCAGGTCTCTGTGTACCTTCAAGGCGAAAACCCTCTCTCTGGATATACTGATGAGTTTGTTAAGGGAAGCAACTTGTTTTAAATTGGTCTTGTTGTTTGAAAACTTCTCCCTTGTTGGTAATTTAGAAAGTTGAAATGATAAGATATTGGTGTCTGCAATTACTCCAAAGGTAAATGCCTTATGTACTTAAAAAACAACACACACAAAAGAATGTGTCAGAGGTAGCTCTTAATACAGTGATTTTCTTCATCTGTTTTTTGTTATTTGTAGCATCACCAAAAGGTAGACCAAAAATGGTAACAAACCAAGCGTAAGTAATCTTTACATTAATTATAGATGCCAAATGCTGAGTTTCTAAAATGGTATTTAAGCATCTAGAGAGAAGTAATTTATATCCGTATTTAAATGTCTTTTGCCATTCCATTGTTTACTCCTTTGACCACCTTTATCACCTCGATTTTTCTATCGTCTACATGTAGACAAAGTTGTTCTAATTTATTAAATGCCATAAAATCTGTCGCCATTGAGTCGATTCTGACTCATAGCAATGCTATAGACAGAGTAGAACTGCACCATAGGGTTCCCAGGAAGTGGCTGTTGGGTCTGAACTGCCGACCTTTTGGTTAGCAGCCAAGTTCTTAACCACTGTGCCACCAGGGCTCCTTATTAAATGTCATGGCTGATACAAATTGATAGAGCAGTTGGAGCTGCTCAGAGTAACGCCTTGTGCAACTATGAGTATGCATTGGTGCGTGAGTGTGGAGGCTGTTACATTTTCTTGAGGCTATTTTCACTTAAAAAAAGCCCAGAATCGTGATGTTTGCATCTTTTACCAACCAGTGATATATTGGGTGGTAAGATCCCTGGGTAGCACAAACTGTGCTCAAATACCAACCTAATGATTGGCAGTTTGAACCCACCCAGCGGCACCATGGAAGAAAGGTCTGGCAAAGTGCTTCCGTAAAGCTTACAGCCAAGAAAACACCGTGGAGCGGTTCTACACTGTAACACATGGAGTTGCCTGGAGTCAGAATCGACTCAGTGGCAACAGGTTAGTCTTCACGTTCTTATTCCTTTACTCCGCGTTTCCAGTCCTGATGATTCCCCTGTCCCTACCCCAAGCCTCTCTTCTCCTTCTGAGTACAGCAGGCCATCAGCTCTCACTTGTACATCTGCACCAGCAGGGCAGCCGCTGTCCTTGCCTCCTGTTTTACAGCTTCCATCCTCGCCACTGCGGCCCGAAGGATGTGTGAGGCTGGTCAGCCTATTCCCTGCGAGCACCCTTAGGGCTCCTTGCATCCTCAGGAGAAGCAAGGGGGGAGAGGGAGATAGTTAACAGCCGTTGGAAGCTGCCCAGCGTGGCCTGGGTAGGAATTTCATAGCATCTGTTATACAGAGCCAGTTCCTGGAGCTTCTAAGCCTCACAGTGAGTTTCATAACTTTCTTAGACATATTTCAGAGGGTTGTGAGGGTTAGATAAGTCATGTAAAGCTCTGAAAACAGTACCTAACATAAAGTAAGCACTCAAATGTTAGTTTTGATGATGTTTTTGTTCTTGTTGTTGGGTCTTCCTGGCATGCCTTCTCTGAACTAATCCCAAGATGCTCCTATGCCACCCCCACAGGCTGCCTCCAGCTCTGCAGTCCCAATTCTGATCCTCCACGTTCTCCTTGCTTTTGCAGCCTTTGAACATGCTGGCCTTTTGCATTGTTGTGGTTAGCTGCTGTCAAATCGTCACCAACTCATGGCAGCGCCACGCACCATGGGATCAGACTGCTGTAGTCCGTAGGGTTTTCATTGGCTGATTTTTTGGAATTAGATCACCAGGCCTTACTAAGTCGTTTTCTTCCAGTCTCAATTTGGGGGCCTCCAGCCTGAACGATATTTTTCCTGACACCAGCCTCTACCAGCCCTGTATCCCTCATCCCCACCCCTATCCTGCTGAAATCTAAGTAAGGTACATGTAGTAGTGTCTTAACACTTTTTCCATCATGGCACTTGTTGTTGGTGGGTGCCGCCTAGTTGATCCCAACTCACGGTGACCCCATGTGACAGAGTAGAACCACCCTATAGTTTTCTTTACGGGAGCAGATAGCCAGGTCTTTCTCTCACTGAGCCGCTGGGTGGGTTCAACCACCAGTCTTTCTGTTAGTACCTGAGTGCTTAACTGTTGTGCCACCACGGCTCCTTCACAGTACTTAACATGTTACATTTTAATTATGTACCTTTTTTTTTTTTTTTAAGTAAGAGTAGGGCCCGTATCTAGTTCTATTTTTTTTTTTTTTAGGGAGACACGACTGAATTATGACACTAGATCCCTTCCACATGCATGTCCATGTCAGATTGACATAATTTTATTGAATAAACTTGTTATTGTAAAAGGTTCTCTGTTTGTAATTTGTGAATCTAAAACTGTTCTTAAAGCATTTCTATAGTATTTTGATTAAAAAGAAAATCTTATTCCATAGATAGTATGTCTTTCCTTACATTGAATATTTAACTTTCAAGATCCTCTTCTAGATTAAATAGGGGAAAAGTTATGGGATGGCAAGTAATGTTAGTTCATATCAGCACAGATCTTGGCTTTTGTACTTATTCGTATTGTAGGTCTCTGGAGGGACTAATTTTCCTGAGAACCTTGTATTTTAATCATACACAGGCCCAGTTCACTAATACTTTCATAAACCTTTGGCTGAGACTCTGGCATTAATGTTCTGAACTCTTAGAAAAAGAAACATATTTTTTGTCAGTTGGCCAAGAAAAATAGGCCTCAGTTCAAATAAAAATAATGTATTTGCTATTTTAGAGAGGTTTTTCCATTGAGCAATGTGTTAAACCTTTTGCTCGTTTAGTTGTCTGAAACTGGACGCTGGGTAGGCAGTGTTTTGATGTATTTTCTGTAGCTTGATTTAACGACTCTTTGAATTTTAAAGTTTGTCTTTTGTGTTGGGGGTAGTCCTATTGAAGTATGCCTTATTATTTATTTGAGAAATTTTATTCTTGAGCTCATTGTGGATTTTAATAAAAGAATGAATTTTAATAGAAAAATGGATTGGGAATGGTGAAAAACGTCAGGGAATTTTTATTGGAGTGATGGACGCTTTCTTAAAGGCATATGTGCAGGGTTCTCCTTCTGGTGTTAGTATGTGACCCAGCGACTGCTTTGAATCTCACCTAGTGCAGAAAGGCTTCTCTCTTGCATCTCCAGTAGTCTCTTTCTAAGCTCACTCGTCTTATTTACAGAAACGCCTTCCTTCTGCTCTACCTTCTCGAGTGCAGATGATTTCTCTAGGTGGGTTTTTGTATGCTCTTCCTTGGGGAACTTTTACATTATTTGAGTTTCTGTTTTTACCCCTCCGTCCTTTGGTTACCCACAAGTACTCCCTGGTCATTTCTGTCAAGCTGCCTTATTGACCACTTAGATTCAACATATATGAAGGTGAAGCAATCTTTACTACCTTCTCCCAAGCAGAACAGACGCAATCTTTAGTGTGAAGGGCAATGGGACTTGAAACCCCTTGTTCCGGACCTGGCTCTCCATCTGGCTTTATTACCCGGGGCAGTACATTCATACAGCCTCTCTGTGCCACAATTACCTCACCACCTGTGAGATTGTAAGTAGTTAATTTGCAAAGCTTCCTAGGCCTAGAAAATTCTATCATTGTCCATGATTTTCTTTTTTAATTTTGCCACATGTCTCCCAGGAATCAACTTTTCCCCCTTTTTCCTCTCTGTACTCTGTGTTTTATCTATTGCCAGGGTCTCCATATTATGCTTTTTTTTTTTTTGTACATGTGCATAATTTCCTACTTTCATAGCACCTGTCCTCATTTCTGCCATATTCCTTTCGACTGGACTGCTGTAATAGGTATTTGTCTTCCTGCCACCATCTGTTCCTTCTTTAATCAATTGTACATATTCCTATTTGCTTAATCTTCCAAACCACCACTTGGATTGCATCACCCCCAAGTTTAAAAGCATGGGAAAAAAAAACTCCTTACTGCATTCTGATTTAAAATTACACTCATCAGCTTGGTATTCAGTGTTCTCTGTGATCCAGATTCCAGTTTGATTTTTTTAGGCACCATCATCTACCATGACCTCATGCACATCTTTTGCCCTCATTCCTTCTTTTTAAGTTAAATGCTCTATTCTTTTGACCTTAGATATCCCTGGAATACTAGATTGCTCTCAACTTTAGGATCAGCATTGTGCCGTTAATTACCTGTCTGTTTGGTCAGATATGTATCGGATGTTTGCTTTGAGAGAGTTCTGTGCTGGAAGGTGGGGTAGGAGGGTCAGTGATGTTAGTCAGGCGGGTCAAAATTGGATCCCAACATCGGACTTACGGTCCAGGATCTTGAATAAGCCACCTAACCTGTGGCTTCTTGGAGGGACAGAACCCTGGGTTGAAATGGTGGCATAATGAAAACTATTGTATCCAAAAGTCCCTCTGAAAAAAACCTAGCTGATGAATTTTTGAGGAAATGTAAATAATTCGTTTGAGTTAATGATCTTTGTTCAAAATACTGATGAGTTTTTATCACGTGCTTTAGATGTTATTTTTATTACTCTGCCTTTCTGTAACGCTCCTGTGAGGAAGCGGGGTGATAAGGCAGAAGGCTTTGGTTTGACTCCCCGTAAGATACAGCAGCCTGACCTCTCTGAGCTGCCGTTTTCTCATCTGGATATTGAGGAAGTTACTCCTTTCTTTCTAGTATAGTTATTTGGAAACTTTAATGGTCATACCATAGTGATTAACAACTTATGTCCTGGACTCAGAAAAGGTTAGATTTCTGTTGCGCTTAGCTGTGTGTGTGACTTAGGCAAAGTTGATTGACCATTTTCTGTTTCACTTTTCCTTTTTGTAAAATGGTAGAAAATAGAACCTATCTCATTGATTACTTTGTGAGGATTAGATGAAGTAATACAGCACAGTAGTCAATAAAAATTAGTCATTTTAGTTATCATAATGTGCTAATCAAAACATTAAATAAGATTTTATCGTTTTCTGCCAGTTACCCTGCCCAATTCCAGTAGTCATGGTCTATCGTTAGGAAGTCATCTTGCTTTTTACATGTAAGGTCTTGCTGGATAGAACATGCAACAGTCTATTCTAATACCAAAGATTCTGTGTTATGGCTTTCAGTATTTGAAACTCATTTGTAGTATATGATTATTTTTCTTATAATTTTCAGCATTTAGTTGGCTATGTTTTCTGTATAATTATGCAATTTTTTTAAAGATAAAAACCTCTGATAATAAAGTGATATAGCCAAGGTATATCATTAGAGTATTCTTATGATTGTACTGGACACCGTATTTTGTTGTTGTTGTGTTATACTACAACACTGTAAATAAGATGTTTCTTAATATCTTAATAGGAAGTACTAGTATTAAGGCTATGCTTTTGTTCTTTGAATACAACAGAATCCAAACATATTTTTTTTGTGACTATAATCCTTCTCATATAAGCTGATCTTTTATTTATGTTCAAGTGGGTATAGACTGAAATAAAATTATATCTAAAATCTCAGTTCATGAATCTATTACTGTTACCTCAATTCCTGAATATATTTCAATTCATAAATATATTAGGCAGCATGTAAGACATAAAAATTTGCTTTACCAGTTTAGTAATTTTGCTATTTCATTTTGTCCTCATTCAGACTAATCATGTTTTTCTTTTTCTGTACTATAATTACTTTGGTTTTAAAACATAAACAGAATTAATTTTTATGATATTTTCTATTTCAACTTTATTTAGAATCTTTTTAAATAAAGTTAAATTTACTCTGACTCTAAAAGCTGAGACTACAACTTCGGAAATAAACTTTCCCTAGATTGTCCTTTGATTATTAAACGATTATTTACTGTTTATTCTCTCTCTCTCTTTTTATCATTTCCTGCTTGTGTATTTCTTTACTTTTTTGGAGCAAAATTCTTCATTCCTAACAAATTTTCATTGAATTTGTCATAGTTGCTCTTTTTTTGTCTGTGTGTCCATGACTGTGTGTGTGTCTGTGTGTATGTATACAGGATTACATAGAATTCTTTACTTTTAATGGTTCTGCACTGTGTAGAGTAGAACTGCCCCAAAGGGTTTCCAAGGAGTGGCTGGTGGATTCAAACTACCGACCTTTTGGTTAGCAGCCGTAGCCCGCCATAGCTCTTAACCACTGTGCCACCAGGCCTTCATGTAGGTCATCCCACACCCATATAGGTCATAGTGAAGGATAAAAATAGTTCTTACCACCCCTACTCCCCCTAATGGTTTCAACTAGCAAACCCTCTGATCCCCCTAACTAAGGGCCATGTGGGTTTTCAGACACTGTAATCCTTTCCTGGTCCTCTTGTCCCCTTGGCTGGACTTTGACCTTCATAACTTGGACACTTATACATGGAGGTTCCCTTCTTCTATCCCAAAAGTGAAAGGTCAAATCACTCTCATCTATATTTTGAATGATTTGTGCATTAATGGAAATATGTTTTCTGTCCTTTATTTCCCAAAAAAAGGCAATTTGTAGAATTTTTGGCATTTTTTAAACAATAAAGCAATGATAGCTGTTTTAAGTAGGTGAAGGACACTTTGTTGACCTGTGGCTCGTGTGTTATCTCTGAACCTTCCTAGTCCTATTCTGAAGTGCACCGTGAAAGTCACACTGATTGAAAATGTTCATTGTAGCTAGGGGTGGAGGTGGGAAGAGAAGGGATTCTTCCTCAATTAGTCTTTGTATCTGGAAGGATGGAAAGAGGTTGAGATGAATCGAAGGGCTGGTCTTATTGTTTGAAATCATATTCTTGGGTTTCCCACCTTGCAGGAATCTTGGTCTGCCTGCTCCTTGTGTCTCTTGAGGCTTTCTCTGGTTGCCATACTATTGGAACTCCCTAGCCAGTGCTCCCTTGCTTCCACGTGTTGACATGAGTGTTTGACTGTTTATTCCCTCTGGAGCCATACAATTATCGTCAGCCTCACATTGCCCGCATTCTGCTCCCCTTCATGCTGATGACTAATGTCTTTACTAGAAGTTATTGAGGACCTCCCATGTTCTGAGCACTGAGGGAGGTACATTTGCAAAATTCTTTTCAAGAACACGAACATTTACTATTAAATTTTAGTTTTTAAAATTAATGTGACATGCTGTTGTTATTTATAAACATTACAAAAATAAACATTTTGAAATAGTCATATAATTGTTATTTTATTATAGAATCAGATTGTATAATTAGATTCTGTATCTACTTTTATTCTCTCTTGTTCTGTTTTCTATAAAAGGAAAGTATCGGTGTAAAATATGCCAAAAAACACATGCAAAGGGTAAATTCCAGTTTAATATTTTTCGATTAACATTTATGTCTAAAATGCTACAAATAATGAGGAAACCCCGTTTGTTGGTTGTTGATTTGTCAATTGTGTACCTTCCATTCATGATCTTGTGTGTGAAATGGACAATACTACTTCCACATTAAAGAGGAGGAAACTCGTCTTTTTAGTAAGTTACTTGTATAATGTTACCTAGTAACTGAGGGAGATACTATATTGAAAATATAAGAGTAAAATTTGCCCTTTTGCTTTAGTTCAATTATTAAATATTTCTGTAGTATTGATTATTGATGCTTAATATTGGTAAAAAATAATCCCACTCCTGATTGAAAATATCTTAGAGTCTTGTAGGGTCACCAGAGGACATGGATGATAATTATCCTAGTGCTGAAGTAACAGAGGCGGGTGGAAGGCACATTTCAGTGGATGTGATAATCGGACAGAAATTCAGAGAGGTGGAATGGGTGCCAGGGCTGCTTTGGACACACAGATAATGTTCACTCTGAGTCTTGAAGTCCAAGAAAGAGTTGACCTGCAAAGAGCAAAATCCTGGCCAAAGAAAGAACATACATGAGCCAGGGTACAGGAACAAGAAAATTGATGAGATTTTCCTTGGTGAGCAGTCTTCTGTGTTGAGAGCTTGGTGTGCATGTGCAGACAAGATGGATATGAAAAGTTAGATTGGACCCAGGTTGCAAAAGTACCCAAATATATGTCATCAAGTGAAAAACTGGTGGCAGAGAGAAAGGGTCAACTCTGCCACTTCTGTACACAGTTCATGTTTGTTTTTTTTAAACCGTTAAGGTAAACTGAGCATGGATTTGAGAAGTAGGGAATAAAAGGGAAGGCGTCCAGTAAGGAGGATTAGAAATAATGTCCTAAACCCAGGGTATTGAGGTAGAGATGGTATAGATTTGATAGATATTAAGAGGTCGAATTAATAAGTCTTGGTAATAATCAAGATGTGATTTTCTGTGACTGAGAGTTTAAAAATGGCTTGCATTAATTACGGTAGAATAGAGGGACATACAACAGATATCTAGGTGGTTGAGCAGTAAATGGCAGGTAAAAAACATGGACCACTAAGAGAAACAGCAAAAGTCATGCCTTTTTGTTTTTAATGATGAGGAAGGTCGTTGCTTGACCGCCTGTAGATGGGAAGAAGCAAGTGCTCATCTGATAGGGCTGTTTGCTCAATATTTAAAGTTAGAGAGAACCTTGATTACCTTGCACTAATAAGCTAAATTTTATCATGTTTCATATTTGATTAGTTCCTTCTGGAGTCTTTCAAAGACCCTTCTGGTTTCTATTGACCTAAATGGTTCTTGTTACTGGAATACATCTCGTTGTCTGTTTCTTCTAACAGACTATTATGAATATATTGGATAACATTGGACTTCATTCTCATCCTGAGGGATTCTGACTATTAAAATCTCTTTTCACTCTCAGAAACTTTTTATGTTTATTTGCTAGAAAATATGATATGGCTGGTGATTTTATTTTTTACCCACTGCATGCATTGCTGTGTGTAATGAGATAATAAAACTATCTAGGGTCAGTTTTTAGCTCCTTCAGTTACTTTTTCTATTAAATTTCTGCTATTAGGTAAGATGTTAATGCATAAATCATTGTACCTTATGGTATATAACACTTTCAAATACAGAAATACATAAGAGCTTCAAAATAAAAGGGAATTTA
The DNA here is from genome assembly GCF_030014295.1 of Loxodonta africana. Lineage (NCBI taxonomy): Eukaryota > Metazoa > Chordata > Mammalia > Proboscidea > Elephantidae > Loxodonta > Loxodonta africana. Next base: position 188,850,899 of record NC_087345.1, read on the forward strand.
AGGGTTAATCTTCAGTCTGGTGAGCTGCTTTTTGCGGGAATAATATTGCTTAGGGATCTCCTATGAATAAGAAGATAAGAATTGGACCAGAGTTTTATGATTTCAATTTCCCATGTGATTATTAATTTGCCAGGTTGTTAATATCTGAACTTTAATAACGACTCGGAATTGAAAAGTGCCATGTGATTTTAAGGTGGTCTGGAAAACCTGATAATTGTTACATAATTTAACTTAGCTTCTTGAAATTCAAGTTGCCATATATGCAATTTTAATGACAGTAAAAACATGGCTGGCTTTTTTTTTTTAAACCCCTGCAGTCAGAATGTATGTGTTTGTGTATGTGTGTATCTCTGTGTTGTATTTAGTTAGCTTAATCTTCCCTCAGTAATAATCACAAGAACCATCATTTCTTGGGTTTTACCCTGCTAATCTCCATACATGTATGATCCTCAGACAGAACCTTTCAGGTAGGTTTTGGCATTCCTATCTCTGTTTACTGAATGAGAAACACAAGGTTTAGAAAAGTCATGTATCTTATAAAGGCCACATAGTGAGTAGAATACCTTGGATTTAAACCCAGGTCTTTCTGACTCCTAAATCCATGGCATTGTTAGTATAAGTGCGCAGATGTGATGCATTTCCCATAAGCTGAGGTTCTCAGGGTGGGTGTACCTGAGTGTGCTTGAGCAAGTCTGTGAGGACTGTTGCTTGAATACACAAGGTCGCTCCCACCTTAGGGTCTTCAGCTTTAGTCCTCTGCCTGGAATGCTCCTTCCCCAGAATTCCCCTCGCTAACTCTTTTGGGTCCTTGAAATCTTTGCTCGAATCTCACCTTCTCAGTTGAACCTACCTGAACCTTTATTTAAAACTTTAACTTGCTGTCCCTGGAAACATTCCCTCCCACTCTTTGCACTGTTTGTATTCACCGTTCCCCTTACCGTATTATATTTTTTAGCTGCATTTTCCTACATGCTTATACTTTATTTATTTATTATACTTATTGTATATTGTCTGTCCCCACCTATTAAAGTATAAGCTTCAGGAGGATAGAAATATTTTCTGTTTTGTTCATTCATGAAGCCTAAGTCCCTCGGGCAATACTTGGCACACTGCAGGCATTCGGTAATTGAATAAATAAATGACCGAGTAGATGGCTCAGAATTCTTTGAATACATAAGAAAACATTCTTGTTTTGTGAGCTTGTTTCTAGGAAGAGGGTTCATGACTTTTATCAGATTTTATTTTATCAGACTGATTCCAAATTCTTCCCTAAGAAACACTGATTTTTATGTTTTTCAGTTCAATAGTGAGAAGAAAAAAAAGGATGATGTAACTTTCATTGGTATATGATGGAAATGCATAGTATCAAGAATTTATAATATCAAAAACTAATAAATATTAGTTCAGTTTAACTTCTTTGGGGTAATTTTGGAAAGGTAGATAATGTTTCATATTTCAAAAATGTAAGTGAGAGATTAGCAAAACACATGAACATGTTAACATGTATGTATTTTTACATGTCACCATTTGAGACAGCAGGGTAAAATGTGGGTGTTACTGCTACATAGTTATAAATATGCATTATAAATTACTGATTGTATTCTATTTCTTTTTGTGTGTATATGTGTCTCCATTCACTTGAATAAGAATTATTATAGATGTATAACATGTAGCAAACTGGGCTAGGGAATGACCTGTCCTTAGTCACGTAAATAATTGAGAATATGCTGTTTAATAAGTAAAAATAAAAATAGCATGTGTATGTGAATACAAGCATATAGTTGAGGCCCATCGAGTTCTTGGGCTCATGATCATAAACTTCATCCTCTTTCCCAAAAATCCCATGCTTTGTTTTGACGATCAGTTTCCTGTATATGAACTGGTTGTTAAAAGTTTGTATACGACTGATCTGAGTGAATCATTTAACAAAACAAATGAAAATACAAATTCTTTCTGACTTTGTGGTTTAGTGAAGTTATTTTCACTAAGATTTTCTTTGACTTATTTCGAAGAAGTGATACCGTAGTTGTCCTCTTAAAAATAAATGTTTACCCTCAATAGAGATCATGGAAATGCAAATTAAAGTATTGCTTTTTTTTGTCATCGTTGTTACAGTTTAGCACAAGGTAAAAATAGCTGTACTATCAGATGTTTGCAAGGACGTGGCCATGAGGCTCATTCATGTACTACAGGTTGGAGTGCAACCGATGGCACCTTTCTCAAAGTGCATTTGGCAATATCTATTTTGTTTTGTTTTTATCTTTGAGTTGGAGCCCTGGCGGCACCGTGGTTAAGAGCTCGGCTGCTAGCCTGAAGGTCAGCAGTTCCAATTCACCAGCTGATTCTTGGAAACCCTATGGAGCAGTTCTACTCTGTCCTCTAGGGTCACTGTGAGTTGGAATTGACTCAGTGGCAATGGGTTGGTTTGTTTGTTTTTTCATCTTGATTTAAAAATTCTACATCTGAGAAGATTTCCTACAAAATATTTGCACATGGATAACTAAGTTGATTGTTGCAGTAGTAAAATACTAGAAACAAGCCAAATGTCCATTAGTAGAGGAGTGGCCACATAAATTATTTTATATATTCTGCAGCCATTAAAACGATTGATGTAAATATATATGTATGTTGTTGTTAGGTGCCGCCCAGTCAGTTCTGACTCATAGCGACCCTATGTACCACAGAACAAAACACTGCCCGGTCCTGCACCATCCTTACAATCATTGTTATGCTTGAGCCCATTGTTGCAGCCACTGTGTCAGTCCACCTCGTTGAGGGTCTTCCTCTTTTCCGCTGACCCTGTACTTTACCAAGCATGATGTCTTTCTCCAGGGACTGATCCCCCCTGAAAACATATCCCAAGTATATAAGACACAGTCTTGCCATGCTTGCTTCTAAGGAGCATTCTGGTTGTACTTCTTCAAAGACAGATTTGTTCCTTCTTTTGACAGTCCATGGTAAATTCACTGTTCTTTGCCAACACCACAATTGAAAGGTATCAATTTTTCTTCAGTCTTCCTTATTCATTGCCCAGCTTTCACATGCTTAGGGTGCGATTGAAAATTCCATGGCTTGGGTCAGGCGCACCTTAGTCTTCAAGGTGACATCTTTGCTTTTCAATACTTTAAAGAGGATCTTTGCAGCAGATTTACCCAATGCAATGAGTTGTCGTTTGATTTCTTGACTGTTACTTCCATGGCTGTTGATTTTGGATCCAAGTAAAATGAAATCCTTGACAACTTCAATCTTTTCTCTGTTTATCATGATGTGGCTTATTGGTCCATTTGTGAGGATTTTTGATTTCTTTATGTTGAGGTGCAATCCATACTGAAGGCTGTGGTCTTTGATCTTCATTAGTAAGTGCTTCAAGTCATCTTCCCTTTCAGCAGGCAAGATTGTGTCATCTGCATAACACAGGTTGTTAATGAATCTTCCTCCAATCCTGAAGCCCTGTTCTTCTTCATATAGTCCAGCTTCTCGGGTTATTTGCTCAGCATACAGATTGAATAGGTATGGTGAAAAGATACAACCCTGATGCACACCTTTCCTGACTTTAAACCATTCAGTACCCCCTAATTCTGTCCGAACAACTCCCTCTTGATCTATATGCGGCCTCCTCATGAGCACAATTAAGTGTTCTGGAATTTCCATTCTTTGCAATGTTATCCATAATTTGTTATGATCCACAGAGTCGAAGTTCAGCCATTTCAGGAGGTGGCATATGATCAGGAGCTGATGGTACTGAAGGAAGAAGTCCAAGCTGCACTGAAGGCATTGGCAAAAAACAAGGCTCGCAGGAATTGTTGGAATATCAATTGAGATGTTTCAGCAAACAGATGCAGTGCTGGAGGTGCTCACTTGTCTGTGCCAAAAATCTGGAAGACAGCTACCTGGCCAACTGACTGGAAGAGATCCATATTTTTGACTATTTCCGAGAAAGGTGATCCAGCCGAATTCAGAAATTATCAAACAAAATATCATTAATGTCACATGCAAGCAACATTTTGCTGAAGATCTTTCAAAAATGGCTGCAGCAGTATATCAACAGGGAGCTGCCAGAAATTCAGGCTGGATTCAGAAGAGGACATGGAACCAGGGATATCATTGCTGATGTCAGATGGATCTGGCTGAAAGCAGAGGATACCAGAAGGATGTTGACCTGTGTTTTATTGACTGTGCAAAGGCATTCGACTGTGTGGATCATAACAAATTATGGATCATATATGTATACATATGAGTCATATATGTATAAAAAAATAGGTATTGAAAAATTTCAATATATGTTATTAAATGAAAAAAGTAAGCTTCATACTACATGTATAACACGTTTGAATTCGTTTAAAAATCACATACGATTATGAGGACATATCATGCATGTAAAAGGATAGAAAGAGAATTAGAGGGGTGTTTTCCAACCTCAACCAAGCTGGACACCTTTCTAAAATCAGACTATAATCTGAAGCTGTAATTCTAAAGAGTGGACTTAAAGCACAACTGTAGGAAGGAAATGAGACTTTCCGTGTTTTATTCCATACGCATTAGCACTAGCCCACCACATTTGGAGTGAGAATGCAGGAGCTGGGAGCTGAGTTGGATATGTGATGCGCAGGTACCTGAGGAAGGCCTGGCCGTGGTGAGTGGTTAGTAAAAGGGTGAGTGAGAGCAGTGGAGGATCCTCTTACCTCCGGAGCCTGCTTTCTCCTGACATGGCCTCCGTCTTTGACCAGGAGTGTTTTCTGCAGCTTCTCCCCCTGCTCTTATAAATATGTCAAGTGTCATCCTTTCAGTGGTGCATCTAGTCCAGCTCTGTCTGCCCCAAGCATGGCTGACCGTGGCGTGACGAGAATTGAATGCGTGTGGGTGCTCTGTTTCTTCCCTGCCTGTGAGATTTTCGCTTAGTGAACTCTATCTTATGTGTATACCTGTGGTGCTGGTGGGAGGAGCCCTGGTGACCCAGTGGTTAAAGTATTCAGCTGCTAGCCATGGTTCAAACCTACCAGCCACTCCACAGGAGAAAGATATGTGGCAGTCTGCTTCCATAAAGATTATACCCCACCAAAAAAAAAAAAGAAAGAAAACAAAAGACAAGCTTACTGCCACTGAGTTGATTCTGACTCATAGCGACCCTATAGAACAGAGTAGAACTGCCCCAAAGGGTTTTCGAGGCTATAATCATTACGGGAGCAGACTGCCACATCTTTCTCCCATGGAGTTGCTGGTGGATTCGAACTGCTGAACTTTTGGTCCGCACTGAGCACTTTAACCACTGCACAACCAGGGCTCCTGGCATATGAATAGCCCTGTTAGGATATAAAACAAAATTAAATGATAATCTTGTCCAAGTTTTATTGGGTCAAAAAGAGTGTTAATAACTTTATATTGTTGATTTTCTTTAATTATTGATCTTTCTAAGAACTTTTTCATTTTTTCCTAAGTACTACTTCCTAAGTACCACCTTTCTTCCTCAAGTACCACTTGAGCTGTTTCCTTTCTTCTCCTGAGAGCTGATGGTGTGTAATCTTTCCAGCTCTGTGTTGGGAAGTATTTCTACCGTGGGTATTGACAAACTCTACAAATCAGGGCTTTTTTTTTTTTTTTCCCCCTCTCCCTTTCTTCTTTTTGGTGAGCCCATTGTTAGCCATTTTTTAGCACACTCCTGGTCATATCACATTTGTACACCGATTCCTGGAAGTTGTTGTTGGTCTTTCTTCTAGGTCACTGCATTGGTAGTCTATGGATTGCATTGATGATCACATTTCTGGTTTCTCTCAACAAGTTTCTGCATGTTTATGCCTGCCTGTATTGCCTGTCCACCCTGAGCCCTCTCCCCATGAGCCCCTAGAAGAGTTGTGAACAGGAGGTGTGCTTGGGCAAGTCTTTTCAGGCTCCCTTTGCCGGGTGCTGTCTTCGTGACATGGCTTTATAGACACCAGGCATTTAACATACACACATGATTTAAAACCAGCTTTCAAACTTTCTTTTCCTATCACAGTAGCAAGGCAGGATGGCTTATTGCTGTCAAGCTGATTCTGACTCAGAGTGACCCTATAGGCAGAACTACCCAGCACGCAGTGCTGTCGAGTCAATTCTGACTCATAGCGACCCTATAGGACAGAGTAGAACTGCCCCATAGAGTTTCCAAGGAGCATAGGCAGAACAAGGATATTTTTATTGCTAAGGGTGTCACAGGGTTTTCAGAGGACACCTGGGCCACCACAGGACGTTCTCCTTAGGCACGTGTGGAACGATATGATTTGTATCTTGGTGGTATTTTTTTAAACTGTCAGAAGAAAGAAGGTCTGTAACTACACATGTCTTTGACCTGGTCAGTTATGTTTGACTCCGCTACTTTGACCTTTTCAGTATAATTACTAGTGTCACAGTTTTCTCATGGGTTAATGATTCCTTTAAGAAGTTGGAATTTTATGAAAATCCAAGTTGCTACCCCTAAAGGATATGTATAGGCCCCCCAAAACAAAACAAAACCTCTTGAAGTTTCGTTAAAAAAAAAAAAAAAGTTTTTATACATAGAAGGTGATTTTCAGAATGATAGAGAACAGAGCCAAAGCTGTGTGAGACTGGCAGGATTGGGTTTTACACTTAATGTCCAAGGGATGGGCCTGAACCCGAATTAACCAAAGCCTGAGAAACCTAACGGGCTGATAGAGATATGTGAATCAGGCAACCAGGGACCATTAGAGATAAAATAGAGTAAGGATGAAAGAGCTGTGAGACATTTTAGAAATTGCCTAATGACAGCTTCATGGTTTTGAATAGGAAATAGTATTTGGTATTCAAAAGATTTCTCCAGTCTGGGGAAAAAAAGGTAGCTCTGGCCCTTGAAAAGCTAATCTGAATACCAAAGGCTGGGCTGACTTTACAGGAAAAGTGTGAAAGGCTTCTGAATGGACCTCCTCTCTCTTTGTCTTTATACAGGGATGCCTCACATTGTTCACACACAAGTCATGGCATTAAGTGGATAGGTGGTATGGTTTATAGGTGGTATGGTTTTTCAAAAATATACTTACTTTTTAATATTTTATAATTTACGGTACCTTGTTATCAGTTGCAAAGCTTTTTTTCCTACCTGACAGAAGTACTACCTAATAAACTTCTTTTACTCAAGAGAGAAAATTACTGTTATTCGTAGTCCAGTTCAACCTGGGCTATTATTTGGAGAACAAACAAGCACACACCTTGATCCTCTTCTATTTCAGCTTTCCAAGAGCAACTATTTCAAGAGGCCAACAGTTCCCATCCCCGACCAAAAACCAAACCCAGTGCCGTCGAGTCAATTCCAACTCATAGTGACCATAGTATGGTCTAAATAAATATTTGAAGCCTCTTATTTTTGTAACTGAAGGTAACTAATCTCTCCTGTATTTTATTTGTCTGATATATAATTTATTCAATCATTTTATATGAAAACATTGTGATGAGTCCTTTTCTCTGAAGATATCTCTTTCTGGTAAATATTGCTAAGACAATCTTTCATGTAAAATGAGCTGGAGTTTTTTGGTGCATTTGCGAATCATGAATTCCTGATTTAATTGTATCCTAAGGGAACAACCTGAGGAAACCAAAAGTACAAACGTAATTGGACCAAATTGTGTAATCAAAAGCAAATGATATGGTTATTAACTCTAATGAAATGATCTCCCAGCATTTATTTTATTTCTCTGATTCAAGAAATTTTAGTAATAAGCAAGTGTGTTGAAATGGACACTCTAAGCAGCCAACACTCTTAGCTAGCCCCCTCCTAGAGCCCGTCCTCAGTTGGAAATACTTCTGAAGGTTACAGTTGATAACTGCTGGGGCACGGGTGAAAAGGAAGGCGGCGCGAAGAGAAATGTGAAAGACAGAGAGAAGGCATTGAAAGGAGTAAATTGCTTTTTAAAATGTGTTATTCTTTTCTATCGCCACCTTCGTTTTATGTAAAATGAAAACAGACCATAAATCGGCGAAACGTATATGATATCTAAAGGATTAATACCATCAGTGTATAAGCTTGTATTAAAATTCAAAGAAAAAATTAAGTTATTGATAAATAGGCAAGTGAGATGGATAATTCCACAAAGAGCAATGTGACCATTTCACAAACCCAATGATACGCGCAATCCCACTGTTATTGTTAGGTGCCATTGAGTCAGTTCCATCTCATAGCAACTAGTAATCTTAAATTCAAACTAAAATAAGACTTCTTCCTGGTCAGATTAGTTTATGTGTGTATGTGTGTGTATATATGTATGTATACATGTATTAATACATGTATATATATGTGTACGTGCACACATACACATGTATACAAACATACATACACACAAAGAATGCAGCCAGTTAACAATTAAGAACAGCTTAAGGCCTTATCCTACTTGCAAGTTTTAAAAGTTAGCCTGCCACAGTTTCGTGGATGCTGACACAGGCGTGAGATTTCTAGGTCAGAACCAAAAGATTTTATTACTCTCAGCACAGGAAGCAGCATAAACACATATGTGTCCATTCTCCTTATGTCCAGGTCCCGTGGGGATGACTTGAAGGACCCAGGCGGATGCCTGCACGTATAGTGGGCCACGTTCCAGGAGAGAAACCCTGCTGAGCTTAGGGAACCTGAATGTTTTATAATGGGGAGTAAACATGCCTGCCTTTTGCTTGGGAGGAAGACACTATACCTACCTTACCAGGCTATCTCCTGTACAAATATCCTTGAAAAGTGAGCCCAGAACAAAGGCAGTCAATGCCACGATTCTCAAGAAGTGCAAGTGATGAGCCTGTGGAAAATTGTCTGTCGACACAGAAAATAGAAGTTGTGAAACAGGCAACTGAACATGGTGCTGGAAGTGATATCACTTGGCTTGGCTCTTTTGGAAAGTAAGTTGGCACATGTGTGCGACTGAGTCCATTCTGACCCACAGCGACCCTATATGACAGAGAACTGCCCCAAGTACCTTAAAATGATCACACTCCCTTCACCGAGTGGGAGTGGAAAATGGTATAGCTGCTGTGGAAAACAGTTTAGTGGTTCCTCAAAAAGTTGAACACAGACTTTCCATATGATCCAGCGATCCCAATTCCAGGTATATACTCAGAAGACATGAGAGCAGGAACACAAACAAACGTGTATAGCATTGCTCATTTCAGCACTATTCACAATAGCGAAAAGGTGGAAACAACCCAAATGTCCATCAACAAATGATAAACAAGATGTGGTATATACATACAGTAGAATGTTACTTAGCCATATAGAGAAATGAAGTCCTGATGGATGCCACAACATGGCTGACCCTTGAAAATATGCTCAGTGAAGTTAGTTACAAAAGGATAAATACTGTATGTCCTCACTTACATGAAGTAAGCAAATATATAGAAACCAAAGATTGTTAGTGGTTACCAGAGGTAGGACAAAGGGGTGCACGGAGATTATGAGATGGAATAATTTGGAAAAGGATAGCAAAATGGTTGTGCGTCATGAACAACGTAATTCGTGGCACAGAATTGTACATGTAGAAATCATTGAATTGGGGAATGCTTTATTGTATGTATTTTCACTACAATAAAAAATAATTTTAAAAAATGATTGTATTCATTGAAACATTTTATTTGAGACTTCCTGCAAACAAAGTAATCCTAAATATTGAAATGCAAGCAGTCCCCAGAATACGGACGAGATCCATTCTTAACTCTGTCTTTAAGTTGAATTTCTAAGTCTGAACAGGTGCATACCGTTCTTGTTTAGCATTACTTTAGTGCAAGAAGGAGCCCTGGTGGCGCCCTGGTGAAGAGCGCTACTGCTAACCAAGAGCTGCTCCCTGGAAACCCTATGGGGCAGCTCTGCTCTGTCCTACAGGGTTGCTATGAGTTGGAATAGACTCAATGGCAGGGTTTTGGGTTAGTGCAAGAAAAGGCTAGAAGTCTTTCCAGTGATTTAAAAGCTGCACGTCCAGCAAGTGAATGTGACTGTGATGGAGGATTTGTTGGGAGTAGGGCTTGGTTTGGAAACCCTGGTGGCGTAGTGGTTAAGTGCTACGGCTGCTAACCAAACGGGCGGTGGTTCAAATCCGCCAGGCACTCCTTGGAAACTCTGTGGGGCGGTTCTACTCTGTCCTATAGGGTCACTGTGAGTGGGAACCGACTCGACGGCACTGGATATGGTTTTTTAGGTTTAGGGGTTGGTTCAGTCCTTTCAAAGTGAGGGCAAATTTACATAACATTAAAGGTCATGTATGGGTTGAACATTCATAACCTGAAGACTACTTGTTAGAAACCCATTAATTCTTGAAAGTTTAAAATGTCCCATGATAAGTAAGTTGTTAAACATAATATATTTACCTGATGGACTATTAAATCATTTAGAATTTTTTTTTATAAAGTTTGGAATAAAAGTATGCTTGAATTAAAGTTCTTATATTTTATTACCAATACTATGTAAACAAAGAAAACTTACAGAATTTCAGAAAATTTAGAGGAATTTCAAAAGTTAGATGGAAAAAACAGGTCATCTCTCATCAGTGCATATTTTGATCACTATAAGCAAAATTTCTTTCCAAAGCGAGTGGAAGACAGACTTATTTTTCAAACCAAGCAAAATCATGTTTTAGTTTTATTTTCATTTATTTATCTAGAACACAGTGTTAAGTTGCTAGGGGTATTTTAAATATTTTATGTTAATTAACTCCTTTGACCCTTGTAGAAACTCTGAACCATATGCTATCGTGCTGTCCATTTTGTAAGTGAATCGGTTGAGGCACAGAGAAGTTGAGTACCTTAGCGAAATCAGTGTGCCTGCAGTATCCACGTATCTGCCACCTGGCTATGCCACTCCACCAAATATAACACCTGTTTACTATGAATTATTACATTTCTTTAATATTTTAATATTTAATGTTTGTATTAAAGGTATTTTTATGCAGATAACAATACATTATATGTTTTTTTGGCAACAGTGCAACCCCCTTGCACATTATTTTCCCAGATGCGCTATGCACATAATATGTATAAGCATGTTATTTGCAAAAAATACAGTAGATTCTGAGAATTAAAGACAATGTGATAGCACGTAGGTAATTAACTTTTTTTTAACGTAACTTGTTGCTGTTGAGTCCATTCCAATTCACAGCGACTCTATAGGACAGAGTAGAACTACCCCATAGGGTTTCCAAGGAGCGGCTAGTGGACTTGAACTGCCAACCTTTTTTTTGCTTAGCAGCCCTAGCACTTAACCACTATGTCACCAGGGCTGCTTTTGTTAACGTTAGTGTCTAATAAATCATCATGACAAACTTTTAAACCATAGTTTAGAATTGATCATTCAGGCTGCCATAAAATTTATGCAAAATAACGTGCACCTTTTACGTTTCTTTGCCAACCATGCTCTCTCCTCATGAGGTATTTTTGTAAATGTGCTAGGCTAATTTTTTCTTTTTTTACAGCAACATGTAAAAAACATTGGCATGGCAGTGCTTATGAAGATATCTGGGGGTGGGGTGGGGAGGGAGCGGTTGGCAAATAAACACAGAATGTGCAAGATATTTGCATAACGGCAATCACCAATGCTACAAATACCTGTGTCAAACATACAACAGTTGAATTTTGTTAGTGATAATACAATCTCTTGATCCCCTGGAAATCTACCAGCTAGATTTGCTACATTGAATTCAACGATAAAATTGATTGGAAGCAAGATTTATTTATTATTTTTTGAAAGCTACTTACTTCACCTAAGCCATTTACTGGTTTCAAGGAAGCTAATGACTACATTTTATTTATGAAATTATAATATTACCTGGGAAAGTAATAAGCCAGTGCAAATGCTAATGTATGTTTACGTGAATGGATTTGGCATGGGACCCATGTGTTGCTCTTTATTTGTTTATTAACAGTTTAAAATAATTAGGTGTAGGACTTTTGGGACTATGGCATTCTTTCTTACTGTTTTCTTAAGCCCTTCGAAATTAATAGTGTGAAATATGTATTGACAATCCAGGAAAACAGGGTAAAAGTTTATATTATGGTGTCCCTATAGGTTTTATGAACTGTAACGCCTAATGATGAATTTACCTTTGTGATTCTTTACTCTTAATTCCATTCTTTCTTTGATTCTGTTTAATTATAATTTATTTGATATGGTACCTTGTCAGTCTGTTTGCCTTTAACTCATCTTCAGTGTTTTAGCTATTCTAAATGGGAGACTGAAAAATTGCTTAAAAGTTTCTCCTTGATTTCTAGGACTGATTGAGAATGATATATGATATGATATGTGATATGACTAAATATGATTAAATATATAATTGCATGCTTAGGAAAATATCTCAAGGAGGGACGGTGGGGCTGGCAAATAAATGTAGAAGGCGCACGCTATTTGTGTAAAAATAGGGTATACTAGTATGAGGGAACAGTGCCATCTTTGTTCCCTACAATGTTCTATTCTCATTCTAGGCCTTTCATATTTTTTTTTTTAATAATTTTTATTGTGCTTTAAGTGAAAGTTCACAAATCAAGTCAGTCTCTCACACAAAAACCCATATACACCTTGCTACACACTCCCAATTACTGTCCCCCTAATGAGACAGCCCACTGTCTCCCTCCACTCTCTCTTTTTGTGTCCACTTCCCCAGCTTCTAACCGCCTCTGGCCTCTCATCTCCCCTCCAGGCAGGAGATGCCAACATAGTCTCAAGTGTCCACCTGATCCAAGAAGCTCACTCCTCACCAGCATCCCTCTCCAACACATTGTCCAGTCCAATCCATGTCTGAAGAGATGGCATCGGGAATGGTTCCTGTCCTGGGCCAACAAAAGGTCTGGGGGCCATGACCACCAGGGTCCTTCTAGTCTCAGTCAGACCACCAAGTCTGGCCTTATGAGAATTTGGGGTCTGCATCCCACTGCTCTCCTGCTCCCTCAGAGGTTCTCTGTTGTGTTCCCTGTCGGGGCAGTCATCCTTTGTAGCCATGCACCATCCAGTTCTTCTGGTCTCAGGCTGATGTAGTCTCTGGTTCATGTGGCCCGTTCTGTCTCTTGGGCTCATAATCGCCTTGTGTCCTTGGTGTTCTTCATTCTCCTTTGATCCAGGTGGGTTGAGACCAATTGATGCATCTTAGATGGCTCCTTTCTAGTGCTTAAGACCCCAGACGCCACTCTTCAAAATGGGATGCAGAATGTTTTGTTAATATGTTTTCTTATGCCAATTGACTTAGATGTCCCCTGAAACCATGGTCCCCAGACCCCTGCCCCTGCTACGCTGGCCTTCAAAGCATTCAGTTTATTCAGGAAACTTCTTTGGTTTTTGCTTAGTCCAATTGTGCTGACCTCCCCTGTATTGTGTGCTGTCGACATTTCCCTTCACCTAAAGTAGTTCTTATCTACTATCTAATTAGTGAATGCCCCTCTCCTACCCTCCCTCCCTCCCCCCTCCGGTAACCACGAAAGAATGCTTTCTTCTCAGTTTAAACTTTTTCTCAAGTTCTTATAATAGTGGTCTTATACAATATTTGTCCTTTTGCAACTGACTTCACTCAGCATAATGCCTTCCAGGTTCCTCCATGTTATGAAATGTTTCACAGACTCCACCATGTTCTTTACGGGTGCATAGTATTCCACTGTGTGAATATACCATAATTTATTGATGCATTCATCCATTAATGGGCACCTTGGTTGCTTCCATCTTTTTGCTATTGTAAACAGTGCTGCAGTAAACATGGGTGTGCATATATCTGTTCGTGTAAAGGCTCTTATTTCTCTAGGATATATTCCAAGGAGTGGGATTGCTGGGTCCTATGGTAGTTCTATTTCTAGCTTTTTAAGGAAGTGCCAAATCGGTTTCCAAAGTGGTTGTACCATTTTACGTTCCCGCCAGCAGTGTATAAGTGTTCCAATTTCTCCACAGCCTCTCCAACATTTCTTATTTTGTGTTTTTTGGGTTAATACCAGCCTTGTTGGTGTGAGATGAGATCTCATGGTAGTTTTGATCTGCATTTCTCTAATGGCTAATGATCGTGAGCATTTCCTCATGTATCTGTTAGCTACCTGAATGTCTTCTCTAGTGAAGTGTCTATTCATAGCTTTTGCCCATTTTTTAATTGGGTTATTTGTCTTTTTGCAGTTGAGTTTTTGCAGTATCATGTAGATTTTAGAGATCAGGCGCTGATCAGAAATGTCATAGCTAAAAACTTTTTCCCAGTCTGTAGGTAGTCTTTTTACTCTTTTGGTGAAGTCTTTGGATGAGTATAGGTGTTTGATTTTTAGGAGCTCCCAGTTATCTAGTTTTTCTTCTACATTCTTTATAACGTTTTCTATACTGTTTATGCCATGTATTAGGGCTCTTAATGTTGTCCCTATATTTTCTTCCATGATCTTTATTGTTTTAGATTTTATATTTAAGTCTTTGATCCATCTTGAGTTAGTTTTTGTGCATGGAGTGAGGTATGGGTCTTGTTTCATTTTTTTGCAGATGGATATCCAGTTATGCCAGCACCATTTGATAAAAAGACTGTCTTTTCCCCACTTAACTGTTCTGGGCCTTTGTCAAATATCAACTGCTCATATGTGGATGGATTTATGTCTGGATTCTCAATTCTTTTCCATTGGTCTATGTATCTGTTGTTGTACCAGTACCAGGCTGTTTTGACTACTGTGGCGGTACAATAGGTGCTAAAATCAGGTAGAGTAAGGCCTCCCACTTTGTTCTTCTTTTTCAGTAATGCCTTATTTATCCGGGCCCTCTTTCCCTTCCCTATGAAGTTGGTGATTTGTTTCTCCATCTCATTAAAGAATGTCATTGGGATTTGGATCGGAATTGCATTAAACGTACAGATCGCTTTTGGTAGAATAGACATTCTTATAATGTTAAGTCTTCCTATCCACAAGCAAGGTATGTTCTTCCACTGATGTCTCTGTTGGTTTAAAGTAACTTGTATTTCACTAAGTAATAAACACAAATATATAAACAAATATTTTCTTGCTAGTGATAAGTATACATCACTTGTTTAAAAAAGCAAGTAATATTTAACAGTATATATATGAAGGAAAACCAAAGAAGTGAGGTCTTTGAATTGATGGTGTTGCCGAAGAATACTGAACATACCATGGAGTGCTAAAAGAACGAACAAATCTGTCTTGGAAGAAGTACAACCAGAACACTCCTCAGACGCAAAGATGGTGAGACTGTGTCTCACATACTTTGGACATGTTATCAGGAAGGATCAGTCCCTGAAGAAGGACATCATGCTTGGTAAAGCAGAGGGTCAGCAAAGAAGGGGTAGATCCTCAAAGACATGGATTGAGACAGTGGCTACAACAATGGGTTCAAGCATAACAAAGATTGTGAGAATGGTGCAGGACCAGGCAGTGTTCCGTTCTGTTGTACACAGGGTCGCTATGAGTCAGGACCGACTCATCAGCACCTAACAACAACAGTATATTAAGGACTTCTACGTGCCAGTGACTTAAGAGTTCTCTAGTCCTCGTGTAATTCTCAAGATAACCCTCAAAATATTTCAATAAACAAAACATATGAGACCTTTAATAGGGTAATTCTGTGCTAAGTCTTTTTCCAAACATGACTGAACAAGGTAACCACATGGTAAGTTCCCCAAAATATCTTAAGGATTTGAACATAATACAGTTTGGATAATAGAGCTGTGTTATTGCCATATAAAATATCTGTTAATAAGGTTTACTGAACACTATGTAAAGTGGTGTCTAGAAATGTCCTAGGGTCGTATCACCCTGTGCAACTGTATCGTTGGTTTTAAGTGGGAGCCAGCCTGGGGGCTAGTCATGTCTCTGCCATGTCCTTACTGATCTTACTATGCAGTACTTTCTTAATCTGAAGAAAGGGAATAGCTACGGTTATTTACTACATATCCTTGCTGTGAGGGGCACATGGGTTTCACTGCAGGCAAAGAACTTTACATATAAAGATACGACTAACTTTCCTTAACTGCTACAACACACCACAAATTGTACATATTCTCTCTCTCATTTAATCCTTAAAACAAGGTAGGAATTCTCCTTATGAGGGAATTAGGCCTAGAAGAGAGTTCACATATCTCTTCAGTGGCAGAGATGGGATTTGAAACATGCATCAAGGTCAGTGATTCTTCAGTTTTGCCATGTTTTCACACCCTATTCTATGGATGAAGAGTGACCCAGACTATTAAGTAATGAACGTGACCCAGCCAACTAGTTAGTGTCAGAGCCAGAATCTGTGAGAAAGTACAATGTAAGAAAATTTACAGTGTAAAAAAGTAACTTCTGAACACACAATAAATTTATTTTCATATACACTGAAAATTACTATTAAAATGTAATTTTTGAGTATTTGCATTTTCAGAGAAACATATAAATAATGAACATTAAGAAGATTCTAGGGAACATACGGAAATATTACCAGTGGTTATATCTGGGCGACGGCTTACAAGTGATTTTCACTATGTATTTACAACTTTGTTTTTAGAATGAGCATTTTTTTTTTTAGGGAACATACGGAAATATTACCAGTGGTTATATCTGGATGACGGCTTACAAGTGATTTTCACTATGTATTTACAACTTTGTTTTTAGAATGAGCAATCTTTTAGAAAGGTTGTGTTTTTTTAATGCTTACAATACTTTTATGAATCACTTTACATTACATATATACCACTACATTATAATTTCTCTGAAAAATTCCTTATCAAGAATTAAAGACCTAGGGGCGGAGCCAAGATAGCGGAATAGACAGACACTTTCGTGGAGCCCTCTTTACAACAAAGACCCGAAAAAACAAGTGAAACGACTGTATTTGTGACAAGCTGGGAGCCCTGAGCATCAAAGGCAAGCTTAGACAATGATCTGAGGAGCAGCGGGAGGAAGAGGCTGTTCAGAAGCGGAGAGGAGTTACAGGACCTGAATCGCAGGGAGCCCTCAGGCACCATTCCCAGAGCCTCAGCAGCGGGCTGCTACTAGCGTTCAGCCGCAGTTTTCTCAGGGAGAAGCAGCCAGCCACACAGCCTACGCACACCTCTGGAACCTGACAACCGTGCTCTCAGCAAAAGCTAAGTACTTCGTATATTTTACCGCACCCCCTCCTCCACTCCCAAGCCAGCTTCAGTGGCTGAATCCTTGGGTCTGAGATAGGCCCTGGTGAGCACCTAGAGCCATCCCCCTGGCCTTGGGGAAGGAAAAAAATTGCAATTGGGAGGAAAACATAATTTGCAATTACATTAACCGGAAGAGCTCAGGGCAGAAGCGGCTCCTGTCCAGGCATAAACCGGCCATGGACCTTAAGCACCTTTCCCTTCTGCATGGACCTGTGTGGGCCTATTTCAGGAGAATAGGCTCTTGCTGGCAAACTCCAACCATTTCAGTTATGTGGTGGAGAGGTGGGTGTTTAATGTTTGACATTGCTTTGCCTATTAAACAAGTCCCTCACCTACCTATAAGAGGGACCTAAGGACTGGTAGCTCCACTCAGGTCACCCAGCCACCCACAACAGGGGTCCAAATATAACTGGTATCTCCCTATCCCTACAACCAAAAACTTTGTGTGCCCATGGTCCCTCTGCAGAACCCACCCACCAGCATGCTCTAGGAAACAGAGACACGTTTTCCTCAGAGACATCTGGGGGTCAGTTCTCAGCCCCCTGCCTTGTTCAGAACGTAACCCACTGCTACAATCAGATACCAGTATATGTGCCAACGACCCCTGCCCCTCTAAAGCTGTAGGACAGAGCCACTGGGTATCAGCTACTTGGAAACCTGAGCTGAATTCATACAAGAAAATTGAATGGACTCCTAGACTGATATACCTAATAACAGCTCTAGCCAGCTGGGGACAGGACATCAAAGCTCCAAAGGCGAAAATAATCAAGCTAGCTCACTCAAGCAACCCACAGGGGTATACCAAAACGGAACAAAACAAGTAGCTACGACACAGTAAGCAAGCATAAACTAATACAATAACTTATAGATGGCTCGGAGACAACAGTCAATATCAAGTCACATAAAGAAACAGACCATGATCACCTCAACAGGCTCTCAAAACAAAGAATCCAGGGATCCTCTAGATGAAAGTGCATTCCTGGAATTACCAGATGCAGAATACAAAAGTTTAATATACAGAAACCTTCAAGACATCAGGACGGAAATGAGGCAATATGCAGAACAAGCCAAGGAACACACAGATAAAGCAACTGAAGAAATTAGAACGATTATTCAGGAACATAATGAAAAGTTTAATAAGCTGGAAAAATCCATAGGCAGACAGTAATCAGAAATTCAGAAGATTAACAATAAAATTACAGAAGTAAACAATGCAAGAGAAAGTCAGAGGAGCAGAATTGAGCAAGTAGAAGCTAGAACTTCTGAACTCGAAGATGAATCACTTGGCACTAATATATTTGAAGAAAAATCAGATCAAAGAATTTAAAAAATGAAGAAACCTTAAGAATCATGTGGGACTTTATCAAGACAGTGACTGGAGTACCAGGACAGGGAGGGATAACAGAAAAAACAGAGAAAATTGTTGAAGATGTGTTGGCAGAAAACTTCCCTGATATTGTGAAAGATAAGAAGATATCTATCCAAGATGCTCATCAAACTCCACATAAGATAAATCTGAAAAGAAAGTCACCAAGACATATTATAATCAAGCTTGCCAAAACCAAAGATAAAGAGAGAATTAAAAGAGCAGCAAGAGATTAAAAAAAAAAAAAGTCACCTACAAAGGAGAGCCAATAAGAATAAGCTCGGACTACTCAGCAGAAACCATGCAGAAAGAAGGCAATGGCATGACATATTTAAAAAATTGAAGGAAAAAAATTGCTTGCCAAGAATCATATATCCATCAAAACTGTCTCTTAAATATGGAGGTGAAATTAAGACATTTCCAGATAAACACAAGTTGAGAGAATTCGTAAAAACCAAACCAAAACTACAAGAAATACTAAAGGAAGTTATTTGGTTAGAAAATCAATAATATCAGGTATCGACCCAAGACTAGAACACTGCGCAGAGCAACCAGAACTCAACCCAGACAAGGAAATCCAAAAAAGCAAGATTTTAAAAAAGAAAAAAACCAACACAGCGATGTTATTATATAAAAGAAGACAACATTAAAATAACAAAGAGGGACTAAGACATATAATCATACACCGTCCATATGGAGAGGAAGATAAGGCAATACAAAGAAATGAAAACTATGTTTAAATTTAGAAAAATAGGGGTAAATAATAAGGTAACCACGAAGGAGACAAATTATCCTA
The DNA here is from genome assembly GCF_030014295.1 of Loxodonta africana. Taxonomy (NCBI): domain Eukaryota; kingdom Metazoa; phylum Chordata; class Mammalia; order Proboscidea; family Elephantidae; genus Loxodonta; species Loxodonta africana. Next base: position 188,870,136 of record NC_087345.1, read on the forward strand.
CTCATCAAAATAAAATACAAGGGAAAAACACAGACTCAGCAGAAACAAAATCGACAACAACAAATATGAGGAAAGGACAACATATAAAGAAAATCTACTCAGCACATAAAATCAAGGAAGAAAAAGAAACTGTCAACACACAAAAAAAGACATCAAAATAATAGCATTAAATTCATACCTATCCATAGTTACCCTGAATGTAAATGGACTCAATGCACCAATAAAGAGACAGAGAGTGGCAGAATGGTTTAAAAAACAAGATCCATCTATATGCTGCCTACAAGAGACACACCTTAGACTTAGAGACAGAAACTAAAACTTAAAGGATAGAAAAATATATAACACGCAAACAGCAATCAAAAAAGAGCAGGAGTGGCAATATTCACTTCTGACAAAATAGACATTCAAGATAAATCCATGAGAAAGAATAAGGAAGGACACTATATAATGATTAAAGGGACAATACACCAAGAAGATATAACCATATTAAATATTTATACACCCAATGACAGGGCTGTAAGACACATAAAACAAACTCTATCAGCATTGAAAAGTGAGATAGGCAGCTCCACAATAATAGTAGGACACTTCAACACACCTCTTTCGAGGAAGGAGAGGATATCAGAAAGAAGCTCAATAAAGACACGGAAGATCTAAATGCCACAATCAACCAACTTGACCTCGTAGACATATACAGAACACTTCACCCAACAGCAACCAACTATACTTTCTTTTCTAGTGCACATGGAACATTCTCTAAAATAGACCACATATTAGGTCATAAAGCACCCCTTAGCAGAATCCGAAACACTGAAATATTACAAAGCATCTTCTCTTACCATAAGGCCATAAAAGTGGAAATCCATAACAGGAAAAGCAGGGAAAAGAAATCAAACACTTGGAAAATGAACAATACCCTGCTCAAAAAAGACTGGATTATAGAAGACATTAAGAATGGAATAAAGAAATTCACAAAATTCAATGAGAATGAAAACACTTCCTATCAGAACCTTTGGGACACAGCAAAAGTGGTGCAAAGAAGCCAATTTCTATCAATAAATGCATACATCCAAATAGAAGAAAGGGCCAAAATCAAAGAATTATCCCTACAACTTGAGCAAATAGAGAGCAACGAAACAAATCCACAGGCACCAGAAGAAAACAAATAATAAAAATTAGAGCTGAACAAAATGGAATAGAAAACAGAAAAACAATTAAAAGATTTAATAACAAATTTATCAACAAAATTGATAAACCACTGGCCAAACTGACAAAACAAAAACAGGAGAGGAAGCAAATAACACAAAAAAGAAATGAGATGGGCCATATTACAATAGACCCAACTGAAATTAAAAGAATATCAGATTACTATGAAAAACTATACTCAAATAACTTTGAAAACCTAGAAGAAATGGATGAATTCCTAGAAACACACTACCTACCTAAACTAACACAAACAGAGGTAGAACAACTAAATAGACCCATAACAAAAGAAGAGACTGAAAAGGTAATCAAAAAACTCCCAACAAAAAAAAAGCCCTGGCCCGGACAGTTTCACTGCAGAGTTCTACCAAACTTTCAGAGAATAGTTAACACCACTACTACTAAAGGTATTTCAGAGCATAGAAAAGGACGGAATACTACCAAACTCATTCTATGAAGCCACCATATCCCTCATACCAAAACCAGGTAAAGACACCACAAGAAAAGAAAATTATAGACCTATATCCCTCATGAATGTAGATGCAAAAATCCTCAACAAAATTCTAGACAGTAGAATTCAACAACATATCCAGAAAATAATTCACCACAACCAAGTGGGATTCATATCAGGTATGCAGGGATGGTTCAACATTAGAAAAACAATTAATGTAATCCACCACATAAAAAAAACAAAAGACAAGAATCACATGATTTTATCAATTGATGTAGAAAAGCCATTTGATAAAGTTCAACACTCATTCATGATAAAAACTCTCAGCAAAATAGGAATAGAAGGAAAATTTCTCAACATAATACAGGCCATTTATACAACGCCAACATCACCCTAAATGGAGAAAGCCTGAAAACATTCCCATTGAGATCGGGAACCAGACAAGGATGCCCTTTATCAGCACTCTCATTCAACATGGAGCTGGAGGTCCTAGCCAGAGCAGTTAGGCTAGATAAAGAAATAAAGGGCATCAGGATTGGCAAGGAAGAAGTAAAAGTATCTCTATTTGCAGATGACATGATCATATACAAAGAAAACACTAAGGAATCCTCCAGAAAACTACTGAAACTAATACAAGAGTACAGCAGAGTATCCGTATACAAGATAAACATAGAAAAAATGAGTTGGATTCCTCTACACCAACAAAAAGAACATCGAAGAGAAAATCACTAAACCAATGCCATTTACAGTAGCCCCCAAGAAGATAAAATACACAGGAATAAATTTTACCAGAGACAGAAAAGACTTACACAAAGAAAACTACAGTACACTTCTGCAAGAAACCAAAAGAGGCTTACATAAGTGGGAGAACATACCTTGCTTGTGGATAGGAAGACTTAACATTATAAAAATGTCTATTCTACCAAAAGCGATCTGTACGTTTAATGCAATTCCGATCCAAATCCCAATGACATTCTTTAATGAGATGGAGAAACAAATCACCAACTTCATAGGGAAGGGAAAGAGGGCCCGGATAAATAAGGCATTACTGAAAAAGAAGAACAAAGTGGGAGGCCTTACTCTACCTGATTTTAGCACCTATTGTACCGCCACAGTAGTCAAAACAGCCTGGTACTGGTACAACAACAGATACATAGACCAATGGAAAAGAATTGAGAATCCAGACATAAATCCATCCACATATGAGCAGTTGATATTTGACAAAGGCCCAGAACAGTTAAGTGGGGAAAAGACAGTCTTTTTATCAAATGGTGCTGGCATAACTGGATATCCATCTGCAAAAAAATGAAACAAGACCCATACCTCACTCCATGCACAAAAACTAACTCAAGATGGATCAAAGACTTAAATATAAAATCTAAAACAATAAAGATCATGGAAGAAAATATAGGGACAACATTAAGAGCCCTAATACATGGCATAAACAGTATAGAAAACGTTATAAAGAATGTAGAAGAAAAACTAGATAACTGGGAGCTCCTAAAAATCAAACACCTATACTCATCCAAAGACTTCACCAAAAGAGTAAAAAGACTACCTACAGACTGGGAAAAAGTTTTTAGCTATGACATTTCTGATCAGCGCCTGATCTCTAAAATCTACATGATACTGCAAAAACTCAACTGCAAAAAGACAAATAACCCAATTAAAAAATGGGCAAAAGCTATGAATAGACACTTCACTAGAGAAGACATTCAGGTAGCTAACAGATACATGAGGAAATGCTCACGATCATTAGCCATTAGAGAAATGCAGATCAAAACTACCATGAGATCTCATCTCACACCAACAAGGCTGGTATTAACCCAAAAAACACAAAATAAGAAATGTTGGAGAGGCTGTGGAGAAATTGGAACACTTATACACTGCTGGCGGGAACGTAAAATGGTACAACCACTTTGGAAACCGATTTGGCACTTCCTTAAAAAGCTAGAAATAGAACTACCATAGGACCCAGCAATCCCACTCCTTGGAATATATCCTAGAGAAATAAGAGCCTTTACACGAACAGATATATGCACACCCATGTTTACTGCAGCACTGTTTACAATAGCAAAAAGATGGAAGCAACCAAGGTGCCCATTAATGGATGAATGCATCAATAAATTATGGTATATTCACACAATGGAATACTATGCACCCGTAAAGAACACGGGGGAGTCTGTGAAACATTTCATAACATGGAGGAACCTGGAAGGCATTATGCTGAGTGAAATGAGTCAGTTGCAAAAGGACAAATATTGTATAAGACCACTATTATAAGAACTTGAGAAAAAGTTTAAACTGAGAAGAAAGCATTCTTTCGTGGTTACCGGAGGGGGGAGGGAGGGAGGGTAGGAGAGGGGCATTCACTAATTAGATAGTAGATAAGAACTACTTTAGGTGAAGGGAAATGTCGACAGCACACAATACAGGGGAGGTCAGCACAATTGGACTAAGCAAAAACCAAAGAAGTTTCCTGAATAAACTGAATGCTTTGAAGGCCAGCGTAGCAGGGGCAGGGGTCTGGGGACCATGGTTTCAGGGGATATCTAAGTCAGTTGGCATAATAAAATCTATTAAGACAACCTTTTGCATCCCACTTTGAAGAGTGGCGTCTGGGTTCTTAAGCACTAGCAAGGAGCCATCTAAGATGCATCAATTGGTCTCAACCCACCTGGATCAAAGGAGAATGAAGAACACCAAGGACACAAGGCGATTACGAGCCCAAGAGACAGAACGGGCCACATGAACCAGAGACTACATCAGCCTGAGACCAGAAGAACTAGATGGTGCCTGGCTACAACCCATGACTGCCCCGACAGGGAGCACAACAGAGAACCCCTGAGGGAGCAGGAGAGCAGTGGGATGCAGACCCCAAATTCTCAGAAGACCGAACTTAGTGGTCTGACTGAGACTGGAAGGACCCTGGTGGTCATGGCCCCCAGACCCTTTGTTAGCCCAGGACAGAAACCATTCCTGAAGCCAACTCTTCAGACATGGATTGGACTGGACAATGTGTTGGAGAGGGATGCTGGTGAGGAGTGAGCTTCTTGGATCAGGTGGACACTTGAGACTATGTTGGCATCTCCTGCCTGGAGGAGAGATGAGAGGGTGGAGGGGGTTAGAAGCTGTCGAAATGGACACAAAAAGAGAGAGTGGAGGGAGAGAGCAGGCTGTCTCATTAGGGGGAGAGTAATTGGGAGTGTGTAGCAAGGTGTATTTTGGTTTTTGTGTGAGAGATTGACTTGATTTGTAAACTTTCACTTAAAGCACAATAAAAATTATTAAAAAAAATACTGTCATTTCAATCTTAATTAATTATTAATTTTAAAAACATTTTTAAAGCATTGAAGAATTGATGTTTTTGAAGGAAAATTGTTTTATATAATCCTTTAATACACCACTGAGTACAGTAAGTATTGTTCGTGTAATTATATGTTACTTTCCTTACCCAAGAAAATAGATTATTTTAAAACGTCACCTCAGTGAGGTTTAGCATATTATTGTTAGGAAGGCAAGATTGGTCAGATGACAAAATCTATATACCTCAAACATCCGTAACACAAAGTTGTTTTTTTTTTTCCTCAGGAAAGCTTAAAAGAAAGAGAGAGGAGAAAAAAAAAAAAGGAATAAAAATTATGTTAGTTAATTAATGACTGTTCAGTCATTCCTGGTGTTGGGGTGGTGATGAGTCCTGAGTCATTCATGCAGAACGAGCAGCCCCCATGTTACTGGAGTGATGGCAGATGCTTGGGTGGTAATCTGTTTGGGATAAACATGAATAGGAGCAAGGCAGATGCTGCCAAGAGGGATGCCAGGGTAGGTTATTAAATTCAGTGCTATTTAGTAAGGACTAATATGTGTTTTTGTTTTTTTTTTAATATGTAAGTTTTATGTTGTGTTATCCTAGATGCAGGAAAAATGGTAGAACGTCAAGGAGAGTCCTGTATTCTGTGGGTCCTTGGACTTCATGTTTTCCTTAAATAAGATTCCTCCACGTACTGAAATTCTAATAATCTATGGGAAGCCAACGTACATTTTGGTAATTTTTAGATTCAACTCTGCATGTAACAGGTGCAAAGATAGGTACTTTTTTGTCCTCTGTAGCTACATAGCTTTCATAAGTCAGTACCATCTGTTCTTTTAAAGACTTACGTCTTGCCTTGGGTTGTGCGGCGTCATGTTGTGTATGCTTTAAGACAGGAAACATTTCATTTCTCTGAGAAATGGAAATTACATGGACTGTGTTAAATCTGCCTTTGCCATTCCATTTGATCCTGTTAGCTGGAGATGAGAATGCTAGGAATCTACTTGAGGTGAGGAAGCTCACTTATATAATAATCAACACCACAGCACTGCGTAATTCCTCATGTGCTGCCAAATAATATGATGTGGAGCTCTGGCTTCTTTTGAGTGTAGTGTATATTACAATGGAACTGGACTGTATTTCAAAGTATAATAACTATTAATTTCTCTTTACTACTCAAGGAGACCTTTTCATTTTTAAAAACCATTTGTCTTTGGGTGGATTACCACACATGGCCTCCCCATGTGTGTCAGAGTAGAAAGGTGCTCCATAGGGTTTTATATGGCAGATTTTGGGGGAAGTAGATCATGAGTCCTTTCTTCCAAAGCACCTTTGGGTGGACTCAAACCTCTAGTCTTTCTGTTAGCAGCCAAGTGTTTTAACCAATTGCACCACCCGGGGACTCCTTTGTTTTTTTATTTTTTAAATAATGAATTGTGTAAAGACCTGGAGTTAGCAATTGGAAAGGAAAGAATATGCTCAGCATTTCTCAAGCTGAAAGAACTGGAGAAAAATTCAAGCCTAGAGTTGCAATATTGAAGGATTCTATGGGCAAAATATTGAATGATGCAGGAAGCATCAGAAGAAGATGGGAGGAATACACAGAGTCACTGTTCCAAAAAAATTAGTCAATGTTCAACCATTTCAGGAGGAAGCATATGATCAAGAACCGGTGGTACTAAAGGAAGAAGTCCAGACTACAGTGAAGGCATTGGTGAAAAACAAGACTCTAGGAACTGACAGAATACCAACTGAGAAATTTTAACCACCAGATGAACTCTAGAAATTTGTGTGTCAGGGTTGTACCCTTTCACCATGCTTATTCAATCTGTATGCTGAGCAAGTAATCTGAGAAGCTGACCTATATGAAAGAGAACATGGCATCAGGATTGGAGAAAGACTCATTAACTACCTGTGATATGCAGGTGACACAACCTTGCTTGATGAAAGCAAAGAGGACTTGAAGCACTTACTGATGAAGATCAAAGACCACAGCCTTCAATATGGATTACACCTCAACATAAAGAAAATAAAAATCCTCACAACTAGGCCAATAAGCAACATCATGATAAATGGAGAAAAGATTGAAGTTGTCAAAGATTTCATTTTACTTGGATCTGTAGTCAACAGCCATGGAAGCAGCAGTCAAGAAATCAAATGACGTATTGCATAGGGCAAATCGCTGCAAAAGAACTCTTTAAAGTGTTGAAAAGCAAAGATGTCACTTTGAGGACTAAGGTACACCTAACCCAAGCCGTGGTGTTTTCAGTCATCTCATACGCGTGTGACACCTGGAAAGTGAATATGGACAGCAGAAGAAAAACAATGCCTTTGAATTACGGTGTTGGTGAAGAATATTGAATATACCATGGACTGCTAGAATGGCGCAATTTTGTCTCACATACTCTGGACTTGTTATCAGGAGGGACCAGTCCCTGGAGAAGGACATCATGATTGGTAGAGTGACGGCAAAAAAACAGGAACACCCTCAATTAAATGGATTGACATAGTGGCTGCAACACTGGGCTGAAGCATAGCAAGGGTTGTGAGAATGGTGCAGGACTGGGCAGTGTTTTGTTCTGTTGTATATAGGGTTGCCGTGACTTGGAACCAACTGGATGGCACCTAACGATAACAACACTGTTTGTCCTTAAAGGTTAATTGAATTAGTTTTCCCCCCTCCCCACCAATAAATATTTTTGCTCTCGTGGAATATAGTGATCATGAAGCAAAATTTTATTGTGCGTTTCCTAATTTTGGCTTTTGGGAAGGTTGTAATAGATTTATTTCCAATTGTGACATCCCTTCCCCCAGGTGTTTCAATTGTTTTTTACATATGATGGGAAATTACTTTTCCCTGGTGATTTGGCCAATTAATCAAATAGACACAACATTAACACACAAGCCTTCTGGAGTCCTATTTGTGATACTTAGGAGACCTGGAAAGAGATCCCCCTGGAATTATTTTTTACCAAATGTATACCAAAGTACAAAGTGATATAATTCATGCTGTCAACATCAAATAAATATTTTCTTTTAGATACTACGGCTCATTAATAGCGTGTGTCTCATTAAATTGGAAAATCATAGAGATAATTTAAAAAGTGTGAAAAAGACCATCTAGTTTAGCATTTTTGTAGTAATAGAATTGAACCAATTAAAATATTTTATACTATGACGCAAAACCATTGATGAAAAATATTGTAGATTTGTTTGTTTAAAAGGATACCATAAGAATTTCGATTTCTTTTTGTGCTTCCTAAAGGTAAAAATTAAAGGTAGGTATGCAGTAAATTTAAGTGGGAAAGTATAATTTCAAATTTCATAAAAATATTTTAAGGTGATAAATTTATTTCTTAAAATGTTAGGCTTTTCTTTCAAGTAATAACTTCAAGATATCTTGTTTCTTGGAATGGAGAATTTGAGTGTGGGTTTGTAGGTGATTGGCTTTTAGATGAAGCTTTATTATGTTCCTGTGAAGTAGACAGTGTGGTTTTGTTCTCCTTGTATAGTAGACAAACCAATTACAAAATTCATACTCTTGATTTTACAAGTAAAATATACATGGTGAGTGACTGAGAAGTAGTCATGTTCTAATTACCCATATTGTGTATACTCTTTGCAGTGGCATTTTGGATTTTTTTTTTCTCCTTTTTAAAATCTGTGAATGTAGACTGAGGTATTCAGTACTCAAATAGGGGGAAAAAAATTTATTGTTAGGTGCTGTTGAGTCGATTCTGACTCATAATGACCCCATGTGACATAGTAGAGCTGCCCCATAGGGTTTTTCCAGGCTTCTGGGCTATAATCTTTACAGGAGGAGATTGTCGGGTTTTTCTCCTGAAGAGCTACTAGGTGGGTTTGATCCACCAACCTTTAGGTTAGTAGCCAAATGTTTAATTGTTGTACCACCAGGGCTTCTTGGGTGGGAGGGAGGGAAAACCAGATTATCTTTGAAATTAAAATGATAATTGGTGTTTAGCTAAATCTAGTTTTCTTTTTTTTTTCTTTATTGTGCTTTAAGTGAAAGCTTAAAATTCACATCAGCTTCTCTCGTACAAAAACTTATACACACATGGTTATGTGACCCTAGTTGCTCTCCCTTTAATGTGACAGCACACTCTTCCTCTACACCCTGTATTTCCTGTGTCCATTCTGCCAGCTCCTCTCCCTCTCTGCCTTCTCATCTTGCCTCCGCACAGGAGCTGCTCACTTAGTCTCATGTGTCTGCTTGAGCTAAGAAGCACGCTCCTCACCAGTATCGTTTTATGTCATATAAAAAAAAATTATAGTCCAGTCTAGTCTTTGTCTGAAGAGTTGACTTCGGGAATGGTTTTAGTTTTGGGCTAACAGAGAGTCTGGGGGCCATGTCTTCTGGGGTCCCATGTCCTCTGGGGTCCCTCCAGTCTCAGTCAGACCATTAAGTTTGATATTTTTAAGAATTTGAGGTCTGCAGCCCACTTTTCTCTTCCATCAGGGACTTTCTGTTGTGTTCCCTATCAGGGCAGTCCTTGGTGGTAGCCAGGCACCATCTGTTCTTCTGGTCTCAGGCTGATGGAGTCTCTGGTTTATGTGTCCCTTTCTCTCTCTTGGGCTCATATTTTCCTTGTGTCTTTAGTGTTCTTCATTCTCCCTTGCTCCAGGTGGGTTGGGAACAATTGATGCATCTTAGATAGCCGCTTGCTAGCTTTTAAGTCCCCAGATGCCACTCACCAAAGTGGGATGCAGAACGTTTTCTTAATACACTTTGTTATGCCAGTTGACCTAGATGTCCCTTGAAACCAAGGCCTGCTATTCTGTCCCTTGAAATATTTGGTTGTATTCAGGAAACTTCTTAGCTTTTGGTGTAGTCCAGTTCTGCTGACTTCTCCTGTATTGTGTATTGTCCTTCCCTTCACCTAAAATAATTCTTTTTTACTATCTAGTTAGTGAATACCCCTTTCCCTCCCTCCCCACCCTTGTAACCCTCAAAGAATGTTTTCTTCTGTTTTTAAATCTTTTCTTGAGTTTTTATAATAGTGGTCTCATACAATATTTGTGCTTTTGTGACTGACTAATTTCACTGAGCATAATCTAGATTCATCTACGTTATGAGATGTTTCACAGATTCATCATTGTTCTTTATCGTTGTGTAGTATTCTGTTGTGTAAATATACCATAATTTGTTTATCCGTTCATCCATTGATGGGCACCTAGGTTGTTTCTGTCTTTTTGCTATTGTAAACAGTGCTGCAGTGAACATGGGTGTGCATATATCTATTTGTGTGAGGGCTCTTATTTATGTACGATATATTCCCAGGAGTGGGATTGCTGGACCCTTTGGTAGCTGTATTTTTACCTTTCTAAGGAAGTGCCAAATCTATTTCCACAGTGGTTTTACCATTTTACGTTCCAGTGTACAAGTGTTCCAGTCCCTCCACAACCTCTCCAACATTTATTATTTTGTGTTTTTTGGATTAAAACCAATCTTGTTGGGGTGAGATGGTATCTCATTGTAATTTGGATTTGCATTTCTCTAATAGCTAATGATGGTGAGCATTTCCTCATGTATCTGTTAGCCACCTTAATGTCTTCTTTGGTGAAGTGCCTGTTCATATCCTTTGCCCATTTTTTAATTGGGTTATTGGTCTTTTTGTGGTTGAGGTTTTGCAGTATCTTGTGGATTTTAGAGATCAGGCACTGATCAGATTCATCGTAGCCAAATTTTTTTTCCCAGTCTGTAGGTTATCATTTTAGTCTTTTGGTGAAGTCTTTGGATAAGCATAAGTGTTTGATTTTTAGGAGCGCCCAGTTATCTAGTTTCTCTTCTGGTGTTTGTGCATTGTTAATAGTGTTTTGTATACTGTTTATGCCATGTATTAGGGCTCCTAGTGTTGTCCCTATTTTTTCTTCCATGATTTTTATCGTTTTAGATTTTATGTTTAGGTCTTTGATTCATTTTGAGTTTGTTTTTGTGCATGGTGGGAGGTATGATTCTTGTTTCATTTTTTTGCGGGTGGATATCCGGTTAAAACAGTACCATTTGTTAAGAGACTGTCTTTTCCTCAATTAACAGACTTTGGGCCTTTGTCAAGTATCAGCTGCTCATAGGTGGATAAATTTACGTCTGGCTTCTCAGTTCTGTTCCATTGGTCTACGTATCTGTTGCTGTACCAGTACCAGGCTGTTTTGACTACTGTGGCGGTATAATAGGTTCTAAAATCAGGTAGGGTGAGGCCTCCCACTTTGTTCTTCTTTTTCAGTAGTGCTTTACTTATCCAGGGCCACTGCCCTTTCCATATGAAGTTGGTGATTTGTTTCTCCACCTCATTAACAAATGCCATTGGAATTTGGATCAGGATTGCGTTGTATCTGTAGATCACTTGGGTAGAATAGACATTTTCACAATGAAAAATATGGAATGCTTCACAAATTTGCATGTCATCCTTGCAAGGGGGCCATGCTAGTCTTCTCTGTATCATTCCAATTTTAGTATATGTGATGCCGAAGCAAGCACTAAATCTAGTTTTCTTGACCACACAAGTTTATGTTAGAGTTAATGATTTCAGAATGTATCATTTGTTGCCACGGTGAGGGCTTCTTCAGTTGAGGGCTAGCCTTCACATTATTTGTATTATGGAAGAGGGTAAGATTATTAGTTTAATGGGAGTAAAGGATAAATGACTCACTTTTATCCATACCTGTCTACTAGACATTTCTACTCATTCTGAAACTCATCCTTCTCACCCAGGCTTCTAAAATATTCGTATTCTTTTCTTTGCCTTCTTTGACCCTTTCATTGTCTAAAAATTTTGCTTAAATCAGTATAATGTGGTAGGCAGAGTGTTAATAAAATGTGTTCTTCTGTATAAGAACTGAAGCTTTGGTTAATTTTTAGGCTCCCTTACACAGTGCAGACACCATGCTTGTACGGTGAAAGCGCCTTGTTTGTAAATTGCATCTGGACCCAGAAAATAAGTATCTGACAAGCAGATATGCCTATGGAATTGTTTCAGGAGGTAATTACTGACTTCTTTGAGTCATAAGGCTTTTAAACCAGGGTAGCTCTTGTAACTACCTGGGAGAGTCTCTTTCCTTATGCCTGAGCTGTCATCTGGGGGAGCTAAGGGAATAGCTCCTGGACCACTGTGATTATGGCTATGAACACTACTCCCACTAACGAGGAAACATGGTCCTGCTCTGCTGACAAGCTGGGTTTCCTGTCCTATGGCCTTCAAAGTGAATCTGATGCCTGTGGGGGTCTCCTGAGTCTGAAGGTTTAGCTGGGCCTACGAAGACCCTCTACCCTCTGATGTGCGTTTCAGATATATACTTGGATAAAAGTAAATAACATGAAAGGTCTGCAATAGAAACTCGAGGCCATTTGCTCCACTCCTCCCCGCCCTTGAGTGTCTCTCTCAGAGGCATCCACTTTCAGCTTGTGCCATTGTTTGTTTTTGTGTTTACTCACATGTTACTAAGTAATATATTTATGTTGCTGTTTCCTGATTACCAGTTACTGATATCTTTTGACTCTCATTATGGAAAATGAATGTTTTTCTTTTTAGGCTATTTCCTCTCTCCCTGTCCCCATCCTGTCTCAGTATTGTTTCATTAGAATCATTAGCCTGTATTTACATTATTATGGCTATGTAAGAATTGCTCAGTGGATAACCCATTAGGCAATATTCTTAAATGTCCTCTTTTACGTATTTTCTTTTGTTTTTCCTGGAGTTAATTTCTTTTTTTCCTTTGTTGTCTCTGTATATAGCTGTAATTTTCACCTATATTCTCTATCCAGTCTACCAAAATGCCTGTTATTTCTGAAATGTTAAAAAATATCACACCGTTTATTAATTTCATTTTTTTTCATGGGGACTGACTTCCCTTATCTCTTCATCCTCCTGCTCTGAATTGGTTCTTGCTTTCCTAGACTGTCCCATCACCTCCATTCTGGAACTTTCTTAGGCGCTGTCCAGTATTTGATTGAATTTCCTGGATCCAATGCCTTCCTCTTAGTTTACTTCCTTAGTTTGCTGGAGCACATCCAAAAATAGCTTTGTAAGAAAGGGTCCATAGGAAATAAAGTCCTTACATATCTGAAAATTCATTTACTTTTTCAACTTTCACACTTAATTTTTTGTTTGCGCAAATAGTTCTACACTGAAAAATATTTTTAGTCAACATTGAAGGTAATGGTTTTATCTAGCAGAGGTAAATGTTAACGATCATCCCAGTTCCAATCTGTTACTCATCACACACATCCTACTATGTGCCAGTGCTTTTGGAACACAGTTTTCCATGGTTCTCTTACATTTCCGTTCATCTTGAGAACAGAGGCTCTGACTACCTTTGTTCTGGACTATCTTTTCAAGGATAGTTCTGGAAAATAGACATAGTTTCGCTCTTCAGAGCAATGAGTAGGCATGTTTACTGTCCTGTATAAAAGATTTGGGTCCTCAAGGCTCAGGGGTCCCTTGTGTGTGCTGGTGTCCCCTGCTTCTCTTCACATCACCTTGTGATAATTTTTACTTGAGGACCCAGGACAAAAAGGATGATACTCTAGCTACTGCTATTGCTGTAAGTATAAACAGTCCTTTGTCTCTGACCCAGGAGTCTTGTGTCTTCTGTAAGCATTCGCGAAACTATGGCAGACTAACTTGTGAGCTTTCCAGTAGGGTAAAACCTCAGACCTTTCAGGGTTCTTGACATCTACTTTTTCTTGAAAATTTCTTCAACCAGAAACCCAGTGTTTTCCCCTTGCTCTATCTTTCACTTAATTGTATATAGCATTCAGATTATTTTTTTCTTTATTTGTTTTCTTATTCCAGAGACATTTTACACTGAAAGTACTTTGTATATACCAAAACATAATAAATTTTAGGCATTATGAAAATTTCTAAAATATAGATAATATGTTTTATATCTAATTGATAGGCAGTATGTTTTATGTTTTGTATTTGTGTTGCTAGGCACAGAGTGTGGATGGATTATATCTTCTTAAAATGCTTTGTGTGTCATTACCCTAAAACACTTATTGGGTTGTATTTTGTATACTGTGTATTTATTATTTCTCTCTTCAGTAAAATCGACTAATATTTATTAGACAGTATGTGTCACAATCACTATGTGACATGGTTTGTCTTTCTTATTCCTATAATTGTCTTAAGAGGTGGATGTTTTTATTGTCATCATTTTACAGCAGAAGGGGTAGAAATATAGAAAGGATATATAACTTGCCTAAGGCTGTAAAGTTAACAAATGGTTGAGTAGGCATTCAAATCTAGGTCGTTTTAACTCTCAAGCCCAAGTTCTTGACCACTGTGCTCTACTATAAAATAGAGAGAAGGGAAAAGAAAAAGAAAGTATTATCAACTCACATGGAAATTCATTAACACTTTTTAAGGGCTATAATCCTTAAATATTGATATGAAATAAATAATTCATCTTAGTTTACAATGGTTATAATGGAATTCAGTGTATAACTCTTGTTAATATTCAGTCACAGCTTAAAAAAAAAAAAACACCAGACAACAGAATAAAGCAATATAGGAGCTGATATTTACACATCCAAAAGTTGGGAAATTGTAGGTTGTGGTTCCCACAGCAACTGCCGCTCAGCCTCAGGGCAGCGAATGTTGCAATCCAAACTGAACACCACATGCAGCTCCGTGAAATAATATTCTGCATGCTCGTGGGAGCCTGATAATGGCCACTGTGGGAGCAATGAACGTGTAAATTATCCGTTCTTGTTTTATCACTGTAGTTTGGAGCATTTCATTTATGTGGCTCTTTCATAGTGCAACAAAAGGTGTTTCAACTGGTTATACATCTTGGTGGCATTTCAGTGGTGCTTAAATTATTAATGCATCCTGAAACAAAATGTCTTTTACTTGTTAAGATTGTTTTTATGTTTTGCATCTGATTTGTAAACAGTCACGTTTGCTGTCGCCCCTACCCCACTCCCAGTGGAGAAGCATCATTTTGGGAGTCCTTGTTTACATTCACAATGCAGTTCTTAGGCAGGTTCAAGATGCTGGTTAACCTTTGAAATCTATTACATGCTGGTGCTTAAGAGAGATAGATGACTAAGAAGTGCATATTAGAGGCCCTCAAAACACAGGCTCATCAGTCTTCAAGTAGCTTGGCTTCATGCGGTGCACGGCCATCCAGGATGCATGGAGCGTATCTACCACTCATAGAAAAGCTCAGTGCATTCAGCTTCTTGTTTTGGTAGATCCTCAGAGGAAATGTCAGCTGTACATTACCAGTGGCTCTGTGTTGCCTTAATAGCTCTTCTATAATTTAATATATTGTCTGACACTGTGTCCCAAACCTGTAACCCTTGCTTATTATTTTGTTGATTGATGTCTCTGTTGAAAGCATATAAATTTATGTATGAATCTCTCAAAGACGTGTTTAAAAATATAAAATTTTACTCAAATTGTAGATTCTCTTTTCTAATATACACCAGACACATACTTGAGCAAATGTTCCACCAATAAAGCCCTGAGCCTAGGTTTGAGCGGAATGCAGCGCATATGTTGGGCAATCCCACGTGTCCCAGCCTGTTCTAACAAAATCCTGAGCCATGCTTCTGATCTATATGGTGGCCTTGTCTATCCACATAGCTGGCAAATTTATATAGCAAAAATGATAAACTTACCAAATTACATGTATACATAAATTATGCATATAAACTTCAAAGAAATAGCTTTAATTAGCAAAAAATAGAGTACCTACTATATGCCAGACACTGTGAATCCAAGGTGAAGAACGTGTGGGCCTCTTCGCCACTGTGTTTGGAGAATCTAAATCTTTTTAAATGTTCTAATTTGATTCATAAGACCATTGATATCAGTCAGGCATGTTTGTTATTGGTCAGATGATCTTAGAAAGCCAAGCCAACTGTTAGTTAACTCTTTAATGAAAAACAATGGCCAGGACTGTGTATTAAGGCACATTCTTGGGTGGCATTTATTTATTTTTCTGAACCACCACTTTCATTCCACATGCACGTTTTGGAGTACCAGCATACTTACCCAATTTCTGTAATGTGCAGAAACATAAGTTTTATAAAATACTGTCTTCATAAAAGGAAAAATACAAGAGCGGGTTTGATTACGCTTCTGTTTATGCCTTTTCTTATGCTTGGTCTTATATAAACAAGTCAACAGAATTGGGTCTTTATGGCTGAGGTCTTAGTAACTTTATGAACCAAAAAACCAAACTAGTGGCCTTTGAGTCAATTCTGACTCATGGCAACCCCCCTGGGTGGCACAAAAGGTTAAGCGCTTGACCGCTTAGTGAAAGGTTGGCAGTTCAAGTCTTCCCAAAGGATCCTTGGAAGAAAGTCTTGGTGAGCTGCTTCTGGAAGGTTATAGCATTGAAAACAATGGAGCGCAGTTTTGCTGTGACACACATGGGGTCTCCATCAGAGCCTTTACAGATACCTCCTAATAATTAGCTAACTTCATGTGAAATTTCACAGAAGGAAGGACGTAGGTGGGAAATGTGCCCAGTGTATGCCCTTCATGACAAGCTGTGATGGCCAGAACTGAGGAACTAGCTGTTGGGATTTTGAAGATACTGGTAAAAGATAAAATTTATAATGGTCTCAAATGTTTTGATTCAAACCCATACCACTAAAGATTTTTGAACTTGCATCCCTAGAGTTTCATGTATTATTAATGTATCATCAGCTTGTAGTAATATACAATTACTTCATAAACATACACCAAAAATTAAATAAAAATGAGATAAAGTTTACATAAATTGGAGTTCTCGTGTTTTCTTTCCTTATCCTAGTGATACTTTGTTCACCTCCTGGGATATGCTAATTCAGGAGACTGTTTTAAAATAGAGCTTTACACACACACACACACACACCCCCACACACACACCCCCATCCATCTTAACATTAAAGGTCATCTCCCCTAAATGAAAGACCTAGTTAACATTGTCTTAATGTTTGTGAGGCTGTAGTTTTCCCAGTTCCCTTTTACGTTATAGAAATAAACCTAACATAAAGTATGCTTCTTTTTGTGTTGTGCTGTCTCTAGGATGAGGATGGGACAGAAGAAGACAATGGCCGTGTTGAACCAGTTGGACATGCTGACACTGGTTTGGAGAATATGCCCAGCTTCTCTCTGGAGTAAGTTACTGATGGTTTTAACTAAATATGTAACATTTATGTCGCATCACTGATGGCAGCAAGTATTCCGAAAGCATATGGCATGCAGAATGTTTGTGTTTAGTTAAACACATGACTTGTGTTGCTTTGTTTTCCCAAAGAGCATCTTTCATCTGTTGAGTTAATTATGTGATGTAAAAAGCATAGCATGGAACTTCCCATGTACCTGTCCCGAGCTTCATGCTTTGACAAATACTATTAAATTATTATATAAAATAGTATTTGGTTTAAAATGTTTGCTGTGTTGACAGCCTTGTGAACACTCTAACTTATTTTTAGATTGCTTTTGTATGTCAGTATTTTGGTCATTTGTTCCTCAGCTTTACTTGATTGAAAGAAAAATTATAGACATACTTTACTTGAAAAAGCAGTTGGATCATGTAACCAGTATTTATACAGGCAGCCCCCAGTTTAGAACGAGATTCGTTTCTGTGTCTTTAAGTCTTTAATTCAAATTTGTAGGTAAATTGGAACAGGTGCTTATGGTTCTTCTTTAGCCTTCCTTTAGTGCAAGAAAAGGCTGGAAGTCTTTTCAATGGTTTAAAAGCTACAAGCGCAGCAAGTGAAGGTGATTCTGATGAATTTGTTTCAAGTAGGGGTTGGTTCAATTGTTTCAAAGCGAGGGCAAATTTACATAATATTAAAGGGCAGTTAAGAGTTGTCCATAAGCCCCACATTTGTAACTTGGGGACTGCCTGTATTTTAGAATTTTTTTTATTTGAAGAAATAGAATCTTTCAAGATATTTGATGAAAAAATTAGAGGTCATAGGTTAGGGATGTTGAACATGATTTTAATATAAAAGGACAAAGAGAAAATTTCCTGTTTTATCACAGCTTCCCAATTAGCTTGAATATTGGTATTTTTAAATGGAAGAAGTTCTTAGAACTTTTTCTCCCTTTGGTAATTAGAGCAGAGAGGGCAGCCAATTTTTTTTTTTTTTTTTTTTTTTTTACTTTGTGTAATAGGTAGGAGTCTAGATATTAATATTTGTACTTTTTTTTTTTTTTACTCTTAATTCTGCCTTCACTGGTCTTCAGGGGAGGGCTCTAAGAATTTTCCCAGCAAGAATTGACAGAGTTCAAAATTAGATTATGTTTGGCTGATACACAGTGTTGAATATCTTTATTCAAGACATGCTTGCCACCTCAAAATTTCTTTTAGAAAGAATGTGGAATAAAATTAATTAAAGTTATAATATTATTAGTTGACAAACCAGTGATTAAATCAATGTTCAAATAGTATTAACAGTATCTAAAACAATGCTATGAAATTTTGTGCAGAAAGAATCTAAAGTGTTACTTTAGTAGGTATTTGGGCAGAATGGCAAAATTTTATTTTGTCCTCATTAGTGTATGTGATCAAATCTATGCACATACATTCGTCTTTCATATGCCTGTCTTTAATTATAGTTAGCCTTTGGATTATGTAAGCCGTACATTCACAGCACATAGGATAACCTCAAGTTTCTTTTTAAGAAATATAAATCTGTATTTTCTATAATAAAAGCTGTAGTGTGGCCTTTAACAAATCTGTTGATAATAATTTCCAGTTATCCACTTTACTTAAACAGATATTTAATTGAAATACTTTTTTAAAATAATAGTTGTTAGACAAGTACTGCTTAGATCTCCACTACAGTATATACATTAGAAGGCTCTATAGAGAAAGCAAAATCTCATTTAAATGGCTTGGAAAATTTACATCCTCCAAAGTATACCAATTTTCATTAGACCCAAGTTTATTAATTTAATAGAGAAGATTGAAATGAAATGACTTGATGAACATGTATAGAATGTTATACCTCTTGTACTAAGTAGTTGTTACAGAAATGATTTCACATTACTTCCTATCATATAGGTAACTTTCTGCCTTTAAATTTCAATTATAAAGACGTCTGTGAAGATTAATTGATTGTCAGCAGGTGTCTATTGGCTTTGAGGTAGAGGTTTCATCACCTGCCTTTGCAGAGCTCTTACAGCAGGTTAGGAAATGGTGACTTCCGTGGTCATGGGGTCCTGGGTAATAAGGAGAGCTGGCTCACCTCTGGACTGCCAGAGGTGACAACTTTGACCTTATTAGATTATCGGAAATATCAAATAATGTGGCGTATATATAAGACCATTTTCTAAATTATAACATGCTGTGTAGCTGCAGCACCTTTGTTCACTTAATCCTAAGAGCCCTTGCTGTAGATATTGGCAATAGAAATACTTCCATGGAAATCTATAGATTTGACTTACAAAATGTATGCTTACATTACATACAAGGTCCGAGAGAAATGGTCTGTGCCGTTTTTAATGTAGTTATTTCTGATGATTGCTCTCCCTCCATGCCATCAGACTAGTGCTCAGGTATGTAGTGTTGAATGTTGCTTCATTCCCATGCTGATATTCAAGACTATGTATGTATATGCGTGCGTACTTGGTGGGATTTTCGTTTTCTTCTCCTTCGTTGTTTATTGTATGTCTGTGTTGTTGCGGTTTTTTGTTGTTTTGTTTCGGTTTTGGTTTGTTTACAGTCCACGTTCATCCTCCTTCATTCATCATTGTCTCACAGTGATATGGTAAAGCTCGTACAAGTTCCCAACGATGGAGGGCCTCTGGGGATCCATGTAGTGCCTTTCAGTGCTCGAGGCGGCAGGTAACGTATCTTGGAGGTTTTTAATTGAATCATAATGTGGAGTGTTTTATCTTCATTTATGCTCAGATATAGAGTGGTGTTGATTTAGCATATGCTTAATAGAAAACATTTTCATTTGGGGGCAACTGCTGTCTCATTCCTACATGTATATTATAGTCACAGAAAGCACTTAGGACGATGAAGAGAGGGTTTACAGCAACACTAAGTAACGACGCGTTTAAATGATCCTAAAACACGTATTGTTCATCACATCCCTGCAAATATTTTACTTTACTATAAATTCATGATAGACTTCAAAGTCAGAACTCCAGCTGGATTTGAAAAGTTAATGAGAGCTTCCTCAAGCGGTTTTCCAGAAAGATTTAACCAATGAAAATGACCTGGATAGCTTAGTTAAAGATTTGTTTTTAATTTGTATGTTTATTTAGTTATTCAATTTCAGAAAATTGTTTACGATTATGTTCGAAATTTTTTAAAAGTTAGGCAAGCTATGGATTTATCCCCTACCACCTGGCACCTTCTCTTCAATCCCTACACCTTCGAATGTCAAAGTTTTGTACTGTTTGGTAATCCTGACTTCATTATTTTATTTAAAAAAAAAAAAGTCCCTAAAAACTTCAAATGCTATATGAGTTGTCTTGATCTATTGCTCATCTTCTGTGAAAGATCTATTGTGTTTTTTCTCTTACTATATTCAAATACCGTGACTTGATTTTCTAACTAAGGTTTGGTGAGCTGCTGTCACCGCCAACGAGGAAGGTGTAGTGTGCATTGGTGTTCTCCCCATGCACATTTAACTTGTTGAAGTCTAATCTCATCTTCTCCTATTTACCCGTCTACTCATTACCTGTTGAAATATAGTTACGAAATATTTGGCTTTCTACTCTGAGCTTCTTTTTTCTTTCCTCCTTTTCACCTTATTTTTCTTTTTTCACTTTAACTTCCTTTGCATGAGGAGACGAATAGAGGAAAGCTGGAAAGGAGCCATAGCCAAGAGGCTGAGAACTACAACATAGTTAAAACTGTTGTGAAGGAGTGAACGACGTCTAGTACGTTGTAAAAGACCTATGCAATATCTATTGCAGATGTGTAATTACTTTTTTTTTTTTTTTTACTGAGTATTTGAACAATTGTACTACCTTCCTGGTAGATGTCAGTAGCTGTGGTGAGTCCAGTTTTCATCTCTTTGGTAAAGCACTGCTTTATGTAATGTCCTGGAGCTAAAATTGTGATTTATTTACAACTCTGCTGGAGTGGGAGGCTTGAATGTGTGTGCTGTATATCAAGATGAGAAACGCACCTTGAATTTTGGGTGGTGGTATATTCACAGAGTTGTGGCTGCTTTCAGTTTTTCTTTTTAAACTCCAGAGAAGTGTTAACATTTCTTCAGAGAACTTTCACTCAAACAAGATTAGTTGTTTTCACAATAGCCCTTGCCTTTATTTCCTTTAAAAATAGAATTTCAAATGATCTCTAAAGAAGTTTTTCATTTCTTTCTTGGGTAAAAAGATAAGAAGGTGCTGTGCATGTGTTACGGCTTCACAGTATTAATATGCCTTTAACTGCTAAACACAACTCACAAGAGTTGAGATTTAATTGTTACGCCCCAGCTTTGAACCAGCATTTCAATTACAAACATATTATTTTCTGCCCTTTATTACACATTTTTCTACCTCACTGTGGAAAGGATATTAGTTAAAAGTAGATAGATGAAGAGCTTAATGCAAAGGAAGAATAAGATAGAAAAAGAAACTCCACCACAGTTGCTCGTTACTGTGGACTTCTATTTTGACCTGTGGAACTCACTCAGGAGACCTGGAAGTTGCTCCGTATTTCTATACCTGAGTCATTTTTCATCCTCATTACTTTGGCACTTAATAAGAAAACCTTGTGCCTCTTTCCCACATAGGGGACAAAGAGACTTAACAAAAATAGATTCTTTATTAACCCCTGTTAGGTGTCACCAGTTTTCATATTGGGAAACAAAAAAGGTTTATTTTGGTTTTCTTCAACACCTGTGTTTTTCATCCCCCTGTAGAGTTTTTTTTTTTTTTAGAGTTAGGGTGATGGTGGGAGAGAGAAAGCAGGTGGGCTGCTCAGAATTGTAGATACCGACCTTCAGGATCCCAGAGCCACCTACCTATCTCCCTTTTTCTCAGGAAAACGCATAGAAGTAGATTTTTCTTATTCTGTTAATACAACCTTCCCAAGCACTTACTGTGTTATAAATCCTGTGTTCCAAAAACCAAACCAAACTCATTGCCATGGAGTTGATTTCAACTCATGTTAGGCTCTGGGAAGCAAATATGAACAGGACATGGTCTTTCTCCAGGGATTTGCAGTCTAGATGGAGTGATAGCGGAGAAATCACACAATTATAATCATGTGGTAAGTGTTGCTACACAGTAGGTGCTCTGTGAGCTGATGGAGAAAGAATTGTCTGAGGTAGGTAAGTGAAGCTGGCTTGTTGGGGAAGATGATTTTAAATGTGATGCCAGCTTATAAAAGAAGCAGCTTCAGCTCCGTGGTGGCTGCAAGGGCAAATTAAGCAATGCAATATAGCAGAAAGGAAGAAATTACGTGGAACTTGTGAAGAAATTCACATATATCTAGTGGGAATAAAAAATAAATATTCATGGCATATAAGCTGAAATTTCCAAGAATAACTTCCTTTGCAGAAATTCTGATCATACTTTGACATTATTAAATCCTAACTTTGGAGATATAACTAATTCAGAAACAGTAAATACTTGTTTTTATAAAACTGACAAGTGCGTGTCAGTGTTGCTTTCTGATTTAGCTTTTAAAAGTCAGAGTCTAAGAAATACTGGAAAATGGAAATTATATACTATAAAGAGAAGAATCAGAATGCAGAACACCTCACACATCAAATACAATTCAGGAAAATAGTGATTCAAGTTGTGAAATTAATACTGGAGGAATTTTAGAGCCTTGTAAGTATTATCGTGACCTGATATATAATGTTTTTCTAAACAAGGATCCTGCCAGGTCTACCTACAAAGGCTCTTGGCTGGATTAGGTTGATTAGTGTCACCAGTGACGATTAGCATGTGTTTGCTCATCCCCGACCCCTCCCTTGAAGGACCATCTCTTGACACCTAGAGATGGAGACAGGTAGATGCATAGCAAAGATGGTATTATCTTCCCCTTGATGTGGGTTTTTTTTTTTTTTTCTTTTTTCAAAGTCATCTTCTGTTTTACTTAAACATAAAGTTAACTAATCCCTACCTGGAACCCGTTATTCACACTGTTTCATTACCTTAATATCACTTTTCACAGATATCATTTCATTTCCTCCTGATTTAAATGTCAAACATAACCTTCTTGTTTAAATCACAAATGCTTCTAGTTTTGAGAAGGTTGTGAAAAGTAATTGCAGTTTTCTTTGGAAGAAAAACCATGTTTATATATATACACACACATACTTTTTTATATTTCTAGGATCTAGCCCATGGTCGTTGCTCAGTAAAGCTTATTCAATAAAGGAATAAATGAACCCATGTCTATTCATGTTAGGTATGGTTTTCCTATATTAAAAGAGTTTTAATAAGACTTTCTAACGGCATAGGAACGCGTTGTCGTTGTTTGTAGTTGTTACGTGCTGTCAAGTCGATTCTGACTCATAGTGACCCTGTGTACAACAGAATGAAACACTTCCCAGTCCTGCGCCATCCTCAGAATTGTTGCTATGTTTGAGCCCATTGTTGCAGCCACTGTATCAATCCATCTCATTGAGGGTCTTCTCTTTCACCAGCTGTCTACTTTACCAAGCATCATGTCCTTCTCCAGGGACTGATACTTCCTGATAACTTGTTCAAAGTATTTGATACAAAGTCTCACCATCCTTGCTTCTAAGGAGCATTCTAGCTGTACTTCTTCTAAGATTTTTTTCTTTCTTCTGTCAGTCCATAATACATTCAGTATTCTTTGCCAACACCATAATTCAGAGGCATCAATTCTTCTTCGGTATTTCTTATTCATTGTCCAGCTTTCTCATGCATATGAGGTGATTGAAAACAGCATGGCTTGTCAGGCACAGCTTAGTCCTTACAGTGACATCTTTGCTTTTTAACACTTTAAAGAGATGTCTTGCAGCAGGTTTGCCCCGATGCAATGCATTGTCTGATTTCTTGACTCTGCTTCCATAGGTGTTGATTGTGGATCCAAGTAAAATGAAATCCTTTACAACTTGGATCTTCTCTCCATTTATCATGACGTTGCTTATTGTCCTAGTTGTGAGGATTTTTGTTTTCTTTATGTTGACATATAATCGATACTGAAGGCTGTGGTCTTTGATCTTCATAAATAAATCCTTCAAGCCCTCTTCACTTTCAGCAGTAATGCAAACTATTTAAAAAGCAAGTTATAAAACTGTATACTGGATCATCCCAGTGCCGTCGAGTTGGTTCCGACTTATAGCATACCACCAAGAAAAATGTGTTGGAAGCAGAGTGCATCCTTTGGATGCGAGATCTCTGAATTGAGAAGCTCCTAGACCAGGGGAGGATTGATGACAAGGACCTTCCCCCAGATCTGACAGAGAGAGAAAGCCTTCTCCTGGAGCTGGCGCCCTGAATTCAGACTTCTAGCCTCCTAGACTGTGAGAGAATAAATTTCTGTTTGTTAAAGCCAAATAAATAAATAATAATAATAGTCAAAAAAATAAAGTTGTACACTGGAGTTTTGTTCTGTTATACATAGGGTTGCTATGAGTTGGAAGTAGCTTGATGGCAGCAAACACCACCACCAACATACTGGAATAGGGCTTGAGCCTGTGAAAAGATAAGATTTTGCCTTTGGCATTGAGCAACTTAAAGTCTAGTTGAGAAATAATGCATATAAAACGATGCATGATATGTGCCAAAAGACATGTGCCGTAGGGGTGTGGAGACAGTCATGATTATTGAATATTGGGATTTCGTTGAAGAAAACACGTAGGGAAGCAGTGGCACTTGATCTGCTTATTAAATATGGAGCTTAACTTAGTGACATTGTCCTGAAAAGACTTCATTCAATGAAGAGAAGATGTGAAAGGAAGAGGCTACATACTAATGACTTTGACCTTTTCAATTTAATATTCCAACTATCAGATGAAGCATCAACACACTTTTGGAAAAAAGCTCTTTAATTGCTATGTTAAACTTTTTTTTTCATGACTTTTTTATTTACTTGTAGACTTGTTTGTTTACTTACAACACTGTCCGTAAGTTTCACCATCTAAAGCCGAGAAATTCACACATCTAAGAGGATACTTTTGAGTTGAAATAAAAGTGACCCCATTTAAAATTATATATTCCTATAATAGATTAATATAGATTAGGATTGAAAAATAAGTTTGCTTTCTGCATTCTGGATGCACATATTAAATAATTTCCCTCTCAACTGAAAACCAAAGTTCCTCTATCTAACAATTGTAGCAAGCAGACGTCTTTGGAAGGTCTTGAGAAGTAACACACTCATCCACCTAATTTAGATTGGCTCTCCTGTTGACTGAGATTTAGATGGCTATGCTAGTGTTAGTTTTATAACTCTTAGTTCACTTAATCTGTATCACTCCACTCTATAACACATCCAAAACAAAAAGTTAATTTTTTCTACTTAGAAATTGTACGTCACCTCTCTGTGTCAGTTGGTGATGGACATGGCCACATGTTAAGGCCTATGTTATTTGGAGAGAAGCTGTTAGGAACCATCCAAGTTTTGAAGGCAGAGATACCTGGGAGGGGATTTAGCTCTGTCTTTACTAAGACTTTGGGGAAGTTAACTGCACTTAGCCTCAGTCTCCACATATGAGAAACGGGATGCTCTTATGATTTTTTTTTTTTTTATGGCTTCACCCATTGCCATTGAGTCAATTCTGTCTCATAGAGTAGAACTGCCCCATAGGGTTTCCAGGGCTGTAAATATGTGGCGGAAGCAGACTGCCACGTATCCCTCCCACAGAGCAGCTGGTGGTTTGAACTGCTGACCTTTTGGTTAGCCGAGCGCTTAACTACCATGCCGTTAGAGCTCCTTATGGTTTAAATAAGAAAATATATGTAAATCATTTAGCAGAGTAGTTGGCCATGACAGCTAATAATGATCAAATCATAGAAATATATTTTATTTCAGGTTATTTTCTATTTGTGCCTTATAATGTCCTCTCTCATGACTTGGTATTCTGGTTGTCTAGGCAGGTGCTGATTTGTCTACAAAGTGGAGGAAAATTATCATTTTTCTCTTCTGTCATGATTCTGAGAGCCCTACTGTCACAGTGGTTAAGCGTTCAGCTGCTAACTAAAAGATCAGTAGTTTGAATCCACCAGCTGCTCGTCAGAAACCCTACGGGCAGTTCTACTCTGTCCTATAGGGTCACTATGAGTCAGAGTTGACTCGAAGGCAATGGGTTGGGTTTTTTCTTTTTTTTTTTTTTAGCTCATCATGATTCTGAGATGAGAATTTACTGTTATGTCATAAATTTGACAATCCCAATACACACTTCTTAGTTGGTCAGATGCATATTTTTATGAAGAATTAGAGCCAGTTTGAACTTCTTGGAACTTGCTCGGGTGTTAAGAAAAGCTTTATTATACCTTTGTATTTTTCAGATCAGTTAGAGTTTTAAAATTCAGTATCACTTCTGAAAGAATAAATATACTGTTGAGCTTTGAGTACTCAATGTAATGACGTTGTAAAAACTTTCTTTACTGCATCTGTGGTCTTTCGTCTGGACGTTTTCAAGGGTGCGTTCTGGGCTGCAAACTTGTTTGTCATAATAAAGGACCATAATGTATGCATCTGTTTTAGAGGGAAAAGTTGTGTTCTGTGTTTAGAAACATCATGCTCCTTTAAATGTAGTAGTACGGTGCCTGTCATTTTTGCCCTAATCTGAAGGAATTCCCTATTTCTATTTACTTTTTTTGGTCTACTCCGTCAAATCCATTAAAGATCGAAAAAAAAAAAAAATCAAGATTTTGTTTTAACTTAGAATTCCTTTAAACTTTCTTCTGTTGACATCCTTGGTGTCACTGTGTGTTCAGGATCAAAAGTAGGGGACCGCCCTGCTGACGTGTGCCGTGTTCAGCCAGGTGAGTGGTTCCCAGTTGATGGCATCACTCTCTGCCTGCAGTACAGTTGTGATGTTTCAACTGTGTCAGCTTTTATTAAGAGGAATTACGATCCTTTCCATACAGCTGGGTGGCAGTTGTGGGAGTTTACATTATCAAAGCAAAACTCAGTCTGACTCAGCCAATTTAGACGTC
The DNA here is from genome assembly GCF_030014295.1 of Loxodonta africana. NCBI lineage: Eukaryota > Metazoa > Chordata > Mammalia > Proboscidea > Elephantidae > Loxodonta > Loxodonta africana. Next base: position 188,897,176 of record NC_087345.1, read on the forward strand.
AATAAAACATTTGTTACTTATTTTCAGTTTTATCATTGGTTGTAATTTATGCTTAGAATTGAAAATGTTAACATGTGTGACTGAGTTTGTTTTAATTAAGTGTATAATTAGGCTAATGAACCTTGTAAAAATGTAGTGGTGCAATCCTTAATATAATCTGAGCAGTTAAATTTCTAATTATGCATCTGGAATCATGTACAGCGACGTAGTGTTCCAATGCCTAGCTTCTTGTGACTGTATTCTTCCTTATCTTTTTCTTTTTTTAAGAAGCATTGTCCATAAGCTTTGAGAAAGGCTTCAAAGAAAGATGTGTGTATGTGCGTGTTTTATATTTTAGGACACTGAATGAAGGGTTGAGATTCATACACGGTGGACAGAGTATACTTTTTCCAAATTTGGAAAGTTGGAAAAGAGAAAATGGAAGAGGAATAAGTCTGGGCTGTTAAAGAATAACCTTCCTCTCCCACCCCCAGAAATTCATTTTCTTGAAAAGCGTATGAGCCCAGGAGGTTTTGTATAGATTCATACAGGAGGTGGAGGAGGTTTTATTTCACAAACCCCTCAATCCTATGGTCCTGTCTTTATAAATCTCCAGCGTCCACCCCATTAATGAATCCACTGTGTCTCTTCTCCCTGGTCTGTCAGCGTACCTAGCCAGGCTTTCTTGGTTCTTCTCCTGGAGTCTTCCCCAAGCAGAGCTCACCCCAGCTCCTCCCTTTTTTGTCCTCTCCCTTTTTATTTTTTGCAAAGTGATTTCTTCTTCCATGGGAACATGGTTGCTTCTGATGAAGAATCCTGGCACTGGCTGTCCAGAAGGACAGCTTTTCTCTATTCAGGTACACTGACACGTCAACATGCTCTGAACTTCCATCAGCTTTAATTCCTTTCTATCATAAAAGTGTTACAGGACTACAATACCATAGGTAGTAGATTCTTTATTATTTTAGAACACTTCATTCTAGTTGCTGGTTGAACTTGTTTTTTACCTATAATATTTGAGGTACATTTAAGTTGAAAGGAAACCCTGGTGACATAGTGGTTAAGTGCTACAGCTGCTAACCCAGAGGTCAGCAGTTTGAATCCACCAGGCACTTCTTGGAAGCTCTATGGAGCAGTCCTGCTCTGTCCTGTAGGGTCACTATGAGTCATAATCGACTAGATGGCAGTGGGTTTTTTGGGTTAAATTGAAAACAGGTAGTATGGAAATACCTGCTTGCATAGGCCCGCATTTTTCAGGAAGACAGAAGTGTCTGTTATTACCACTTTCCGCTGATTTCCCTTCAGAGGGTACTTTTCATTCTCAGTCTAGCTCTTACGTTATCAGTCCAATTTTCTTGCAGAGTTCTTTGATAGTTCATTCTCATTCCTCCTGTAATCATTTTCACCTAGTGGAGCAAATGAGATAATTTTGCAGATTGTACCACTTTACTTTTTGAGAAAATGATTCTAATAGTGAGGTCAAGTACTTAGAAATCAGCAGGCTACTAACTTGGCCTTAATTCAGTCTGTTCTGTTGATTCCCTGATGGCTGGCTGTGTCACGGAGGGTGAGTTCTCTCCTTTTCCCTCCCCCATCAGTTCTCTAGCCTCTGGTGGTGAGAAAAAAAGATCGTGAGGTTCTCGTGACTATCCAACGTTGGATGCTAAAGTCTCCGTTAATAAACTTCCATTATGTTTCTTGTAAATATGCTACTTTGTTTATGATTTGTAACTTTAGGTTAGCATTACCGATGGCCTGGATCCTACGTGAGGACTTATTTTAAAGACAAGCCCTTCAGTAAATGAAGCATATTGTATATTTTTACTTTGGATTGTTAGTCTAGAATGAATACTAGAAAGGAGAAAACAAAAATAGTACATTTTCAAAATAAAATCTATTATCGAGGTGAATTATCTAGGGAAGACCCTCAGCGAGATGGATTGGCTGCAGCAATGGGCTCAAACATAGCAACAATTGTGAGGATGGCGCAGGACCGGGCAATGTTGCGTTATGTTGTAGAGACGTTATGAGTTGGAACCAACTTGATGGCGCCTCATGAGAATAACAACAGATGATTGTAAATCCATTAGCTATTCATCTGAAAAAAATATTGATGTCATTGTAAAATTAGAGATTTCTAAGTTATGCTATTTTAAACTGTCAGGTACTGAAAGGAAGTGTTATTGTGTGCCATCGCGTCAATTCCAGCTCATGGTGACCCTATAGGACAGAGTAGAACTGTCCAATAGAGTTTCCAAAGCCATAATCTTTACAGAAGCAGATAGCCACATCTTTCTCCTGCAGAGTTGCTAGTGGGTTTGAATTGCCGACCTTTTGGTTAGCAGCTGAGTGCTTTAACCACTGTGCCACCAGGGCTCCTTATCTGAAAGTACCTATTGGAGATAAATTTATAAACATAAACAACTTGCCAGTGCTAATTAACTGCTAAGTAATTTACATTAAACATACCGTCAGGTTGATTCCGACTCACAGTGATCCCATGTGTGTCAGTAGAACTGTGCTCCATAGGGTTTTCAGTGGCTGACTTTTTCAGAAATAGGCTGCCAAGCCTTTCTTCTGAGGTACCTCTGGGTGGAGTCAAACTTCCAGAGTTTAGGTGAGCAGCCGAACATGTTAACTGTTTGAACCACCCAGGGATTCCAGTATTTAAAATAGTCTATATAAATTTCTCTCAAAATGTTCTGTGGGCTATTTTTTAATACCCAAACTAATTTAAAGTACATAAGAAAGATAATAATTATTAGTCATTGTAGATTCCAGAAATGTTGAAACCATATTGAGAAATTGCTTGTGATTTCAGTGATTAAAAACTAATTAATTAACTGGAGTGACTCTTGGGTATATTTTTCCTGCAGGGACTGAATGTGTGCACTTTTAAAAAAGTGTTCTTCATCTGTATAGGCAGCTCTTAGCAGCAGGTGTGCCACCACGTGTTTGATTACGTGATGATTACCTGTAGGCGACTGAGGCATCTTTTCCTTCAGGCTTGTACTTGCCTTCTTGTGAAAGTGAAACGGTACAATGTCTTCTCCCAGTTCTAGTGTTATCAATAGCTATGATGCAATGTGTGACTTCTCAGATTAATGTCTTCCACTCAACAGAATCGTAGATATATCTTAATAACTTGTTTAATTCTTCTGATAGAACACTTTGTTCACTGACAAATAGATACAAACAGTAGAGAAGGCTAGGGAGAGCAATCATGGACATGACTGTATGGCCTATTATAGAATCTTACCCTTCCTGATACTGAGTTAATTTGCTCTTATATTTATAGTAGTGTAATTATTCTTACCTTTGAGCTGAGAGAATATTTGTATTTATTTAGTTTCTATATATGGTAGTAAATAACTACTGTCTCCTTTAGTCCCTAATAATTTAGACTCCACATTAGAGTGTATGTCCTAACCCTCAATTAGTAAAATTATAAGACACTCACGTATCATCTCCTGTTATTTTTCATGTACTTTGATATACTTGACTGTCATGAAATACACGGTCTCTTTAGTATATACAGTGATTAAAACTCGATTGAAGTTAGCGGTGACTCAGTGTTCACGGAAGAAGCAAGGTTATACTGCAAAATAGCAAGTATACCAGGGGAAGCAGGACCTTTGCTTATTCAATTCCATTGAGTTATATCTTTGGTATAAAATGATACTTTCAAAAAAAAGAAAACAAAGGATCCAGTTCTAAAAGCTGTCTTATTTGTATTCTATGTTGCAGTTACCTTATTAGAAATATGAGACTTGTTTGCTTCAGCGAAACTCAATCACCCATTCATTCAGTTGTCCTTTATCAAGACCTTACTACTGAGCTAAGTGCTTAAACGTGTGTTTCTGAATACTATCTTCTTTATCTGCCAGGAGTTCATAATGCAATAGTAGAGATAAGGTGTATATGTAAGTAACTATAACAGGAGAATGAGATAAATGGCCATAAAACATACAATAAGTACTGTAAGTGTTTAGAAGAGAAAGCTATCTATTTGGATATATTTCTACTAGAAAGGCTATGCAGGATACTGTGAGTTGAAATCCTGTTGGAAAACATACAGAGCCTATTGGAAATTATGTCTTCAACCTTAGTTTATGCAGTATTCTAAGTTCTAGTGTCTATGTGGGCATTTTTTTCATTTGTCTCTTTAAGTCTTAGGAATTACAAAAGAAAATGCAAGCTTAGAAGTGCCAAAAATAAGTTCACATAAAAATTTTACCATGGTCATGATACAGATTTTATGCTAACGATCAAGTAAGTCATAGCAATCAGCACTAGGCCAAGACTGGTGATATTCCTTCTGCTGTGGTCACATAATGTGATAACGTGTTTACCGTTTGTTTCGGGGTGTGTAGAGTATTCTGCCATTTAGGAGGTTAGTCTTGTCTAGCAAGTACATTAGTAATTTTTACAATTGTAATTTTGATTTGTTCAACATGGGTCTACAAATTTCATTCCAGTTTTTCTTTTAATTGAAAATTTGATGGCAGATATCAAAGATAAGCGATAGCATTGTTCTAACCATTCGCAGACTTTTTCTGATTTTTCTTAAAAAAAAAAAAAGTAGCATTACTTACTTTTTGAGAGACCTGACAAATTTTGCAATTCAGAATATTAGGCACTCTAAAATTCAAATGCCGAACACAGAAACTCTTCTATTTCTAAAATCTTCCCCATTATCCATCTCCAGCCTACATTGCACAAGGTTAGCTTTTCCTCGTACCTTTGCTTCCACCGAAGGATGAGAGCTGCCATCTCGGCAGAGTACCAGCTATCTTAGAACAGAAAACCACCAAAGCCATTCACAAATACACGCTCATCCTTTGTTCCACGCGGTGATACCCACTGAATCATCAGACTTGCCCCTTGTGAAGCATTTTTAAGCATAGACAGCAGTGTGTAGTTTGTTTAGAAATGTAATACTGATGAGCCAGAAAATCATTTCTTATTTTTACTGAAAGCATCAATATCTACACATCATTTAGACTGTTCAGATTTGTGTCTTGGTATTATTTTAAAATGTATTAGTAGTGATTTAATGCACCTTGTTTTAGGCTGAATTTTCTAGAGAAACAAAACCAGTGAAGTGTGTATACACACACACACACACAATTTCTTTCTATATAAAGAGATTTATCTCATGGAAATGGCTTTGTGGTTGTAGAGGCTGGCAAATTCCAAGTCCATGGATCAGGTGTCAGGCTGGAGGCTTCTCCTGATTCACGTGATTACAGGGGCTGAGGAACCCAAATTGGCAGGGGCTGCAGAAGCTGGAAAATCAGGTCAGATGGCAGACTGCTGACTCAAGTCCCAAGAAGCGGAGGTCAGATAATGACGAGCCGGATGCAGGATCCAAAGAGAGCTTTTCCGGAGCATTCTTATATACTAGATGCAGGCCACACCATCTCGGAAGCTCCCCTTACTTGAGCAAGGTGGTGACTTGAGTAAGGATGTGACCTGAGTAAGGGCGTGACTTTAGTAAGCACATGACTCAAGGTACACCCCACACTAATCCTGACTCATTAACACGTGGAGGTTTAAGCTTTGCAACACAGTTATACAACACCACAAAATGGACAACAGATCACAAAATGTAGGACATGACATGATACTGGGAGACATAGCCTAGCCAGGTTGACTCATAGCATTAACCATGGCAACCTCCATATACAGCCTCCTTATAAGGAAGTCTTTGTAAATACAGCACATTAAAGCAGTGGGAGATTGTGCACCCTGGAACTATTACACGTGTAATCATTTGCATTCTTAATGTTCCAGAACCCTGGGGTTGTTAGTAAAGCGATTGGAGAAAGGTGGTAAAGCTGAACAGGAAAACCTTTTTCATGAGAACGATTGCATTGTCAGGATTAATGATGGCGACCTTCGAAACAGAAGATTTGAACAGTAAGTGTGTGTTGGCTGTACTGCTTCTCTGTCATGCTTTTGGCAGTGGGAATGCTTCAAACAAAATGCCTCTGATCTCTGTCTTTTTACTGGAAAGGAATATTTTCTGCCATTACCTAGCTTTTTAAAAATTTAATCAAACTCAAGGTAATTACTACCATTAGACTATATTTCAAAATGCCATGTGACTGATAGAGCTCTTTGTAAAATATTATGGGCTTAGTTTAGGCTTCATAATTTTGCTACTTCCTTACCATTTAGAAAAGTGATCAGTGTGCTAGTTTTTATTATACTTAAGCCACTTTTCTAACGTTGGTGCACATAGTGTTTCTCAGTATGAGTAAACAGAAAACGCTCCTTTGAACCCCCCTGTTGGGGACACATAAATTTTCTTCATCCTGGTTCACGTCCTTATTTAGCTACAAATAAATGAATGACGTTGCCCAGGTCCTGTTATAAAAGCCGGAGTGAGGAGAAACATTAAGGACTCAGGGAGACTACTGACTAGCTGGTTTTCGTGTGATAGCACTGGGACCCACTACCATTAACATTTTGAATCATTGAGGTAACACTTGACTTCTTGCAATTTTTGCATACACAGACTTGAATTATGTTGTTGTTGTTAGGTAGGTTCCAACTGATCGCTACGTATAGGACAGAGTAGAGCTGCCCCATTAGGGTTTCCAAGGAGCGGCTGGTGGATTTGAACTGCTGACCTTTTGGTTAGCAGCCGAGTTCTTAACCATGATGCCATCAGGGCTCCTAGCTGACAGATAATGAATAGTTAGTTGCTTTGTATAGTTTCCTAAGTAAATTTTTAAAGAGAGTTATTTCTTTGAATACTCAAGTGTTCTACCTGTAAGGAAATATTTTATAATTTTATGAAAGCTGTATTGAATAAGGTTGTACAGAAGTTGTATTTGCCATATTTTTACAAAAATCATGCATGCCTTCTATGTTTGTGTGCCAGCCTCCCCTGTGAAGTATTTTTGTAAGTGCTGCTATGCCAGTTTTTCTCTATGTGTTGCTATTAAAAAAAAAAAAAAAAAAATTAGCCTGACGTACTTACACAAATACCTCACGGCGGTACGGAGCAGTTGGCAAAAGAACGTAGAAGGCGTATGTTATTTGCGTAAAATATGGTAATTTCTGTTAACTTCGAATTTATAATACCTCTGTTCAGTGATGTGCGTAAAACAGTTGTTTAATGATTTACGGTTGAGAGCACAGTATTTTATCTGCAGTTGTAGATGATTTTGCCATTTTTATTTAGAGAACGAGAAATTTACATTTGGAGAAACAGCTCTGCTTATACTAGGGCATGCAAAGTTGATTGATAAATGGGTTTTTAGTATTTTGCTGTTCACTTCCAACAAAGTCTGTCAGTTCTTGTTGCTTAATTAGTATACTCAATTAAGTTCATAATATCTTCTAGTCTGTCAGTCTTAATTTGCTAACTTTCTATTCTTTCTAAAACCCAGAGCACAACATATGTTTCGCCAAGCCATGCGTACACCCATCATTTGGTTCCATGTGGTTCCTGCAGCAAATAAAGAGCAGTATGAGCAACTATCCCAAAGTGAGAAGAATAATTACTATTCCGGCCACTTCAGCCCCGACAGCCAGTACATTGATAACAGGGGTGTACATGGTGCAGGACTTCACGCAGTACCCAGAGTGCCCAGACTGAATCAGCACGAGCAGATAGACTCTTACCCACGACTACCTCATAGTGCCAACCCCACCGGGAAACCGCCGTCAGCTCTGGCTCCAGCACCACAAAATGCATTTAATACGAATGTAAGCAGTGGTTATAACACCAAAAAAATTGGGAAGAGACTTAATATCCAGCTTAAAAAAGGTATGGTTGGTCTTGTTTTATTTTTACAGAATTTATTTTAAAAGTTAACCAACTAGCCCCAAACGCCCTAATGTTTATTATGTGAAAGAACTGATATACAGATTTTTTCCTTTAAGTTACAAAATGTGCTTTTGAAGATGTTTTAAAATTGTAATTTTTATACTTTTCTGATTCATTTTGCGGTACAGAAATTCAAATGTAATAGTTCAGAGAATAAGACTTTGAAAAAAAGTTAATGCCAGGAGGGTGGCACTTACTACTGCACTAAAATTTCTGATAATGAATGAAATTGAAACAAGACCTTTGGGGGTGTTACTGTGAAACCCAAACACATAGCGAACATTAGACTGCTTTGATTGGTCCATTTGTGCAAATACAGCCCTCAGCGAGGACTTTAGAGGACCTCCATTTCAGCCCCATCGTTTTGGGGATGACAATTGACTTTTGAGGCTTTCAGTCATTGAACCACAGAAGGCTGAGAAGCTAGGCCATTGGCTCCTTGTCTCCTACTTTTCCAAATACTCCATTGCTCCCCTTTTTTGAAGTGACATGGAAGTGGTAATGGGTTGCTAAGCCTGTATCAGGCTGTGCACCCATTCCCAGTACTTTTATTTAAGCATCCACTTTTCATAGACTGTGGTGTCATGGTCCAGGAAGCACACTTTTTCAGTTCAGCCTCCTGCACAGCTCAGAGCTGACTGCTGGGCTTAATAACAACTTTCTGATTTCCAAGTCAGTGTTTCCCCCCCAGGGGCTGAGATACCCTTTTGCTGTTCATCATCCATCTTCAGCCAAGCATTTCGATAAACTTTTTAATCATGTCTTTCAAAATAGCGTCCTCTTAAAGATTGTTCCTTTTTTTTATGAAGTTAGCCAACCCCCAGTTGGATGGAAATGGGTCTAAGAGAGGCTGAGTGACTTGGTCAAGTCACACGGTCGCTGGGAGCAGATTCTTTCCATATCCTGAGGTTCACACAGTCGGCCAGGCTTTACAAAGTGGGATACTCTGAGACTGCTATTTCCTTTCTAAATCACGCTCTTTGTTGAACTTTTTGTGAACCACAAATTCTTTATTCCTGGAGACTGGATTTTCAGCTCCAAATACTTGGTTGATGTGAGCTGGAGTCGACAGCTTGCCTCCACTTTTGATAACTCCTTACAAATACAGAGGCATATCAGCGTAAATATCCTTTTAGCTCTTTCAGTTCCCAAATGAGGGAAACATTGGACCCCCTTTCCTTCTTTTCCTCTATCCAAATGACAGACATTAGTTTTTAAGCAACATCACGTCAACAACCTCAAATAGAGCTATATAAAAAATAAAATTCTGCTTGGGATTTATCACCAAAGGTAACGTATTTTACTTGGCCATTGTTATAAACATGTTTGCCCTTTTATACTGATCTAGGTAAATGTGGTTTTTTTTTTTTTTAGGTAAATGTGTTTAGTTAATTACCAGTTTTTCACAATTATTATGTTTAAGAAATTATGACATTAGTATGAACTTTTTAAATGAAGTGAAATTTTATTTGCCATTGAAAGGCAAATAAAGAATCATTCTTCTGAATACAGGAATCAGCAGTTTTATTTTGACAGCATTTAAAAAGATATGATTACATTTTATACTGTCTAACTTAGAATGTGGTTAATCAGCATGAGAAAAATAGAAACAATGATTTCCTTTTAAACATTTTTTTGACCTTGGATTATCTAGATGATGTAAAGCCCCATGTATCTTTCTTGATTTTAATTTAATAAATGAGAATATATGACCTAAGGAGCAAAGTGCTGCCCACACTTTGAGTGGTTTATGAAATAAATTATGTTTACTATAAATGCAAATGGGGAACAATGCTGATTTTCTTTGATTAGTTCTAAATACAGATATTTTAATAATTGCAATTTTTGTGAGAATTGAACAAGGTTTCATTGTAGCTAGTAGATAATAATTTTACCAATTATCATTACATTTAACGTTTTTAGTGAAATACATTACAAACATAGGGTGTGTAGATGTTAAACTTTAAATTCAGTTCAAAGTGAACTAACATGTTTTGAGTTTTAGCAGTTCTTTAAAAACAGAAATCAACTCTTAGGGACTAGAAAGGGAAGCGGTCACTATAATGATTCTTGGGCATGATTGTGGATCTGTGTCATACAGCATGACAAAAAGAATAGCCCCGATGTACTTGCCTCCATAATTATGATTTCTTAATATTTACTTCCATTTTGGCATTCTGAAATACCCTGCTCTTTTGTAGAAATTAGCTTTTTAATAAAGTCAGAGGAGAAGGTCAGTAATCTGTTTCAGTCAGTGCAAAATGTTTTGTTGGCTTTGCTAATGAAAATTGATATCTGTTTATCTTCTTTTAAAGGTCATTGCCTGAACTTTTAGCTTACAGATTTAGGGGTTATTGCTGATATTTTAATAGTATTGAGGTCCCTATAACAGTCAGCCTTTGTAGTTACTACAAATTAATATTACAAAGGGAGAACAATTTAGAATTCTTTCTTAATAAATGTTATTGCAAGTCATTAGAGTGCCATGAAAACACAGAGACATATGGAAAAGTCCCAGCAGGATAATTAGGAAAATTTCATGTAGACAATATGCCATTCGAGTCTTCAGCACAGAAGACAAGAAATTAACAGTCCAGGCCCATTGACGTGACTTCAGACTTCAAGTAGATGAATGTTTTGTTTCAACTGGGGAATATTTATAGTAGGTTTAGTTACAAGTATAAATTATTGAATGTTTTCTTCATTTCTGTTTCATGTTTCTTCTTCATTCCACATTTTCATTCATATTATTTGTCTGTATTAATTTGCTTACTTAGACTTATACTTTTACATAACATTTTTACTGAAGTGTACCATTAAGTACATTATTTTCTAGATTTTCACTTTAGCTGATCTCTTAATTCATCCCTGAATGAGCAAGTCTCTGCCCTAAGTATCATTTTTTACCAAAATGGAAACTTATATTTAAGAAGTAACTTTTTTAAAAGCTTAGGTAGAAATTAGTCATTATTTAAGGTGTTATAAAAATTCTGACTCATTAGAAACTTATCATTATCTTCACATTTTATCTTGGCACATTTTGGCTTATTGCATTTTTATTCTAGTGACATATAACCCCTTTTCCTACACTGTGTTGAGCTTATAAGCCCACCTGTCAAGAAAGCTGCCAAAGAACCTAGAATTTAAATTGTACAAATCAGCCGAGTAATTTATAAATGCCTCATTAATTTCAGTACCTTTAAACATAATATGATGATCCTCAGAGATGGTAGCCATGAGCTGAGGTGGATTCTTCAGTGAGAAATTTGCTTTAATGTTGTCTTTTTCAGAAGTATATGGGGGAGGATTTAGGTGAACTAAGAGAGAACTTTAAGAGAGAACTAAGGGTCGCTATGGGTCGGAATCGACTCGACGGCACTGGGTTTTTTTTTTTTTTTTTTTTTAAGAAAGAGCTATGTAAAGGTAATAGGGTTCAGTCCAGGTCAGTAAATTGCTGTGAGTAGTTACAGCCTTGGGAGTTTCCATTGTCTGTGTCCAGAAGATTGTCCTCTCCCTGGACATTTTCTTCTGCCTTGCTTCCACCTCCTCCCCGTCAAATATGGACACCATTATTACAGAGTAAGACCTGATTTTTGAGGTACTGTGGGTTTTAATTTTTTTTCCCCATTGAGAAAAATTAAGTTTATTTTTGTACCCAAGGATTAAGATCGATTAAAAAGTTTTAGCAGGCAAATTTGTATATTAACTTCCACTTTTCTTCAAGATTGTCATTTCTTCCTAGATTAATGATTTTTCCATATATGTGCCATTTGACCCTATCATAATTGTCTATTTTGAAAAATGTATTACAGTCTTAAAATATTAGAAGAAATGTAAGCCATTGTGAAAATTATACAGTGTCTTCAAGTTGAGGTAAAAAGAGAATAACAAATCCTTTAAGTTTGATGGGCCTGTAAAATTTAAGGTATCTTGTTATATTTATTCCTTTTTTTCTGTTACATATCCAGGTACAGAAGGTTTAGGATTTAGCATCACTTCCCGAGATGTAACAATAGGTGGCTCAGCTCCAATTTACGTGAAAAACATTCTTCCAAGAGGGGCTGCCATTCAAGATGGCAGACTCAAGGCAGGGGATAGACTCATAGAGGTGAGTGACTTCTCTAAATACGGCATTCCTTGATTCTTGAAAAGCTCCATTTTGAAGATTAAAATCTTTTTAATATTTTCATAAAATACAAAGTAAATTATACATTTTAGCAGAAGTATGCATTACAAAGCAGTGTATTTCTATGTTTTCCATTTGCAATATTTTATGTTACTTTGTGAGAAGCCATGTTTTCATTTAGCTGACTCATGAAATTTTCATGATTCAGAATGTTTGGTTTATGGGATCACGTTTTGTCATTATGTAAGTATAATGTCTATTAGGTTATACTTCTAGATGATTTTACATTTATGTCTGCTGATACAAAATCGTTATCTACTTTGCAATCAGAACAGACAAATGAGATGAATGGACACAGTGTGTCTCGTTTAGAGCAACAAGGAAATTCTGAAATGGCAGCATAGAGAATGAATTGAGACGTACGAGTCAAATGTCAGAAAAAGAAAAGTGAAATAGTTTTTCAAAATGTCCTTTCTGTACCTTCTGAGTTTCTGTTAATTGTTCTTTGAAGCTTTCTTTGAAATACGTAAACATAGATAGGTTCCGTTTATGTAAATATTTATTCAACATAAAGAGGAATAAAAAAAAGAGATTGAGAAAAATGCACTTCATTAGCCATTCTTTTCTTAATATTTTCTGCAGACTACCTAGTCTGTATTCTTATCAGTAGTTTGTGTATTTCCCAATTATGAACTGCAGTAGCTGTGTGGTGCAAACGGTTAACATGCTCAGCTGCTAACCACAAGGTGGGTTGTTCGAACCTACCCAGAGGAGCCTTGGGAAGAAAGGCCCTGCTGATCTACTTCTCAAAATCAGCCATTGAAAACTCTATGGGGCACAGTTCTATTCTGATACCAGTGGGGTTGCCATGAGTTGAAATTGACTCAGTGGCAACTGGTTTTGGTAATTATTAACGAGTACCTCCTGGCACAGTGGGTAAGTGTTCAGCTGTTAAATGAAAAGCCTGTGGTTCTAAGCCAGCAGCCGCTCCATGGAAGAAAGACATGGCAGTTGGCTTCTGTAAAGATTACAGCCTTGGAAACCCTACGGGGCAGGTCTACTCTGCCCCGTAGGGTTGTTATAAGTCAGAATCTACTCAACGGCAGCAGGTTTAGTTTGTTTTTTGGTACTCAAATATCAATCTTAAACTTTTAATAAACTTTGTCTTTACTTGTAGTTTCATAAGTAGTGAATTGGCCTCTCCAGATCAAGCTTTCCTAAAGACGTTTTTCCGTGTCCTTATTTTGGGCACAGATTCTTAAACCTTATTCCCTTTCTGTTTTTCCCATTTTTCCATCAGTGTAGCAGCCTCAAGTGTGTCAGTAGATTTGTGCTCCATGGGGTTTTCAGTGGCTGATTTTGAGAAGTAAATCAGCGGGCCTTTCTTCCCGAGGCTCCCCTGGGTAGGTTCAAACAACCCACCTTTTGATTAGCAGCTGAGCGTGTTAACCGTTTGCACCACACAGCTACTGCAGTTCATAATTGGGAAATACACAATCTGCTGATAAGAATACGTAGTCTGCAGGAAATAATAAAACGAATGGCTAATGAAGTATGTTATTTCCCGGTCTCTCTCCCTTTTCTTCCTGTTTCTGTGAAGGCACAAACATTCACATTAATGAAAGTTATCTATGTTTATGTATTTCAAAGGGAGTTTCAAAGAAGAGCTTGAGTACAAATTATATTTAGAGTTTTGCTTCCAGAAGGACCACGTGTCCTTGTAGTATAAATTGAGTAGTATTAGTTCAATTTTGCCGTTGTAGTGAGCATCTCAGCTGGGACTTGAATCCAGTGGCCTTTTCCTCTATGTCCAAAAAAAAGTGTGTCCTGTTATCTCTCTCTTCTTCCTTCCTTCATCCCTCCTTCCCTCTCCCCCTTCCTTTCTCACTTTCTCCATTCCTTCTTTCCTTTCAAAATCACTTTGTTTTTTGAGTCTCTCTCTGTTTAATCACATTAGTGCTTTACTTCAGACACATCACAAAGACTTCTGTTTTTCTTTTTGAAACTTCAGAAATTGGCTTTGTTTTCTATAGTTGTCAGCTTTCTCTTAAAACTGAAACTTCATTTTCACGTGTTTTCAACCTAACTTTCTGGGATCGATAGTCATAGCTCTACAATATTTACAGTTCTGTGGGCAGCTTTTCCTCAGTATATGGATATTTGTAATCATACATTTTAGAAAGTATCAAATACCTAATATTTTTTTTTAGTTGCCTAGAAAATTCTTGCTTTCTCTAAACCTGTTGTTAACATCTTTCCTTTGTTTTTTAGTAGCAGGGCAGGGCTTCTAACGCAAATTTTAACTGCAGGAAGATTTTAATGTTGTAATTTAAGTCATGTACTTAACTGCCTTAAACAATTATTTTTTGTCTGAAGAGAATAATACAGAATTTTTTTTTAAAGAAATGTACACACTCTGTTGTAGTGCTCTCTGATAATGTTATATTTCCTGTGAGATGAAAGCAATGAGTTTCCCTAGGAATTGGATATTATAAATCTTTTTTCCCTAGTAGAATTTCCTTATAACCTAAAAAAAAAAAAAATTTGAGGTGAAGTATTGCTGCCTCCCCAAAAACATTGTCATTATTTCCTAGTGATTCTTCTTTAATGTTAATAAAAAATTTTCTTCACAATTTTCAGTAAAATTTGATTGAAAGTTAAAATATTTTTGACCCTATGAAGTCAGTGACTTTTTATTTTGGTGTAAAAATATCTATCCTATACAAGACCATTAAAATATTTCAGCTCAAAGCCAGTAAGTTTTATGTTAACTTGACGTTTTAAATGCCCTGGTGGTTTGTACCCTTTAGTTTATTGATGAATACTAAAATATTTACTAGTTACTATCTTACATCCGGAGAGCTGGTCTGAGTTTCTTTTTCCATCGCAAAAGCCCAGTGATTTTCAAATTATTGCAGAATTTATCATCAAATAAGTTATGTTCCACAGCAGACATGGCCAGTCCTAGAACGGGGAACTTTTGTTTGCACAGAATTGCAGCTGAAAACTTTTTATTTGTTTTAGGTAAATGGAGTCGATTTAGCAGGCAAATCCCAAGAGGAAGTTGTTTCCCTGTTGAGAAGCACCAAGATGGAAGGGACTGTGAGCCTTCTGGTCTTTCGCCAGGAAGACGCCTTCCACCCAAGGGAACTGGTGTGTAGATTTAGAGCAGCTGAAAGATTTCTTATGCACATGAGCCAGAGATCTGGTTTAGCTACCTTTAGCAAATGTTTATTGAGACGTTTTCCAAACTTTTCATATTTTATGTCTCCTTCAGCTTTAACCTAATACAAGCATTCTTTTCTCTCGTACTCTTTCAGTTTTAGAAATAGACATCTACAGTCATGAGTATAGGGATGTTTAAAGATCAGATTGTAGGGATATTGTCTTGACAGCAAATGTTTATTACTGAAAGCTTTCAGATGGACTGATTGAACACAGAGAAGTCAGTGATTTCATAACTGTCACTCCAAAGGCTGTGGTTGAAAGCTTGCCATCCCCTCCAGTCCGTGTGACACGTTTTTCGTAGTACACGTAGGTAAGCCAGATAAAGATGTTTGCTTGTTATTGTATGAAAAGGAGCATTTAAAAAAAAACGATGATGATTTAAAATAAGAAGACCCTGAGTGCAGATAAGCCCCATGACTATTAATTCCCGATATACATCACATTATCTGAAGTGAAATCAAAAGGCATTTGTCTGCAGACTGTCTGCTGCACTTTTAATAAATGCGTAAATATGTCTAGCTGTTAGACGGAACATTTATATGGTATTGGTGTGAGTGAAAAATGTATTTTAAAGGTACATAGTTCTGAGTATTTTTCTGTAAAAATGCTAGGTTTTATTTACATGTAAATATTGCCTACTTAGAGGATTACCTTTATCTTTTGTTGTGGTGAGAAAGGGTTTTACTTCAAATACATGTGCTATTTTAACTATTTCGAAACAGATTCTAATTGGGTCATTTTAGAATATTTGACATCTCTTTCAGCTAGCTTTTGTCTAAACAACAATTAATCTTTAGTGGCTAGCAAATTCCCAAATTTGTTGTATAGCCTAATCCCCATAGGCTATAACTTCAAGTATGGATATGTCATGGTTGATAACATTTTTCCTTTATTACAGACAGGATAAATTTCAGTCCTCTGACTATCCCATCCCTCGGTCACACACAACTTATTGCAATTTTGTGGAAATCCTAGCTTGCGATAGGGTTGAAAAGTGAACACTTGTTTTAAGTAGGTTTTGAATAAACTATAGAAATGTCTTTATTTATATCTGAAAATGTTTAATGAGTTCTTCCTCAATTTAAATTCTTTCCCATTTTTCTCCTACTGTTATCCAATTTTGTGCTTAAATGCCATCTGATCCTAAATCTGGAGATGCCTCTATTAAATTGTAAATGAGCACTTTCAAAAAGAAAAATAAGCTTTAGAAGTGACTTGATAGGCTGTAGTTCTTCCTCACTTTACCCGAGGCTGGGCAATAACCAGCACTAGATTGCCAAAGCTTGAACCACCGCTCTCAAGCAGCCTCTCCCAGGGCTGGTGCCACCATGCAGCCAGCTTGGGGTTATTCACGTTCTGCTCGTCCAGTTTCGATCTTCTTGGCTTCTGTTTTTCCCTTCTGCCGCTTACTTTTTGTTTGTTTGTTTGCTTGTTATTTAATCTATTGCTTGTGAGCTTTTCACTGAAGAGTGAGCTAGTAGGCCATCAGACTGTTGTGCACCTTGCAGCTTCCTTTCAAGATTTAAAAGAATAAAAACCTGAAGACCGAAGTTAGAGAGGGCGTTTAAGAAACTGATCTCTGAATCAAATGGACAGATCTTTCCCTTCCTCTGTTTGGGGTGTCTGTGTTTAAATTCTATGTTTAAGACTAAATACTTTTATTAATATGTGCCTATTTAATAAATCAACCTTTAAGTATCTATATAATTAAAGCAACTTTCTATTATTTGAAAAAAATCATATTCCTTATGTAATTTTTTAAAAGTATAATGCATGTGGTTCAGACAGTGATTCAGGCTACCTAGCTATCTGGTCTAGCTACCAAATCATTATATACATTATAATTTAAATTTAGTCAGGAGAATAAAAAAACAGTATTACAAACAGTGCCATGAATAGGAAAAGCAGTTGGATAAGATTTGTTTCCCTCCAAAGTAACTTTTACTTGTTCATTGAAAATTTACAACTAGAAAAAAATCTTAAAACACACACACACAAAAACAACCTAATGACGCTTTATATATTTTGTGGATTTTTGAGAACCAGCAAAATTTCTTTTAAATAAAGCTTTGTGTCCCTGTGTGTTGAAGATGGCTTTGGTCAGTCTGTATTTATGTTTTTCTTCAATTCTTCTAGAATGCAGAGCCAAGCCAGATGCAGATTCCAAAAGAAACGGTAAGAGCTTTGTCTTTTGCAGGGTGTAGAGATGTTGGAAAGATTACATGGAACTAACTTCTTATACTAATCAGTCATGAAGTTACATGTTCTCTCTTTTCCTGGCACCTGATAGGTAACGTATAGGCTCATTCAGTTCCAGAGAGGTCTTATTTTAAGGTGACTTACTGTTACTACCCCAACTACAGAACATTTTCTGATTGTTTTTGGCTGGGCAGGCATAAAAGAGAGAGAGAATAATTTCCTATTCACTCCTGTATTGAGAGGGACCCAAAATTGGCGAGTTTAATAGTTTGACAGATTTATAAAGGACTTCATAAAGTTGTGAAATGCTATCCTATAAGTGGCTACAGAGTGGGAGAAAATAAAAAAGACAACTTGGCTCAGGTACGGAAAAAATCAGGGAGTGCTAAAAGAATACAATAAAAATGTGTCATAAATAAGAAGAATAAAATGAGATGTCAGTAATTAGGCTAAACGTATCAGTTATCATAATAACTGTAAAGGGTGTAATTTATCTTAATAAAAGTCAAGTACTCCCAGATCACATTAAAAAGCAAAACTAGTTTTGTCCTATTTAGAAGACAAATCCTAATACAGACAATAAGAGAATACGTTGATTCTAGCAGGCAGTGCTAGCACAGTGAAAGTAAGAATTGCCGTATCAGTATCTGAAAGTTCTCTAGTGTGGATGCACTGCGTCAGGAAAAAAGAGGGTGCTTTATATCGACACATAATATAATCTGTTAGCAGTTCTAATACTCAGAATCTTTTATACACCAAACAGCGTCGTTCCCAGATATGTTTATGATATGATAGGCTGAAAAGTGAACACTTTTGTTTTAAGTAGGTTTTTATGAAACCTTAGTTGTAAGCAGACAATTTAACAAAACCGTGTCTACAGTGGGTAATATTAATGCACGTCATTCCCAAAATTGTATTAAGTAGCCCCAAAAAATATGAGTATAAAAGATTTGAATAGCATAGTGAACAGATTTGATTTTCTCTACATATTCTTACACACAACTTTGTACTTAATAAACTAAAAACCATGTTATTTTCAAATATTACATAATTACAAAAATAGTCAACAAACAAGGCCTCAGAGGAAAATCAGTACACAGCCACGAGAATTTTACACATTAATAAATGTGGATTGTAGAAAATTCATCGTCTTAATTTTTTGTATATAAAATATGTTATATAAAATATGTTAGTGATAGCTAATTGAAATCCACGATGGGGTGTGTGTGCGTTTTAGGGGCATGGTAGGTTAGGAGCTAAGGGGAAACTGGACAAATTGACTCTAAAGGATAAAGTGGAGGCACAAGAGTCAGTTACGCTATTTTAAAGATAATGATGGTAAAGTATACCATAAAACTATGATAATTAAATCAGCATGGTATTGTTACAGGATTAGACAAACAGATCATTTAAACAGATTGGAGATTACAGAAACAGGCATGGTGTATATATGTATGTGCATTTTTTTTTTTTATGTGTGAGCGTGTAGTATGTGTATGTGTGTTAAACGTGGCATTTCAAATTAGTGGTAAAGTATGGCTTATTTAGTATTTAGAACAAAAAATTAGATTGCTCTTCCTCACCATATACCAAAATAAAACCTAGTTGATTATGAGTTTAAACATAAAAATAGACTAAAAAGTCTAAGAGAAAAAAATACTAAAATTTCTCTGTGAATTTTGGACCACGAATGCTTGTCCAACCACGATGAACCCTAAGAGAATAGATTGACAGATTTGCTTATGTAAATATTCAAACTTTTCTATAGCAGTACCCATACTGTGAACTAGTGGCAAGATCAATGCTAAGTGGGTAAGTATTTGTAGGCTGATCCCTGGGTGAAGGGCCACTTCCTTTTGTGGTTTGGACTCTCAATATCATGGAAGTTTTTGGAAAACAGAGTGACTTCGCACATAAACTACATCTGTTAAAACATAAAAAAATCTGAGATAGAAAATGGTGATATAAGCAGTAAAGATAGGCATGTTCTTTCAAAACATTTAGTTCTATTGAGGAAACTGAGGATAAACCATCAACCTTACAATTATTGAGGGGAAGACGCAGCACTGCCTGAAATTTGGTATTCTATTGCAAGGTGCATACGGATCCACTCCTCACCCCCAAGCTACGTGCTCATACTAGCCTGCCAGGTGAATGCCAGTTCAGTCACATTAACAAGAGCCATGATGTACACATGTGTGCATGTTTTACTTCTGATTACAAATGAAAACTTTCTGATGAGAGTTTTCCAAACAAAGTCAAAAGCAGAGTTTTGTTTTTAAGATATCTTTCTTGTAGTTTTTTTTTAATGTTCTACACCATCTGGGACTTGGTTTGTACTTTTTCTATACAATACCATTTTTGATTGTTAAAGACATCATGTTAAACATTATGATTAAAGAAAATTCATTTTGGGGCCTCTGCCTCTCTACCTTTTCTGTGGCACGTGTCGGGTTCAGGTGTTTTAAATATTGCCAGTTCTTGGCACTCAAGGAAAACTGCATGACAAGCTCTGCTGCTTCTATTAGTCTTCCTTAGTGGTTTTCTTTTGTCTCAGGTTCGAGGTTTGTGACATCCTAGATGATCTTTTTGCTCAAAGGCTAGAAGTAAGAAAAAATGCACCAGTGAGTTCACCGTGAATCTCGATCCAGTGTCCAACTTTTATTTTGGCTTTTCTCAGTGTAGATTTTGAAGCAAACCATGGTGAATCCACTTTACACCACAGGGAAGGTACCCCTGGGTACAGTTGTTTTCTTTTTCTCTTCCTAAAGCATGATATTATTGCTATCAGGAACTATACATGGTTCATACAGCCTTACAGAGAATAGAAAAATGTTCCTTTCACCTTTAAACGTTAACCTTGCTTGTAACTTTGAAGTGCTATCAAGGACTAACGTTTATTGATCTATTACTGTGTTAAGTTCTTTGTGTGGATTATCTCATCAGTCTTCACAATAACCATGATGTTGTAAGGAATAGTATTTAAAGTAGAGGGGAAAATAACTAAATTGAGAATATTTAGGTATTTTCTCCCAAATCTTATAGCTAATAGTTAAGTGAGGAAGTCAGGTATCAACCCAGGTTGTCTGCCTCTGGAATCTATGGGGCAGTTTTCTCATACACTCAGTATAGGCTGTTATGGAACAGTTTGTTACATGGAATTTAAAAAATACATACACACACACGTATGTATGTATATGAGTTGGAATCAATTCCATGGCAATAGTTTTTTTGTTTTTTTTTTTTCATGTGGCACAGTTAAGTGCCCGACTAGTAGCCAAAAGTTTGGTAGTTCGAACCACCCAGAGAGGCCTGGGAAGAAAGGCCTGGCAATCTGCTTCCAGAAGGACATAGCCTTGAAAACCCTGTGGAACAATTCTCTTCTGCACACGTGGGGTCACCGTGAGTTGGAATCAACTTAACAACTAACAACAATACACATATTATTTAGTTCCAAATTGAGTGTTGATAAAATATGATTGAATTTTGCAGAAAAAGAAAGAATCCCAAGCTCAGATGATACCCTATTAGTGAAGATGCTGAGTAGAGGCCGCCCTGATTTTTTTATGTTACTAGTGGATTGACATGTAGGCTTTACTGGGGCATGTGCTTAGTGCTAGTCATTTCTGTTCAGTGCCCCAGGGACAGTTTGTCTGTTCCCAGCTTGGTGACTGGTGACTAATTTTGTATATACTTTTTCATTACTTGCGTTGCTCTCCTCTTCTTGGCTTCTCCATGCTGACAGTTAACATTAAAGTCTTACTCCTTTCTACCTACTTCATAAGGTTTCTCCCAGGCTAGCAATAGTATTTTGTTCCTTCTCTGATTCTTTGTCGTATTCATCTGCTTGTTTTTTGAATGTATTTGTTGAATGCATGTATTTTGTTTTATCATTAAGATCTCTATTATTATTTCAACATTCATGTGACTAATAACCACCTTGAGAACCAAAAACCTGTTGCCATCGAGTTGATTCCGACTCATAGCGACTCTATAGGACAGAGCAGAACTGCCCATACAGTTTACAAGGAATGCCTGGTGGATTCGAACTGCTGACCTTTTGGTTAGCAGCTGTAGCTGTAATGGTTTCCACCTTGAGAGCAGATATGTCTTAAAGTGCATAACTGGTAGCCTAACCCCAGAGTAGAAGCACAGTTAATTTGTTTGTTGGTTGAGTATTGCTATGATTCACAACTGATTAAGTTCAGGAAAAAAATAGGTCATTTAGGTTGATAAGTGGAGTCAATGGCCAACAGAGCTTTTGAATTTTTGAGATGTAAATTCCTGGTATATCTTCCAAATATTGTATAAGTTAATGAGAGTAAGTGATTCAGAACTCTCATTTTAGGTTATCCATTGAAAATTGTGGCAAAGGGGTCACCTGCTATGTGTCCTAGACAAACTCCCTTGCTTTAGAAAAGCCCGTGAAGTTTATTCACTGGGTGGGGGACTGTCACTGTGGATTTCCTGGTTGGAGTACAGGTTGTATGGAGTAGTGAATTTACCTACTGGTCATCAGGTTGTGACTTACCAAGTGCCGTTTTCTTTTTTGGGCTTAAAATAGGACTAATGCAGACTGCGTAGAAAACTCCTTAAGAACTCTTGGGTGGGTTACATATCAGAGTGTACCATAATTTTAAAATGAATTCAGAGCTTTTGGGAAAAAGTGGAGCTTTAGAGAACAATATAGCTTAGAATTGAGGGGTAATACTTGATCCAATCCAAGATCACACATTGCATTTAGTTGTCATGTCTCTTTAGTCTCTAATCTGGGATATTTCTTCAATATATCTTTTTATCGTGACCTTGACAGTTTGGAAACCCTTGTGGTGTAGTGGTAAAGAGGTATGGGTGCTAACCAAAAGGTTAGCCGTTTGAATCCACCAGGTGCTCCTTGGAAACTCTGTGGGGCAGTTCTACTCTGTCCTGTAGGGTCACTATGAGTTGGAATCAACTTGACGGCAACGGGTTTGGTTTTTGCCTTTTGACATTTTTGAAGGTCACTTACTTTGTAGAATGTTCCTCAATTTGGCATTGTCTGATGTTTTCTGGATTGGATAATTATTTCTCTGGGTTAATATTAAACTGTCTAAAATAATTGTTTCTCGGTATTTTTATTATCAAGAAAAAAATTTGAATCCTCTAAATTTTATTTGTCATCTACTATTTGAATTAGAAAAAAAAAGCGCAATAAAGACAGAGGCAATATTTTAACTTTGCTAATAAGAATAATTAGCCATAAAATGCCAAGAAAAATGACATGCATAAATGTTTCCCTCACATATGAAATAAATTAAAATACATAACTTAAAAGAAGCTTTGTAGTATGATTGGGGTCATTTATTTATGTAAAAAAAATCAAGATATTTTCTCTATTTTAATAATCCTTTTAATTAAAAACAAATATTATTATTAATTTTTATCTGGAATACCCTCATATTATTTAATCTTCACAAAACATGATTGAATTTTGCAAACAGAAAAGAAAATAGAATCTTACGTTCAGATGATATCAGTGAAGATGGTGAGAAGAGGCTGCCTTGATTTTTATATTACTAATGGGTTGACATTAACTTTCTTAACTTCTATAAAAACTTTTGTTAGCTATATGTAATGGTCTGCTGCCATTTGTGATACTGATCTAACAGACTGCTTTGTTAGTGTGATCATAATGTAGACATCCACAGTCCCTCTCTCCTCCTCCCACCACCACTACCTGCCCAACATATATACACTTCCCCCCAACACACACATTGTGCTTTTGAGGAAGAAAAAGAATTCAAGAAATAGCACACAACTGGCTTTTTTTATGTTAAAAAGTAATACACATTCACTATAGAAAATTCAGTTAGGCACAGAAGAGTAAAGTCACTTGTAGCCTCAGGAGACATCTAGGTCAATTGGCATAACATAGTTCCTAAAGAAAATGTTCTACATCCATCTTCAGTGAGTAGCATCTGGGGTCTTAAAAGCTTGTGAATGGCCATCTAAGATACTTCTATTGGTCTCATCATGTTCAGAGTAAAGGAGAATGCAGAAAACTAAAGACACAAGAAAAATATTAGCCCAAAGGACTAAAGGACTACATGAACCACAGCCTCCACAAGCCTGAACCTAGAAGAACTGGATGGTGCCCAGCCATTACCACTGACTACTCTGACAAGGATCACAGTAGAGGGTCCCAGACCGAGCGGGAAAAAATGTAGAACAAAGGTAGACTGGAGGAATCTCCGAGATTATGGCCCCCAGACACCCTGCTACCTCAGAACCAAAGCCACTCTTGAAGCCCACCTCTCAGGCAAAGATTAGACAGGCCTATAAGATAAGATAAACAATAACACACGAGAAACGTGCTTTTTCATTCAATCAAGTATATGAGACCAAATGGGCAGCCACTGTCCAAAAGCAATGATAAGAGGCAGGAAAGTATAGGACAAATGAACAAGGGGAGCCTGGGTTGTAAAGGGAAAGAGGGGAAGTGCTGACACATTGTGGGTGTTGCAACTAATGTCACAAAACAATTTGTGTATAAATTCTTGAATGAGAAACTAATTTGCACTGTAAATGTTCACTGAAAGCACAATTAAACAAAACTTAGTGCAAAGTTACAGTAATCAAGATAGTTGATGCTGGCATAACATAAGACATATAGATCAATAGAATAGATTTGAGAATTAAGAAATTATAAATCTACAGCCAATTCATTTTCAGCAAGGATGCAAAGACCATTCAATGGGAAATGATTGGTTTTTTCAACAAATGTTGCTGGGAAAACTGGACATTAATGTGCAAAAGAATGAATTTGGACCTCGCACTCACACCATATGCAAAAATTAACCCAAAATGGATCAAAGACCTAAATCTAAGACAAAAAGCCATAAAACTTTTAGAAGAAAGCATAGAAGTAAATTTTTGTGCCCTTGGATTAGGTAACTGTTTTTTATATATGACACCAAAAACACAAGCAACCAAAGAAAAAAATAGATAAATTTGACTTCGTTAAAATTAAAAATGTGTGCGTCAGAGGACATTGTAAAGAAAGTGAAAAGGCAACCCACACAACTGGAGAAAATATTTGCAAATCATATATGTGGTAAGGGTCCATATACAGAATATTTAAAGAACTCTTACAACTCAACAGAAATACAAACAAGCCAATTAAAAATTGGGGCAAAGATGGCTACCACTACTGAATCATTTGATCAAAGATTCTGTAAACTAACCCTGATCAAAAGGGGGGATATGTTGAATACAGTTTTAAAGATTTCTTGGAATTCAGACTTTCTGGAGCCATGATGCTGGATTACCTGCTTCCAAAACTGTTGTCCTGAGAGAATAGTTAAGCTTTAAACCTTAAACTGAAACAATGCCTTAAAGTCATCTTTAAACCAAACAGCTTAACTTAATTAGGAAAGAATGCCTGCCTTGAGCATTGTGCTCTTCTAAAAAGTATCTTTGTGTGATCAAATTGACAACAGGAACTCAAAAGTTTAAATGAGAAGCTTAGGGGGCGGTAAGTTTATGTTAATGATGGTAGAATAATTTGGAAAAGGATAGCAAGAATGGCTGTACAACTTGAAGAATGTGATCAGTGGCATTGAATTGTACATGTAGTAATTGTTGACTTGGTGTATGTTTTGCTATGTATATTTCATCAGAATATAAATAAATGAAATAATTAAAAAAAATCACTTGCCTTTCTATCTCTTCAGTGTCACCATTTTGACGTCTTTTATTTTCTTTACCTATTTTTTTTTTATGTAGATAGTGTGTGTGTAATATTCCACGCACCAGAAAAGACTGATAAATCCCTTCATTTTGGAGCTTCTACTGACATGGGAAGACAAACATTAAAAAACTCATAAAAATAGGATGTCCAGCTTATGATGGCTGAAGTTCTGGACGTTTTGAAAATCCATAGAATAAACCCAATTTATTAGTCTTAATTTTCTGTCACTAAACATTTTTCTAAGACAATTTAATAGTGGAATGGTAGTCCATTGTGTAGGTATTCCTTAATCTACGTAGTGCTATGCATGTAGATTGCTTTCAGCTGTTAACTGTTACAATTAAAGTAGTGAACATCCTTGCAGTTAAATATTTGCATGACCACAATTAGTTTTTTGAGGACATATTGCTAAAAATAATATTTCTGGGTTAAGCAATAAGCAAAATATAGAGGTATTTGTTGAGCACTATCAAATTGGCATCCACAACATTGTACCTTTTGATATTTTCACCAGCAGTACAAGAAAGTATTTATTTCACCTCTACATTGCTGTATATCATTACTTAAAAAAAAAAGAAATTTGATAACTATTTTGTTGCTAGATTAACTTGCATGTCCTTTATTCCTAGAAATATCCTGCCTGGCTTATTTATTGGTCCACTTGTATTTCTTTAATGAATCACTTGTTCACATCCCTTTACCGCTTATTATGGGAGTATACATCTCTTTTTTTTTTATTAATTTTTTGGCACTTGTGCATTAAAAATATTAACTCTATGGAGAAAGGCCAAATTTTTGAGAGAGAAATCAAGGAATTGGAGTAGGAGTGATAAAATGTTTGTGGAGCCATCTATTGCAAAGTCCAAAGTCCGATAATGGACCCACTTCTGTAATCCTGTGATACATACGCACATGCCATGTTTCTTTTGTCTCTTCATAACCTTTTGTACACCCTTATAAAAATTTTTACATAGTGAGGTTTAGGAATTACTCTTCTTGTGATTGGAATTTCTGCTGCTTTACATAAACCAAACCTGTTGCCATAGAGTCAATTCTGACTCGTAGCCATTTAATGTAATCAATTTTCATTTCCTCTCCTGGAGATAAATCCTTGATGCAGATTTCTGCAGATGGAGAGCTGCCTGTTGGCCTGGTGTACCTTCAGCACTGGTATTCAAACTATTGTTTGGGGAAGAAGAAAAGCTAGGCCTTGGCTAGTCACTTGTGAGTATTTTTCTATCTCAGTACAGCTTAATTGTGCTTCTTTGCTGCTGCTTTGAGGATAGTGGAGAGGTAAATAGCTTTAATACTGCCCATTCAGCAGATGTTCTCTTTTTAATATGCTTAGCAAAAATGCCCGTTTTTCTGAACACTGAAAGACAAAAATGCCCATGGAGTAATGGGCACAATAAGAACTGACAGGTTGCATTGATGGGAAAATTCATCGGAAGGTGCATACGTGTAGGTACCTGAGTGACATACATGACACATGTGCTTGTGTGACATGATTGTGCATGTACGAATGGCTTGAGGGGCAAATTAAAGAAAATACATTTATTGCATTTCTATCGAAAGAACTTGACTCAAGAAATGGTTGATAAAGAAGCAAAAAATTTGGCCAGAATAACAATAAAGGTGATAGAAAATTAGCTTCCAGTTTGTCAGAATATAAGGATCTGAATAGTAGTATGTCTTTGTAAAAGTTCACTGTGATACAGTATTTCAAATCATAAACATATTATTGTGATAAAATATATAGAGAAAACTTGCCATGTCACCCATGTGTGAGTGTACAGTTCACTGGCATCAATTACATTCACTATCTTGTACAGCCATCACCCTATTTCCCGAAGTCCTTCATCGCCTCACACAGAAGTTCGGCACCCGTTCCACTGATAAACCTGACACGTGTGCTTGTGTGGTATCCACTAGTAAACTCTTGTCTTCATGCATTTGCCTATGTTAGGTATTTCATATAAGTGGGATCAAATTGTTCTTGAAGACCCAATTTTTCGTCAGTTTGCTTCCAGAGAATTAAGTTTTAAAGCTGGCATGAATTGTAGTCTTAGGTCAAGAGCCAAATGGGTTAATAATGAAATATCAAATGGAAAGTACAGTCTTTTACTCAAATGTTTTCAGCGTTGATAATGACTGAAGACTTGATGGACAGAGCTGAAAAAAGAAAATTATGCCTATCTTGTAGTTTTCTTAGTAAATGAAACTTTCCCAAGGAGAATATACTCCCTTTTAAGACAGATTCAGAGCAGGGCATGTCAGGAGATGATTCCAATGAGATTAAAAATTTTCTTCGTATTTTCAGTCAGCTTCTTATCTTCACTTTCAAGTAGGAAAAAATTGCAAATTTTAAACGTTAGGGAAGCCTGTGAATATGTCAAAATCAGTAAAAATTAAAAAGCCAAGCTGAAGATGGAAATCAGTAAATGACAATTAAGAAACTTACATATTAGAGGCAAATATATGTACTGAATGATTATACTTAAATGTGTCTACTTAGGGGGCAGTTGTACTCTGTCTTATGGGGTTGCTATGCATCGGAATGGACTCAATGGCAATGAGTTTTTGGTTTGGTCTCTATGTCTTCACTAATGCATTGTTTTCCAGGAATATAAATACTCATTGATAAAGCAAATTTTATCTTTCAGTTACTCAAGATTGTAAAGTGGAAGAGGACTATGGTGTTTTTTGTTGTTATTGATACAGTTTTGAATTTCAAATAAAAAAAATTACCTCCTCATTACGTTTCTGTAATAGATTTTGTACTGAGGTGGCTCTATTCATTCTCACAAAGCCATTATTTAATAGACTCAAATTGTTTCAAGCCATATGTATAAAAATAAAAATTGAGATCAATTTGGTGTTTATAGATCATAACAAGCATGCAAAGATACTTTTGCACACTAAATACAGGAGTGTACTTCTCACATGGTTATTTCATGTTACTTTTTTCCAATGCAGACCCCTTGTTGTGCAGTGATTAAGTGTTCAGCTGCTAACCAAAAGGTTGGCAGTTCAAATCCACCAACTGCTCATTGGAAGCCTTATGGGGCAGTTCTTCTCTGTCCTGTAGGGTCAATATGGGTCAGAATCGAGTGGATGCAGTGGGTTTTATGGGTTTCTCCAATATACTGGCTTGACTGGAAATGTAATTATTTTCTGGGAAGTTTATTAAATATAAGGGAATTCTTAAGGTGAGCAGGCCTAGGCTTTATCTTGACTTTGATGCTGAAATGTGTTTACTTTGCATAGTTAACATAGCTGTGGCCCTGAATCTTTTCAACTTGTTCTTTTTTTGTATTCTTTATAATTTTCATGTTTTTAATTTTTTAGCAATTTAATTTTATTTCGTGGAAATGTACATTGCCCTAATAATTACAAAGCAGTCCTTTGAGATGGCACCAAGAATGTACTCCCATAAAATGCCAACCTTGTATATTAGTTAATTAGAAATGTCACTTTAAAAATCACATTATTATAGATTTTTAGACTTCCTAGCATATCTCTTGTTTTATGATCATCTGAAAGAGTAATCTGTTGTTAATAAAAGCTGCACTTCCAGACATTGTGTACATCTGGTTGAAACATCTCAGAGTCAATCTGAGATTATGTCCCCAACTTCCTTTAAAAATCATTTTATCATTACTATATTAACTTAGATTCAAATTAGAAAATTTGAAAAATTTGGTGGGATGCAAAGAATAAAATAGCAGCCTACCCATATTTCCATTTGTCTGCAGTAGCCTATATTTATGTGTGTCATTGACTGTTCTTCAAAAATTCGATTTTTATAAGATATGCTTTATTCCAGTTTAGCTATGTACCATTACATATATAAGCATTCCTCAGTCGTAACTTGATAATTCCAGCTTGAATGAATGAGTGGATGCTGGAAAAATATTTTAATAGGGAGAAAAAAGAAGTAGATTGTAGAGCTAGATGAGGTTTGTTTGTGTTCTGAGGCGCCTGCGCCCCATGTTCGTTACGTAGGTGGTTGGAAAGGAGCTCCTGTCTTACTGATCTGGAGGTGAGCGGTGTCGAGGTGGTGGGAGAAGTCGTGACAGTGGACGGGAGTGCCGGAGACTTCAGGAGGTGGACAGACTGCTGCTTTTTCTAGCGTAGAATGTTTCTTAGTGACAATACGCCCTGTCACTCCAGCTCAGCAGAGTATTTATTAAGCTTTCCTTTCTTCCTCCGTGTTTTCAGTGAGATGTGCAAGAGTGTGTGTATCATAAATGCATCGCGTTTTAAAACCGTCCTCTTCAGCATTTGGTGACTGCAGTTATGAAAACAAAGCTTGCATATACAACTAACTAATTAAACGACAATGCTTGAATGCTGTTCACCAGCTGTATTGTGTATGATACAGTACTGTGGAATTTGTTCCATAGCGTTTATCTGCGCTTTGTCTCCCAGATGTTGAAGGTTAAAAGTCTTTAGTAGCTCTCTGAACATAAATACTTTCCTCTTCTGACTTGGTGTCATCAGGACTTCTTATTGCTTGTAAATGAAAAGATACACTATTAGCGAACATTAAACTATGAATAACATTGAAAATTCCTAATTAAAAAAAAAAGGACAAATGAGTTATTATATTTATTTTAATTTTTGTGTTACTGTTTTTCTCCTATGGTTTAGAAGATATAAACAGCACCTCCTTCAAAAAAAAAACCAGCTATTGAGATCTACTCAGCCCTTCCACTGCATTGTTTTCCAGTTTTTCTTATAATCTGGTTTGGGTTTGTTTCTATGTTGAAACAAGTGATGCATAAAAATATTAACAGCTGGTTCCAGGAATCATCTGGAGGGGGTGCAGATACACTGTTACCATGCAGCTTTGGTGGAAATACTCTGCCTGTCAAGACCAAAGAACTGCCTATTAATGGCCTTCAAAATAACTGTGAGAAAGAGACATGGAAATATAATATGCTGTGCAATTGTGTTCTCTGTTAGAAAGCTGAAGATGAGGATGTTGTTCTCACGCCTGATGGCACCAGGGAGTTTCTCACGTTTGAAGTTCCACTTAATGATTCAGGATCGGCTGGTCTCGGTGTCAGTGTCAAAGGGAACCGGTCCAAAGAGAACCATGCGGACCTGGGGATCTTTGTCAAGTCCATCATTAACGGAGGAGCAGCGTCTAAAGTAAGCATACGTCAACTTTGTCAGCGGTATGACTGTTAACAAAATAATTTTCATTTCAAATGTATTCCTATTTTGGAAACGTGTACATTTAACAAATGTTTTCTGGTTTCTTCACAAAAAAACCCAAACCTATTGCCATCAAGTCGACTCCAACTCATAGCTTCACAGTACTCCATAGTCAAGTCGGTAGGAGAAATTTCAATGAAGTATCGTTTTGGGATGGAGTCCATAATCTCATCTCTTCTTTTTTTATCCCACAGAAGCTTCAGGCCATAGTCATTCTAGTTAAATGGGGATAATCTGTGCAAAACTTTAGGTCCTGGCACAAAGCAAGTACATAGTAAGGGCTCATTTTTCCTCCTCTTCTTCCATCCCAATAGATTCCTTTATCCTATTTAATAGGCTAGAGAAAATCTCCTGGCTGTTTGGTTTGAGGACAGTTTTCTGCAATTGTCTAAGAGCCTTGAGCTTTTCCATGTCTTGGGTTGTAAATAATCTCTATTGGGGGTCTCTGGAAGGGAGAAAGTAATTGCTTTGTGTCCTTGGAATTAGTATGCTATTTTGGTAAACAGATTATGGTAATGACTTGATTTACAAATGTATAAGTGATTGAAATGGACACAGGCTACAATGGCTGCTTAGATGTTATTATGCCAGTGTTCAATTGGGCATAATCCCTTAGGATTAAAGGTTTTCTGTTTTGTTTTTATTTCTATTTATTTTTTTAATTAAAGGGAAAGCAGCTTGTTTTATAACAGACCATCTATTTTTACCTGTTTTCCCAGGATGGAAGGCTTCGGGTGAATGATCAACTGATAGCAGTGAATGGAGAATCCCTGTTGGGCAAGACAAACCAAGATGCTATGGAAACCCTGAGAAGGTCTATGTCCACGGAAGGAAACAAACGAGGAATGATCCAGCTTATTGTAGCCAGGCGAATAAACAAGTGCAATGAGGTAAAAAATTTAAAAAAAAAAAAAAAAATCAATAAACAAAAGGCACTAACATTTGAAATTTTAATTAGGCTAAGATGCTGTCCTAACATTGGACAGAGTAAGACAGTTCCTGGGATTTGACCTCAAATGAATCTATAAATTCTCTTTATTTCCTGTAGTTTTATTGTTTTATAAGTAGATTGTGATTTGTTTTCTTAATGCTGTTTTCAAAGTATTTCTCAATGTATGCTAACGTTTTCTACTGCCAACTTAATGGGTAGTACTGGTATCTTACGGGCACCTTTAGCTGGGTCCTCTTCTTGAAAACAGGACCACACCTTTTTGCTCAATAGTTTCTCTTCCAATCAGCAGTTTTGTGCTTTGCAAGTTACTGCCACGTCCGCACAGACTCATGGTGGCCCCCCTGTGTGTCAGAGTAGCGCTGTGCTCTGTATAGTTGGCAGTGGCTGATTTTTTGGTTGTAGGTTTCCAGGCCTTTCTCCCAGGCACCTCTGGATGAACTCAGACCTCCAGCCGTTTGGTTAAAGGCTGATCACGTTACCCATTTGCACCATCCAGGGACCCCAGTGTTGTACTCCGGAGGTCATAGTTCTCGGGAGAAACAGTGAAACAACAACTTGCTGATTCAGTTGTTTGTCTAAGACAGGATGCCTCTTGCAAAATTAATAGTGATGAGTCTAACTTCCTTACAGGCTAGTGTTTTCTTGCGACACTGTCAGAAGTGTAGGGCTTCCTCTGTCCTCCCTGTTCCCCTGTTCTTCTTCATATGTGGTGGAGGAGTATTTTCCCTTTGAGTGCCAGCTTTTCACTGAGCTGGCCCTGACCCATGGCAACCTTATGTACAACAGAATGAAACATTGCCAGTCCTACACCATCTTCTCACTCATTGGTATGCTCGAGTCCATTGTGGCCACTGCGTGTTTTGAGTGCCTTCCAAGCTAGGAGGCTCATCTTCCAGTTCTGTATCGGACTGTATTCTGTTGTGATGCATAGGGTTTTTGTTGGCTGATTTTTGGAATTAGATTGACAGACCTTTCTTCCTGAAACCTGTCTATCATGGGTGACCGTGCTGGTATTTGAAATAGTGGTGGCATAGCTTACAGCATCACAGTAACATCCAAGCCACCATAATACGACAAAATGATAAATGGGTTTGAAAAAGAATTTATAGAGATTTGATACTTAGTATTGTTGTTTTGGGGTATCATTGAGTCGATTCTGACTCATTGCAACCCCATGTGACAGAGTAGAACTACCCTATTGGCCAGGTCTTTCTCCGGTGGAGACACTGGATAGGTTTGAATTACCAGCCTTTAGGTTAG
Organism: Loxodonta africana; assembly: GCF_030014295.1. NCBI lineage: Eukaryota > Metazoa > Chordata > Mammalia > Proboscidea > Elephantidae > Loxodonta > Loxodonta africana. The sequence goes on from NC_087345.1 coordinate 188,929,715, forward strand.
CAGCCGAGCGCTTAAACTTTGCACCACCAGGACCCCTTAATTAGCATTGGGACCTACAAGTAATCAAATTTCATAGATCTATTATACAGAGAGTTGGAATTGACTCAACGGCAGCAGGTTTGGTTTTTTCGGTTAGGTTATTATGCATTAAATGTATTTCTTCTTTTTTTTAATGCTCTAAATAGCAAGCTATTCAGGCTGTGATAATCACTAATCTGAATTTATAGTATAATCATACTTTGCAGAGAAAAATGTACTCCTGAGCTTAGTGGGTAGTCAATGACGAAGTGACCCATTTTTGAAAGGTTATTGACCATAGAGTAATTTGCACCAGTGTTTTACATGTTTTTGTTTGCCAAGTGTAGAATGAGTTAGCTGTAATTAACAAATCAATTTCTGCAACAGGAGAACAATCTAATCTTAACTGAAAATCTCAGAGTGGGAAAGAGTGGCATGTTAGAAATATTTACTTCCATAAAATAAATATAAATGCTAATCCCTCAGAGTAAGCCGCTGGACTGATTTTCTCAAAAAATAGTTTTTATGGTTGCCAGATCATTAACTGATCTTTTTAGTGTAAGCCGTGCAGAGTGTTACGTGAAAAATCTTCAACAGTAAGTTTACAAGACACATTGTTCTTTATCGGCTCATTTTCTGTTGGTCAGCTGAATCATTGCACATTCCATATGACAGCGTTCATTCAGCAGATGTTTACCGAGCATCCACTGTGTGTCAGAAAACCTGTTAGGTCCTGGGAGTACAGTGGTCAATCAACCAACGAAGTTCCTGCTCTCAGAGAGTTTATTTTCTACCGGACGGTATATCATCTTAGTTTCTTCTCAAAGTTTTCCTTAAAAGAAAAGCCTGGAACTTTCTAGGGGCCATAAAATGTACGAAGTGTTCGAAAGATTGGCATCCTGCATCCGGGCTTGCTTTTTTAGTTTTATACACATTATTCCTTATTGTTCCCCAAGCAGTAGCAAAGCAAAATCTCTGCCAGCCTGAGAATAGTTTGAGAAATGCCCTGATTTTGTCCCCCGTCGCACTGTAAAAGACACGAAATTGCGATCCCACGGAAACATCTCTGTCTCTCGTCTGCACGTGAATTTCTGTGAATGAAACTTATTTAAGTAAGGAATAAGGGAACAGCTGCAGTAGACAGTAATAGATTTTAATATTCAATATCCCTTATGGTATCATTTTCATACCTTGCTGGTTATTACCATTTCTTAGGACAGAGTAAGCTTATAAAGCAATTACATAAAAAAAAAACCCTATCACGAGCACTGTACATTCTTTGTAATACCGGTGAGAAGCCTTTGGTAGTGACGGGGTTTAACTAAGGAATTCTGTGAAGACAGAAGCGCAGCTCAGTTTCCCACGAGGCGTGAGGCCTGATCTTGGTGCTTTTACACATGTCCACCCTGGAAGGACTTCTCCCCGCCTTACCTGGAGACTGCGTGTCAGTGACATTACAGTAAATACTGATGTGAGCGTAAGGCGTTTTGTTGGCCTGAATGAACCTTCAGCCAAAATCACGCGCTTTCATTCTCTCCTTCCGTGTCTTTTAGTCAAACGTGCATTCTAGTCTTTAAATCAAGGGTCTACATGCTTAATTTCAAACTGAAGAAGATGGGTATTTGGGGAAAAAAAAAAAATCCACAAACAAATCTTTTGTGCTTTGTTGCATCCTGCCTTCCTTTTTTTCTTACCTGTGGGAAGTACTGGATGGTATCTCAATATATTTTCTTTAAAATTAGATACCAACCTTCCTCACTAGGTATCATCTCAACACTTTGCGTCATGCTGATTTGTGTCCCTGTACAGCACATTTGAGATCCCCTCTAGAAGATATTTCTCTGTCTGGTTGGCTTGACCTTTCGAGAAACTTTAAGTACCACCTCATTCTGTAAACATTTCCTTACCCATTCCATTGTTCAGCTACTGGACTCTGGCTCCTGAATTTCCTCTGAGGGCTTATCCTCACTCCCTCCCTCCCCTTCCTTTCAGTTTTATTGAGGTAGAATATATATGACACAAAATTTCCTTTTTAACCATTTTTTAAGTGTACAGTTCAGTGACATTAATTACATTCACCCTGTGGGCAGCTACTTTTTTTTATCACTCCAAACAAACTCTGTACCCATTGATTACGGACTCCCCCTTCCCCCTTCTTCCCAGCCGCAGGTGACCACTGGGCTACTTTCCGTCTCTATACATTGGCCTTTTCAGCTATTTCATATAAGAAGGATCATACAATATTTATCTTTCTGAGTCTGACTTATGTCACTCGGCATGTTTTCAAGCTTCATCCGTGTTGTAGCATGTATCAGGACTCATTTATCCTCATGGCTGTGCAATATTTCCTTGTACGTATACTGTGTTTTATTCATCCGTTCATCTGTTGATGAACACGTGCGTTGTTTCCACCCTCTGACTGCTGTGAATGATGATGCAGTGAACATTGGCTTATAAGTATCTGTTTTGTCCCTGCTTTCAGTTATGTGGGTATATACCCAGGAGTGGAATTGCTAGGCTACATAGTAATTCTGTGTTTAGCTCTTTGAGTAGCTGCCACGGTTTTCCATAGCAACTGTACTGTTTTACATTCCCACAGGCAGTGTGTGAGGGCTCCTCTCTCCTGCCTGTTTTGTTTACTGTTGATGTCTCTTATAGCCCTTCCTGGGCTGTTTCTCCTTACTCTGCACAAGCTTCTAGGATGGCCTGCACTCTCCAGCCTTCAGTTACCACCTGTTTTACGTTGAATCCAATAACCCTGTTTTCAACTCAGAATTTTATTCTAGCACCAGATCCCTATGACTGCTCATGGAAATACTCACTGGTGTATCTCCCAGGCACCGAATTCACAAGATGCCCAAAACTGTATGCATGTTTTTTCCTCCCAAACTAGTTCCCCACCATGCCTTCCTTCCTGCAGTTGGAGAAAGCCAGACACCTGGCGTCTATCTTGACTTCTCAAATGCTTTTACTGTGTTTGTAGGCTCTGTCTTTAGAATCTCTCTCTCTCTTCGACCCACTCTCCGCCATCCCCTCTGCCCCTGCCCTCAGTCAGGCCCCCACCATCTGCCCAGGTTTACTGCAGCAGCTCCCTGAAGGATCCCTCAGCATCCAGGCTTTCTCCCTCCATCCGTTCTCTGTACTGCACTGAGAGGACTAATGATCATGTCATTCTCTGCCGGAATCCCTGAAGGAGCTCTCCATCTCTCCAGGACAGATGCCATGTCCAGAACATCCGGTGTCTGCGCCCTCTTCAGCCTCTCCCTGAGCATCTCTGCCCCAGCCATCCTGTGCTCTTTGTGGTTTCTCAGATGTGAAATGCTCCCCACTACGAGTCCTCTCTGCCCTTTGTCTTAGCACGAAGACTTACACAGCCTTTAGATTTCTCTCTGCAAAGTATTTCCACAGCCTCTGTTCTTAACTCCATCTAGCAGTTGTCACACTGTTGTGGTTGCCAGTTTGTTTGTTTCCCTTAGAACTGTAAATTCTGAGACAATTTGGTCTTTGTCTTTCTAGCAGGTTCCTTTTCTGTTGCTGATATCCAGCCCAGCGCCTGACATGTAAACACGTATTGAATAATGAGTGAAGCAGTCATGCACAGACAGGGTCCAAGGTTTGTAGGAAAAAAAGAGAACTGAGTTCCTGGGAGAGACTGGCGTAATAACGATCAGACAAGATAGAAAAAAGATTTTTCTTCTCGGTGAATGCTTTCCTTTTCTTAGATTTAATGCTCTTGGTTAACTACTTTTACAAACATTTTTATAAGCAATAATTGGTTCTTTTAAAGGAAAAAAAAGTACAGAAAAAAAGGTTTCTCCTTGCTTTGTGCTCTTGGAGGATAGTTTAACTATTTTTTGAAAAAAATGTCTTAAGTCCTGGCCTTCTTTGTCATTGGTTTGGTTTTGTCATGCACACAGCAAGAGGACAAATTTATAAGACCTTAAAGAGGGGGCTGTGGGAGGAAACACCTGACATTGTTCCTTGAGTACATTAAAAATAACCTCTATATGAGAATTATGCTGATTTTACGTATTTTAAGGAAAACAATATTTTTTTTAGAAATGACAGTAATTCTCATAACTTTCAGTCATTTAATCATGTCCATGTTAGAAGTAATTGTATATAAAGGTTTTCCTTAGTACCAATAGATAATATTAGCAGGTGAGGTTTTGTCTTAGACCACATAGCGAGGGATTTAGTTATTGAGGCCTACTTCAGAATGAATTCTCTCTTTAGGTATAATCCTCTTAGAATTAGAAAGCTGTCTTAGAACAGGAAGAGGTCTAAGGCATCATTTATGATTCTCTTCATTTTGTGTATTAAGAAATAAATACAAAGAGGTCAAATGATTTGCTTAATGGTTGCAAGGCCAAGATAGTGGCAAAGCAATTTAGAAGCAACTTGTCCTTTCCTCTTACGCATGTGAGTGGGTCGAATTGACCGTGATGGTGGCCTGCAGGCCATTTACATGCTCGTTGCCCGGGGAAGCCGTGTATGACAAAACCAGAGTCAGTGAAATCCAACATTGCCACATACCGACAGTATGACTCCGGGAGCTGACTTAATTTGATTCTTGCTGTCTCCCACATGGGGAAGAGGAGGGAATTAAATCAGGTCCTGTATGAAAGCAGGATGTGAAACTGTACCCCAAAACTCCCCATCATTCTCCTCCAGAACTAAAAGCTGTCGTTTCATCAGTGGTTTTGTGCTTAACTGTCCTTTGGCTATTTTCTACAATGTAGAACTATAATCTAGGTCAGATTTCTTTTAATTTCAGCATTGTGTGGTGCCCTTAGTGTTAAATACCTGCTTCCTTGTGACCTAGCATGTGTAAGACCTCTAAACAATTTTAAGGAAAATCGGAGTTATTCAGTGTTCTTATAAATGAACTTATTTGTCCAATTATTCACCCAGTGCCTGCTCTGTGCCAGACATTAGGCATAAAATAGAATAAGACCATAATGACTGCAATATCAAATAATAAGATCACTCCACTTACCAACTAGGACCCCTCTTAAGGTTTGCTGAAGACGATTAGGGCCACGTCTGTGCCAGCTTTTCAATGTTTATAGTGGAGAAGGTCGGATACATTTTCTTTATGTGACAGTATTCGACCCACTAATGCATGCTTACAACAAAATGAGGTTTTACTCAACTCCAGAGAAATTGTATTAGTCTTTTAAAAGAAACCAATAATTTAACTTTTTCTAAGAAAAGAGTATGCCAAGTCTATAATGAAAAGCATATCATTTAACAACACCCAATTTTTTTGTTATTAGATACTATTTGATATTTTCTGATTATATAAGTGAAATATGATTATTTGAATATTTTTTTTTAAAGCTGAGTGTACTTATATTGCTTTTAGATACTGAGATTATCCCTAATTTTTATACCTTCATAAATAAAGTTGTGATAAGTCTTGGCTCACGTGACTCCATTATTTACCTAGTTTTTCCTTGGAGTCTTTGCGTGGTGCAGACGGTTAACATATTCAGCTGCTAAGCGGAAGATGGGTCGTTCTAGCCCATCCCTAAGCTCCTCAGAAGGAAGGCCTGGTGATCTGCTTCAGAAGAAGCAGCCGTTGGTAACCCTGCGGGTGAAGATCTGCTTCAGAAGAAGCAGCCGTTGGTAACCCTGCGGGTGAAGATCTGCTTCAGAAGAAGCAGCCGTTGGTAACCCTGCGGGTGAAGATCTGCTTCAGGAGAAGCAGCCGTTGGTAACCCTGCGGGTGAAGATCTGCTTCAGGAGAAGCAGCCGTTGGTAACCCTGCGGGTGAAGATCTGCTCCAGGAGAAGCAGCCGTTGGTAACCCTGCGGGTGAAGATCTGCTTCAGGAGAAGCAGCCGTTGGTAACCCTGCGGGTGAAGATCTGCTTCAGGAGAAGCAGCCGTTGGTAACCCTGCGGGTGAAGATCTGCTTCAGAAGAAGCAGCCGTTGGTAACCCTGCGGGTGAAGATCTGCTTCAGAAGAAGCAGCCGTTGGTAACCCTGCGGGTGAAGATCTGCTCCAGAAGAAGCAGCCGTTGGTAACCCTGCGGGTGAAGATCTGCTCCAGAAGAAGCAGCCGTTGGTAACCCTGCGGGTGAAGATCTGCTCCAGAAGAAGCAGCCGTTGGTAACCCTGCGGGTGAAGATCTGCTCCAGGAGAAGCAGCCGTTGGTAACCCTGCGGGTGAAGATCTGCTTCAGGAGAAGCAGCCGTTGGTAACCCTGCGGGTGAAGATCTGCTTCAGGAGAAGCAGCCGTTGGTAACCCTGAGGGTGAAGATCTGCTTCAGGAGAAGCAGCCGTTGGTAACCCTGCGGGTGAAGATCTGCTTCAGGAGAAGCAGCCGTTGGTAACCCTGCGGGTGAAGATCTGCTTCAGGAGAAGCAGCCGTTGGTAACCCTGCGGGTGAAGATCTGCTTCAGGAGAAGCAGCCGTTGGTAACCCTGCGGGTGAAGATCTGCTCCAGGAGAAGCAGCCGTTGGTAACCCTGCGGGTGAAGATCTGCTCCAGGAGAAGCAGCCGTTGGTAACCCTGCGGGTGAAGATCTGCTCCAGGAGAAGCAGCCGTTGGTAACCCTGCGGGTGAAGATCTGCTCCAGGAGAAGCAGCCGTTGGTAACCCTGCGGGTGAAGATCTGCTCCAGGAGAAGCAGCCGTTGGTAACCCTGCGGGTGAAGATCTGCTCCAGGAGAAGCAGCCGTTGGTAACCCTGCGGGTGAAGATCTGCTCCAGGAGAAGCAGCCGTTGGTAACCCTGCGGGTGAAGATCTGCTCCAGGAGAAGCAGCCGTTGGTAACCCTGCGGGTGAAGATCTGCTCCAGGAGAAGCAGCCGTTGGTAACCCTGCGGGTGAAGATCTGCTCCAGGAGAAGCAGCCGTTGGTAACCCTGCGGGTGAAGATCTGCTTCAGGAGAAGCAGCCGTTGGTAACCCTGCGGGTGAAGATCTGCTTCAGGAGAAGCAGCCGTTGGTAACCCTGCGGGTGAAGATCTGCTTCAGGAGAAGCAGCCGTTGGTAACCCTGCGGGTGAAGATCTGCTTCAGGAGAAGCAGCCGTTGGTAACCCTGCGGGTGAAGATCTGCTTCAGGAGAAGCAGCCGTTGGTAACCCTGCGGGTGAAGATCTGCTTCAGGAGAAGCAGCCGTTGGTAACCCTGCGGGCGAAGATCTGCTTCAGGAGAAGCAGCCGTTGGTAACCCTGCGGGCGAAGATCTGCTTCAGGAGAAGCAGCCGTTGGTAACCCTGCGGGCGAAGATCTGCTTCAGGAGAAGCAGCCGTTGGTAACCCTGCGGGTGAAGATCTGCTTCAGGAGAAGCAGCCGTTGGTAACCCTGCGGGTGAAGATCTGCTTCAGGAGAAGCAGCCGTTGGTAACCCTGTGGGTGAAGCACAGTTCTACTGTGACGCACATGGGACCACCAGGAATTGGGCTGAACTTGACTCACACTTTTGCTGTAACAAAGAGCCACTTTTGTTCTTTTACAGGTAGAAAGGCTTTCCTAGGGGTAGAGCTGAAGGGTCAAACACTACCACTGCTTGGGACTGAATTAAATTGGATTGAAGAAAATTTTTGCACTCTGAGCAACAAACGAACAACAAAGCGAAAATTGCTATTTCTGTTTACGTTGGTTTCTTCTTCCAGTTATTTGAATTTAGTAAGGTTTTACTGTACGGAGCCCACAAAGGCTTGGGAGCAGCCTGGGACAGAAAGGCCTGTGCTGCTCTCTGGGACAGCGTGGCTGTCCCTCCCCCCCTCCATGTTGCCATCAGAGCAGCCTGACACATTTCTCTTTCTCAAACTCATTTTCTTTTAACAAAAAAGATTTAAAACAAAACTGTGTTCCACAATCAATTTTTTAAAATAAATTCAAAGACCTCATGTCTTCTGTTAAATATTTATGTAGTAGACTATTGATGTCTTCATTTAAATCTGTCTTTTGAGATGCAAATTAGACAAGGGTAGGGAGGTAGGCAAGAGTCCTGGTGGTGCAGTGGTTAAAACACTCAGCTGTTAACTGAAAGGCCAGTGGCTTGAACACACCATCCACTCTGTGGGAGAAGGATGTGGCAGTCTGCTTCCATAAAGATTACAGCCTTGGAAACCCTATGCGGCAGTTCTGCTTTGTCCTAGGGGAAAAAAAAAAAAATTTTATGGAAGGTTGCTATAAGTCAGAATCGACTTGATGGCAATGGATTTGAGGAAACACTGGTCGTGTAGTGGTTAAGCACTAGGGCTGCTAACCAAGAGGTCAGTGGTTTGAATCCACCAGGCATTCCTTGGAAACTGTGGGGCAGTTCTACTCTTTACTATAGGGTGGCTATGAGTCAGAATTGACTCGATGGCCATGGTTTTTTTGTTTTTGTTTTCGTAGGGAGGTATAGAATCTTTCCCATGAAAATGTTCAAGTACGTGGTTCTTTCTAAACAGGCATCTTATTTTTTTCTAGAGGAGCCTGCAAGTACTATTTTTCCTTAATGGTATTTGACTTCTATGAAATTCAAAAATAGTCTCTTGGGATATTTAGGGACTTCTCGCAAAGGAGCTTTATAATGGTTTTATCATCCAGAAAATTGCAGAGTTGTATAGTTCAACAAAATGTATTTGTTAAGCAAACCTGAGGATATAGTACTGTCTTCTTATAAAATAAATTCTTGTACAGCAGGCAGGCACCCTCTTTAATGTATGTGCTCGTTTTAAAAATTCAAACATACGTGTTCTTAAATGAACAGGGTATGAGTTTTGTCGTCTATTTGTGTTTTGTTTTTATCTCCCCGAAGTACTTTGGAATTTAGGCATAGTATGCCTTCAGAAATGGTCTTTTATTTCTTTACATCAGAGACCTTGAAGATTTAATTTACTTTTCAGTAAAGCTGTCAGTTGTAATCTGCAATTTAAAAAAACCTAATAAAACAAATCCTCATTTCACAATTTAAACCTTATTGAGTTTAATTCACTGGCACCACAAGTTTATTATTCTCCTGTAGTTTGACGTGCCTCCAATTGTAATTGTGTTGACCCTTCAATGCATTAAATCTCCCCAGTGCTTATCAAACTGGGAGAGATAAGTCTACAATTTGGAACTTCATTAAATATCTCATTTATATTAAACAGATGATAGCTTCTAACAGAAATAAGAATTTGTTGAAACGAAGGAACCGTTACAGTTGTGGTTTCATCTGTTTGGAATGTAGAGCCGTCTCTCCCACTTTGCTGTGTTGGGCTGCGTTCCTGCCCCACCCCCAATCTCCACGCCCCTACCAAAGTGTCTTAAGATGTCAGTCCGTTGGGTTAACCTCAGAGCCTGTGTTGTGAGGACTGTAGTTAAGTGTACTTTGTTTCCCCTTGAGGCAGATTTGCTGCAAGGCCTTAATTTAAATCCTTTAATCATATTTTTCCATGAAAAATATGACTTATAAGGCAGTGCTGTTTTAAAGATGCCACATACCATTTTAATTCATAATCAGAGAAATTAAGCCATATTCTTTTGCTTGTTTAGCAGATTAGTATATGTTTGTTAAAATACTCATATCTTTGATTTCTGGAGAATATTTGCTCCTTACTTCCAGGTTATTCTGTATACTGTTCAAGTGCTGACCTCGATTGTGCACTCTCTCATACTTAATGGTTACAACAACAGAATAGGAGGATCATTCTTAATTTATAGCAGAAGAAATTTAGGTTCATTGAATTTTCCAAGATAACTGAGCTGATAAATGGAATCTTTAGGTCTTGTAGAGAGGAAATAATTTCACTAAATACATGCAAAAGTTTGTGTTAATTGTTTAGTGTATTTACATACTCTAAGTGTAAAAAGTATAGCCAGTTCCAGCTTCCATTCTATAAAGCATGCTTCGAACAGAGCAAAGAGCTCATAAAGAATAATGAATTAAGCTACAATTTAAATTGACTTCAACAGATACTAACAGTCAAATTGAAAAAAAAAAATAAGCAACAAGATAAGATTAAAAAAAAAAAAACCCTTTCATATACATATTTTTCCTACAGTGGTTGAAATCTGACAGAACTTCATGGGAGGTACAGTGTAGAGTGGCCCAGAAAGTTGGTCATTAGGCAGAGCTGTCATCACAAATTATTTTGGTAGAGGGTGAAAACTTCTAGTTCATTTGGTACCCAGTTGGATACAGGCCTTGGGCAAGTTGTTATAATTCCCCCATGCTGCTAAATGGGCCTCCAGTACCGATTCTTCCTTGTCCCCACTCTCCATAGCTCAAGTCACCTGGGAGCCCCCCCGGACCTGAGCTGCCCATTGAAACCGTGCTGGATGACAGAGAACGGAGAATTTCCCATTCCCTCTACAGTGGGATAGAGGGGCTGGATGAATCACCCACGAGAAATGCTGCCCTCAGTCGGATAATGGGTGAGTCAGGTAAACTCTGTTTATCACATCTTATTTCATGCTTTTACTGGTTCACTGAGAGATTATTAATGTAATATTAATGGAAAGAAGGCCCATGTTTTCAAGAGGAGGAATAACAGGTTCGTTATAATCATTCAGGAAGCATTAACGTGAAGAAAATAAATCAATACATTGACTGGTTAAGTGAGTTTCAGATCTTGAGACATGTGGGGAGAAAAAAAAAGGATCATGTAGAAATGTTTTTCTGTGATCTGGGTATTTTTAGCTTGTTTGAGATGATAAATAAAGCTGTGTTTCAAGGAAAAAAAAAAGTATTTGTTTACACCAAGAAGGATTCAAAAGTCATATATCATTCCCAGTAGGTTTGCTCAGAAGGAGAGAAATAAATATGTATGTACACATATGCAGATATACATGAAAAATTCACTTCTATTTGGTTTGTCCTTAATAGGATGTTACTGCATTTTGGTTCTATTTCTTTTTCAACACCTTAGTTTTTAAATCCTAAAACTAATTTTCTGCATCCTTTGTTTGGCTCCAACACCATACTGTCTGTGTGGCCCCAGTGGATAATGAGGTTATCAGCACTTGCTCTGCGGCAGTGCAGCTTTCTCCTACCAGATCCAGTTAATAAAGACTCGCTTTGCCACGAGAGTGGTTGAATTTACTGAGTCGCTCATCTTGGGATTAGCTTGTGAGAGTTTTCAAATTTAAAACACAAGGAAGCCGTTTTGATTAAAATAGCACCTGACGTAAAACACTTTTCTTGCTGATATGTTTTGCAAGGCTGTCATTTAAAAGAAAACCCTAAATTTAACTCTATTTTGAGGATATTTAATGCAGATTTCATGCAATTCAGGTTTCCATTATGGAATATCATTGGAGCAAGAATTTATTTCATTCATCAGTGGATGTTTATGGGAAGCCTGCTACTGGCAAGACATTGTATATGTACTTTTGCTGTAGATACAAAGATGAATAAGCACAATTTCTGCCTTCAAAGAGCTTTCTCTTGAGCTGGATAGGACAAATGGATAAGCACTACTATTGGAATTTTCTCTTGTTCTTCCTCTAATCCTTTCAGTTTTCTAGTTTGGAAAAATGGCTAAATTCTCCTTTTCTTATCTTGTTACATATAGAACTTAGAGATACTAGCTCTCTGTTTTCACTTTGTCAACATTTTTCTGCTTGCCTGCTTGGCATAAGTGAAAGTACAGGAAGGATGCTGAATGAATTGAACATCTGTTAGGTTCCAGCCATTGTAATTAGTTTATCACATTTAATCTTTGCTTATTAATTACTATTCTGTTCACTGCTGCTGGTTTTTCCATACTTTCTTGGCTTTGGTGTTAAACTTTATTTTTGTGAAATACTTTTTATTGATGAAAATTCAGACGCCTTGAGAGAGAGAGAGCGCGCGTGTGTCCCTGGATCTGTGTGCATACAAAGTGATACGCTGTAATTTCCCCTTTATTATAGGAACATAGGACTTGCCATACTGAATCAGACCATTGGTCCACCAGTTCCTGTAACCTGCATCCTGCCTCCAATCCCTGGTGCTTCAGAGGAAGGCGAAAAACTAAAACTAAAAGACAGACACACAAAAAAGCCCCTAACATTCACCTAGTGACCTTTTGAAATGCTGTAAATATGGGTTGGGGATTCCTTTGTTTTCTTCATAGATGATTGCCCTGGGTTTGTTAGCTGTGGCTTCATTAGTCCTCTTTAAGTTTGCATTGTAGTTGATATTGTTTCCTCTGCCCTGTGCTAGAGATGTAATGAACTTTTAAAACTCCAGATGCTTCTCCCATGGCAGTAACTCCCCTCCCAGCAGTGTGCTCTGTGATACACTGTGGATGTCCTTTGCTGCTCTCAGCTGGGGGTATCGGACTGAGTACCATTTGATGGTAGCTGAATTGATGTTGACTAATTTGGATATTTTTTTAAGAATTTTTTTTATGTGTTATACTGGAAACTAGCAATCCTATATAGTTTTACCTTGAGAAATGTGATGTTTAAATTTGATGTATCTTACTTTTTGCAGATTTGAGAGTTTCTCAGTCTTTATCCCAGTATCTTGGGCCTTAAGAAACAAGTACTAAAGCTAGTTCCTACTTAAAGTTAGAAATTATATAAAAGATGTTACCTTGCAGCAGGAAATACCAAAACAGAGTACCAAATATATAAGAGCACTGAATAGCCATTGGCCTAAACTAATAAAAATAAGTATTTATTATCTGCAGAGTATTTGGGTGCATGGCAATTTCTCAGACAAATCTTGTTTGGTTAATGGTTATCTTCTGTACATTTTGAATAACTCTTGTATGGACATCGGTGGAGGTAGAAGCATCTCCTTCATGACCCGCTATGTCTCAGACAGATCTTGGTTAGTTAATGGTTGTCTCGTATGCATTTAGGATAACTCCAGTGTAGACATTGGTATAGGTGGTAGTATCTACTTCATGATCTTCTATGATTGAAAGAGAACTTGAACATTCCAGTTGATTGAATTAAGAACTGATTAATTTTATGTGAACAGGGTGAAATTTCATATAGAATATTACCCATGTAGGACTCTAGGCCAAAAGATGGAGCTTTGAGGCTTTCTGACTCACTTCTAATGGAACACATCCCAGAAGAGATTGGATTCTAAGAAATCAACCAAAAAGGAAGAGACATTATGATTAAAAGGATGTCATATTTTATCAGCCAAACTTCCCCATTTAAGAAATAAAGGAACTGAGACCCCAAATCCTGTGATTTTTTAAAAAATTGTATTTGTTTTAGGCTATTTCATATTTGTAAAAAAAACCCTCTGTAGGGAATGTTTAAGGAGCCCTGGAGGTGTAGTGGTTAAGCATTCAGCTGCTATCCAAGAGGTTGGCAGTTCAAATCCACCATCCGCTCCTTGGAAACCTTATGGGGCAGTTCTACTCTGTCCTATAGGGTTTCTGTGAGCCAGAATCGGCTCAACGGCAATGGGTTTTATATCAATCGGTAATAGTTAATGATGTCCATTCTTTATTAACATAAATTTGTAATTACCCACATTTTTAAGCAAAGTGCATTAGACAGTCTCTAAAAGATATTCCATCCTGGAAACCACAATAATCTAAAAAACAAAGAAGTTAATCCTTGAAGGCAACCTTAGAAATCCTGTACTCCAATCTACCTATCTTTTGTTCTGAGGAATTATGGGCCAGAGAAATTAAGTTAGTTGATTGAAGCTGAAAAGATTTTGTGCTTCTGAACTGAAAGTAAGACGTATATTTTCTGAGTTAGTCTCATATTACTGGAACATGCTCGCTCTCCTTAGTTTTTAGTGGTGTCAGCCAGAGTTGTGACCAAAGGCAAGATTTCTCCAGCTCTTATTTGTCTTAGATGACTTTCCACTATCAAGGGTTTTATAAGAACAGTCCTGGATGTTCACCAAAAAGTAATCCATAATGAACCTCTCTAAGATTTCTTCCTTTTAAAAGCCTTAAAAATATTTTCCAAGTTGTTGGGCTGTCTTAACAAATGATGAGATGATGATGACGACAACTGAAACCATGATAAGCATAGCTCACGTAGCCCACACGTGCGCTTCATAAAGTCTACCACACGTTGACATTTGGACACATGGGACCTTAACTTTTTTTACCCGAAGAATTTTTCTGTTTAAAAAAAGAGGCAAAATCTGTTGTATCCATTTTAGAATTTAATCTTAAGTCATTGCTGTCTTTATACATTTGTGGTGAGTTTAAAAAATAATTGTGTTCAGAATATCCATTTTGTTAGAAATTCAGTAGAGAAAAACAAAACATGATTTTTTGTGTGTGTGTGTGAGTCAAATCACTGGCAAAATTTAAGTCATTCATTTGTTTCTGGTGTCATGTGTGGTGTTGCATCCTATGTAAACTTATCAATGAATAAATGTTTAGTAAGCAATTGTTCTGTATCTCATTGTTTCACTTCTCTATAAGATATTGGCTGGTATATGTCTCAGTTTGTAGGTGTTGGCTAAATAGGTGTGGAAAGAGCAAAGTTTATCCATCAAGAAAACAGATGGAAGGCTTCTCAAGTCTTTCTTAGGAGGTTTTACATTTATGATGTTCCAGGTACTAGCAAAATAACCAAGGAATTATGGTGTTGCCCAGGGTGGAGGTCAGTAGAGTATGTAGTTAAGTTGTTTAGTCCTCCATTACTCCAGTATATTCCTGGAGCCAGATCTCAAAATTATGTTCCTGCCAAGCATAAAAACAAATGGAAAATTGATAGAAAATAGTAATTCCTGAACCTCGTGAAATATTTGGCTCCAGAAACATGGATGAGAGAAAAAAGGCTGAATTGTTGTTTTACTATTTGATATCTTGCCATTTATTTCTGTTTAAGATTTTGGTTCACTTGGATACAACCATATTATAAAAAAAGGATTATTATATAAAGAACCATTTAGTATTCCATATTGCTTAATAGGTTGTATCTCAGAATATATTGTGTAAACACGAGTTAACACTTAGTTTTTGTGTTTGAAAATGGGTGCGTTAATAGTTACATGTTAATATTTCCTTCCAATAAGTTGTGCATAGATGAGAACGTGGCTTTTAGTTCTGGGATGCATGCTTAATCGGTGCTGAGCTGTCATCACGGGTAATTCTGGTTTTGAAGTACTGTACTCTTTTTGGGAAAAAAAAAGTGTGTCTTGAAAGGAAACTTTTTTTTTTTTTGCTAATTCTGCTAGAACGGCCTACCTTTCTTATGAATGTGATACTTTGTTGAACAGGTTCTTGGACTAATATCCTAACATCCTAAAACTAGAATAGGAATAAATGGTCAGTTAGAATTTAGGAAAGGGAAATGATTAAATATTAAACTTGATTTACATTTAAATACTGGATGTGCATCAAAAGTTGCCACTTTTCACAGTTTGTCAAAATGGGTGCATTTGAAATCAGAGTGAAGTTTTCGTTGGTAAAATACTGTTCGTAGGTTTTAGTGACCATAAAATATCTAATTACAAAGTACCCTGGTGGCATAGTAGTTAGGAGTTTGGCTGTTAACCAAAAGGTCGGCAGTTCAAATCTACCAGGCGCTCCTTGGAAACCCTATGGAGCAGTTCTGCTCTGTCTCATAGGGTTGCTAAGAGTTGGGATGGACTTGATGGCAACAGGTTTGGTTCTGGTTTTTTGACACTAAATAATGAATGCATTTGAAATTCCTGGCAAATTTACTTTGTGGGTTGTTCTGAAAAGATATACAACACCTTGAATAATTTTTCGCTTATTATGCTCCCATGTCTGGAAAAATATATACTTTGAAAAATCCTTCAAACCTATTGATGCATTCCCAAATTGCTAATGTAAGTGTTAAAAATTATCATTTATATATTCTTATGGATGTTATTTTTAAAATTAGAATCTAAGACTGGTGTTCACATGTTAATAAACTTCTTATACATGGCTGTTGTACTATTTTGAAAAAATTTATAATAAAGGCAAAGTATGCCCTGATTGTAATGGTGGCAGTATCTTGGCAAATGGCAGCCACAAGGCTGATGCAAGATTAGCCTTTGATTTGTGTAGGAACTCTGAATAGCTGACCTAACAGATTAGGAAATTGGACATAAAATCATAGTTTTTTCCATCATCCTGTGACATGGATAGGGAATTGTGTGTGTCCACTTGCTTTGCTGGGAGTGCCGGGCTGGGGCCTGTGTCATCCGGTAATGAATGGTTTCTGTGCATATGGTCTCTCACTTGTTATCCACATTGACTAAGGCTTTGTCAGTGTGTTCTTGCTCAGAGAAGCATTGCAGAAGATTTGAGGAGGAAGCCAGAAGAACAGTAGGTCATTTTTAGAAAGAAGGTGGCATCATTTGAACTCCAGATTTATCCTGAAGTCTTCAGGGCCTTGAAACATAAATTCGTCCTGAGAAAGGTTGTGAAATGCTGATCCATGAATCTGAGATTTTCCTGCAAGCAACTGACCCATATAGACAGTTATGGGTTTTTCCTTACCCAGAAGAATGTATCTTAAGTGAATAAATAAACATGTACAGGCTGCTCTGTAATGACCTGAAAACCTCTCTGTGGTCAGATCCCAGTCTTTCTCCTTCAAGACCACACCTGCTGTTCTCCTCCATGGGCCTTTAGGCTGGGCATATTCACCTGAGAATTGTTACCTGAATACACCATGGGCTTTTCACCAGCATGCATTTCACCAGCATGACATTGTTGCCAATTCTGAAAGAAATAAATGTCATTTTTTCTAGCAGAAAAAAACAACGTTCATTATTCAAAATCCAACTCAGACGTTAACTCTTATTAAGATTTCCAGTGCTGTTCTACTCCAGCTGCCAACATTAGTGAATGCCGCAGTACTACTGCTCCCACTCCATGCTCTGTTGGTATCCTTCTCCTTCAGTAGGCTGTGAGCTCTGTAAGGGCAGGGATATGCCTTACTTAGAGTACCTGCTAGGTGGTGGGTGCTGAATGAATAAATACACAAATGATTGATGTAAGTTTGTAGTGCTTTCTACTCTGTTTCCTGGTAAAATGTTTCTAAGGACTCTTACAATTTAGAATCTATATAGCGTTTTCACATTAGAAGGCAGTTTGGAGATTATCTCTGGCCTTAGGAAACTAAGGGAATTTAAAACCAGAGAAATTGCACAGTGTGCCCAAAGCTACACAGCTGTAGCGTCAGAGAGAGCTGTAGACCCCAGGTCTCCATTTGACAATCATTTATGAAAAGTAAGTGTGCTAAACTCTGTTTCGTTCTTCAGGTTGAGCTGATGTGTGGGATTTTAGACTCTCAAATGTAGCAAAGTCTTAATGCATGTAACATTTATATCGATGCCTATAATTTCTCTCTCTTTTCACCGGACAGGTAAATACCAGCTGTCCCCCACAGTGAATATGCCCCAAGATGACACTGTCATTATAGAAGATGACAGGTTGCCAGTCCTTCCTCCACATCTCTCTGACCACTCGTCTTCTAGCTCCCGTGATGATGTGGGATTCACAATGACAGACCCCGGTGCGTGGGCCACAGCCGCAATCAGTGACTCTGCAGAATGGTAAGATCACAGTCCAGGGTTTGAAAACGTGAATTAATCGCAATCACATTTAATTTTATGTTTAAATGGTTTAGTGCAGAGCTCAGTTCATCAATTTGTATGTGTGTGTGTGTTTTTTTAAAATTTTTTTTAAGCAGTGCTCTGTTTTCATACTGTTAATTAGGACACTTTTAATAAAAGGTTCCCACCCTCCTTAAACTTGCACAATCATTACAGTCTTTCTAGTGCTGTAGTTAGTGTAAGTTAGTCAAAACAACAAAAATATCACTAAGCCAAAAACCCTACTCATTTGTTTGTAAGTTTTGCTATAAACCAGACCAAAAACCAAACCTATTGCTGTTGAGTCAATTCCAACTCATAGCGACCTTATAGGTCAGAGCAGAGCTGCCCCATAGGGTTTGCAAGGAGTGGCTGGTGGAGTCGAACTGCCAACATTTTGTTTAGCAGCCTAGCTCTTAACCACTTCACCACCACGGCTCCTATAAGTTATTAATTTGCTATAGGTTATTAATTATTTTAAATCTGTGTTAATATGATGGCTATTAAATCAACAAATTCTAATCAAATCCCTAAGTTGACTGAGAAAGTGAGATGAGCGTGGCAAATCTAATCCTTTGACGGGCTCTAGGAGTGAGAGGAGGCACTGGAAGTTTCCCTTTTAGGGTATTCGAACTATACTCTTTAAAATGCTTTTCACTTGCTTCTAACAGAGTGACTTTTGGGGCAATCTCATGCTATTTTTTCCCCCGTATCTTTCAAAATAGAAGAAAGCCTTTGATATTATCGAGCCGGTGTGGCACGTGAATGTGGACTTTTGCCTTAATCTGCATGCCTGGTAATTACAGACTTCAATAAGCAAAAGGAAAGGTCCCTCTCAGGGATGCCCTTGTAAGGCTATCCTGGTAATTAACGCAAACCACGTGAAGCATTATGCCAGAATTTTCTCATTGCCCTTTCTCTGGGGTCTTTTATGAACATATCAGCAAAATTCTATTTAAATGTTATGGCTTTGTTCCCTTACTACTTAGCCGTTTCTACTTTCTCCCCTTCCCTAGGCTTGTGTCAACATTCTGTGTGAGATAGAAGGTGTCCAGAGGACTGCCATTTATTTATGTTAGCATTTTAGCGATGGTCTTAACACAGTAAACCACTCCTCCAGCCCCACTTCCAGGCTCCCTGGCACTAATGAGCAAAAAGAGTTCTGTTTATTTGTTAATTATGCAAATGTTCTCTTAGACTAATCTCACCTGTTAGTTGGGCCCTTGGAAACTCCATCTCTAGCTTTTCTTTTCTTTTTTATTTCTTTTGTTGAAAAACATAGGCTTTAAAAATAGAGCTGCTCTCAAGCCCGCATGATAATAGCTTATCTTTGAAGGAGTTTTTTTTTTTTTTTTTGATTAAATGTGGAGGAGAGAGCTATAATATGAAGGAAAAAGCCATTTGAAATCTGCAGATGCTGTTACATTTCCTGCTGCCATTTATATCTCTTTCTGAAAGTGAAAGCAACAACGGAAAGTAAGGATTAGATATTTGCAGTATTCATCTTAGGGACAAAAGCTTTTGAATCTCTACCATAATGAGAAATTGTGAAGGTGCTAATAGGAACAGATCGGGTTGGGGCCTTCCAAAGGGCTCTATTGGTGTATATAAATACGTAACTAGCCGGGATAGATAGCTGCATTAATTTCCCTAAGGGGATCCCTAAAACGGAGTGGACTTGTATGATTTTGCTGTGGGGACCGTGGAGCGAAGCAAAGAATATGAATGAAGGGTTAGCCAAACAAGAATGGCAGCTGTTTTGAATCACAGCAGAAAATGTGAGCTTTGCTGGCCTGACAATATCTCTCTAATCCTTGATGAAAATGTTATGAAAACAAAAGGGCAATAAGATAGGATTAATAACTGGAATTTTAATAACATTGGGGGTCAGGATATGGTTACTTTCTTTAAAGAATCAGCTGTCAGCCTAACTCGTATATCGTATATTGTGTTAGAAATTAGTTTAACGGGCATATTGATAGGGAAGAACTAATTTTCTCATAGTTTAAGAATATTTAGTTATTTTAAGACTTTTATTAACTCACAAACACATTTGACATTTTAAATGGTGTGTGTTTACAGTTCAGTACACAATCATGGGAGGCAAAATAAGGCAAATGGCTAAACTTTTCATTTTTAACTAATAGGATATATCTTTTTCCTATTCATTAATTGATTTAGGAAGCATTAACAGTAATGTTTTTAAGGGGGGTGGGAGGCAAAATAGCTAATTCTGGTCTTAGTATAAAAACATACTTTCAGAGGATAATAAAATTAGTTTAAAAATCTGCCAGTGTGTAGCTGTCAGATAACATTGGCATCAACATTTTGTGTTTCTTCGAAAAATCTTTTACCATTAATTTCCTATTAAAAATGTATTTCAAGTTCACCCTGTCCACAAGTTTGATGCCATTACTGGAGTTCGGGTTTTAAAGTATTCTGCAGGATACAAATGAGAGCTTATTAGCACGTGCAGGATGGTTGGAGAGATCGATGAGTGGGCCTAGATTTTATACACTTTCCATAAATAAAAGAATTGCTTTTATTAGAAGTATATTATCTTGACTTTCCTGCTGCAAAACTGGATCATAGATCTCATCAGATGAGTTTTAAGTTTCACCTGGAGAACCATGTTTCTTGAACTGGTGTTACGTACTTTGGAAATTACAACCCAATGCCTGTAGGATACACCTTCTCTTTACTCTGTACCTGAGTCAGGACTAGGGTGAGGCAAGCAAGGTGCCTAGGGTGCAAAATTCTAAGGAGGCACCCATTTTTAGGTGCTGACCCTGCACTTGTACAACCTTGAGAGTGAGTGCCTCCTTAAATATTGAGTCCCAGGCACTTACCATGTCTCAGCCTCATGACCTTACTTTGTACTTGCTAGAAAAAAATTGAGAAACACCATCCATTTTCTTTGTGTGACTTTTAAGGACGCTAGATTTCCATGGGAGTCTGGTTGGTGCAAACAGTTAATGTGCTTGAGTGCTAACTGAAAAGTTGGCGGTTGGAGCCTACCTAGAGGTGTTTGGGAAGAAAGGCCTGGCACACTTCTTAAAAAAATCAGCCATTGAAAACCCTATGGAGCACATTTCTACTCTGACATGAGTCAGCATCGACTCGACAGCGACTGGTTAGATTTCTATTACCATAATTTATACTAGTTTGATCATTTAAGATAGTCTTTGTTGGGTAATAATAACTTATTTTGTGTAGTGCTTACAATTTACAAAGGGTTTTCACCATTGAATTCTCTTATTAGTCTTGTAAGATGCATCAGGCAACTATTGTCTTTATTAGGAAATGTGGGCTCAAAATTGTTAAGATCTTAGCTCAGTGGCAGAGCATTTTCCGTGGCGTTCTAATACTCACAACTTTTGGATTAGCTCTTCTTTGAGAGCCTACTATCATTCCATGCACAGTAAATTGCAGCTAAATTTCTGATGTTTACCCAAGCCAGATGACTGTCTTTTTCCAGTGTGTGTGATAATTTTCCTAAGACCATAAAGGGTTGGAGAAGCTTTTTCCTTTAGAAACGTAAAGGAGGCTGTCATAAACCCAGCTGACACCGTGGGAGTGGCACCTCCTCATTCTCAGCCATTAGCTGTGTAGCCACCTCCTACCTGGCAGACAGATAAGGTGGCTTGGCCCTGACGAAGGAAGGCTAGTGTATTTATTTATTCAATGTGCCTAGCACAGAGAGGAAACACTTCCATAGTATGGACTGTACTCAGAACACCTGTTTACAGGTGTTTACAAATAGGAGTAAACAAAATAAGA
This sequence comes from Loxodonta africana, assembly GCF_030014295.1. NCBI lineage: Eukaryota > Metazoa > Chordata > Mammalia > Proboscidea > Elephantidae > Loxodonta > Loxodonta africana. The sequence goes on from NC_087345.1 coordinate 188,950,968, forward strand.
GTGAGTCACTGTCATCTCCAGCAATTGTCACTGGTGAAACAAATCAAGAATCCTCTTGTTACCAACTAAAGGGCCACACCAGCCCAGGGGCAAGGATGAGAAGGCAGAAGGGGACAGAAGAGCTGGTAATAGGGAACCCACGGTCGAGAAGGGAGAGTGTTGACATGGCCTGGGGTTTTTAACCAATGTTGTAAAACAATATGTGTACTGTTTAATGAGAAACTAGTTTGTTCTGTAAACCTTTATCTAAAGTACAATAATAAAAAAGATTTCTCTTGTTACAAGTTATCTACCATAGGCTTATTTATCATCTTTGCTTAAGCCGTCGTGTCGGAGTCATCTAAACCAAATGCTACCTGACCATAGTCATGCTTTTCCTGTCTCCCTAAAATAGTATTTATTCTCTCATTTGTGCATCTTACAGCATCTGCTTCATGTTTTTGTTCTGGTGTTTTTTCTTATGAACTTATAGAGAACAAGGATCTTTTCTTATTGATTATTGTAACCTTGGTACTCAGCACAGCCTTAATCAGAATAGGTTCTTATATAGGTTTGCTAAATTGGTTTCTTCTTCTTGATTAAGAATTACAGATAATCTATAATTTCTTGAAACTACATGCCATACAAGTATTTTCTTCTTCTTCTTCTTTTTTTTTTTCCCTGAAATATAAGAGATATGTAAAAGGGCTAAAGGGCATCCTCTCTAAAATTTCTGTTCAGTTGAGATTCATATAGTTACTTGTTTGCTACTCATATTTATATAATATATGACAACTTTCCTCAAATATTCAATGCTTTCAGCATCCAGAAATATCAGTCTCATTTTTGATAATCACTTAAAAACAAGAATGTGTTGTTAAATAGAAGCTGGGAGAGAGAAGTAGTGGAGGAGAAAATTCACAGGGTGAAAGAATAACTATAAATGGACTTTGTCTTTCTACCACCTCCTATACAGCAACGGTTGTTTTTTTGTGTATTTGTTTTTAATGGACTATTTGTGTTATCTAGTTTATGTAAGGAGTATATTTATAGGCACGTTGACATATATGTAAACTTTCCTAAATAGTTTGTCTTCTGTTTTTAATAAATATCTTTCATGTTTATCTTTCTCTTCACAACAGCTCTTTGAGCCCCGATGTCGATCCAGTGCTCGCTTTTCAGCGAGAAGGATTTGGACGCCAGAGTATGTCAGAAAAACGCACAAAGCAATTTTCAGATGCCACTCAATTGGATTTCGTTAAAACGCGAAAATCAAAAAGCATGGATTTAGGTAGTGAGTACAATCTCCATGAATCTTTATCTAAATAAGGTTTAGATGCTTTCAAGATAAAATTGATGGTCTCAAACACGTGTCTGTTTACTTTGAGAAATAGAGAGAATAAATATGAAATGTGGCAATTTGGCAAAAATTAGTTTTTCTTTGAGTTCGAGATAACTATACTACTCATAAGTGGCATGTTTACATAATATGGAGTATGTTTATATGTATGTTTTCTCATGAGAAAAGGAAACAAACACATATGCATATCATGCTATATTCATACATATTTATAAAAAGTGAAGTAAGCTTTAACACTTTGGCTGTTTAAAACCAGCCTTCTTGAAATAGTGTTTGGTTGGTTATAAGACTTTTTTGAACTAGAGGAGAATGCTTTGGAGAGAAACCATTATCTCAATCCATGTCTGGAACTTGGTTACTTCATAACATCTTCCTTTCGTTGCTATTCTTTAAGGTTTATTTATTAGAAACTCTTATGTGTTGATAATTAAGGCATTTAATCGAAGTAATGATTTGAGAGAATGCTTATTGTAGAAAGTATTTGGAAGCAAATCCGAGGAGGAAAATAACCATAGTTGTTCAATCAAACACCAATCAGGTAGTGTCTCTCTTTAAATCCGCACCCTCCAAAAGGGGAAAAAAGTCATTAATTACATCTATAAACTTCTTGAATGATTTCGAAAACCTTTGTTAATCAGCTGTAACTTATTTGTGCTGTTCTCTGGTGGCTGTACTTCAAGACTAAAAGCATTAATTTATCATGTGCATAAAAGAAAACTTTGGTGATGAATCGCCTTGGCTAATTATGATACGCTAACATATAAATAACCCACATGCCTGTGCGATGGCATACTGCATGGAGACACTGCTTTTTGTGTTTTTTCTTTTGGTTGTGAATATTGGCTTGATGTTTCATATTGTTTGCATGAAGTGTTACCTAAGGATTGTCACCTAACTGAAAAAATCTGGGAATGGTTGAAGCATGTTGGGCTGTGGGAACTAACTGGGCTAACCATTATACATTTACCTTTTAACAGTAGCTGACGAGACTAAAGTCAATACAGTGGATGACCAGAAAGCAGGTAAGAATGGACAGTTAGACTGTTGCCATAGAAACCGTGGTCCAAGGAGCTTATCACAATTATAGAGCTGCCAATCATATTGCATGTAAACATAAATACTCCAGTCTTACATGGTTGTTTTCATTGTGGGAAATCAAATTGCATAAAAAGGAAGATGTTCTGTTAGAAGAAATGTATTATCATTGTAGCACATACTAAATGGAGACGTAATTTCATGCTTCAGAACTGCTAAACCACCTAGATTTAACTTGCTTAATTATATTTATATAGGAATGTTTTATAACATTTTTCAAAATATCACAATCCTGAAATCATGTTCTCTTATTGTAGGATATTAAGTTTTTAAATCATCTATTTGGTTTTTAGGTTAACATTCAAGAAATGATTTTCAAAGTAGCAATTTTGATTTGAAAGATAATGATGAAGATAGACAAAAAAAAAAAAAAAAAATTCGCCGAAGGACAATGACCAGCATTGTTATCATTAACTTGGAAAATCTTAACTCGTATTTAGACCCAAAAATTGAATTTGGCTATCTAGTGCATATTGTGCCTTATCTTAATTTTGCGAACTTGTTTTAAAGGTTTTTTCTTACTACTTAGGGCTTCTATTTCTGGGTCTAAACTGCTGCCTGAATCATACTGTGGAAACAGTGGATTATATTGAACTAGTTTGCTTTTTGTTTTTTCATATGACTGTCTGAAAATAATCAGAGGGAACTTTTTATGTCATTAATGTGCTTTGCACGGTAGAGCATTTCTGCTTTATTATTACCAGTTTGGAATACTGTTTTAATTATTCTAGATCCAGAATGATGTAGTTACACCACTTAGTACTAAATTAGCTTCCATTCACCTTTTTCACCTGCAGTCGTGATTAGTTTTAGCCTGCTTGAAAATTTGTGTCCTGTATACATATGTAAAGATTATTGTAGACATGGACCAAGTTATCATAGTCTGTAGAGTAAATGATAGATCATAAAAAATACATCCAATAAATCAGAGATTAACTGTATTGCAAGGCAATTAACTGTAGTCTCAGCCCTCACTGAAGAGTTATTTCTCTTTTCAAACATAAAATTCACGGAACTTCTGAGGCAGGGCTACAGCAAAAACCTTATTGGATAGTGCATGTATGTACAAAAGTAATTCATTTTTGGAGTTTATGGTATTGAGTACTTTTTAAGAACTAACCCCTGTCTAAACCGATGTTCTCGAAAGCCCATTGGAGCTGCTTAGGTTAAGGGACATGACTATGTGCTATGCTACCTGGGTAAACTAAGGAGCACGTTTAATTTAAGCAACCTGCCACTGCTGAAAGGAAAAGAACAATTTACTGTGATTTTAAAAATAGTAATGATATCCAGATTTTAACCGCAAACATTAGATAGCTTTCATAGCGAGAAGGTAAATTTTATTATCTCATTTTAATAATGCTTTAAGATGTTAGGTCTTAGATAAAAAGCATTTTTTGCACACTGTGCCATCTCTCTTAGTGAATTAAATTGCAAAAATGTGGGGCACAATTATCATTACATGGAATCCCAACTCACTTTTGGTCTATTGGTTTTAAATTTTTGTGAACGAAGTATCTAAACCAGGTCTCCCCACCCCGTGGTAGTAAACAGATTTTCAGTCCTTTTTCTTTCTTCATTTCGCTTCAATTGTCAAGATTACCGTGATTCTGCAGTTTAGTCCAAAGGTTTTTGGTAGAGTCGTGGTGGCCTTTTAGCATAGAGCATCTGTCTCGCCATAAGCCTTTCATAATGAAAATTGAAATCCATTTCCCTTTGCCCCTTGCAAAAGACCCCCTTTCCCTTTCCTTTTCTTTTTCTTTTTTTCCTCCAGGGAGCGGGGTATTATTACGGAAGTATAGAAAAATAGACCTAGGAAAAATAGTATGATTTCTTCCTTTATTCCTGGATTTAAGGATCTTGTATGGTAGTTTGGTAGGTAAATTTGCTTTCTGAAAAGGGCGAGAGAGAGCAAGAACGAGAAGAGAATTGAGTTTCTAACAGTTTAATCATTGAAAAAATATTCTAAAGACCTAAAATATTTATATAAACTAAAAACTTTAAAATATTGTTTTAAAATTAAAATAAATGATATTTTTATATAATTAAACTGAATAATCTTTGTTCATACTTTATAAAGACATTTTTAATTTTCATCACTAGTAAACGGTAACTTTATAATGTCAGAGATTTCAGTAGTCTTCATTAAGCCCAAAACATCGCTGTTGAGTTGATTCTGACTCATAGTGACCTATAGGACAGAGTAGAACTGTCCCAAAGGGTTTCCAAAGCTGTAATCTTTATGGAAGCTGACGCCACATCTTCCTCCCCTCTGAGAGACTGGTGGATTTGAAACACCGACCCTTCGGTTAGCAGCCGAGCACTCGACTGCTGTGCCATCAGGGCTCCTAAGCCATCGTTAGGAGATAGTAATGTACCACTTAACAAAACCTTTGTTGAAGTTTCCTTGAAGATTACAGTACTTAAGTGTACGATATTCATGTTATAAATCAAAGGTCCACAAGCTCTTTTCCTTAAGGGCGAGATAGTAAATATTTTAGACTTTGTGGACCACATGGTCTCTATTGCAGCTATTTAACTCTGCTGTTGCAGCATAAAAGCAGCCATAGACAAGATGTAAACAAGTGGACATAGCTGTGATCGAAGACAATGTTCCAGATTTGGCCCGAGGGCCATGCTTTCCTCACCCATTACAGGTTCAGAGTCCCGGTGGCTCAGTAGTTAAGAGCTCAGCTGCTAACCAAAAGACTGGCAACTGGAATCCACCAGCTGCTCCTCGGAGATCCTATGGAGCAGGTCTACTCTGTCCTACAGCATTGCTGTGAGTTGGAACCCACTCAACAGCAGCAGGTTGGGGTTTTTTTTTTGTTATAGATGCAAAAAAAAAAATTGTATAATTTTATGAATTTTTTCAACCATACATATTGTAGAGAGAGTAGTTCATTTACCCAACACTTACCATCAGTGATTCTCAGTATTTTTTCTAAAGTGTTATGCCACAGTGCTGCAAATTTTAGAGAAAAGATTTGATACATAAGCTCTGAATTACGCTTTCAAAATATCCATGGTTTATTTAGTGATACTTTCCCCATGTTTTTTCTTTCCAGCTTTTTTATGCTGAGGGACACTCGATTTTAATAAATACTCATGACATTTCTGAAATTCACTATTAAATTTTTTTAATGCTGTGAGTCCACAAAGTCAAATCTCAACAAGTGTTTCCTATGGAAAAACAAACTGTACATTAGGTTTTCATGATAATCCTTACTTGTATCATGAGATGGAATATATCTATAGCTATGTATTTGTCTATATTCACATACAAATACATATATATGTATTTGTATGGTGAATATATAGATACATATAGGTACAGACATGTATCCTTCATAAGCCCAAGCAGGCATACAATATTTGCCTAATAAATGTTTATTGAACTTAATTGTGCTGTGAAGTCATAAAAATTGGTAGCCATAATTTATTCAGAAATTGATCTTCCCAATGCTAGTTCTAGGAAATAAAAATGTAGATATTTCTGTGCAGGAATGATCTTTTCCCATCATTTTGATTTCTTAACTTCTTACTTTTTGTTTAGTTCTTTAGAATGAAATTCATTTTCCTTCCTGTCACATGACTTTTATGAGTACTTAGAAAACTGACTTGTCAAAAATTGTAAATGCAATCAAGAGAAAAAGTAAGATTGATCATCCTTGAAAGAAATATTTCCTGTGAAATTTTGTCATAAAATAATCAAATATGTACAAACCCGTGTAGAGAAAGCTAAATAAATCATTTGTTTTCTCCCAAACACAATAATTTATGGGCCATTGGTTCTTCATTTATATCATGTCTTTGCCTATATTACATTTTTAACAAATTTATCCTAACTTAAAACTGCTACCACATTGTTGAAAATTAGATTAATTACGTGCAGTGAATGAATCAGGAAAAGATGATTCTTGTTTTTGCCTTTTAGCTAAGCCATGAACTATTTGTCTTCTAGGTAATAACATGACAAGGCTACTCCTTAACTATTGATCAACATGTGGGCTGATGACCCCTTGAAGAGAGAAACTGTTCGGTTTCTCCCGCCTTCCCGCCTTTTTTCACTTGTCTTTTAGCGATTCTACTCTGTCCTACAGGGTCGCTGTGAGTCAGAATCAACTCAAAGGCCATGGGTTTGGCTTTGGTTTTGGTTTAGTAATCTAAGTGAAGAACTAGTTCTGTAACTTGGATTGTCCAGGGAGTAGTGCAAAGCTGGTATTTCAGTCATTCAGAGGCTTAATTAGCCTACCTTTGGGTGCTAGGCCAGCAATGACGGATGAAGCTGTCTCTCCTGGGTAAAGTTTTGATTGTCTTCCGAAGCTTGATGCTATTGGTATTATCTCAGGTTTTTCTGCCCTAAAACCTCAAGAATAGAGCCAACATTTTAATTCCCTGAACCCTCACCTGCCATACTACTAAACTCATCTCAGTGGACACTTGGCTAAGTGTTCTTCCTTCTGTCCATCTCCTGTTTTTCGAACATCTATTGTTGCGAGGCCTGGAGATATAAGTGCTCATACCCAGTTCTTTAGCCTCCCCCCTCCACCTGTTTCTTAGAGACAGTACTTCTGTGGTTTGTTTCTCTTAAGTCCTCTATTGCTCTTTCCACAGAATATGAATTTTTTTTCAGAATTAGTTTTCTACCTAGCACCATGTTGCCGTGATTATGTTAGTGACAGGTTGTTCCTTGTGCTCTTGTTCCTTATTGAGGGTTGTGAGTCTTCACTCTAATGAAGAGGAGACTTGATGAAGCTCATTGATATGAATATTTAACTTCTGCTGTAAATAATTTTAACCTGCCAGAAAATGTTCTCAATTAAGTTAAAAAGTTCACTCTTCTTTGCTTACCTCAGCTTTCTCTTTGTCTCTGCTTTTCAAATGAGCTTCTAGGTTATTCTGGTTCTTTTATTTGCATTACTTGGAGCAAAATGATTAGAAAAAGCATTCATTTGTTGAGCGAAAAATGGAGACTGATGACTTATTTTCACTTACTAAGTCCCATGGAAAGGGCATTTTTAAATGTAAAGGTTTTATTTTGTTTAAAGGTAAATAATTTACTATATTCTTAAAAACTGTTTTAGAGTAACTTTTAAAATGAAGTTTTTCCTAATTGAAAATAGAGAAACAAACCACATCTAATATATATTTGAGAAAGACAAACATTAGTTGCCATTGCTTTATTTATTAAGATCGACTTTTCCATCCACATTCCAGAACTCATCATTGCGTGAGTAATGTGTTTATGGTCATTATGTCGTTGAAGTTTTCCATAAGTCACAGATATTCAAGTATGTAATTTTTGCCACTCATTCTAATCAACTTCATGTGTTTGTAAACTTCCAAGGTTCTCCGAGCAGAGATGTAGGACCTTCACTGGGTCTGAAGAAGTCGAGCTCGTTGGAAAGTCTGCAGACAGCAGTTGCTGAGGTGACTTTGAATGGGGATATTCCTTTCCACCGTCCCCGACCCCGGATTATCCGAGGCAGGGGGTGCAATGAGAGCTTCAGAGCTGCAATCGACAAATCTTATGACAAACCTGCTGTAGATGACGATGATGAAGGCATGGAGACCTGTAAGTCTACAGTGACAAAAAGAATAACAATTATCAGCACCTCTACAGCGCAGCAGTTCTTAAAGTATGCTCTGGGGAGGCCAGGGAGGTTCCCAACACCTTCAGGGGGTTTTGTGAGGTCAAAATTGTTTTCATCATAATACTAAGCTGTTACTGCCTTTTTTAGTCTCATTCTCTCACAAGGACAGAGTGGTGTTTTCTAGAAGCTGCATTTCCTGTGATATTGCAGTAGATTAAATGCAGAAGCAGATAGGAGAATATGTCTTTTCATCCAGGTATTAAAGAGATTTGCGAATGTTTAAAACCATACCATTTTTTTCAATAATTGTTTTTGGAAAATATAGTTATTTTTCATAAAAATATTTGTTGACATAAAAATGCATTATTGCTTTTTTAAAGTAATTAATACATATTTTTTTAAGTTTCTCACTTTTAATTCAGTAAATTTTGATACATTTAACTAACATTAGAAAAAACGTTTTTTAGAGTCCTTAATATTTTTGGGGGGGGGGTGAGGGGGGACTGTAGAATGTCTTGAGAGCAAAAGGTTTGAAAATCACTGCTATATAGTATGACTGTAATGTCGTGTCCCTAATGAATATATGTCATAATTTGTGACTTTGAAAACATACCATTTTTTGTTTTGTTTTACTTTTGAAGAATTACTCTTTCTTTCCTTATACTGAACTAACAAGATATTTTTGTGTTATGTGTGTATATTTCCAAACTGCATAATATTTTAAGCCAAGACTATTGCAAGTCAAAGGTTACTGTGGAAGAGAAATATATTTTCCATTATATATCAAGAAAAACATTAACGTTTATAGATACGAACAAATGTATGCTTTGGGGGAGTTATCTTTATAGTTAAACATTTCCATTGATTTAAAAATAAAAATAGCCATTGTTTTAAAAACAGAAAAAACCTGCTTGAGTTTTAACTTAGAAGAGAAAGGGCTTTGGAGTCCTAATAAATAGTAAAAATGGTTGATTAGCTTGTATTGTTTATAATTACTAATTTACCTTTTTGTTTTTTAACCTAAAATGTGACTCAACCACTGGAAAAGGACACAAATAGGAAAGCAGTACTTTGTCTCTCTAAACCTTTATAAGAAAGGTTGGAGGAAATAGCCTGAAGTTAAAGCAGAGACTAGAGATAATTTATGTAGATTTGGTTGGTTATAAATTACTTGCAGTTTAACATTTGGATGGACCACTTCTATTGTATCTATCTAAGTTAGGTATAGCTGAAAGAACTGAAGAAAAAATTGAAGCCTCGTGTTGCAGTACCGAAAGATTGTACGAGGAAAATATTGAATGATATAGGAAGCCTCAAAAGAAGATGGAAGAAAAACAGTCACTGTACCCAAAAGAATTGGCTGGTGTTCAGCCATTTCAGGAGGTAGCATATGATCAAGAACTGATGGTACTGAAGGCAGATGTCCAAGCTGTGCTGAAGGGAATGGCAAAAAACAAGGCTCCAGGAACTGACGGAATACCAATTGAGATGTTTCAACAAACATATGCAGCGCTGGAGGTGCTCACTTGTCTGTGTCAAGAAATTTGAAAGACTGCTTCCTGGCCCACTGACTGGAAGGAATCCATATACGTGCCTATTCCAAAGAAAGGTAACACAACAGAATGGAGAAATTATCAAGCAATGTCATTAATATCACACACAAGCAAGATCTTGCTAAAGAGCATTCAAAAGCAGTTACAATAGTACATCGACAGGGAACTGCCAGAAATTTAAGCCAAATTCTAAAGAGGACGTGGAACCAAGGATATCATTGCTGATGTCAGATGGATCCTCGCTGAAAGCAGAGACTACGAGGAAGATGTTTATCTGTGTTTTATTGACTGTGCAAAGGCATTCGACTGTGTGGATCATAACAAATTATGGACAACATTGTGAAGAATGGAAATTCCAAAACACTTAATTGTGCTCATGAGGAACCCATACATAGACCAAGAGGCAGTTGTTCAAACAGAACAAAGGGATACTGCATGGCTTAAAGTCAGGTAAGGTGCGTGTCAGGGTTGAATCTTTTCACCGTACTTATTCAATCCATATGTTCAGCAAACAATCCAAAAAGCTGGACTATATGAAGAAGAGTGGGGCATCAAGGCATTGGAGGAAGACTCACCAACAATCTGCATTATGCAGATGACTCACCCTTGCTTGCTGAAAGTGAAGAGGACTTGAAGCACTTACTGATGAAGATCGAAGACCACAGCCTTCAGTATGGATTGCACCTCAACATAAAGAAAACAAAAATCCTCACAACTTGCCCAATAAGCAGCATCATGATAAACAGAGAATATTGACATTGTCAAGGGTTTTGGTTTACTTGGATCCATAGTCAAAGCCCATGGAAGCAGCAGTCAAGAAATCAGACAACATATTGAATTGGGAAAATCTGCTGCAAAAGACCCCTTTAAAGTATTAAAAGGATGTCACTTTGAGGACTTAGGTGTACCTGGACCAAGCCATGGTATTTTCAAATGCCTCATATGCATATAAAAGCTGGACAATGAGTAAGGAAGACCAAAGAAGAATTGACACCTTTGAATTATGGTGTTGGCAAAGAATATTGAGTATACCATGGACTGCCAGAAGAATGAATAAATCTGTCTTGGAAGAAGTACAGCCAGAATGCTCGTTAAAGCTAGAATGGTGAGACTTTTCATCTCAAGTACTTTGGACAAGTTATCAGTACTTTGAATAAGTGGACAGTCCCTGGAGAAGGACACTGTGCTTAGTAAAGTAGACGGTCAGCAAAAATCAGGAAGACCCTCAATGAGATTGACTGACACAGTGGCTGCAACAATGGTCTCAAACAAAGCAGTGATTGTGAGGATGGCACAGGACTGGGCAGTGTTTTCATTCTCTTGTGTATAGGGTAGCTGTGAGTCAGAACTGACTGGATAGCACCTAACGACGACAACAACAAAGAATATTGTGATGGTGAAACCCATTGCCACCCAGTCGATTCTGACTTATAGCAACCCTATAGAAAGTACCCCATAGAGTTTTCAAGGAGTGCCTGGTGGATTCGAACTGCTGACCTTTTAGTTAGCAGACGTAGCTCTTAATCACCATGCCACCAGGGTTTCTGTGATGGTGAAAGGTAGTTTTAAATAAAAAGATCATCTTCCGAGGAGAATTTTTTTTTAATTTATATTTTTTCCTAATATATGATGTGTTTTAGAAGGTGAATATTTTTTGCCATAATGTGACATGCAAAGCAAAAGTTAGGAAAATGATTTCCATCATCTTGAGTCCTTCCCTGTCGTAATTCTTCATATAAATCTGGACAGTTTTTTCACTCTGTCCAGCCAATGACTTAAAATATACATGCACCTATTCTTGCCAAATGAAGAGCTCATTTTCTGTTTGCTGCCAAGCCAGATCTCGAAGAGCCTGAGTCATATAAGCTTTTGACCCTGTTGAGTTTTCTCCTCTTTCACCCATGTTTCCTTGCCATGCGGGCCGGGACTACTTGTACAGCTCTTTGGGGATAGGAGCCCTCATGCTTCTAGATCTTCTTGCTATCTGTCTTGGTGTTTAATAAGAGAGAAGGTGTTTTTTTTTAATTTATTTTTTAAATGTGCTTATTGGTTTAAAAACATGCTGATAGATTTTATTTCACTGGTAGAAATGTTGATTCATCTTGTTTTTAATTGTAGTAAAAATATATGTCACAAAGCATTTGCCATTTCAGCATCTTTTGTGTGTGCAGTTCAGTGAGGTTATTCATCAGGTTGTGTTTCAGCATCTTTTGTGTGTGCAGTTCAGTGAGGTTATTCATCAGGTTGTGCAGCCCTCACCAATGTCTGTGTCCAATGTGGTGTGGTGTTTTAGCCGCTCAGGAGAGATACATGGATACACAGGTAGATGGAAACATATAGGACATATAGAAATAGATTTTGAATTATTATTGAATTATTAGCACGTACAATTTATGATGCGTCTGACTTTTTTCCTGTTCTGTTTACAATGTCATTTAAGTTCGCTGACTTAAAAAATGCAGTTTTCTCACATGCATAATATGTTACCAATTTCAAACGAAATGAAATGGAACACGTGTCAATACAAAGTATATTCTTAATTGTATAGGTACAGTCTCCAGAGTGTCTTAAAAAAAAAAAATTTTTTTTTCAATGCTTAAATCCTAATATGTCCCAATATAAAATTAGTTTCATTTTTTAATTGAAAATAAGTTCAAGTATATTATATTAAAATTTATTCATTCAATTTTCCTCAAGAGGAAAACAATCAAGCAAGTAGGCAAATTGAAGTTCGGATACCAAAGGTATTGTTATGGTCAAAAATTGGAATAGACAGTTATGACACTGGACCTAAACCTACAACCACAAAATACCGTATTTTTATTTCAAACCCCTGTTTTTCCTTCTTGTCTTGCCAGTTTGCTGAACTTTGGATACCACAAAAGAATGGCAACTATTATAAATCTGAAGTTTATGTAATCTGAATTGTTGAAATTGTACTAATAGAGTGGAATAGAGCCCTGACCCGAAATTCAAATGACTTGCCTTCTAGTCCAGAATCTTCTAACAATTTGGGATTTTGGTCAAACTACTTAAAATCCTCTAGCTTTAATTTTTACTCATTTGTAAAACTGAAGATTTGAATAACTAGAACATTGATTTTCAGACAGTGTGTTGTGATCTATAGTCAGGAGACGTCCCTCTGGGTTCCTGTGCAGTGGGAAGGTAAATGGGAGGTTAAACAAGGTTGGCTCTGGAAAGACCACCCAGCTTCGTCTCTCCCCCGCTACAACCATTACTCTGCCTAAATTTTTTTTTTAAACAGTTACTTGCATTGAAGTTCTTTGCAAATTTTTATTAAAATAAGAATTTTAATTAAAAAAAGGTGGTTTGCCATTTTTAAGAAAACCTTGAAAAGCACTGGTTTAGATGGTGTCTGATGTCCTATTTAGCCTTCTAGAGTCTGACTTGACGGCAATGGGTTTTTGGTTTTTTAGAGTCTATATGCATTGACTTACCTACCTAAATCCTGCCCGCCTTCTGCAAGCTCTGTGAGAGAAGGGGCTGCCATGTTGCCTTACTCACTTCTGCATAACCAGCACCTAGCATTGTTTAGGGGGGAGGGGAGCACAGATTATAGGATTCAGTGAATGTGTATTGAATGGGTACATGGATGATCGAATGCCTGCATAACTACTACCTGCCTGTGTGTGTGTGTGTGTGTGTGATAGGCAGAGAGAGAGAAATGGAGATTTTCAATATGATGTAAACCTCATGGGAATGACATTATCATACCTGTTTGTATCCCACACTGGACCTTGCGCATACAAGACCTTTAGTGCCTCTGCACACTCTTTATTTTGTTTGTTTTCCTTAAAAAAAAATTAGTGTCTGTTGAGAGTGGCATTGCTGCTGGTGGTCATTGGACTGCTACCTCTGTATATGGCTGGAGACAGAAAGGCTTGTTTATGCCACCATGTTGTAGGAAAGCATACTGGCTCAGTGAGATGCTCGGTTAGCTTCCTCACCAGCCTTCCTATTCAGAGTCTGGCTTGTGAATTTTCACGGTGTGGTCTGTGCACTTCCTGCTGCTGTGGTTTCCACAGTCCATGGCACTCGTTTCTGGTTGTGCGTCTCCATCTTCACTCTTCCTCTTACTGCGTGGCAAGCATCCTGCTCTTGTGCTCTGTGGGCCTCTGTCACAGCAGCTCCTTTCTTGTACCATGGTGTGACTCAGTTACAGCTGTTTGTTGAAGTTAAAAGGCCGTGTCACCCTTGAACATTGCTCTGAAAAGAGGACCGTTGTTGGAGGAGACAGTCTTTTGTTCATAGGACATTCTGTAGGAACGCAGCACACCCTATAAGAGTTAGGTTGCAGAGTGGGCTGTCACTGAAAAGCAATGGACGGAGGGAGTCTAGGTCAGGTTGTAAGGAACAGAGAGTTCGTTATTCGTTCTACTCTGATCTCTTATTTTTCTGCTATTACGTAGCACTTTTCCTCTTAATAAGTGAGACACTTAGTCCTGGGCATAGTTATTGCCTTTGTACATTGGGCCGAGCACCTCACCAGTAACTGTATTTCACAGCCCTGTGGGGCAGGCCTCTTCTCAGCCGTGTTGAAGTCATGGCCTGGGCACAACATTGGGGGCCAAGAGACTGGGGAGGGATCCATGTGGTATCTGGTATCTGTCGTCTTCCTGTGGAGATGGCAGAAGCCAGCGTTTTTGTCTCTCATTTAATCCATCTGGCCTCTCCATGTTGTGTGTGTCTGTCTGGATCAAGATGGAGCTTTGTATTCTGGGACCCATTATCTCTGAGGCCCTACCTGTGTTTGACAGGTCAGGGCATCTACAATCTGCTCCCTCTTCTCTGCAAATTACACACCCTGCCTGGCTCTCAGCAAGCAGCTTCCACAGCCCCATAATAAATCAGTTTCTGTTGCTCTGAGAAAATGCATGCAATAATATTGCTTTGTTTTCTTTTTGCAAAATATATAATCCAGTATTTTCCCAATTAAAAGTTGCCAACAAGGGTAAGCCTCACCATGAATTTAGTAACAGATTTTCTTTGGGGTCGAGGAGGGTGAAACACATCAAAACCAAATACTATCCTATTAATTGTACATATTGATTTTCAGATATATCTAATTTAGAAGCATGCAGACATGATGCTTTTGAGTAGGTTGCCTTTTTTCTTAGTACTCTTATTCAGAGATAAGGAAAAAAAAAGCTTTGTTCTAAAATACATACAGGTAGTCCTCTACATACGACGCATTCGAGTTATAATCAATCTCTCTTATGACCGTCTGTATTTTTGTTTTCTGAACACATTATGGTTAGTAATGTGTTCTGCATAGAGTGTTGTAGCTCATAATTTGCTGATGTTCTCATTCTTAGATGTTCATTCAAAGATGTTCAAAGATTGAATTTAAAAAATACTAATAATGAAAGGCAATAATAATGAAAACTACCGAAAAAAAAAAAAAGGCATTTGTCTTATGTCAGAACTGACTTCATGAAGGACTCATTGGAATGGAACTCTGTCATAAGTTGGGGACTACCTGTACACGTAGGTCAGGCTAGCAGTATGAGGTGTGAAGAAACTAAACTTATATGCTTAAATCAGTTAATGTGAGAGCTTCCAGGGGAATCATTTTTCGTTGTTTTATTATTATTAGCTACAAAACAACATACTGCATGTGGTGTCTGAGATTTTCTCCTCTGAGGACTCTGAATACTTTTAGCTGCCATTTGTCACCACTAAGTCTAATTTTATCTTAAGCAAAATCCATTACGTTCCAGCAAATCTATAGTAGAAGAATTAAGGTTATGGGTTTCAAAGTCCAAGTAGAAGGTTTCCTATTTGCTGGATCCATTCTTCTGAATAACTAGATGTTAACCTGTGAAAATATTTGTTCTGAAATGCTAAGAATAAAATTTTCTGTCCTTTTATACTGATTTGTATACTTAAAGAGCCATATGCAGGTTGCTTTTTTTTTTTTAAATTTCTTAAAGGCACTTCGATTAAATTTTAGGAGGCTTCTGAATGCGTTATGGGTTGTATGCATGTGAAGTAGCCTAATCCTTACATTTCTTTTTCCAGTTAAGAAGTAATTTATGCTAAAAGTAGAATAAGAAGTCACATATAAAGTGTTCAAATTACAGAATCCTCACTTCTGATCTTTTTTTTTTTTTGGTCAGGAAACTGTATTTATACAGTTGACCAAGATCATGTTTCTTAGTAACTGAATCTCACAGTGCATATTTTCTGATTCTCAGACCTGTGATTTTTCTAGAACATGAAACAAATTTCCAAATAGGAAAGCTCATTACACTAAAACTACTTTAAGTATTTAAGCATGCATTAATGAGTTGTGGCACCTAAAATCTGATAACTAGGCTCTAAGTTCCTGAGAGGTCAGGGGTGGTTGAGCCTAGTGGGTAGGTAAAGTGACACATAAGAAGCCATGAGATTAAGTACCATTTTAGGGAAACACACAGGTTACCACTGTAGCAAGGGATGGGTATCCACTCAGCCTATGTGGAATTAGCATGGAGAGAAAGGTAGAGGGGCTTCCCAGAAGAATTGTTGTCTGATGAGTGGTCTTTAGTTGGGTGCAGAGGGAGCAAGGAGTAGTGACTGTCTTTGGTAGAGGCGTAAAACATGGAGGGTCAAGGCCTGCCATAAGTCTGTGAGATTGGTGTGTATCGTGCTGGTGAGAGCATTATAAGGACTGAGATTTAATGTATAGTTAAGTTAGAGACCAGATTACAGACCAAAAAAACCAAACCCACTGCCATAGAGTCAATTCCGACTCATAGTGACCCTATAGGACAGAATAGAACTGCCCCATAGAGTTTCTAAGGAGCGCCTGGTGGATTCAAACTGCCAACCTTGTGGTTAGCAGCTGTAGCTCTTAACCACTGTGCCACCAGGGTTTCCAGATTACAGACAGCCTTGCTTAAATGATTTGGATTTTCAATAAGGACCTTAAAAAGCAATTAAAGGATTTCAAGTAAAAGAGCATGGTCATTGGGGCCACAGGGCAGAGAATACATTATCAGGGATGGGATAGTAAGTAGCAATGTCGTGACATGAAGATCATTTCTATGATAGGAATGCAGTAATCCAGGTAAGTGATGATGCTTGGCGATGCCGGTGAAATGGAGGAAACTGCGTTTACTTGCTTAGCGTCTCACACATAGAGATGGATGATGATGTTGTGATTTCCCTCATTAGCACTTCTAGGCTCAGAAGCTTGGAGTCATCATCCCACTGTGTAACCGCTCCATTACCAAGCTTTATAAATTCTCCCGTGAAATCTCATCACTTCATCCTTTTTTCCAATCTAGTCCAAACTCTCATTATTTAATGTCTGAAGTTATTGTTAGAATCCCCTACCTGGTCCTCCTGTCTGTAGATTCACACAATAAGCTCTATAATCACATTCTTATGCTCACAGGCCCTGATGCCTCCTCGTTCATACTTGCCCAGTTCCTGCACTCTCCACAAGGTTTATCTTCTTCTTGCCCCCAACTTCTCCCCTTTCCCTATAATCTGTGTACATTAGGCTGCCATTTCCTTCTTCAAGAAACAAACTTTACTCAAGCGGTTGAGTTCCCCTTTGACTTTCTAATACCCTAACTAATTATATAGAATTTGTCTGAAGCTTTTTAGTATAAAGCATTTTTTTTTTTTTAATCCAGTGTGGATTTTTTTGGCATCATAATTTTGAACACTAGCTTTTGGGGACGGTCAGTCCGACTTCTCAAAAAACAGCAAAATGAATACAGCATTGCTAGCCATTCGTGATTTTGTCTTTCACTTAAGAGTATGAGTAGGGAGCTGAATTCTCTTTCTTTGGCATAATAAGTAGTATTTTGTATATCATTAAAACATACGTTTTTACCCCAAACTCACATCTTGGGTAAAATAAAATTTTTAGTGGCAGTTCCAACAGTAGGATTATGAGTGCTACCATTCTGATTGTGTAACCAGCCCATGCAGTCAAAATTACTGAAAGAAAATCCTTTGCCTTCACCATATATTTTCCCCATGGACAAATAGCAACATCCATTGTAGCCCATCATCTGAATGGAGAATTTAATTGGACATCAAATGTGAATTTACAAGGGTACAGAAAATCGAGGGGCTGCCCTCACTGTGTTTGTTCTATAGCATTCTCTTGCGAAGGAAGGGATAATGATAAATAATAAGGGACGTGATATTCTCTCTTATCCTCAGGAGCATTTTACCTGCTTCATTTGTGGGAATGGATTAAAGAGAATTTTAGAATGTAAAAGTAAAAACAAAGAATGATTTGTGGCAGTAAGTCTAAACTCTTTGGAAGTGTGATCCTATTGATTTTGTCCCACTACTCACCCCACTCCCAAGCATAAGCAGAGTTTTTTTTTTTTTTTTTTTGGTGATAAAATAAATCAACTTTTAGAGTAGAATGCATTAGAAGTCATCTATTTGAACTTCCCCAGATGCAGAAATTCCTTCTGTCATACCACTGATAAATGGCCACTTCGCTCCTTCATATTGTTTTCTCCTTCCTCTGTCAGACTCCTGATTCTTCATCATATCAACTTATTATTCCAACCCTGAATTTTAATGTAAAACCTTTTTAAGTCATCATGTTTCATGCTGGCTTTGTGTGTGTGTGCATTAGTGTTCAGAAAAAGCGAAGTTTTTCCTTTGCCAAGAGCTCATCCTTCTAATGTTAAAAGTCAACGTCCAGAAAAGCTGATTGTGTTATTCAACGCCATCTGTATAACTAGCTGTTCATTTCCTACATTTTTCTTCCTTTTCCAACATCAAAATGTTCAACTAAAATCAGAAAAAAATACTGTGTCCCTGAAGTTCTGGATTCCTACTCAGGATTTGCAGTGCCTGGAATTCCAGGCTTTATTTATTTTTGTTACGTTGTTTTTTTCTCCCTAACGTTAATCAATAGAAATTGGTAGTGGTAAGAGGATTTACTAAGTCTAGTGAAATTTTCCAAACGAATGTGTTGGTTACCCTCTTTAAGTTTTGCTGTTAAGGTAGATAGTTTGTAAAGTATGACCGAATCAACAAATCAACGTATGTAGATGTTTTGCATTTGACCCTTTGTCTTCCAAAGTATATTGTAAATTGCACAAGAATCTTGTGTTTCTCATATTGCTTATTGTTGCTGAGTCAATCCCAACTCATAAGGACCCTGCAGGACAGAGCAGAACTGCCCCAGAGGGTTTCCAAGTCTGTTAACCTTTACAGAAGCAGACTGCCACATCTCTCTCCTGCGGTTTCTATTATTAGGTATTCCCAATACCTAGGGTAAAAAAAAAAATCAAACCAAACCGGTTGCCATCGAGTTGATTCCGACTCATAGTGACCTCATGGGGCAGAGCAGAGCTGCCCCATACAGTTTACAAGTTGCGGCTGGTGGATTTGAACTGCCGACCTTTCGGTTAGCAGCGGAGCTCTTAACCACTGTGCCATCAGGGTTCCTAAATACCTAGGATAGTTCCTTATAAATAATAAGCAGTAGGTGACAGTTTTTTTTCCAATGCAGTTGGTTATTTGTTTAATCATTCAGTTAGTAAACATTTAATAATGCCTTCTTTGGGCCATGTCTTCAGAGGAGAGTACTTGTTGAATGGTGAAGAAGTAGTAGTAATATGTTATCATTTTGGTTTTATATTTCTGTTTATAACTATTGAACAAATTTAAATCTGGTAAAATTGTTCAAAGCTGCCTAAAATGACGTTCAACTGCTAAATCTTACATTTGTGATGAATAGCACTATAGCTGTTCCATCGCTGCTCTAAAGTGTGATTTATGTTATATACCTATTTGAATCTTTCAGCTGCATTTATTATAAAATCTAACTCATACCATGAGGAAATACATTGTCTTACATAAGTGAATTTTAGAGTTGGGCAGCTTCTGGGTTTGTTGATTCCACAGCCTAATGGGGTTATCAATGACCTAGCACCCTTCTGCCCCTCTGCTAACCTATCCACGAGTCACGTTATCCAGAGGGTAATTCCAGAGCTCAATTTCCTTGTTCATGCCTAACAGAAGGGAGTGAAACGTCTCCCCAAGCATAGAATGTGTCTTCCCTTTCAGTCTGATTGGGCCCCTCTTGGTCTAATAACCTTGGACTAACAAGTCAACAGGGGCATACAATCTACAGGGCAGTTTAAACTTAATGAATTCACCCCCTGGAGCTAAGCTGCATTCTTGAACAAAACCAGAATGCCATTAGGAAGAAGAAATGGAGAGATGGATTTTGGATAAACAACTGACCGAAATCATTACAGTATCAATAGTAGCATCGCTTTTCAATTAAAAAAAAAAAAAAAAAAAAGATTCTAATAATCATGTGGCTTAGAGTCTACTTTTGACAGTAAAATATCTGTGATGACTAGACAGAAGAATTTTGAGCTTCTGTTGAAACCTGAAGCCATTTTCTGCATAATCACTAACACATAAGTGCTTGACCTTTTCCAAATTTCTTGGTGACCCAGTCCTAACATGATACCTTGCAGAATTGAGTAGCTAAATTTGTAACATGGACTAGAATTTCAAGGGAGCTCCATTTGCATGTCTTAAAAACAAGGTAATTAAGTATGTCTTAATTGCAGAATGGCTGTGCTGCCCTAAAGAGAACTAAGTAGCTTCACACCACACCTTCCTTTAAAAAAGGAAACTTGAAAGTATCTCTTTATAAGTAATCACACGGGAAGGAAGTTGATAGTTCAGTCCATAGAGCAGGTTAAAACAAGCGGAAATGCTAGTCAGAAATAATCATTTCTTTTTGTTTGGAAGGAGGTAATCCTCTTTCTTTGTGCAGGCTATCTGCAAAGGAAAGTAAACAATCCATAAAGATGAGCAGAATTAAAGAGAAAAAAGTCAAAATTTATATAACATTTGAAATAGGGAACTACCTAAATGTAGGTTTGTGATAGTTTACATTGTAATTTGCTGTAGGAACACAGTAGATCGAGTCAGTTACTCCTAGTATATTAACCAATACTTTTCTTCCTTGGAAAATAATTTATATGAATATTTTTTCTACATTTTCTTAGGTTAAGGGAATAAACATATTTTATGTACCTTATTATAAAGCTAGTATTAAATGTACAATGGCTGGTCTTAAAACTTAAAAAAATTTTTCTCACCTGGTTTATGAGTAACCTTGAATATATCTTTTTAAAATGAAGCATGCGATCAAATTATTTAAGCTTTTAAAAATTACAGTATTTATAGTTAAGGGGAAAGTGAGAGATTCTTATTTTTCTCCATCAAATAATTTTAGAGTTTGAGACGTATATAATGTGATACTCTAAGAGAACATCTTCTGTTTGTACATATGAAGCCACATATTGCTAAATATTTTTAATTAGCTGGCATTCAAAGGGATTAGTTAAATCAGTACACCCCCAGAAGATTTTCTCCGATAATGTATTATCTAAATTAGAATGTTCAGAATAAGCATAAAGAATTCCCAAATGTGCAAGTATCATTTTAAACAGTCCGGTTGCTTGGAGCAGGAAACTGAGCTTGTAGTTTTGATTTCATAAAATGAGGTTACAAAACCCAAAGTTAATAAAGGATTTAATACTAACTTTTTCTGTTTCACCCAATTTAGAAAATAAGTTGTATTACATACACCAGAAAATGATTATGAATATGAAAAGAACTGGCAACAAATCTGACTTCAGTGTATAGTTACTTGTGAAGGCATTGCCTTTATTCTTTTACCGATCCAGGAGCAGACATATGCCCCTTGTACTTCTGCCAAAACTATTAGGCAGAAAACTAGCAGAATTGCTACTGATACTTCCATTCATGATTTACGATAATGGGGGCTGTGAAAGACTAAGTCATTTACATTTATTGCGCTCATTTTTTGTTTATAGTTTCAGACTATGTAGAGGGTTATAAAATCCATTAGAAGATACGTATCACACTAAGAATAATAGCATAAAAATATACCAGAAACTGATTAGAGCTAAACCAAGTATAATGGGCTTTCCTGGTGTTTCAGTAGTGGGTTGTGGCTAGTCTTGTCAAGCTTTATTAGTGGATAGTAGGCATCGTTCTGAGTCTAGAGGAATGGTGGTACCTAGAGATTGGAGGGATGGCACAGGACTGGGCAGTGTTTCCTTCTGTTTTACATACGGTCACTGTGAACCAGAACTGACTCGACGACACCTAACAACAACCGGAGAGATCAGATAACAATTTGCTGTGTTGGAATAAAGCAATCAGTCAAGTTCGACCAGTAGTCTTTCATTTAAACAATCCTTGATGAGCAGCTCTCATCTGCCTGGCATTGTGTAAGTCCTTATTTTAGGTGCTGAGAGTCTGGGGAAACAGACAAACAATTATGTCGTGTGAGAATTGTGATGATAAAATATTGTAGATAGAGCTGTGGAAGCATAGGTAAAAGGAGCCTTCTGTGTGGGAATTGTAAAAAATTCCATTATCTAGCTCAAGTATACCAGTAGACCTAGGCATTGCAGCTCTCAAGGACTTTTTGAGAATTGATTTCTACTGATTTGATCTATCATCTCAAGGTTGAAGCCACACCCATTTCCCAAAGGGTTGAAGTCAGATAGAACACAGCCATTTTCAAGATGTCGTAACCCTGCTTAATCTGTGTTTACATTCACTTGGGGGGCTGTCATTTGAAAAGGCTACATACACATAGTTGATAATCCCTTGGACCAGTTGGCCGGGGTATTCTTTCTTTGCTCTATTTATATCACAAAAAAATTATAGACTAACTCAGCGTTTATGCGTAAAGCTATGGATTTTCACTATCAATGTCTATCTGGAAGCTGTAACTGGCTTCTTCTAACAAACAGGCACGATTCCTGTTTCTATATTAATTGATAAAGAGGAAAAGAGGCAGTTTTTTTTGTAAAGCTATGGTGTCTTTTGGAGAAGGCTCACAATTTGATCGCCCAATACACACACACACACACACACACACACACACACACACACACACACACACACAAATCAAACCTGTTACCATCGAGTCAATTCCAACCCTGTAGGGCAAAGTAGAACTGCCCCATAGGTTTTCCAAGGAGCAGCTGGTGGATTCAAACTGCTGACCTTTTGGTTTGCAGCTGTAGCTCTTAACCACTATGCCACCAGGGCTCCTAATACACTGACAGGCAATTTATATGATTGCTAGACTGAACACCTCCATGCGTCTGTCAATTTGTCATACTATGGGGGCTTGCGTGTTGCTGGAAGCTATGCCACTGGTATTTCAGATACCAGCAGGGAAACCCATAGTGGGCAGGTTTCAGCTGAGCTTCCAGACTAAGAGAGACTAGGAAGAAGGACCCAGCAGTCTACTTATGAAAAGAATTAGCCACTGAAAACCTTATGAATAGCAGTGAAATATAGTCTGATAATAGTGCCAGAAGATGAGCCCCTAAGGTTGGAAGGGACTCAGAATACAACTGGGGAAGAACTGACTCCTCAAAGTAGAGTCGACCTTAATGACGTGGATGGAGTAAAGCTTTCAGGACCTTCATTTGCTGTTGTTGCATGACTCAAAATGAGAAGAAACAGCCGCAAACATCCATTAATAATTGGAACCTGGAATGTACAAAGTATGGATCTAGGGAAATTGGAAATTGTCATAAATGAAATGTAACACATACAGATTGATATCCTATTAGTCAGCTGAAATGGACTGGTATTGGTCCTTTTGAATTAGACAATCCTATTTTTTTTTTTTTTTTATGGTCTACCATGTCAGGAATGATAACTTGAAGAGGAATGGCATTGTATTCATTGTCAAAAACAACATTTCAGGGTCTATCCTGAAGTACGACGCTGTCAGTGATAGGATAATATCCATACGCCTACAAGGAAGACCAGATAATATGACTGTTATTCAAAGTTACGCACCAACCACTAAGGCCAAAGATGAAGAAACTGAAGATTTTTACCAACTTCTGCAGTCTGAAATTGGATGAACGCACAGTCTGGATGCACTGATAATTACTGGTGATTGGAATGCGGAAGTTGGAAACAAAGAAGAGGAATTGACAATTGGAAAATATGGCCTTGGAGATAGAAATGATGCGAGAGATCCCATGACTGAATTTCGCAAGACCAATTTCTTTATTGCAAATACCTTTTTTCACCAACGTAAATGGTGACTATACACATGGACCTCGCCAGATGGAAGACACAGGAATCAAATCAACTACATCTGTGGGGGAAGATGATGGAAAAGCTCAATATCATCAGTCAGAACAAGGCCAGGGGCTGACTGCAGATCAGACCATCAATTACTCATATGCAACTTCAAGTTGAAACCGAAGAAAATGATAAATCCACGAGAGCCAAAGTACGACCTTGAGTATATCCCACCTGAATTTAGAGACCATCTCAAGAATAGATTTGACACGTTGAACACTAATGACCGAAGACCAGACAAGTTGTGGAATTACATCAAGGACATTGTAGGTGAAGAAAGCAAGAGGTCATCAAAAGGACAGCAAAGAAAGAAAACACCAACATGGACGTCAGAAGAGACTCTGAAACTTGCTCTTGAACCTCGAGTAGCTAAAGCAAAAGGAAAAAATGTTGAAGTAAAAGAGCTGAACACAAGATTTCAAAGGGCGATTTCAGAAGACAGAGTAAAATATTATGATGACATGTGCAAAGAGCTGCAGATAGAAAACCAAAAGGGAAGAATGCGCTCTGCATTTCTCAAGCTGAAAGAACTGAAGAAAAAATTCAAGCCTCAAGTTGCAATAATGAAAGATTCTAAAGGGAAAATATTAAATGATGCAGGGAAGCATCAAAAGAAGATGGAAGGAATACACAGAGTCACTATACCAAAAAGAATTGGTCAACATTCAACCATTTCAGGAGATAACATATGATCAGGAACCGATGATACTGAAGGAAGGAGTCCAAGCGGCACTGAAGGCATTGGCGAAAAGCAAGGCTCCAGGAATTGACAAAATACCTATTTAGATGCTTCAACAAATGGATGCAGCACAGGAAGTGCTTGCTCATCTATGCCAAGAAATTTGGGAGACAGCCACCTGGCCAACTGACTGGAAGAGATCCATAGTTATACTTATTCCCAAGAAAAGTGATTCAACCTAATGTGGAAATTATTGAACGATATCATTAATGTCACATGCAAGCAAAATTTTGCTGAAGATCACTCAAAGCAGCTGTACCAGTATATCAACAGGGAACTGCCAGAAATTCAAGCCAGATTTAGAAGACAACATGGAACCAGGGATATCATTGCTGATATCAAATGGATCCTGGCTAAACGCAGAGAACACCAGAAAGATGTTTACCTGTGTTTTGTTGAATGCTAAGGCATTTGACTGTGTGGACCATAACAGATTATGGATAACATTGCAGAGAATGGGAATTCCAGAACACAGTTGCGCTCATGAGGAATCTGTACATGGATCAAGAGGCAGTTGTTCGAACAGAACGAGGGAATAGTGCCTGGTTTAAAGTCAGGAAAGGTACGCGTTGGGGTTGTGTCCTTTCACCATACCTGTTCAATCTGCATGCTGAGCAAATAATTCGAGAAGCTGGACTATAAGAAGTAGAACAGAGCATCAGGATTGGAAGAAGACTCATTAACAACCTGTGTTATGCAGATGACACAACCTTGCTTGCTGAAAGTGAAGAGAACTTGAAGCACTTACTGATGAAGATAAAAGATCACAGCCTTCGGTATGGATTACACCTCAACATAAAGAAAACAAAAATCCTCACAACTGAACCAATAAGTACATCATGATAGACGGGAAAAAAATTGAAGTTGTCAAAGATTTTATTTTACTTGGATCCACAATCAACAGCCATGGAGGCAGCAGTCCAGAAATCAAAACATGTATTGCATTGGGCAAATTGGCTGCAAGAGATCTCTTTAAAGTGTTAAAAAGCAAAGATGTCACCTTGAGGACTAAGGTGCACCTGACCCAAGCCATGGTGTTTTCAATTGCCTCAAATGCATGCGAAAGCTGGACAATGAATAAGGAAGATGGAGGAAGAATTGATACCTTTGAATTGTGGTGTTGGTGAAGAATATTGAATATACCATGGACTGCCAAAAGAACAAACAAATCTGTCTTGGAAGAAGTGCAACGAGAATGCTCCTTGGAAGCAAGGATGGCGAGATTCACCTCACATACTTTGGACAAGTTGTCAGGAGGGATCAGTCCCTGGAGAAGGACATCATGCTTGGTAAAGTAGAGGGCCAGCAAAAAAGAGGAAGACCCTCCATGAGATGGATTGACACAGTGGCTGCAACAGTGGGCTCAGTCATAGCAACAGTTGTGCAGATGGCACAGGACTGGGCGGTGTTTTGTTCTGTGCTGCATAGGGTCGCTATGAGTCAGAACTAACTCGACGGCACCTAACGACAAAAAGAAGACTGAACAGTTTTCAGCGGAGCTTCCAGACTAAAATAGACTAGGAAGAAAGATCTATCTGGTGACCTCCTTCTGAAAAAGTAGCCAGTGAAAGCCTGTGCATCACAAAGATCTGATCCACTGAGCACGAGGTTGCCCTCAGTCAGGCAGCTTGAAGGCAGCTAACAAGGACAACAGCAAGCCAGTCCTAAAGTCACTGTGCAAGTTACACCTAGCTTTTTGAGTAATTTCTTCAACATGAGCTGCAAATCACAGCATTAAATGATCACATAGGTTTGACAATAGGTGCCTGAACTGCTATGCTGACTGTGGAATTATCGTCTGGGCAGATTGTGTAGTGACTGAATGATAGATTACCCAAGTACATGCTATACGAAGTGTGGAATTGAGCAGTCACAGAGTTGATCAAACAAAGGCATGAAGACCTTGCTGAAGGAAAACGATGCGATAATATAATAGTAGAAGGAGCACCCGACTGGAGTGAGCACACTGAGCTTCTGTGTTCTCAGCAGAAAATGGAAGAAGTTGGACTAAATGATCTCCAAGGGGCCTTCCAGATGTAGATGCTGTGAAGTTTTTACGTTTTGGCTATACCGAGGGCATGACTTACTGGGATGTGAAATGTGCTGGCTCATGTTTTTAACCAAATGCGTCAAGAAAAAAAAAATTGTCTAGGCCTTCTTTTGTGTGATGCTAAATGGCTGGCATTTTTAAAAGCTATATTACTTGACCACTACCGTGCCATTATTTGATAGTGTCTTCTCAGAATTGTAAGGGAAACCCTGGTGGTGTAGTGGTTAAGTGCTACAGCTGCTAACCAAAAGGTCGGCAGTTCAAATCCACCAGGCGCTCCTTGGAAACTCAGTGGGGCAGTTCTCTTTCTTATAGAGTGGCTATGAGTCAGAATTGACTCGACGGCAGTGGGTTTGGGTTTTGGTTTTCTCAGAATTGCAGGGTTTCATGACAGAAAACCAAGATGTCAGAATTGTTTTCACTGGCCTTATTAGACCTTTGATATTGTGTATTGCTAATGTAAGTGGCTCCTTTCTGGTGGAAAAACAAGATAGAATTTCTCTTGAAGATATATTATCTTGATTTGAAGTTTAGTTCTTGTGAAAGATTGGGAAGAGGCCTGATTCTGGTTTAGAAGAAGCTCAGAAACACTGATTTTACTTGATTTGTAGATACTGGGAAAAAAGTGACCTCACAATTCAAAGGCTAAACCTGAAGCCCCAGTAATTCTTACTGTATTTGAAAGATAACTTTAGATGGCCAATCTCAGAAATGATTTCTGAGAATGGCTGTTGTTATGTGCATTTATACTTCTTACTTAATACCTATAGAAATTCTTAAATTTCTTTCGGTAGATGGTAGCCTACTTTAGCTACTTGTTATTCTTGGAAATGGCAAGAGTTTGGGGTTTTGGAGACCCTTGGACCATGGACTAACTTAGTGTTGGTTCAAATGATGGATAGAGCGTTGTTATCACTAAGATCTTGTATCTGCGAAGTTCAGAGAAGTGAGGTCGTTAATTTGCTCATTTCTACAACTCCATTAACCTCTGTTTAGCTGCCAATGTGTAGACATACCCGTAAATGTATTTAAGAATAGAATGTATACTAGCATTTACTCATGATGTTGGCATTATGTAATGACAAGATAAAGAAGTCACAAAGTTTGTGAAATCTATTACAGCTGTAAACCCTGCCCTTCTCCCCGTCCCCCAAAAATCAGTCTTTGGTGTGCAGAAAGCGCAAATGGACATGTTGCGGAGTCTGAGGAAAGACATCCTTATGCGGACATTGGTATGGTTATTCGCCCGTGGTATAGTTACCAAAATAAAGAGAGACCAGAGCAGATCCATCTTATCTTTACCCAGGAAGAAAAGAAGTGCTTTGGGTAGGGATGCTTGGCTTCCTTCTCATTTTGCAAACATAGTAGACAGGACTCTAAAGGTCTGCTCTATGCAATGAGGTTCTGCTGGTCCTCCTAGCAATAAACCCTTTGTGGTACAGAGGGTATTCTGGTGAGTAAATCCCTCTCTCACTAAAGCCTCTCGCTATTGACACATCATCTTCAAGTGAGGACACTTGTGCTTGGTAGTCATCCCATCACATCTTCATTTCTAATTCCACAAAAATCAACAGTGGTGTAATCCATGTGAATGGAGGTCTAGACTGTAGCAGAGAGTTTGATCAGGGAAATGTGAGAAAGTAAAGTCCATACATTTATTTTAGCCTCCTTATTTTTGATGATGTAGTTCACGGTATTTACCTCCTTTTTATTTATTTATTTTTTACTTTCTAAGTGGAAGAAGACACAGAAGAAAGTTCAAGATCTGGGAGAGAGTCTGTATCCACAGCCAGTGACCAGCCTTCCCACTCCCTGGAGAGACAGATCAATGGAAACCAAGAGAAAGGTGATAAGGCTGACAGAAGAAAGGATAAAACTGTAAAAGAGAAGAAGAAAGATAGAGACAAAGAAAAGGATAAAATTAAAGCCAAGAAGGGAATGCTGAAGGGTTTGGGAGACATGTTCAGGTAAGTAAGTACTTACCAATCCCAACCAGAACAACCTGAGCATGAGTGTGAAGTTCATAAGGGGTATTAAAAACATAGATTTGAAGACATCATGTGTGAGGTCAACCAGAAATCTTGCATATTTTCCAGTCTTAGCTACTGTATTTTTACTTCTTAAGAAATTCACCTTAGTTATTTCAGACCATTTTAGCAGCCTTAAAGATGATATCTTGCCAACCATGTAAACAAGAGATGTGTCTGTATCTTAGCTATGCATAAGAGTAAAAGTCCCCGGGAGACAAAGGGCTATTAAAGCAGTGTTTGTTCTTTTTTGTGTTTGAACAATGGTTCATTATTTAAATTTAGCACAGAGCTCAAGTTAGTGGTAGCATTTAAAGGTTCGTTAATAACAAGTCTAATAAAAAATGTTACAAATAGGGCTTCAATTAAGCTGTGTTGATTAATTTAATACTTATTACTTCAGTCTGTAAAGATTTCATTAAGCGTAGTCTCTGGCTGTTTCTTGACAGTTGTTTTTGTGTCTCTGAATTATACTCTAGGATTACTTAGCATATCATTTTTTACAAATCATTGCTAAACAATAAAAGTGACAAGTTGTTCAGAAGTTGCACTGAAACTCTCCCGTAAATGTTCATAGAAGGTGATTTATAATATTCAGGCATTTAAAGTTAAATATAAAACTTGCTTGATTGTTCCATAAATTAAAGCACTAAACATATCAAGGTGATGGCTTGAAATTGAAAACATACAGCACGGCCTCTTGACTCTTCAAAAAGTAGTTATCCTACATTATGAATCCCTTCCTTTTAGCTCTTTTTTTTTTTTAATTGTAAAATGTGAACAAGCGTTTTCATTTACATAGACTGTTTTGATTTATAATCCTGAGGTTGACCTCAATAACTCAGGGAATTATAGATAAATCAAGTCTGGAAAGTGGAAGAATCGTGACATAGCCTGCAGGCTCCATAACAGGACAGATGTGTTCTGTAGATGTCTGATTAAGTAAAGTGCATGTAAGAAGTAAACTAACTATAGGAGCAGATAACACAAAGCCTGGCCTATGAGCAGTGTTATCTTTAATTTAAATAGGATTGGGTTTCCGTCTCTAATGCTTCAGAACATTTGTGTTTTCGTAGTTTTTCATTAGCGTTTGTCTTGTTTATATACTGCTTCTTCTGAATGCATTTTCAGCCAGACCATCTTTCTTCATTATATTCCATGTCCAAGAATGCTTAGGGGATGAAATCGCTCTAACTGCCACTTTATTTTCAGTTTCCGTGTTAGCCAGGGGGCTTTTCATTCTCTGTATGCAAACTGACAGCTCATAAACTGGCACTTACATAAAGCACAAAAATAAGTCTGCTGCCCATCAATTAAAATGTAAGGCGTTTTGTAGTACTGTCTTCTTTAAATTAGAGAATACGAGGTGGGAGGGAAACCTCCCTTGAGATTTACACCTCTGATTTTTAGCAAAGCATCTTTTCCAGTGGCTCTCCCAGAGTCTTATTGAAAGCTAAAGGCTTGTTTGTTAGTTTTCATTCATTAGCCAACATTTATCTGA
This sequence comes from Loxodonta africana, assembly GCF_030014295.1. Lineage (NCBI taxonomy): Eukaryota > Metazoa > Chordata > Mammalia > Proboscidea > Elephantidae > Loxodonta > Loxodonta africana. The sequence goes on from NC_087345.1 coordinate 188,981,032, forward strand.
TCAATACAGTACTCTTTTCTTGTCATGGAATAATAAAGTGAACGAAGTTCTAGCGTTTTAGGATTGCATTAATTATAAATTAGCATCTTTTGCGACTTGCAATTCCAAAAGAATAGATGCCTTGTGCTAGAGTTTTCTAGGTCAGCCAGTGGGGGAAAGCATTTACTGTTTCAAAGAACCTGAGAGCAATACAGCACAACCCCCTTTTTGCTAAAAGTCCTATAAAACACCATGTGGTCTTTTCTCCAGATCTGTATCTGTAGAATCCCCCTACATCTTGTAGTGAAAGCCAGCTTTGTGATAAAGAAGTCAACCCATTTGTAGCTTTAAGGATCTACATGCGTACTCTTGAAAATCAACTTCTGTGTTCAGGTGTAGCAGTTGAAAGTTTCCTTTCAAAAGATAGGCTAATATTCTCCCAGTGTTTAAGAACGGCTGTTATGAAAATCACAGATGGCCACGCTTTTCTGGATATACAGAAAGAGTGGTTTGCTAGAGGTGGCCTACGTTGGCTTGCAAGAGCCAATTGTTAAATTTTTAGAAATTTTGCAAACTAGTAAGGTTAAACACTGCCATTATTAAAAACTGAGCAAGTTGTATTAAAAGCAAAGGTAGCCAATGCTGAAAACTCATCACTTCCTATTTACGATTATATCTGCTTGAGGTTATTTGCACCTTTTACATTTGCATGGTGCATATGCTACATAGTTGTGTGCTACTGAGTACTGCTTCCCAACTCTGTGTTCAGTGCCATCATACTGGTAGCTTGAAAGCAGCCATGGTGGGAATATTGAATTCCAGCAGACACAGCTGATTCTCCCAGGAGAGCTGGTGGTTAAATGCATCCCAACACACCACCACAAGGATGTAGCAAAGTCTTCAAGCTCTCCAAATACTGCTCCTTGAAAATGAGTTGAAAATGACCTCTTGAACATAAAGTAAGCTTTTTTTAATTATTATTATTATTTTTTATTAAACGTGAAGTAAATTTTTGGTTTTATTGAATTAATCCTTCACATCATCATTCTATATCATTAGTTCTGGACAAGTCTATTAAAGCTTTGCTAAATTTTTGAAAACATTTTTTTAACCACCTTTCATACCTCCTGGGACTGATTTTTTTTTAAGATGAATATAGATGCTTTTATTTATTTACTTATAAACAACATAGGGGAATAGCAGAAGATTAAAAAATTCGTTTCTTCGTTCATTAGCAGTGTTGCTTTTAAATAGCTTAGTCAGAAGGTGGGTGTGCAGACACACTTCTTGGTACTGTTTGTAAGGAGCTCAGTGGTTGCTCAGTGCAGGCAAGAAGAGCAGAGCAGGTTGTGTGTATGCATGTTGTTAGGTTTTTGCTTTTGTGGTTCAGATAACAAAAAGAACAGGGTAGGGAATATCAGCTACTGGGAGTCTAACTTTCTAGGTAAATGTAGCAGCATTTGGGCTTCTTCTCTTTCGTCTGCTTGAAAAAGTAGTATGTTTTCCTTCAAAAACAGGCTATTTAGCTCTCCATCCACCCCCACTACTACTACCCCTATAGGTTGTCTGTGATTTTTGGTTAAATTTGATAGAGCCAAATAGATGGACCACATTTTAAAACCTGCACCAGAGGAAATGACGGTATATTGAGTAGAGCTTTTTGTTCGTTGGCTTATACAGACACGGTTTTCTATTTCATACATTGAATGGTAGTCACAAATCTGATTTAATTATTGATAAAGAGCTCTAGGAAAGAATGTGGTGAGTCCTAGGAATCACTCCTCTGTTTCTAAATTAGGGAGTATGTGACGTGCACCAGCTGCCTTAATGCAACTTTTAAATCACAAGTTTAAATCCGTAAGAAGTCAGATAACAAGTGGGAAGTGTCTCATGTTTGTATTTATTTCTCCTTGTGCATACCACATCTTCTTTAGCACATAAGGAACTCCTATTGCCCTAATTAAAATGACTTTGTATCTAAGGAACCTGAGTGTGCTTGCAAAATAGGTAAACACGGCTTGTGAATGAAATCATCCTGTGCCCCAAACACAGCAGTGGGCGGGTCTGAAGTGTTAAATCCTTGTGTGTGTTGGATTCTCTGACAGTTGGCTATTGAGATTTAATACTTTCTGAGAACTCTGCAGTTGTATGAAGTTGTCACTGAGCCGGGAACTAAGCATGGGGAACTTAGGAGGAGGGGGATGGATTATTGCATGTTTTAAACGTGTTCCCTTTTCAAAGAAGGCAGCAGCATTATGAAAGCAACACCTTTTCTCCTTCGTTTCCATCTCCAAATTGCAGTAACCAACAAGACAATAAAATCCTGTGTTTAGGAAAATATTTTCAGATATTAAGAATATAAAACTACATCTCCACTTTTTTCAGTGAAGTAGGTGTAATTGGATATCACCTTGCCTACGAATTGAAACTCGTCTGAATGTCGGACTGCTATCTATTCTAAAAGTTAAGATTCTTAGACTGGTGACCTTGTTGTACTTCTTAGATTCATTCCACGCTGCTGTCCGTTTATGATAGGAAGAGCCCATCTTTGTGGAAAGCTGAAACAAAAGTAATGCTGCAATATGACCATTAAAATTGAATCCTCCAATCACATTGAAAATCATTACCTGGGTCCCTGCAGTGTTGTTTGATTCAGTTCTGCAAGAGGAAATGTATAATTTAGTTTGAAACCTTGGTTGGTTGAAACCAGATACACTGCCGTCTTTTCCGTTTTAGCATATCATAGTTTTCAGAACACAATGAACACGATTAGATTTTAGAGCTTAATGTTTGTAGTTTTGAATTACACCGCTTAGCAAATGACAAGGCATTTGAGAGACTAGCAAACAAAGGATTGTTGCCTTCCTTCCTTGTTTTTACTAACTGTGTGTCTGTACCGTGTTTCTCGTTTAGCCTTGCCAAACTGAAGCCCGAGAAGAGATGAGCACCAAACCAGATTCAAAATGTCTTGAGCAGCACAGATTGCACAGTTGTTTTTTTTTTTTTTTAAACAAACAATAAATTTGCTTTTAATGAATTCTTAGTGGCTGTTGACGAATTTTGTTTACGATATCAGCAGTTTTGATGGTTTAGTAATTTCCATATTAATCAATTTGGAACTTTTTGATCTTGATTTCAAACTTGGGGGTTTAAATTAGTGCTTGAGAAGGCAAAGGAAGTGTTTTTATTTCTCCTATCTTTTTTTATTAGCCCCTTCTCATAGTGGAAAACCATGGTCCTAGCTGCTGGCGTATTCAGAAATCATCAGCACACATCAGTTGGATGTCAGAAATCTGTGCTTTCAAGATGATGAGGAGTACCACTTCTAGTTTGGTTTCATTGTGTAACCCAGTGGCAAGGGGGAGCTGGCAGCTGCAGGTGGGGAGCTCTGGGCCGGGATAGTCACCTGTTAGTGACAAAATGTAGTCCGGGCAGAGGTTGATAATCAAAGGTTCCAGTTTGTACTTTGTGGCAAGGGCTAGCTTTTATTCCCATTGTGGGTTACAGAGTTTAGACGGAAGATGTGGGGAGTTAGTAAAATAAGTGTCTGGGCTCCTGGATGGCTGAACCAGCAAGTTCTCCCAGTGTGAGAAGAATAGAGATGCTTGGTCAGTGGTGATCCCCAGGTTTGCTGAGAAAACATGGAATAAAAGCACACATTTTTTCATAAATGTTCCTGGAAAGAGCCCGCCTGGCCAAGTGTTCTAATCACAGATCCAAATGCTAGTAAAGGTGGAACTTAGACTGTTGCTTAAGTATAAAGCCTTCTGCCTCCTGAGAAGTCTTAACTCCTGGTCCCCACGTAGTTCACCACTCTCTTAGGGTTTCAGATGAAGACTGTCTTTAGTTAGCTCACTTCCCTGAGAAAGGTAGAATTGATCCTAATTAAAAATAAATGTAAAGATGAAAAAGAAAACCATTTAATAGAGGGTATTATTATGGAATTGGATTGAGTACCTGTGAGAAGAATCTCACTCTACTCTGACTTAATAGCAGTTCGCAGTCTATTCCCAGCCCCAACCAGCGAAAACCCTAAAGCCTGTATTATGGGAAGGGGACAAAAACACACCAGTGTTTGTTCATCTCAGAAATACGAGGACTTAGAGTTTTTTTAGACTCAGGCCACTTTCTCACTGGTAACATTAAATGTCATCCTATGTAATCTGTCAGTAATTTAGGGAATCTGGTTAAAAAGCCATGTAGAAAACTATGCCTATCAAAATGAAATACAAAAGCAATACCATATAATTGAAAAAAAAAAGGACTTGAAAAGAGAGATTTTATATAATTCTGTTTGTTTTCTTATTTGTCACCCAGACAGAAGACAGTTCTGTTTTATACGTATACATATTGTGAGGTCTCCCTGGAATAAGTTCTGAATTTGTAAATCTGAAGGATGGATCGTATACTTCTTTTAATTTCAACAAAAACAGAGGTTCCCGTTTTTAACACAGGAAAATAAGTGTCAGACTGACCTGTTAGCAGAGACAAGTCTAGTGTAGCTCATATCATATTCTTCTAGGATTCTTCCTTCCCTTGTTAGCAGTTCTAAGCAGAGAACCCCTGACATCTCCTGCACCAAAGCTGACTGCAAAGGAAGCCAGAGGAGGCACAAAGCATGACGGCTGAGCTTCTAAGACCTTTTCTGACGTTCCTTCATGTTTCTTTTCCACAGGCCTGCAGAGTGAATGTGGAATGCAAGTGTCAAAGATGACACCTACTTTATAGTCTCTGTAAAGCAAACCTTTTCGTAAAAGAAATTTCTGACAGTTGTGAGATGCTAAGTCAATTTCAATTCCAGACTGTGTGGAAAATAGAACCTTTTTTCTGCAATTGATGTGGAAATTGAAGGCTAGGGACTATTCACTGTCTAATAACATACGGTAAATAAATACTATCAGACCATTGAAAGACGTACTAGAAGGTGGGCTTGGCTAATGACATTCGCCATAACGTACGTTGTAAATATTCTTTGTGAAGCTTTTTATTTGTTACCCTTAGTGGCTCCACATCTTCATATATTCACCGTAACGGATCCAGTACATGCTACTTACTCCTAAATGTATTTTTATCAAGCCACAGATTATTGTATAAAAGTAATTGTTTTTTTCTTTCAAACAGTCTTTTGCAAGAATTCATTAGGGAAGTGACCTCTTGCATAATGGAATGTTGGTTGGTTTTCTTCTGACCTATGTTTAATAATAGCCAACTTAGAAACAGATGAAAATCAGGTTACATTTCATATCATAATGCAATATCCATGTGTCCTGTTAACCTTTCCATTTGCATTTTTTTTTGAGGATGGATGAGCCATCCATGCTGTAAGCTAAGGCCAAGCCCCCACAGCTGACCTGATCCTCTCTTACCTACTCCCGGACATTGCTCCAGCAATTCTTTGCTCTCTCTCCTGCATCTCAGTGATTCCCTCTCCACTGGGTCATTCTCATTGTAAAAACCATGCTGTGATTTCCTCCCCCTTAGAGAAAACTCTTGTAACTCTACCTGCCCCTCTAACTACTCTCTCATTTTCCCTCCCTTTTACAGCAAACTCTTTGATAGATTTGCTTGTATTTGCTGCCTCCATTTTCCCATTCTGTCTTGAACTCACTTCAGTGAAGCCTTCATCACCCTTTCATCCATAACACTTGCTCCCATGCAGGTCACCAGTGACATCTTCATTGGTCAGTTTGTGGTCCATTCACACCGCTGACTGTGGTCCATCAGAAGCACTTGGCTCATTGATTATTGGTCGTCTTTGAGGTCAGCCTTGCCAGCTTCTCCTTTCTCTCTGCCCACTCCTCTTCAGTTTCCTTTGCTAATTCTTTGTCATTCTCTGTCCATCAGATATTGGAGTGCTCCAGTGCTCAGTCCTTAGTTGTCTTCTCTTTTTATCTTTTCATTGGCACAGAATGTTGATATTCCCAAGAACCAGAGGTTAGTAAATCGACTCCCTCCACCCTTGGGATTCTAAATACAATCCAAGTGCTCACGACTCCCAGTTTCACATGTTCAGCCTGGCATCTTCTCGGAACTCTAGATTTGGAAATCCAGCCATGTTCTTGACATGCGCACTAGAATGTCTACCAGGCATCTGAAACTTAACATGTTCTCAGCTTAGTTCCTGGCATTCCCATCTGAACTGCCCCTCTCTGTGTCCTCTTTCACAGATAACTGCTGCTCCATTTTTTCAGTTGTTATGTTGAACACATGCAGTAATCTTTGACTCCTATCTTTTCCTTACACCCCACATTCAGTCTGTTCATACACAAAGGCAAAAGCCATCTGATCAGCTTTCAGACATATCTGGGATCCTACCACTTTTCAGTACCTCCACTGCTGCCACCATGGTCCCAGCCTTCCTCTTTCTCCTGGGCTTTTGCAGTAGCCTCCCAACTGCTTTCTCTGCATCCACCCTTGCTTCTCTACAGAGTATTCTTAAATAATTCAGACTGATTTAATGAAAATAGAAGTCACAAAATTCCCTCCTCTGTTAAACCCCTCAAAAGCCTCAAAAGTCACTCAAAGTAAAAGCTAAAATTCTAGAGTCACCTACTGGGCCCTACACGATTCGTCCCCTCCCCCTACCTTGTTTCCTACTACTTTTTCCTTCCTGATGTCACTGTACCTACGCTGCCCTCCTCCTTCCCTGAAATTACCAGGTCCCCTAGAGCCCTTGTCCTCGCTCATCCTTCTCTGTTGACGTCTGTGCGCAGATATCCAAATGGTTGACTCTTGCATCTTTAACATCTTTGCTTAAATATCAGATTTTCAGGGAGGCCTTTCAGAAATTGCTAATTGCCCTCCCTCCCACCTTGATACTTCATATCCCACTTTTTGCATTATTTTTCTCCTTTTGCACTTGGAGCCCTGTGGCATGGTGATAAAGAGCTCAGCACCTTTTTTTTTTTTTTTTGCACGTAACCACTATCAAATACACGATATATTCTACTTTGGGCAAATAATAACCTGACCGTGGTATGGACTTGTGGCCCTTTTCTTCCCTGGTATAGCTCTAGAAGTGGGCCTGGTGCATAGCAGGTGCCCACTAAGTATAGTAGATGCCAGTCGCCCATATGCCTCCAGTCCATCTGCCGACTTTTAGGAAGCCTTGGAAGGCGGCTCTGATGCTGTGCCTGGACCTGCTGGAAGTGCTTGGGAATTAACAGCTCCTTGAAGCAACCCCCAAACAATGACCAAAGGAAGCTGGTGTAAAAATATCCAGTCCCACAGCCCACTGGTTTCTAGCTCTAAGGTGTAAGCTCTGTGCCCTCACCACTGAATGTGGTCCTCAAACCAGGAGCATGGGCAGTACCTGTCAGAAGTGCAGACTCTCAGGCTCCACCCCAGACCTACTGGTATCAGAATCTGCAGCTTAGCAACACCCGGAAATTCATTTACCTTACAGGTTGACAGGCAGTGCACTGCCACGCCTCTCCGAGTGTGCCTGCAGGAGCCAGCTCTTGTTGCCCTCACTGGTAACAGACGTGAGAGTATACGCCCTCCCTTTTGGCTGTTTTTCCTTCTCCCTGGTCGCTGGGTGGCACAAATGGTTAAGCGCTCGCCTGGTAATCAAAGAGTTGGCAGTTCAGGTCCACCCAGAGACATGTCAGAAGAAAGTACTGGCAATCTACTGCCAAAAAATCAGCCTTTGAAAATCCTATAGAGTTTTACTCCCATGTATATGGGGTTCCCATGAGTCTGAATCGACTTGATGGCAACTGTTTGGTTTGGTTTTCCTTCCTCTTGTCACACATCCATTTCCCTACCAATGTTCCTTGGCAGCTCCAATTCCAACCACTGTCCTGCGATGTTTGTTGCAGGTCTTCTTCTGGGGAAATCCAGACCAAGACACTCAGTATTTGTTGAATGAATGAGTATATCAATAAAACTTCTTAGAGTGAAGGGTAAACAATTGTATGTGAGAGATTCCTACCTGGATTAATTTTACAGTTTATGACAAGTTATCATACCAGGGAGGACCCTGGCAGCTCAATGGTTAAGCACTCAGCTGCTAACCAAAAAGTTGGTTCAAACCCACAAGCTGTGCGACAGGAGAAAGATATGGAGTCGGCTTCTATAAAGATTTACAGCCTTGGAAACCCTATAGGGCAGTTCTACTCTGTCCTGTAGGGTTGCTAGGAATTGGAATCTTGAAGGCAGTGGATTTGGTTTTTTGGTTTATCATAGCAGGGTAATGCTGGTGTTCCTATCCTTTAGAACCAAAACCTCTGCCGTAATGTAAGCACACAGCTGTGATGAAGAGACAAACAGTCCCTAGAGAACAGATCCTTTCATGCTCCGTAGATCTAATTCTTTGATTTGTTGTTGAGGTTACCATGCCCGTTGATATTAATGACCGTAAATGATGCGTGTACTCTGTGTTGCATTAACCTGGCAAAGAGATTATTTCAAAATTAAGTACTTTGTTTCGGGAGTTTTCCAACTTCCAGGCTGGGGGTTGTACAGTTGAGGGGGTCATAGATTCAACTAAGGAGTGAAAGTTGCCCTGTTAATATCTTTGTAATCTTCAAAGCATTGGAGTCCAAGAGATGATATGAAGTTCTGTCCCTGAAACAAGTTAGACCCTTGATTTTACTACTTACCAAGTTTTACCAGCAACTGCTGCAGAGAAAGGGAAACTGGTGAAACTTGGCCCTGCTAAAGGCCACAGCTACAGGTAGCTCTCAGGTGACCTTTGTCTCACCAAAACTGCACTGGAACTTTCTCTGTAACCAGTTGGCGACCCCATGGGTGTCAGAGTAGAACTGTGCTCCATAGACTTTTCAGTGGCTGAATTTTCAGAGGTAGATCTCCAGGCCTTTCTTCCCAGGTGCCTCTGGGTAGACTTGAACTTCCAGCCTTTGGGTTAGCAGCCGAGCATGTTAACCATTTGCACCACCCAGGGACTCTCTCCTGCCGTCGCCTGCATCTACACTCTGCTAAGGCACCTGGCGTGCAGGTCCTGTTCTTGGCAACTAGAAACTTCCCGCCTCACATTTTTAATGAGACGTATGTAGCTTTTGTGGGGGTGGAGACAACCTCACCTCCTTGGTTTCTCTTTCCATAAGATTTATAATACTGATATTATAACTTAAATTTCTTCTACATGGGGAATAATGACCCTCTCTCTTTGGTTACGTAACAATTTTAAGTCTTTAAAAAAATAAAATAAAGGAAGAACTTTACATTCTCTGTCCATTCAAAGGAACAGAGAACTTGTAAGGAAGTGAATTAACTTCAGGTTTTTTTATCCATGTTTGCTATTTTAAAGGGTCTCCATTTCTGTTCTTCCAGTTAATTTAGAGAGTGATCCATGATCACTTTTTGATCCATGTTTTGGATTTTGTCTGGGTGATGTGCTGGACATTATGACTTTCCTAGTGAAAACAAAAAACAAAAAAGCATTCCTCATGCAGCCTACTTCGATAATACTGCTGCTAGCAGTGGGCGTTCATGGAGTTTTGATACTCTGGTGGACACTCTGCTAAGAACATTACCTGTAGTAACCTGTTCAATCCCCATAATAACCCTTTTAAAGGTTGGTGCTCTTTTTAGCCCCATTTGATGCATGAAGAACTGAAAACACAAAGATTGGGAGAGGTTAAATAACTCACCAAGGTCACACAGCCATAGAGTGGGAGAGCCAAATTGACTTTGGACACTGGTTGACCTCTAAAGCCAGGCTCTTGGTCGGTCTGTGAAGCAACTGAACCTCTGTAACCACTTCTGGTCAGTTAAGCTACCGGCAGAGCCTGTGTGGAAGCCAAGATTGCTTTGAAAAGAATCTTGTAAAGTGGCATGGCTATCATGGGGATGAAGAAACATAGACTCCTAAAGCTAGCTTGGAGCTGTGGACGTTAGTATCTTTTGAACCTTACCTTTAATTTTTGTTCGGTCACTGTCTTTGTCTACAGTTCCTTTTTCTCCCCTAAAATAATTCCCTAAGACTCAGGAGTTGGTAATTTAAAAAGACCCAACTCCCTCCCCCCCCGCCCCACCTTAAGTGGCCATAAAATCTGTCCTGTACTGGATATAGTGGTAATATTCTCTTCTCCAGAAAACTAATGATGATTATATATATATATATATATAAGCTTCCCTCCTACTCTCTTCATTCAAGACAGCTTTATAATGCTATAAATGCACTGACCCCTCTCCTGTTTTTATGCCATTTTTCCTTCTCCTTATCACATTTTTTTCTTTATCACATACCTTCATGTACCTCAGATCTTACGCCACTGCTACTTCTTTTTTTACTGTATTTCTTATTTTTCTATCCTCCCACAAGCATCTCAGTTAGACATGTGAAGCCATTCTCCTTTTCCCCAGCATACTTCTGCAGCCTTTCTCTACCAATTCTTCTTGTGTTTCCTATGTCTTCCTCTCCACCTTAACTCTGTGCCGTCAGTGCCACCCAGATTAGCAAAATTGCTTCATCCTGGGAATGTGGGCTTTGCCCTCAAGGGGGAAATATCTGGAGCTTAGAGTGGCCTGCTTCATGGAGTCATCCGCTCCTGTGTCCATCTGGTATCCTGTGTCCATCTGGTATCCTGATACCTGGCTTTGTAAATTTCCACTAACTGCTGCCGCTCTAAGGAAGTAACTTTTTGTATAATTCCTGCATTTATAACTAATTATAGTCATTCATTAAATGTTCTAAACTTCACTTTTGCCTAGAATTTCAAGTTTCCTTTTTAAAAAAACTCTTTTCTCCTATTAGGATATAAATGCTAAGACCTTTCTAAATCAAGAGTATGATAGCATCAGTGTTCATCTCATACGCTGATTTGGGAACCGTTTTAAGAAAGTGACTTTAGACCAACTGCAGATAGGTGCTCTAACAGGATGGAAATTTCCTTTTGATGTTCTTTCTAGAACACAGATAGCAACAGCCAGCTGCCTGATGTTAAAATAAAATTAAAAAAAACCAAACCTGTTGCCGTGGAATCAGTCATGACTCATGGTGATTTCATGCGTGTTAGAGTAGACCTGTGCTCTGTAGGGTTTTCAGGGGCTGGTTTTTCAGGAGTATATCATCGGGCCTTTCTCCTGAGTCGCCTCTTGGTGGATTCTAACAGCCAGCCTTTGGGTTAGCAGCCGAGCATGTTAACCGTTTGGGCTGCCCCGGGATGGCCTGTCTGATGTTACCTAGAGCAAGATGGCAAAGCTTTGGTGATCCCTCTTCAGATCCCTGTCTATCGCTTGTCAGAGTTGTCGTAGCCACCCGAGTGGAAAGGCCATCGCCCTGTGAAAATTTGCTTTGGCTTGTCTCACATTCAGGTAAGTATCTTTGCAAAGGAGCAGTAAACCTCCTGATGGGCTATCATATTTCAGCACTTCATGAAAGATTATGAAAGATTAACTCTTTACTGCCCCTTTGCAAATTGACCAGTGAGAGCTGCAGATGTGGAGCCAAGGGAGTCTCCAGCTTGGGAAGTGCAGCCTGATGAAGTGCGTTCCCAGCATAGGCCCTTCTGGCAGGAAAGGCCAGTTACCTGCTGCAAGGCTGCCTTGTTGGCCTTCTAGTCCACATTGCTTCTCAAGGGAACCTCTTCATTCTCTTACTGTATCCAGTTCCTGCCTCTGTCTCACCCTGTCAGCTGCGGTATTCTGTAATTGCTGAAAACAAACACAACAGATATAAAACCAGCTGCCTTTGAGTCAACTCTGACTCATGGTGACCTCATACAATTTTATCAGCCTTATGCAAATGCATCACCTGGGCGGCAAAACAATGAGTATCTTACTAATGACATGGCAAAAACTGTTTCTATGTTTCCAACTATTGTTTCTAGAAGTTTCTACATTTTTTCAAGTCTATTTATGGAGTATGTATAGCGTTTTTAGTCTCAGTTGTGAAGTAAAACCATTTATCCATTCATTCAGTCAACAAGTATTCACGTGCCATATACCAGGCACTCTGCTGGTGTTAGTAATTTTGTGGTAGATATAATTGAGAGAAGGCAGGCCCCAAGCAAGTAGTTACAGGTACAGTGAACCTTTAGAAAAGGAGATATGTACATTGTTGTGGAACTTAGAGCAAGTGGGCCTTGGCTAGAAGTCAGTCATCCTCCTTCCACAAAGTGACATTAGCAGAGATCCAAAAGGCACTTTAAGTTCTCTGTCTGACAGTGATACTGGGGAGGAGTGAGCTTCTTGGCTAAAGTAGACACTTGAGACTCTCTGGGCAGCTCCTGTCTGGTGGCGAGAAGAGAAGGCAGAGGGGGGCAGGAGCTGGTTGAATGGACATGGGGAATACAGTGTGGAGAGAGGGGAGTGTGCTGTCTCATTAGGAGGAGAGCAGCTGGGAGTGCATAGCAAGGTGTGTGTAAGTTTTTGTATGAGAGACGGACTTGATTTGTAAACTTTAACCTAAAGTACAATAAATAAATTAAAAAAAAAGTTCTCCATCTGAAGGGAAAGGCATGTTTTGCATCAGTGGGGCTCAAACTTTTTTGACACAATCTGCAGTAAGAACACTTTGTACATTGCAACCCAGTATATGTATGGATACAGAAATCACTGACGTGAACATTTCACTAAATAATATTTGCTGTTCCTGTATGTGTTATGCTCTGTCTAATATGTTTTGCTGAGAAACAGCATAGCAGAGTGGGTAAGAGCCTGGACTCTAAAGTTAGTCTGCCTGGGTTCAAATCCCAGCTGTACTACTCATCAGCTATGTGTTTTGGGAGAATTAATTAACATCTTTGTGCTTTATTTTTCTCTGCTGTGAAATATGGCTAGTAATGGTATTTGCCTGCAGGGTTGTTCTGAAACTAAAATGAGTTAAGGTATACAAGGCATTTAGAACTGCTCCTGGTACAAAATAAGCACGGTGTAGCTGTTACCTGCTGCAGTTGTTTCTGTTGTTATTCTGGAAGTCAGTTTTTAAAAATGCTAGATAAGGTTCTCCCAGTCAGTTTCACATCTTTAATGGGTTGCAACCCACAGTGTGAAGAATGCTGTCGAGACAGGGGACATCTTCCAGGTGTGCAAAGACCAGGGGCAAGAGAGAGCCCCGAGGCATTTCAGAGGCAGCGTGGAGCCTCATAAATGACTCTTGCTATAGCTGGGACCGTATCCTAAGGACAGTGGGAAGGAATGACTTGATAAGACTGACATTTTTTAGAAAATTTAAAATGACTAACTCCAATGTGTAGAGTGAACTGAAGAGCTGGACAAGAGTGATTGTAGGAACTCTGTCAGGTACTGCTGGAAGAAACAAGGCCAACGATGGTGGTGGCTTGGTTTAGGGTGATGGTGGTGGGGACAGAGACATGTAGGTAGACTCAAGAGTAGCTCTGAGATGGGAAGACTTGCTTTTTTTGATTAGACGTAAAAAATGAGAGAGAAGGAACAGTAAGAATTCCTAGGTCTTTGGCCTGATCAGTTGGGTGGATGATAATTACTGGCTAGAAAACACAAGAGGCAGGTCGTATTTAAACGTGTGGCCTGTCTGTGGTGCATCCAAATGGAGGGGACTGGTAGGCAGATGAGGGGGGTGGGCTGGCAGGATACGGACTTGGAAGTGGTAGACATATAGGTGATACTTGGAACCGTGGCAGCATTAATGGAGGGGGTTGTCTAGGAAGCACGTGTGCAGGGAAGGAGGAGCAAGCGTAGATCAGAGTTCTGAGGACCATTCAAATATCAGGGCAGCTGGGGCAGAGGAAGGAGTCCTGGTGGTGCAGTGGTTAAACACTTGGCTGCTAACTGAAAGGTTGATGGTTCGAAGCCCGTAGCTGCTCCGTGGGAAGAAGATGTGGCAGTCTGCTTTAGTAAAGATTATAGCCTTAGAAACCCTATGGGACAGTTCTACTATAGGGTCACTGTAGGGTGACTATGAGTCGGAATCGACTCGATGGCTAACAGTTTGGTCTGGTTTGGGTTTGGGCACAGAGCATGGAACGGAAAGGGAGGGATGGGGTCATAGCTGACTAGATACTCCTCCAGAGAGAGGAGGAGAACCAGGAGAGGGCAGTGCAAGTGGCTATTGTGTGCGGCTGCTAACTCAAAGGTTGGAGGTGTGAGTCTACCCAGAGAGGCCTCAGAAGAAAGAGCTGACAATCTACTTGTGAAAAATTAGCCATTGAAAGCCCTGTGGAGCACAGTTCTACTCTGATGCTCGGGTCGCCGTGAGTCAGAGTCAACTTGACGGCACCTGGTTTTTTATGGTCTTTAGAGCCAAGGCAAGGGTGTAGTTTTTATTAAGTAGTGAATGTGGTCAACAGTGTTGCTGCTAAGAGGTCAAAAAGGATTTAAGGCATTGGCTGCATGGGAATTAAAGTCAATGGAAATCACTGGGCCTATTTTTAATGGTTGCCCGGAATATCATTACTATCACACGCAAGTAAAATTCCACTGATGGTTATTCAAAGGTGGCTGCAGCAGTGTATCAACAGGGAACTGCCAGAAATTCAATCTGAATTCAGAAGAGCACATGGAACCAGGGATATCATTGCTGATGTCAGATGGATCGTGGCTGAAAGCCGAGAACACCAGAAAGATGTTCACCTGTGTTTACTGACTATACAAAGGCATTTGACTGTGTGGATCATAACAAATTATGGATAACATTGCAAAGAATGGGAATTTCAGAACACTTAACTGTGTTCATGAGGAGCCTGTACATAGATCAAGAGGCAGTTGTTCTAACAGAACAAGGGGATACTGCATGGTTTAAAGTCAGGAAAGGTGTGCATCAAGATTGTGTCCCATCATGATACCTATTCAATCTGCATGCTGAGCAAATAATCTGAGAAACTGGACTCTATGAATATAAACGAGGAATCAGGTTTGGAGGAAGACTCGTTAACAGTCTGCATGATGCTGATAACACAACCTTGCTTGCTGAAAGTGAAGAGGACTTGAAACACTTACTGATGCAGATCAAAGACCACAGCCTTCAGTATGGATTACACCTCAACATAATCCTCACAACTGGACCGATAAGCAATATCATGATAAATGGAGAAAAGATTGAAGTTGTCAAGGATTTCATTTTACTTGGTTCCATGATCAACACTCATGGAAGCAGCAGTCAAGAAATCAAAAGATGTATTGGGCAAATCTGCTGCAAAAGACTTCTTTAAAGCATTGAAAAGCAAAGATGTCACCTTAAAGACTAAGGTGCACCTGACCCAAGCCGTGGTGTTTTCAATTCCCTCATATGCATGCAAAAGCTGGACAATGAATAAAGAAGACGGAAGAAGAATTGATGCCTTCGAATTGTGGTGTCGGTGAAGAATATGGAATATACCATGGACTGCCAAAAGAACAAACAAATCTGTCTTGAAAGAAGTACAACCAGAATGCTCCTTAGAAGCAAGGATGGGTGAGACCACACCTCACATACTTTGGACATGTTGTTAGGAGGGATCAGTCCCTGGAGAAGGACATCATGCTTGGTATGGGTCAAAGAAAAAGAGGAAGACCCTCAATGAGATGGATTGACACAGTGGCTGCAATAGTGGGCTGAAGCATAACAATGGTTGGGCCATCTGGGCTCCTTATCCAGTCATTAAAAAAAAAAAAAAAGTCATTAAAAAAAAAAGAAACAGTCATTAGCTGCCTAGTTTAAAATTTCTTTAATGTTTACAAAACAAGAAAAGTCCTTATGTCAGATAAATAGCTTGTTTCATCAAAGTGCCAGCTTTAAAATTACCGTTTCTGATGGCCACTTTTTCTAATATTGTGACCTTTAACCACTGTAATGGATAATCAGGAGGCCTCTCTACTTGCGTATGTTTTCAGACTGTGTTTTCACAGGACCTTTTCCCCAAGATTCTTGAGTGCTTTTAAGAAAAGAAAGAAAGAAAGGAATGAAGTATGACTTGGAAAGCTCTGTTTTTCACTATACCAATGTTCATCTTTTATTTTCTATCCAAGGGGATATAAAGTTTTGGTATGTTTAAACTATTAATGGTTTGAATCATTTGGTATATGGAGCATATTTTTAGTTGGTTGGCCTTTTCTGAAGGGTTCCATGGCTGTGCCTTGGCTGCCTCCGTTTTTAATATCATGAACCATTCGGTGTATTAAATGCTTTGTGGTCATTGTTGCATTAAAAAAAAAATTAACTAGATTTCTTTCTGGGAATGTCTTTCACAGGAAAGTGTAGAAATATATATTTCCTGCCGTGACACAATTTTGATTTATTTTCAATAATAAAATATTATAAACAATAAAATGTTTTTTAAAAGCTAGAAAATATAACTAGTTAGCTATTGTTTTAGTTATATACAGTCCGTAAATTGGTTACTACTAAGATTTTAGATTTGCTTCTCAATTTTAATGAGCAAATACAAACAATTTATATAACATTTTTCTCCACGGAACTCTTTTTGGAAAGGTCCCACATTCAAATACAGTTTTATCCATATGGGTCTTATTATGTTTTACTCTCAAAGTTCTATGCTTTTACCCTTGGAATAGATCTCTGTCTGTTTAGTCTGGCAAAACTCCTTTGAACATTATTTTTCTGGTGAGACGGAAGTTATGTAAATCATTGAAGCAGAGTTTTAATTTTTTAGGATAGCTCTTACTATTTCCATTTTGTCTGGCCATTGTGGAAAAGGACCTTTTCTTTAGAGTGTCCTCCACAGTTCTGTATACATGCAGCTGATAGGTGGCCATTTAATTGGAGGGAAGGCACTTCTTAGCATCCAGAAGACTAGAAGGTGTGTGAAGGCGTCTCTGCTCACAAACTGGAAAGTACCCAAATAGTATCAGAAACAATGAGGAGAAAAAGAAAGTCATTTCTGACTCATGGATGGTTGTTTTCTTCTTGCTTTCAACACTGAAAGTCTTTGTCGGCTGGAATGGCAGTACTAGCCTAAATAGATGGGTTTTCATTTTTGATGGTTATTTTCAGTCCTCTCAATTAGTTCTGCTCTGATACTCTTGGAAGGCTGTTGGCTTCCTTCTGCCCTCTGTTGACCATCATGAATTGACCTCAAGTGCAACACCTTGGGGAGAAAATTAGTGCTTGGGAACTTTGGACTGAACCAATGAGTTATAGGGTTGCCATAAGTCAGAATCGACTCGATGTCAGAGGGTTTGGTTTGGTAATGAGTTATTGATCTAAAGATGGGGTCATTTACTAAGATGTTGCAAATAATATATTCTTCATTCTTCTGTTTGGGGAGCCAAAATGTGCAAGGAGACTCTCCTTCTTGCCCTCCTATCTCCATGACGTGTCTGTGAGAAATTGCTTTGGCTGTAGTAGAAATCCAAATAACTGTTTACTTTGGGTAAGAGTTTACTTTCCTCTCATTTAAAAGAAGTCTGGGGATTATCAGTGCCTGGCTCCTATGCTGGGTGGCCCCGTTTTTGCTCATCCATTGCACTGTATTTCTTTCCTTAATGTCACCTCATAGTTAACAACTCTAGCCGTCCGGTCAGTATGCTTGACAGGAAAGAGGAGGAAGAGGAAAAGGCGACTTCTAGCTCAGTCAGCCCCCTTTCTAAGTATCTTTTCCAGAAACCCCACTCACCAATTTCCATAAGCCAGGAATTAAGAATAACAGTAATGACATATATTTAATGCTTATATGTGTCAACACACAGTAAACGTGTAACTCATTTACCCTCACAATAAACCTGTGAGGATGGTTGCATTTTATGAAGAGAAAATTCAGGTTCAAAGAGGTTGACTTGCCCAAGCATGTTGCTGTTAGTTGCTGTCGAGTCAGCTCTGACTCATGGCAACCCCACATATAACAGAACAAAACGTTGCCCAGTCCTGTGCCATCTTCACAAGCCTGGATATGCTCCAGTCCATTGTTGCAGCCACTGTGTATTTTGAGTGCCTTCCAACTTAGGAGGCTCAGCAGTATATAGGACAATATTCAGTTGTGATCCATAGGCTTTCCATTGGTTCATTTTTAAGTCGGCCTTTCATCCTGGTCTGTTTTAGTCTGTAAGCTCCCTTGGAACTTGTCCACCACGGTGACCCTGCTGGTATTTGAAATGCTGGTGGCATAGCTTCCAGTATCACAGCAACATACAAGCCACCCCTGTAGGACAAACTGACGGACAGGTGGTGGTGCCCAGGCATAGGTAGTCTCATAGCTATGTGTTACATAGCCAGTAAGAGGTAAAGCTGTGAGTGGAACCCAGGAATCTAGTTCCAGAGTTTGTGCTCTTAACTACTGTCTTCTACTTAACTTAACTGTCTTCTACTTAACTCTACTGTCTTAACTACTGTTTCTTGGTCCTGTTTTCAAATGAGGCAGGGAAATGTAGTTTTATCTCAGTTAGACATATTTCTTCTCCCAAACAAATGAGAGTCCTGTTCGTAAGCAGGAAGAATGGATATTGGGTAGGCAACTAGCAGCACCTGCCATGGAGCGCCTGCACCTGGGAACTGCCTTTCCAACTCAGCGTTTCTGAAGCCAAGTGGCTGAAGGCCTCTGAAATTGCTGCTGCTGCGTAGCACTGTGCTGCTGTCCACCCTCACCCTATTGCACTAGCCAAGACTAACCACTACCTGCCAGACTATTTTGACTTAACCAAAAAGGCAGGGAGTAGGCCACAAATGCTAGAAAGCCATATTATGTCTACCGCTTAAATGGTTATAGTCTTCCAAACTTAGTGAGCCTAGAGAAGCTACCCAAGAAAGCAAGAGGGGACAAATGTATAGATATTCTTCTTAGAAAGCAGTATCCATTTATTGATTGTTCTGCCAGTACTGGACTGCATGTTTAAATATATGATTGCATTTAACCTTCCCTACTATCATATTTTATAGATGATATTTATTATTTTTATTTAATAGCGCTCATAGTCCCACACCAAATAACCCAAGCCTTTCTGATTTTTGAGTACAGGCTCTTAATCACAGTGTTCTCATATTGGTTACAGACTTTGGTACCTTTTTAATCTATGGATTTTTATGGATACATTCCCCAATGGTGTTCTTGGTTTACAGCAAGCTAATTCTTGTTTTCTGAGACTTAGATAGTCATATGCATCCAATCCTAACCATCTCAGTAGAAAAAGACTTCCTTCGATGGCACTAGTTTTTAGAAAGTAGTCCTGAAATATATGGTATATTTTCGGTAGAGACCAATATACCTGTCACTGTCCTTGGAATCCTCTTATTCTTATCCTTTAAAATATTGAAAATTTCCTATTAAACTTATTATTATTTTTTCTTAAACCCTTGCCTAGTGACTTGTAACTGGTGTGGTTTTGCCCCTCAGAAGACATTTAGCAATATCTGGAGACATGTTTGGTTGTCACCAGTTAGCAGATGAGGAGAGAATACTACTGGTGTCTAGTGGGTAGAGGTCAGGGATGCTGCTGAGCATCTTACAATCACGAGAGAACTGCCCACAACAAAGAGTTATGCAGCCTAAGATGTCAGTAGAGCTGAAACTGAGACACTTTGCCCCAGCTCAGTCTCAGCTATCATGTCATATGTAGTTGAGTTGTTGATCTTCAGATATATTACCCACATGTTTTGGTGTTTTTACCTCGGATTGTTTTCAGGTCCATCTATCATCACCATTTACAGATTGTCATTCTGGGCAGCCACCACTCATCTGTCAGCTTATCCTACTGCGGTGTCTTGCGTGTTGCTATGATGCTAGAAGCTACAGCACTGATGTTTTAATATCAGCAGGGTCACCCATGGTGGACAAGTGTCAGCAGAATTTCCATATTAAGACACACTAGGAAGAAGGACCTGGCGGTCTACTTCTGAAAAAATTGGCAGTGAAAACCTCACAAATAATAGTGAAACATTGTCAGAGATGGTGCTGGAAGATGAGCTGCTCCTGTTGGAAGGCTTTCAAAATGCAATTGAGGAGGAGCTGCCTTCTCAAAGTAGAGTGGACCTCAATGACGTAGTTAGAGTAAAGCTTTTGGGACCTTCATTTGTTGATGTGGTACGACTTACAATGAGAGGAAACAGCTGCAAACATCCATTAATAATCAGAATGTGGAATGTACGAAGCATAAATCTAGGAAAATTGGAAGTCATCAAAAATGAAATGAATAAAGATTGGTATTATACTCATTCATGAGCTGAAGTCGATTGGTATTGGCCATTCGGATAATCATATGGTCTATTATGCAGGGAATGACAAATTGAAGAGGAATGGTGTCACACTTATTGTCAAGAAGAACATTTCAAGATCTGTCCTGAAGTTCAGTGCTATCAGTGATAGGAAAATATCTACTTGCGTACATGGAAGACCAGTTAATATGACTAGTATTCAAATTTATGTAGCAGCTACAAATGCCAAAGGTGAAGAAATTGAAGATTTTTGCCAACTTCTGCAGTCTGAAATTGATCAAACATGCAATCAAGATGCATTGATAATTATTGGTGATTCGAATACAGAAGTTGGAAATAAAGGATCAGGAGTTGGAAAATATGGCCTTGGCGATAGAAATGATGCCGGAGATGGCATGATTGAATTTTGCAAGACCAAGGACTTCTTTTTTTTTTTTAAGGACTTCTTCACTGGAAATACCTTTTATCATCAGCATAAATGGCAACTATACATATGGACCTTGCCCGGTGGAAGACACAGGAATCAAATTGCCTAGATCTGTGGAAAGATACAATAGAGAAGCTCAATATCATCAGTCAGAACAAGGTCAGGGGCTGACTGCAGAACAGACCATCAATTGCTCATATGCAAGTTCAAGAAAAAATTAAATCCAAAAGAACCAAAAAACGACCTTGAGTATTTTAGATTTAGAGACTGTCCTAAGAGTAGATTTGACGCCTTGAACACTAATGACCGAAGACCAGACGAGCTGTGGGATGACATAAAGGTCATCATACATGAAGACAGCAAAAGGTCATTAAAAAGACAGGAAAGAAAGAAAAGACCAAAATGGATGTCAAAAGAGATTCCAAAACTTGCTCTTGAATGTAGATAAGATAAAGCAAATGGAAAAAATGATGACATAAAGGAGCTGAAGATTTCAAAGAGCGGTTCAAGAAAACAAAGTGAAGTATTATAATGAAATGTGCAAAGACCTGGAGTTAGAAAACCAAAAGGGAAGAGTACGCTTGGCATTTCTTAAGTTGGAAGAACTGAAGAAAAAATTCAAGCCTCATGTTGCAATACTGAAGGATTCTAGGGAAAATATTAGACGACACAGGAAGCATCAAAAAAAGATTAAAGGAATGCACAGAGTCACTATACCCAAAAGAATTGGTCAACTTTCAACCATTTCTAGAGGTAGCATATGATCAAGAACCAGTGGTACTGAAGGAAAAAGTCCAAGCTGGAGTGAAGGGAATGTCAAAAAACAAGGCTCCAGGAATTGACAGAATACCAACTGAGATGTTTCAATAAGCAGATGCAGTCCTAGAGGTAGCTCACTGGTCTATGCCAAGATTTGAAAGACCTGGCCAACTGACTGGAAGAGATCCATACACGTGCCCATTCCAAAGAAAGGTGATCCAACAAAATGCAGAAATAGCACTAATATCACACACAAGTAAAATTTTGCTGAATATCGTTCAAAAATGGCTGCAGCAGAATACTGACAGGGAACTGCCAGAAATTCAAGCCGGATTTAGAAGAGGACCTGGGATGAGAGATATCATTGCTGATATATCTTGGCTGAAAGCAGGGAATACCAGAAATACCATAGAATACCAGAAAGATGTGTACCTGTGTCTTAACACAAGGATATTCAATAGTATGGATCATAACAAATTATGGATAACAATGTGAAAAATGGGAATTCCAGAACACTTATGCTCATGAGGAACCTGTACATAGACCAAAAAGCAGTTGTTCGAAAAGATCAAGGGGATACTGTGTGGTTGAAAATCAAGAAAGGTGTGCGTCATGGTTGTATCCTTTCATCATATTTACTCAGTCTGTATGCTGAGCACATAATCCGAAAAGCTAGACTATATGAAGAAGAATGTGGTGTCGAGATTGGAGAAAAACTTATTACAACCTGAGATATGCAGATGATATGACCTTGCTTACTGAAAGTGAAGAGGACTTGAAGCACTTACTGATGAAAATCAAAGACTACAGCCGTCAGTATGAATTACACCTTAAAATAAAACATAAATCCTCACAACTGGACAAGAAAATATTGAAGTTGTAAAAGATTTCATTTTACTTGGATCCACCATCAATGCCCATGGAAGCAACAGTCAAGAAATCAAATTTGCACTGGGCAAATCTCCTGCAAAAGACCTCTTTAAAAAAGTGCTAAAAAGCAAAGGTGTCACTTTGAGGATTAAGGTGCACCTGACCCAAGCCCTGGCATTTTCAATCGCCTCCTGTGCATGCGAAAGCTGGAAAATGAGTAAGGAAAACAGAAGAATTGATGTATTTGAATTATGGTGTTGGCAAAGAATAATGAGTACACCATGGACTTCCAAGAACTGTCTTGGAAGAATTACAGCCAGAATGCTCATTAGAAGCGAGGATGGCGAGAATTTGTCTCGCATACTTTGGACATGTTATCAGGAAGGACCAGTCCCTGGAGAAGGACGTCATGCTTGGTAAAGTAGAAAGTCAGCAAAAGGAGGAAGACCCTCAAGGAAATGGATTGGCACAGTGGCTGCAGCAATGGGCTGAGCCATAGCAATGATTGTGAGGATGGCACATGACTGGACAGTATTTCCTTCTGTTGTCCGTAGGGTCGCTATGAGTCGGACCCAACTCGATGGTACCTAACAACAACAAAAACAACATTCTGAGTAGAGGAGTGTTGTATCATGTATTTTGGTGTTTTTAGAATTATGTCTAGCACTTTCAAGTGTTTTACAATCCAGTTGGTGTTAACAACGTTTGAGATTCTTACATAGTGATCTTTTTTCTTTAAAATTTATTTTTAATATAATTTTAATGTCATAAATATTTTGCTTGCCTTCATGGACACTTAGCATGTAAATCACCATGATGAACCTAAGGATCATCCAAAGAGGCTGAGATAGATCAGGGAGAAGAGTATCAGGTAGTAGAGAGAATTTTGAATTTAGTTTTTGATGCTTTCCTTTCCTGGTCCAGCCCCATTAGGTCTGGCATTTAATCCATTATCTTCAAGTTTCCTCATTTCTACTTTCTTCACATTTAATTTCAAGATCTAAATGAAAGAATGTGTATGGAAAACTGAAATGGTTAGATACTGTGCATCTATCGGCTCATGTTATTTGTTAAGTTCTTTTTTTTGTGCCCCTGCCTCCACCCTTAGTGTAAATAATCCTAGAGAGAGATTCTGAGCTCCTATGCTAAAAAAGATATGTAGGTTATTTCTGTCATGTGAGATTCACACACACACACAGACACAGAGAGAAATGAATGAAGGAATCTGTGGGAGGCACCTTGGAAGAAAGCCCTGGTGATCTGCTTCCCAAAACTCAGCCACTGAAAACCCTACGGAGCCCGGCTCCACTCTGACACATGTAGGGTTGCCATGAGTCAGAATCAACTCGATGGCAGCTGGTTGGTTGGTCCCGAATCAAGACCAGAGAATTTCCAGCTTCAGCCAGGGTAAAGCAACGTCATGTCACCCTGTGAAAGAAACTACAACTGAGGAAGACTTGAAAATTTAAACTCCTGTTATGGTCTTTGCTTCAGTTCCATGAAGGCTTATTGGGTAAACACTGTTTTGCAGAGTTTCACTCTTTGCTTGTGATTGCTAGCAAGTTGTTCCAGCATCAGAGACCACACAGGAGGCAGTGGCAGACGTGACAGCCCTCAAGTGATGGAAATGACTTGGGATGAGAGGAATTCCAGGCCAGTGCACAAATCAACAAGTTCTGTATTTGAACGCTTGTTGAACTACTCAGTCTTATACGGAAGAATGTAGTGGTTTGACATTTGTCGAATTTCCTGTTCCCTTTCATATGAGGGGCATGCTAATTGGAGTTGAGACAATAAATAAGGCTGTTCCTTCTAACTCCTTGTTGCCCTACCTCGGAAACCATCCCAGCATTTTCACCCTTGGTTACCAGCTGGGTTCCTACCCACTGTTGAGTCATAAATAATACTCAATGCTGTGTGCATCCTGGTAGAGTGAAACCACAGCACAGACAAGTTAAAGCTCTTTCCTGGAAAAGATCCTTTGCTATATTTTTTGTCACGTCGTCATTTTCTGCACACGTTAAACCCTCCAGGACCCAGGCATGCTGAAGGTGCACTTTGTTTTTAACCAAATATGTGATCTTTGGTCCCCTTGTTCTTCAAGAGGGTGTGTGACTTTGGCTAACAGTAGGAATAACGTTTTGGGAGCCTGACACCTCTATGGACGTCTGCAGGTTCTTCCCTGTTCTAAGAATTAGGTGTGGGGTCTGAGCTCCTGACATTTTACCCACATGGCTCTCTGTTGGGCCTTAGAAACACGTCAGCTCCTTGATTTGGAATCTGAATATTCAAAGCAACTTAAAGATAAAAAAAATGAAAATCTACACCTCTTAATTTGCTCTGTAGAGAGCATTCTCTAGAAATGTGAGTCAACAGGAATTGTTTCCTATAATCGACAGAAAAAAATGCTGACTGACACCATTCCTTTACAGATAATGAGATCTTTGGGGAAGTTTTAATCTTTCAAAGTTTCTAGGAGCTATTTTTTTTTTTTTATACAAAAAGGTTTTTTTTTTTTCCGAAAATCTCAATGACCATATTATCTTTCGTTCATCTCCTCTATAAACATAAAACCGTTGCCGTCAGGTTGATTCTGACTCATAGAAACCCTGTAGGACAGAGTAGAACTGCCCCATAGAGTTTCCAAGGAGCATCTGGTTGGTTTGAACCACCGATCTTTTGGTTAGCAGGCATAGCTCTTAACTACTATGCCACCAGGGTTTCCTAATAAACATACAAGGGTAAAGATATATTTGAGGGTGTTTCAGCTGCTGTAACTAACATCTCTCTTGATATTGGTAGTTAAAACATTTAACTTGGATTGCAATGCAGAGTTAATTGAAGGTGAATATAGCTAACTGACAAAAGATATCCTGAAGTTGGACGTGTATTTGCCTTGCCTCTTGAGTATTTACAACCTGGATGTCAGTTTAAGTATCAGAATGGGCAGATTGTAAAAGAAATTTTGGGGATTATGCTTGCTACTAAATACTCCTTTTTCATTGTCATAATAGAAAAAAAGAGTGCAGTAAAACATCCTCCTGCCTTTTACTTTTTTATTCTTTCAAGTGCCCTTTTCAGTGGCTGTGTTTTTGTGACTAGGTCTCATTAGCATTTCTTATGGGGACTGCCTTCGGGCAGCACCACTTACTAAATTGTTCTGAGGCTTTAGGCAAAGGAAAACCATGGTAACCAGATGTAGGGTATGATTATTTGCCTCTGACCTGGCAAAGTGTTGGGTTTAACAAAGGAAGCTTAATAGAAATGTTCAAATTGACCCTTCTCATCATTTGGGCTGCTTAGAGCTCAATCAATCTTTCATTATTATCAGAGTTATTCGAGCAAAGGCAGCAGGGATAGTATTTTTCATAATCACTCCTTGAGCCAAATGTAATTTGCAATTTGTAGTATTGTATTATGAAACAATAATGCATTAAAGTGAACAGAGCAAGAATTAGGAGTATAGTAGCCAAGAAAGGAGCCAGAGAAGTGGTCCCATGAAAGGCACTCTCAAAATCCTTTTACGTGGATGTGACGGATCTCAGTCCCCAAATTAGGCATTTAGAAAATCAGAACCAGAATCATGCATGGTTTTTACTGTATGACTATACATGTATGTCAGTGTAGTTACAATGGAAGCAAAAAATTTTCTTTACGTTTTTATATTTGCATGTTTGGGGTAATGGGGTTACTGTGGTTTGATTACCTAGGTGAGTATGATTTGGAAAAAAAAAAAAAAAGAGTATATCCAGCCTTATAAAAACCTTGTATGGAACAGTAATTCCTTATTGAACTCTTTTTACAAAGAATTTATTTGCCACAGAAAATGTGTCATGAACTGGCCGGTCCTTGAAAAGCTTCAACGTCATAATCTAGACAGACTTCTACCCATCTTCTGGCATTTTTCCAGAATTGTTCTAGGAGTGGATTATAAATATTGTTTCAGAATTATTTATGTATTTACTTTGTGTGTTTTTGAATGAGTACCATGTTTACTTGTTTGTTTTTAGTCTTTGTGTGTGAATCCCATGGGTTTTTTTTGTTTGTTTTTTTTTAATCTTTTGTATTTACGGTGATTCTTGTAAAGACAAAATGAATTGTGTCTGGGTTACTTTTTCTTTCTTTTCCTATTTGCAATTTCTTAACTGTTGTTTTAGTATTTCCTTGCTCCATATCCTCCTAGGACTTCTGGAGTGTCAGCTTACTAGGGATATCAGTGCATCCTTGATTAGATAATACAGGCTGTGGAGGCAAAGAGTGCACTTACGAGGACCTTTACTGGGAGTCAGGAAGAAGATACGTTCTCCATTAAGGGCACGTGGCACAACCAAAGGCTGCTTCAGCTTGGTTAAGTAGAAGCTATTTTTGCTTAAGGAAAAAGAGAAAAAAAGTCACTTCTTTTTCCCCGGATGACAAGCAACACAAGTTTAGTTTATTAAATCTAATCAGACTAGCACTGATGAAAACCGTACACAATCAAATAATGATTCTCAAGTTTGTGAATTTCCTTTTAGAGAGAATCCCTGCCAAACTCTGCTGACTTAAAACTGCATCCCATTTTACAAAAGCACTATCAAGTTGTCGTGCACCCTTTTCTCGGGCTCCCTCCTCATCCGTGTTGATTACCAAGGTGGCTTTTTTGCCTAAATAGGAGCTTGCTGCTTTTCGTAATCAGCCCCCTCTTCCCTGATCCATTCAGCACTGGCACAATCAACTGCTGAGCAAATCAGTACTCTATCACGCGGAGAGTTCCGAAAATGCCACTAGAGTGCGTGAGATGCCGCACGGGAAGGATATTTTGGAAGTGACATATTTTTTCTCTGTTGCATTTGTAAAATGGAGGCCATGGCACAAAAAACCTGGCTAGAAACCATGAGCGTGGCACTAGCCCAACCAGTGAATTCCTTGCTGTTTTGCCAGCTGACCGGGTTTGGGCGGTTGGACTGCTCCTGTCGTCTGACAGTTCTGGCGCACGTCAGCACAGATGATTTCGACTCTGGAGTGTCATTGCATTTAGAAACGTTAGCGGTGCCCACCGAATGGTTCCAATGGATAGGAGCAGTTCTCGACCTTGTGGTCAAATTGGCCTTCCTGGACAAATTCCTTTCAGGAACAATGTTCCTGGCCCTAACTGCTGCGGGCATGGCAAGGGTTTTCTCATTCATTTCAACAGAGCTTTATTAAACAGCCGCTGTCAGTATAAAACCACAGAGTGGCAGATTTTGGCTTATAAAGCTTTTGAAGTGGTTGCGTGTGGTAAAAGGAACCTTGGGTCAGAAGTCAGGCTTTGCCACTTGCCATTTGTCCTGACAAATCATTGAATCCCTCTGTGCTTGCTGCAGTTTCCCTGAGCGGGGTACGGTCATACCTGCCCACGTGCTGGTTGTTGGAATTATTGAGATGAAGTCCATAATAAGAACTGAATAAATTCTAGTTAAATGTAATCAAATAATCAAAAGAGCATTCAACAGGTACTCAGTTATGGGATCCACTTCGGACTGACAAAGGGAGAATGTCGTAGGTGTGGGAGTTTCATTTTCTCTAGGTGTATCCAGGTACCAATCCACTGAGATATCTTTAATTAGCTGTGAGAGGACCTGAACTCTGGTTCTAGCTTTCAGTGAGACTTTGGGTAGCTCCATGTACCTCGTAGGCCTCCGTTTCTGTCAAATAAACACATGGGGCTAGGGGGCTGAACCACTGATCTTTGATTTTCAGAAATGTGAACATGTATCTTCAGTGCTTTGAAAAGAATGCAATAGAAAACCTTCAAATGTATTAGCTAGATTTTTTTTCCCCCTTTAGGTAAAATCTAGAGCAACTCCCTATTAGACTTTAAGGCAAAAATAAATTCATAATTGTGTTAGAAACAAGGGTGGTGAGTTGAGGGAGATCACTGTTCACACCAAGAATGTGAAAAAAGACAGTGCTAGGATCAATTGATCAAAGTTTCCTAGAGAAACTTTGATCAAAACCCATTTAGGGAAAGTATGACTTGATGGAATATAGAAGAGTGATGTTAAAGCTCCTGACTTGGCATTGATTTGGGTGAGCAGTGCGTTCTGATCTGTACAGAGGGACTGAGTTGGGACGTGGGCATGGCACAGTCCAGGGTGCCCGGTTTGGCCGTACAGGATCTCCGGACAGCTCGTTGGGGAGCTGGTAGTTTTTAAGGATCTTTAAGGCAAGTGGCAAGATCATCACAGCTGGCCGTGATCAAAGGCAGATCAATGAAGGTACAGAGTTCCTAGAGAAAGTAAGTGGTAGAATGAATTGCATGATGATGCAAATGTATAGAAATAAGAGGCAACTTATGGACAGCGTATTGAGCTAGAAGATGACTGCATTCATCAGTCCAGCACAGAAGTCAGGCTGCTGGCGGAGGATGCGAGGCTTCTAGTAGCTGACATCAAATTCATGTTTTATCCGTTTTAAATTCCCCTGTCCACAAAGCAGCATCACTTAACCTGAAAATGTCTTAGGGTGAATAGGCAAGCGTTATAGCAAAGTCCCCTCTAGACATGAAGATCTTGGTAATTAGCAATGAGAAATACCAGATTTCTAGGTGGCATTTCAGAGCGGGGTTTTGAAGAATGTCTTATTTTAAAAATTATTCCTCAAAGCTTGTAAGGTAATTGGTTCTGGATATTTTGTTCATCTGTTTTAAAATATGGAAGCAGATTTTTAAGACTATCTTTTTACTATATATGGTTGTTAAATATGGTATTAGGAAAAGCCCTTTCATTACAAAAGCAATTACGTTTTTATTTATTTATACCAGGGTACTGTGTGTTATCACGCAGCATATTTCCTTCCAAAAATTTCTAATTTTAGTAGCAGTAGAAATGTTACCATTTAAATAGTAAAATATTTCAGCGGTATTTATACTGCAGAGAGAATTAGGTTAATTCGACTAAAATTCCAATAGCATGAAACACTTGCCAATAATTTTTGATGACAGTTCTGTCTATTTAAAAAATACAGGATTTGTCACAATCTTTTTTCATTGCTGTTTTGTTTGTTTGCTTTTTGTTTCCCTCATTTATCAACTAGAGTGTAATTTGCCCGTGGTTCCTTTTTGTGGTAATATATATACATGATGTGGCAGAAGGCAGTGATCTCATCTGTAACGCGTCATAGTAAAACCCATTTAGCAGATTACTTTGAGATTACTTTGGCTGAATGGAAACATGGCTATATCCATTATGAAGAAAGCCATATGTTTAAGAAATGTTACAGTCAATTTTACTCTGAATAAGGCAGGGCTTGTCCCTTACCTTTCTCTGTGACAGAATCTTCAGTTAACCATGGCATTTTCTTCAGTCTCCCCCTTCTGCCCATGTCCCAGTACCTCCAAAGCAGTTTTTCTCTTCTCTATCAACTTTTTTTCCCCAAACTCTCTATTTTCCTTTTTTTATTTTTCCTGCAGAAAAAACGGGCCTTTCTCATATGTTAATATTATTGTATACTAAAATGTGACCAGCGAAGTCTTCTGAGGTGCTGGCGTAGGAGAGCACTTGCCCTTCGGCATCACCACCATTGGTGAAGGAGTTTTCTGCTGGAACGTTGGTGTGGGCTAGTCACGACACGCTCGTTCTCTGCTGTTGATGGTGCTGTTAATGTTTGCTTCCTGGACCTAACGTTTAGTCCAGTATTTTTTCAGCTGTGCTCTTCCTTGTCCAATGAGCCATCGAAATTCTTCTGTGGCTTTTAAAAGATAATAAAATCAATGTAATTGAAGTCTTCCACATTTTTAAGCATCTTGCCATTAAATAATTGTCCTCATGGGTTGATTATAGGTTCCAACTGTAAAACTGACTTTGAGAGCACTTCTATAAGCTGAAGTTTTTCAGTGACCCTCCCCATCCACCTTTTTTTCAAGAAGAATTAAGCAGGTCTAAATAACACTAGAATATATTGGCAATCACAAGGGTTTAGCTGCCTTTTTTTTTTTTACATTCTAGAATGGTTGGTATATATTTTTTTTCAGTTATAGCCTTTATTTCATTCTGTCAAAAAATCACAGCTGAGGGATACATTTCATCCCAATTATGAAGTAATGTGCTGTGATTTTGTAGTACGCCTTAAAGAAATCACAAAAATTATTAATTAAAGCAAGCATTGAGGGTAATGTCCAAATACTAACCTATAAACATTTTTTCTATGCTTTCTTTACTTTTGCTTTAATCTTCAATCTATACTTTAAAAAAATAAAGTGTGCTGTAACAGTTTGATAATAAATTTATAAATCATAAAATAGAAAATACATTCTGGTGATTTAGGGGAAGTCTAGGAAACTAATATTTTCGTACAAAAGACAATGAGAAAAAATGCAGTTAATGGGTATGAGTTAGGATTTCCAGTCTCTTTTTTTAAATAATGTATACTTAAGATAGGAAGCCCTGGTGGCACAGTGGTTAAGAGCTATGGCTGTTAACCAAAAGGTTGGCAGTTCATATCCACAACGCGCTCCTTGGAAACCCTACGAGACAGTTCTTCTACTCTGTCCTAGGGGGCCACTATGTGTCGGAGTCAACTCGAGCGCAGTGTTTTTTTTTTTTTTTTTTTTAATACTTAAGATGAAAAGCTAAAAGTTTATGGTAAACTAATTTTATTTTTCCATAAAGTAGGATCAAACCATTTTTTAAAGGTTTTAACATACCTAATTAAACTATATTTGGGGTTGAAAATATCTAAATTGTTTTAAAACATGGAATAATCACCTATTCTTAATTTTTTTCCCTATTATTAACTCAAAGATAAGATATAAACGATCTTTTTGTAAGATTAGAGTGTACATTTAGGTGCAGGTAACTAATATATTGTTAGATTGTATCATTGCATAATGTTTCTCAAATGTAATAAATGAATATATGTGATTTAGAATGTGAACTTACACAGAGTATTCGAAGACAGGATCAACAAGGTGACATTTTATCATTTGAAGGATATTTATGAACTGAAAAGCTAAATGGTTAAATGATTTACTTTTAAGGATACCTGAGTATAAGAGCCCTGGAGACGCAGTGGTTAAGAGCTTGGCTGCTAACCAATCAGCAGTTTGAATCCACCAGCCTTTCCTTGGAAACCCTATGGGGCAGTTCTACTCTGTCTTATAGAGTCACCATGAGTCAGAATCGACTGGATGGCAATGGGTATGGTTAGGTTTTGGTTTGAATATAAGTAAACACAATGTGTTAAAATTTTATCCTATGCTTTTATTGAAGTTAGAATTTAATGCATTTTATATCTCCAGATACATAAAAGTTGTGCAATTTCTCAGGTGGGAATGCAATCCCATGGCTGCAGATACCATCTACATACTGATGGCACTCAAATTAATACATCTAGCCTCATCCTTTTCCTTGAACTCCACTCTCAGATATGTAACTACTCCTTAACTCTGCCTGGAAGTCTAATGGGCATCTCAAACTTGAGTGCCCATGTCAAATCTTTATTATAACCCATCCTTGCCCCTAGTCCACCAAACTTGTTCATTCCCTGGCCCTCTATAACTTACTGGATTCTAATTCCTCTCTTCCATTTGCTCCAGCTAAGAACTTGGGGTCATCAGTGACTCCTCTTCTTCCCTCATACTCACATCTTCCCCATAAGCAAGTCCCACTGCTGCTATTGTCAAAATATATCCAGAAATTAACTACTTCTCTCCATCTCTACTACCACCTGGTTTATTGCCATAGCCTCCTAATTTCTCCTTGATTCCGCTGTTTTTTGCACACAGTACATTCTTCATTGTTAGTTTCTAAGATGTCATATCCTGTCACTCCTCTGCTTTTCCTTTCATCTGTGCAAAATTCAAAGGCCTACATGGCTTGCACAGTTCTACTTGGCCTGCTTCTCCATTTCTTCCTATCTTATTCTTTTTTCTCTAAGGCTTTAGCCACATTGTTGCCCTTGTAGCTCCTCGAATAAACTCAGCCTACCCATGCCTCAGGCCCTTTACACTTGCTCTTTGCTCTGCCTTGATGACTGCTGCCCCACATGGATGGCTGCTCTACTTCATTCAGATCTCTGACCCAATATCACTTTATCAGAGGGCCATGTCTGACCACCCTGTCTAAAATGAAATAATCCCTCACCCTGTCACTCTTTATCCCCTTCCATCAAAGCAGTTTTTACTACCTGATCTGTTCTATACTGATTTGTTACCTAAATATAAGTGCTGTGACAGCTGTGATACATAGCTCTTTGCGTCACTACTTTTAATTGCAGTGCCTTAAACAAGAGCTGGCACATAGTAGATGCTCAATAATTTCTTGTCAAATGAATAAACATCCTGTTTTAGGTGTTGGCTCCTACTGGGGCATAGAGTTTTTTATGTTTTTGCTTTCATTTATTCTTTTTCATTCATTCTCTAAAGCCAATCATTATACTCAACTCTGAGACGTCATGATTACACTGACAAAGAAAAGAAAAAAAAAAGGCTTTTATTTTAATACTTTGTACTTGCTAATTTTAAAAGTATAGTACATATTTCATCCTTTGTGATCCTTTGTGAGAAGTGGTCAGGCTTTGGATTTAAGTTCTTAAAGGCTTTTTTTCTTTTCTTTTTTTTTTTTTTCCATTTGCAATGGTCTTCTAATTTCCAAATAAAATTAAATTTTACGAATAGATTCACTTCATAGAAGTTCATTTTATAGCAATTTTTTTTTTTTACTTTTTATTGTGCTTGAAGTGAAAGCTTACAATTCAAGTCAGTTTCTCATACACATATTTTATAGCAGTTTTGATTGCTACCTGATGGTATAAAAAAATATGCCTAACATTAAAAAGATCGTGACACGGTGGTGGTGTTTTTAACTCTTCTCTGTTTTAACCTTCTGAGAACACTTGTCCTTCCTTACTGATAAATCGCTTTGCAAGGACAGTGTTACTTTTGTTAACATGTTAAGAATCCCCACATACATTTCAGTCCATGTGTAGACTGGTATTTGAAATCAGATGTGTATTAATAAAAGTAATTACCGATACTGCCAGCCAAGCTATTGATTGAAAGAATTTTTCTCTTTCTTATCAACTTTGAACTTACCTCTTTCTTCCTCTTGATTTTGATATGATTAATTGCCACTTTCAATCAGATTCCTAGTTCCTTCCTAGAAAGAAACATCCAACTTACTTTATATATTTTTGAATGCTTAGTTGTGTAACTTTGTGTGACAGTTTTCTTTTTGGAACACCTGGTACCCAACTCACTACAGATAAATATCATTTGAGAATATGTAGGACAGACATTCCAGGCAACGTGGTCTTTTATAGAAACTAATAGAGCAGGAGCAATGATTTGTCCAAGCCTGAATTTCCATGGATATTTTGGATGCCAAAATAAAATAATTTTAGTATTGTTTAAAACAGCCTCAAGTTTACATGCCCATCTGTAGAAGGTTGTATGGACCATTTTTGAATCATCCATTCATTCCTCGTACTTGTATTTGATCAGATGTAGATTTCCAAGTCAAAGACACCACATTCTGCAATCACTTTTCATCAGATTTAGGAGAATATTTGATGAGAATGCCTTAAAGCTTTCAATTTAATAAGATCAAAGTATTATAGCAGTATCAATTATTCTTGTCCTTTAAACCTTGCAAACGCCACCTTGTTTGTCACTTTTTAAACTATGATGAATGTTTCCAATAAACCTGGCTTTGAAAATAAAGAAGAATAGTCATTTATGGAGAGGTTATTAAATAGATGATTTTGGATTATCGTTTTTTTAGTCCTGAGAGAAATCCACTCTAGTCAGATTTTTATCCTGTAGTATCTGAAGTATTTGACACTCAGTATAATGTTTAATAATGTTTAATAAGAATGAATTATTATTGCCAAAAGCAAAAATCAAAATTGAGGCTATTTTCCAAAAGGGTTTCCTCTGGAAAACTCTAATTAAAAATGAATAAAATAATCTGATTGAAACATTTTATATTGGGCAGAACTAATGAATTGCAGGAGACATTTGGCCCTCATTTTAGGACGCTAACATTTCATTGAATACATATACCTTTGTCACCACAGAAGAAAACTTCATTTTGTATACATTGACAAGATAGAATTT
Organism: Loxodonta africana; assembly: GCF_030014295.1. Taxonomy (NCBI): domain Eukaryota; kingdom Metazoa; phylum Chordata; class Mammalia; order Proboscidea; family Elephantidae; genus Loxodonta; species Loxodonta africana. The sequence goes on from NC_087345.1 coordinate 189,015,166, forward strand.
TTTGTTATCAACAGGTTTGGCAAACATCGAAAAGATGACAAGATTGAGAAAACGGGTAAAATAAAAGTACAGGAAGCCCTTACTTCAGAAGAGGAGAGGATGCGAATGAAGCAGGAACAGGAGAGGTAGACAGAATTCAGCGTTTGATTAAACCTCATTAGAAAGAGGTTCTTCTTGTTTGTTTTCCTTCCTGTTCTTTCTCTCTTCTTCTTTTTTAATATAAACAGTTTGCCTTCACTTAATTTTTGTTTTTCTGTGTCAATCCATATATTGTTGGTTGTGGGATAAATACCAGGTAAAGAAAGCTTAAAAACAAAAACCCTTATGTTTATTTGAGGCATCAGTGAACTTTAGGGGTTTTAGCTAAGATCTTTCACATAGGAGCCTATTAGATGAATAAGGAAACATTAATACTCAATTTATATATATTTTTAACTCACAAAAAATCAAAATCCTGCCTCATTCATTTATAAGTTATAATACAATGTAATAATTTTCAAGAAACACTCACCTAGAAATAAAACCGCTTGAATTTATATACCGGTTTTAAATATCTTGATGTGTAGTGGGAATAGAAGAGGCTGTTAGGTTTTCATTGTGTTGTTTCCTTCTCGAACCTGAAATTTATTTCTTGTTTCTTTTCTGTTTCACTAGCTCCTCACATTTTGTGACATTTTCTACTTAAATTTCATACCATTTCTTCCACAAAATTGCTATCTATGGTTGAATCATTACATTTCAGGAACCCAAAGACTGATGAAATGAATGAAGAGAGTCACGTTTAGCAGACACTTGAAAACTGTTTTTATAAGTAATTAGAATTTTTCTCATTAAACTCCCCAGGGAATTAGAAAGGCATCACTTACTTGTTATTAGAGTTTATAGTCTTCACAGTGAGCTGCTTGTATCATTTCAGTAAGTTTTCAGAGGTACTATGCCTATTTTGAGTCCCTGCATGATGCAAAGGGTTAATGCGGTTGGCTCTTCACCAAAAGGTTGAAAGTTGAAGGCCACCCAGAGACATCTCCGAAGAAAGGCCTGATGGTCTGCTTCCAGAGGGCCGGCCATTGGAAACTGTACAGGGCACAGTTTTAATCTGACACACGTGGCACCACCATGAGCTGGAGTGGGCTCAGTGGCCACTGAAGCTGGAATGCCTATTTTATTTTGAATAATTTGGAGTTTAAGTGAGTTTCTGGTGACTTGGTCAAGGTTACACAGCTAAATATAGTCCATAACCCAAAGACTATAACCCAGCATCTTTGAAACTGAGCTCAGGTTTCTTACCACAATCCAGAGCTAGTGAAGCTTTTCTATTTCACACTTTAAAAATGTATGATGTAACTAAACATAGTATCCTACAGCGCTTTTCTTTAGAAGAGATTAGTATTTGGGTATTTTCCCATTCATCTTTGTAATACCACTGAGATTGTTTTTTGTTAGAGTGGTTACTCTGATTCTTTATTTGTAGCTTTTCAGGGTATATATGATATAAGTGGAAAAAATATAGGCTTTGAATTTATGATGGAAATTTGGATTTATTCTGCTGGTTCTCCCCCAACTTTTTGTTTGTTTTATTTTTCCATCTTTCTAACCTAGGCCCTTCTTACTTTCCTACTCTCTCTAGTCCTGGTCACTTTTGGGTTCCCTAAATTTATTAATGAACTCACCACCGAATGTAGGTTTAAGGGCATACAGTATTTTCTTAGTTCATATAATATAGCATTTCATTGCTCTATAGTATAAACTTCTACCCCAAAAGAGTTTCTTGTTCCTAGGGAAGGTAATATGCCAGGTAAATATATGAACTCAGATTTATCCACAGGCAAATACGTGACTTAGCTAGAGAGCATTCTGAGCCACAGAAAGAAACAGTACACTTCCCCCATCCTGATGCCTGCAAAAGGGGACAGCTTCATTAAATTGTACCATTTTTCATATTACAAATATTTCCCCTTTGCACTTTAAGATGACTGCTGCCTTTCAAGCCAGAATTTTAACGCCATTTTCTAAAATACTTCTATAATGCGTGGTCAGATATTTCCAACCAAACAATGATTTTTACATAATGGTGTCACTTGTGTTATTAATTTGCCTAAGGCACAGTTGACTTCTCAGTTTTGCTTTTATTCTCCATCTTCATACTTGTAATGATGCATTACTTCTGGGAACCAGGTTGGTCATAATGAATTTACAATGTACAGGAGGCCTAGAATAAAAATCTTTTAGGGTCAAGAAACAAGTGAATGGTCCATTAAAGAAAATCAATTAGGCTCATAACTTGAGGAAATTATTATACGTTGACTTTGTATTTCAATAACGGTTTGTACAAGTATGTTTTAGTTAAACTCAGGGGTTTTGTAAGAGCAAATGAGTGCATGAGACTTACTGAGCTACGTAAGTGGAGTGCTTAGTGTTTGTTATTTTGGTAGAGCAAGGCTTCTTTTGCATGTCTTCATTTCTATTCTCTGTCTCTTGACATTGGTGACTCTTCTTTTGAAAACGGAAACTACAATTGGGAAAAATTTGCCTGGAGAAATAGATAAAAATGAATATAACTACAGCTTATACTCCCATTACAGCCTTTGCCTCACTGCAGATTAGCAGTCAAGTATCTCCTGTAGCGTTATATACCACTAGCTTGACTGCTAACCGAGAGGTCGCCAGTTCAACTACACCAGCCTCTCCTTGGAAACTCTACGGGGCAGTTCTACTCTGTCCAATAGGGTCGCTATGCATTGGAATCCACTTGATGGCAACAGGTTTGGTTTTTTTTATATGAAGATGACGAGGGTATCAGGATTGGAGGAAGACTCATTAACAACCTGCAATATGCAGATGACACAACCTTGCTTGCTGAAAGTGAAGAGGACTTGAAGCACTCACTGATGAAGATCAAAGACCACAGCCTTCAGTATGGATTACACCTCAACATAAAACAAAAATCCTCACAACTGAACCAATGAGCAATATCATGATAAATGGAAAAAAGATTGAAGTTGTCAAGGATTTCATTTGACTTGGATCTACGATCAACATGCATAGAAGCAGCAGTCAAGAAATCAAAAGACACATTGCATTGGGCAAATCTGCTGCAAAAGACCTCTTTGAAGTGTTGAAAAGCAAAGATGTTACCTTGAAGACTGAGGTGTGCCTGACCCAAACCATGGTGTTTTCAGTCACTTCATATGCTTGTGAAAGCTGGACAGTGAATAAGGAAGACCGAAGAAGAATTGATGCCTTTGAATTGTGGTGTTGGAGAAGAATGTTGAATATACCATGGACTGCCAAAAGAATGAACAAATCTGTCTTGGAAGAGGTATGACCGGAATGCTCCTTAGAAGCGAGTATGGCGAGACTTCATCTCACATACTTTGAACCTGCTATCAGGAGAGATCAGTTCCTGGAGAAGGACATCATGGTTGGTAAAGTAGAGTGTCAGTGAAAAAGAGGAAGACTCTCAACGAAATGGATTGACACAGTGGCTGCAACAGTGAGCTGAAGCATAGCAACAATTGTGAGGATGGCACAGGACCAGGCAGTGTTTTGTTCTGTTGTGCATAGGGTCACTATGAGTCAGAACCAACTCAATTGTACCTAGCAACAACAACAACTTATAAAAATAGAAAACCAAACTCCACTTACTTATCAGTTATGACATGTCTACAAATCAAAATATTTTTTGCCCATACACAGCCATATACTCAAAATATAAATATTAAAAATTTGAAAGGACAATGAATATAATTTAACTTTTTTTTTTTTTTTTAACATGTTAAGATTTATTTAAGATGGTGAAAGTAAATTAGAGTCTTCTGAACATAGGCCTGGGATTAAATTTGACTTAATTCTTGTTATCTTCTTCCCCTTCCCTTCCACCCCCTGACAAAACTAGGAGATTTGGGGTCGAATTAATGCTGACCAGGTAGGAGACATGATCAAGAAGGATCACTCTGTGTCCTCTGGCTTCACTAGTCTTGCCTTGCTGCAAAGCTGATGTGGCATGATAAAGTTTCTTTCTCTTGTTGAGAAGCAGAGAGTCTGGGATGATGCCAAGGGTGAATTTTGGCCTTTAGTGCTCAGTAGGAAACCCTGGTGGCGTAGTGGTTAAGAGCTACAGCTGCTAACCAAAAGGTTGGCAGTTCGAATCCACCAGCTGATTCTTGGAAACCCTATGGGGCAGTTCTACCCTGTCCTATAGGGTCGCTATGAGTCGGAATCAACTCGACTGCAACAGGTTTGGTTTTTGGTTTAGTTCTCAGTACTGAACCTAGGCAACTTAGCATTTCAGAGGTGCTGTTGGCTACCTTTGGGCTAAGTGAGGTAACTAACAAATTAGAAGCTGAGGAGTGAATTCAGTGCTTATCTGCCACTTACTGGTTTGCCTTTCAGGTGTGCTAGGAAAGTGCTGCCCCTATTTGCCCATTTCCCCCACAGAAGGATTGGGGTCCAAATCTTAAGTAGAAGCATGTTTAATTCAGTGATCTGTGTAACTTCAGGTTCACTTAAAACCAGTGACCATCAAGTCAGTTCTGACTCTTGGTGACCCTGTGTGTCTGAGTAAAACCTGTGCTCCATAGGGTTGTTAATATCTGATTTTTCAGGAGATCACCAGGTCTGTCTCCCCAGCTGCTCTGAGTGGACTTGAACCTCCAGTCTTTCAGTTAGTAGCTGAGCAAGTTAATTGTTTGCACCCCCCTTAGCTTTCATTATAAAGCAAAGTAATAAATTTCTGTTGACCACTTATTAGAAGTAACTATTGACTTTCTACTGTGTTTTTACTCTGATGACATCTACACTTACGTTTTAATAGTTAGTATATGCGATTTTTTTTTTTTTTTAATGTGATGCAGGATTTCCCAAACTGTTTAGCAGCAGAAAAGGGAATCCATGTGCAGGTAGACGCCTGACTTACGACATAGTTGAGTTATGACAAACCACACTTATGACCTTCTGGGTTTTTTTTTTACATCTTATCATTAGTAATATGTACTACATACAGTGTTGCAGCATGTAATCTACTGATGTCATCATTCTCAGATGTAACGTTTCCAACTCCCAAATACAAATAGAGATCAGATTTATAAAGATACTGATAATAAAAGGCAATAATACTAAAAAAAAAAAGAGGTATTGAAATTACATCAGAACTCACTTATGACGGAAGAGTCATCAGGAAGGAACCCTGTTGTAAGTCTGGGACTACCTGTACAAGATATGTTTAGGGAATACTTGTTAGTTGCCGTCAAGTCAGCTATGACTCATAGCGACCTTATGTATAACAGAACAAAACATTGCCCAGTCCTGTGCTATCCTTACAATCATCGGTATGTGTTATGGATGGAGTTGTGTCCCCCCAAAAATGTGTGTAAACTTGACTAGTCCATGATTCCCAGTATCGCGTGATTGTCTACCATTTTGTCATCTGATGAGTTTTCCTTTGTGTTGTAAATCCTTCCTCTATGATGTTAATGAGGTAGAATTATCGGCAGTTATCTTGATGAGGTAGGACTCAATCTACAGGATTAGGCTGTATCTTAAATCAGTCCCTTTTGAGATATAAAAGAAAGAAGAACAGAGCTGTGCGGGCCTCATACTACCAAGAAAGCAATGCCAGAACCCGAGCTTCCTGTGCTGAGAAGCTCCTAGACCAGGGGAAGATTGACAACAAGGGTCTTCCCCCAGAGTCAACAGAAAGAGAAAGCCTTCTCCTGGAGCTGGCACCCTGAATTCGGACTTCTGGCCTCCTAGATCGTGAGAGAATCAATTTCTCTTAGTTAATGCCGCCTACTTGTGGTTTTACTTTTGCAGCACTAGATAACTAAGACAGTATTTTTGACCCCATTACTGCAGCCACCTCTCAAACCATCTCATTGAGGGTCTCTCTTTTTCACTGACCTTCTACTTTACCAAGCATGATGTCCTCCAGTCACTGGACACAGATAAACTAATTTGTGCATGTTTCTTTACTCTGTTATTCCTCAGAACCCTAACTTTGTCAATATACGTGTGTTAATGACCACGAAAGGAATAAAGAGTCATTGTTCTCCTAAGTTATTTATCCATAGGCCTTCCCCTACCCCACCCCCAACACATAATTTCCTTTTTCATGGAACAGTAATGTCTCTCAGAATTCGAGCGTTATTTGAGAAATATGGTGGTTCGGCCACACCCAGCTCAGTCACCTAACTGGCTTTAGACAACAGAACTGATTGTTTCATAAAACTGTGAGTAAACTGAGAGCCAGTGTTATGACCTGCCTTTATTTTATGGCTTTGGTTTTGTGTGTTTTAAGAATCTTTTCCTGGCTCTTATCTTTGTTATTCAGTTTTTTCTTTCCTAGATATTACTTACCTGTTTAGAATATATACGTTTTAATGTCTAATTCTAAACTTACTCTAATTTTAAAATTCTAAATTTTAAAACTACATAAAATTTAAAAAAACATAGAATTAAGAATAGAAAAACAGCAATGTATCTGAAATAATGCTATTATTAACATACTCGTCTATGTCATTCTAATATATTTTCCTACAAAATACATATTTACATACACACATCCTTTACAATGTTGACTACTTCTATTTTTATTTTGATTTTTTTTGCATTTTGATGTATTCTTATAACATCATTTTAAATGCTTTGTGGAACACAGTCAAATCTTTCTTCGTGAACAGATGGATGGGTGGAAATGAAGGACAGAAAGATGAAATATTAGCTGTGACATCTGGCCAAATTCCCCAACTCTCAAAAATATTTACTATATATATTATTCATTTTATTAAATAAGATTAATAATGTTAATTGGCTGGCATTTTGTAGTTACTTGGCAAGCCATAGCTATTATGATATTATTATCTATGTCTACATAGTAACTTGTGCTTGGAAATATTTCCAAGGATACTTAATGATTTTAGTAGAGACATGAAAAAGGTAAATGAATTTCTCATGGAATTATCCTAGTATATGTAGGGTATTTGTAAATCCGTTAAGAAAATATGTAGCTTGGCATTTTCCATTTTTCAAAGTGATAATCACCCTTAAAAGCCTTGTGTTTTCAATACTGGGTATATCATATCATTCAGGGCTTCCAGAGAAACAGAACCAGTTTGAGATACACATACACATTATATGGTTTTAAGGAATTGGCTCACGCAGCTGTGGAAGCTGGCAAGTCAGAAATTCGTAGGGTAGCTGACAAGCTGAAAATGCAGAAATGAGTTGGTATTGCACTCTTGAGTCTGAAATCTATAAGGTAGATCAGCAAGCTGAAAACTGGCAGAATTTTTATGATACAAACCTAAGGCAGAATTCCTTTTTCTCTGGGAATCTTTATGTTTTACTCTTATGACCTTTAACTGTTTAGATGAGTCCCACCCTCACTATTAAGGGTAATCTCCTTTCCTTAGAGTGAACTGATTGTAAATGTTAATCACATCTACAAAATACGTTCACAGCTACATCTAGACTACTGTTCGACCAAACAGTTGGGTACCACAGCCTAGCCAAGTTGGCACATGCAATTAAGCATCAAACTAGACCATCGAATTTTCTGTGCTTATATGTCACATTTCTAGTTCATGGTGTGTCATTTGACAAGTTTTTGTGGCATTTCTGCGTATGGTTCCCGTTGATTGATTGACGTTCTCTCTTTTCCATTTTATCAACTGTCCTCAATATCTGCTTTGAGGAATTACCTGAATTTTTGATAAAATAATTTGTGGTCTGTCTTGGTAAGATTTTTTTTTTTAATCTGGTGATATTTGTTTTCTGGCAATAATCTTTGCATTTAGGTGACATATTGTCATTCATATAAAAGTGGAGTTTTATAAATTAACCTTTTGACTTAAAAAATATTTTTCTATCCTGTAGCATAATTAAAAAAAAAAATTTTTGTTTGACCACTTTAATCTGTCGGAAAAGCAACTCTAATCAATAAAATTGTTTTCACCAAAAACTTTTTTTTTTTTTTTTTTTGTCTTTTATTGTGAGGTTAACAAGAATGTTTAAGAATCTCTTAACTTGGTTAGTGGGAGTTCACTACTTAGACCAATACTTGGGGAAGTTAAGCTTGGACATGTTGTGTATTTAGAACTGATTTTATGGACTGACTATATGTATGGATGGAAACCCTGGTGGCTTAGTGGTTAAGTGCTACGGCTGCCAACCAAATGGTCAGCAGTTTGAATCTGCCAGGCGCTCCTTGGAAGCTCTATGGGGTAGCTCTACTCTGTCCTATAGGGTCGCTATGAGTTGGAATAGACTCGATGGCACTGGGGTTTTTATATGTATGGAACTGATTTTGTAGAACTGGGGTAGGAAAATGCAGTTTGACTTCTGATCAGAGCTGTCTGAGATATATTCATTATTGGAGGTGGAGCATGTCTTTGAGGTGGAAATAACAGGTGTCATGGGTAATTTGATACCTGTGAAGCCAGAATATTGTATGAGTGAATGTTGAGTATGTCAGTGTGTGTGTGTGTGTGTGTGTGTGTGTGTGTGTTTTGGTCAGTGAAATACTATTTTAGTGTTTTATTAGTTGATGTAAAAGAGAAGTATTTGTTTTTCCACATTATTTTAAGCGTACAATAATATGGTGGTTTCAAAAACTATTATCACATGGTTCCTTCTCTCAGTGACCCCTCACTTTATTATGAGGGAGAAAAGATGAAAACCTGCTGACACTGAAACAGTGGTGTGAGGCAAGGCTAGCAGGTGTGAAGATGGGTGGGTGCAGGGCACTGGGCAGGGGAGGGACAGCGGGGCTGAAGTTGATAGCGAGGGCTTCATGGAGACGGCAGTTCTGGGGTAGGTCTCATTCCCAGGAACTGGCGTAGTTTAGGAAAGTGGAAACTTCCACACCCAAACTCAGCATTCCTCTCCTCCCCCTTGTACAGTGGCTCCTGTGGGATGGGGAAGTCTATTTTTTTTTTAAATTGTGGTAAATACATATGTTGTCGTTGTTGCTGTTAGGTACTGTCGCATTGATTCCGACTCACAGGGACCCAATGTGACAGAGTAGAACTGCCCCATAGGGTTTTTAGGCTGTAATCTTTAGGGAAGCGGATCTCCAGGCCTTTTTTCGCCAGAGCAGATGGTGGGTTTGAACTGCTGATCTTTTGGTTATCAACCAAGTGCTTAACCATTATGTTACCAGGCCTCCTTAAAGTACATAAAACCACATAAAATTTGCCGTTTTGGCCATTGTTAAACATACAGTTCGGTGGCACAATGTTGTGCAACCAACATCACAGTTTATTTCCAAAACACTTTTTCCTCTTCCAGCCCAGAAGCTCTGTACCCATTAAGGAATAGCTTCCCATTTTCCTCTCCTCGCAGCCCCTGGTGAACTTGAGTCTGTTTGCTGTCTCTATGAATTTGCCTATGCTGTGAATATTTCATATAGATGGGATCATGTAATATTTTCCTTTTGTTTCTGGCTTATTTCACATAGCATGTTTTCAGAGTTCCCTGTTGTAGTTGACATCAGAACATCATTTCTCTTTATGGCTGAATAACATTTCATGTACGTGTAATTTTTGTTTATCCATTCATCTACTGGTGGGTATTTTAGTTCTTTCCATTTATGGCTGTTGTGAATAGTGCTGCAGCGGACATTGAGGTACAGGTTTCTGTCAGAGCCCTGCTTTCACTTTTTGGGGGGAATATGCCTGGTAGTGGGGTTCCAAAGTGTTTTCTACAGTGGCTCTACCATTTTACATTCCCACTAACATTTTACATGTTCACCAGTTTCTCACATCTTTGTCAACACTTGCTAGTTTCTGTTTTGTTTGTTTTATAATAGCAATGGCAGTGTTTTATAATAGCAATAGATTCTTTAAAAGTTACGATCACATTAGTTGTTGGTAGTATCTCCGTGAATGCTTTTCTCTGATCTCTTTTTCAGTTTTAAATCATTTTATATTTTTGAAATGGATAATATCATCTCATTTTGGCATTAAGAAATGCAGTTTAACTTTTTCATTCACCTATTTATAAGGTACCATTATGGACTTCAACATTTTTCCCTCTTTTCTAGAACTGGAAAAATATACCTTTAAAAGAGTTGTTCCTCTTTGAAAAAAAATTTTTTAGGACACAATTAGAATATGGAAGTCCTCCCTTTCCAATCAAATTTTACCCTAATATTACAAAGATATTGACATCTCACCTAAAATTGTGACTGTTTTCAAAGAAGAAATGTAGCAGAATATTGTTCCCCCTTCTGAGAATTCAGGGAGTGCTGGTGGCACAGTGATTAAGCACTTAGCTGCTAATCGAAAGGTCAGCAGTTCGAACCCAACCAGACACTCCACAGAAGGAAGGTGTGGCAGCCTGTTTGCATAAAGATTTCAGCATGGAAACCCTTGGGCAGTTCTACTCTATCCGGTAAGGTCCCCATGAGTCATAATTGACTCAACAGCAATGGGTTTTTGGTTTTTTTTGTTTTATGGAATTTAACATAGATACCAAGTTGACAGCTTATACACTGGTAGGTGACAGCTATTAGATTTAATTTTATTTTTTTATAGGCTAAAGGGTTTATGACTTGAGTCATAGTATTTCTGAAGTCTGTCATTTGCTCCAGCGTTTTGAGGGGCAAATTCTATAAAGCGTTCCATTAGTTGACTAAAGACTGCTATTAAATTGAACTTGTTTTTCCAATTGTAGGTTAAATTATATTCAGCTATAAATTTTGATCTTCTCTGATGAATTTCTATAATACTGAAAAATAGAGAAAGGTAGTACTGTTAGTGTTGGGAAAAATAACTTGGTTTCCAGACTTGGGCTTTTCTGGGTGGCAAAGCAATAAGTTGGGTGTAAAACATTTCTGAAGCAAATTGATTGCAAGATCTTAAACAATTTTTTGTTATTAGCTTCCATCAGGTGGGCCCCCTACTCATAGTAACCCCACGCACAACAGAACAAAACGCTGCCCAGTCCTGCACGATCCCTATGATCGGTTATGAATTGGACTGTTGTAATCCGTAGGGTTTTCATTGGCTGATTTTCAGAAGTAGATTAAGGCCTTTCTTTCTAGTCTGTCTCAGTCTGGGAGCTCTGCTGAAACCTGCTTCACATCATGGCAACACGCAAGCATCCACTGACAGGTGGGTAGTGACTGTGTATGAGATACGTTGGCTGAAATCAAACTGGGTCTCCTGCGTGGGAGACAAGAGTTTACCACTGGACTACCACTGCCGCCTGGAAATAGTTTACGACTACCTAATATGTAGCTTCATTTATTTTGAAATCTGAAAGTTATTTTGAAGTTTTTTCTGTTAAACTAATGTTCCTGTATTATCTTCTGTAGCAGTTGCAGAATCTTTTATTAAAATCATTGAAGGTCAACTCTATTCCTTGGAGCCTTTAAAAAAATGGAACCATGGATGGTTGTGTGTAATGCAGCTTTGGGGGTGGAGGCATTTTGTATACCGTGGAGTAATTTAAGTATGCCATTGATTCCCATCGTTAGGAGTTGGTTACTCAGTAGTAAGTCTCATGACTTTTACCTTTCTTGGGTATATAAAGACTGTACCACACAGTCATAAAAAAAGTTCTTTTCATCTTACTCTACTGCAATTAGTGCTAAAAGCCATTTATTGTAAAAGCAAAAATCCTAATGAATAGAAATGTTGCAAGAACAGAAGTCTTGTGTGTTTTCTCTTCACCATGCATCATCCATTTTAATTAGAGAAAAGGGTGGTGAACACTGTGACAAGAGTCTGGAATTAAAATCATTAATTGATGTCAAGCTGAAGAGAGACTGTTCGCATGAATTTGGTGACAGCAGGAAAGAAATTAACCTTATTACTTTATTTAGTATATTACATTATTTTGTGTATTGTTTTCTATGCAGTTTCAAGGCGATTTCATTATCATAATGGAGAAGACTTTTTTTTTTTTTTTTGCAAAAAGGCAAGGTGTGAGTATTTATGTTGGAACATAACAAATTGCAATGATAGATTCTTTACAAACTCTCAAGCCTTGATAAAAAGTTTCATGGCTGTTATTTCAAATTTTCTTTTTTATATTTCAAGGATCAGGAAATACAGGGTGATGATATTGTCCATCAACATTCGTTGGGACAGCTGCCTGCAATAATTTGAGCCTCAGAATAGTTGCCTTATTTGTAAGTAGGAAGGACTGGCTGAAGTGGATAAAGCAATAGACATTTATTTCTTTTGCTAAGTTTTGGGCTAATCAGTTACTTCTGTCATTGCTGAGGTTTGGCCCCAGATAAATGGGATGGTTAATGCTTAACAACAACCTGACTGTTCAGAAAAACAAATGACTCTAACCTCCTAGAGATAATTCATGCCCTCAGGGTCAGAATAAAAGAATAGAGGGGGTGTCCTTTTATAGGACTGGCCATCTGGAACCATTAAGTGATCAAGGCCAAAATACTATCTTTTTTAGGAGTTTCTATAAGAAAACATACTACTTTTATTGGGAAGCCAAAAATATTTTCTCCCCTGAGCCAAATATTTCTTTTCTGAAATAAGTCTGTGCACAAAGAATGAAAATACATAATATGTAAATATAACCTTTTGGTTGTGTTGCTGAGTCTCTTTCTCGGTTTATAATAAACAAGATGTTCAAGTGTAAAAGAATACAGTAAAGGAGATCACTTGTGTTTTTTGTTAATTCTGCCTGTGAATTGTCACTAAAATTCATGAAAACCAGACTGCATCCCCAGTCTTTTCAGGGTACTCTTCCTTCCGTGCCGTTTGTGTGGCAAGCCTCATTAGCATTAATTTCTAGGATGAGCTTTAAAACGTGCCTTAGTTCAGGTTGGTAACCAGATTTGTTAGCCTTTGCAACAGTAGTGTTACCTTAGTGACTACATTTATGCTAATGTTTTATGCTAATGTTTTTATCACAAATGTAGGCCACCATGGTACAAAGGAATGGCGCAAACAGCTTTCATAACTTTGGGGATAAAACACATTAATGACTACAAGATAAGCAATAAAAATATAACTTCTTATAGGATTGGTGCTTAGAAAATCAGGGTTTTCAGTAGGTGCTTTAGGTGGGACTGTGATGCTTACTGGATTCAAAGATTAGTGGTGATTAGGAATCATGTGAAAATTTGGATAAAAGAAAGGAATTGAGAATTGGGCTTCTGAATATTATCTCATACCTCTGGGCATTCTTCTTCAGAAGTTGACTTGCTAGGAATTTACCCCAATCAATGTTAGTGTCTGTGTAATCTGGAATGAAAGAATGTTCAAATCCAGGGCCCATCAGCAATATAAAGAAACTGATGTGCAAAAAGTCTGGTGATTTTATTTAGGCTCATGCATCCCTTGAAAAGAGTATGCTCATATTCTCTTTTTCTGATGCCTTCCTTTCTTAGTAGAGCTGCACTTTTCAGCATAAGTAAACTGGATTATCTTCACTTTGGACAAATTGAAGTTCATATACCATAGCGTGCAAAGACGAAAATTGTCTTCCAATTGATAGGAACTTTCCATGATGGATATCCAGTATTTAGTGGTAATCAGTTTTTATAGCATCCTTGACTATATCAATTGCTCCTAAGTGAATAAATGGAGTATAATAAAATTCTAGGACAATGTTAGCTGCATTTGACATTAGAATTTGAGTTACCGTTTCTCGTCTGGGAATTCTGTCTGCAAGGCTTGCATTTATTAGAATCTAGGACTTTCCTGATAAAAATTTCTAACTTTCTAGTATTCTCTTATAAGCTAGGAAAGTTGTTGGTTCTCAACTGAGGAAGTAAGATGCTCTTAGGGAGTTTTTGGAAATATGTGAAGCATTTCTGGTTTTCTTAGTGGCTGGGGACATTGCTTGGTGATAACAATTCCTGAACAACAATGAATTGGTCCTTCTCAAATGTCACTGGAACCCTGCTAAGAAACAATGAGCTAGGTAAATTTAAGTATTTTACGTTTTACAGCTGGGAAATAAGAGAAATTTGACTCCTGGGTTCAATGTTTGGAAAACAAAACTGGAGTAATGGTGATGAGCTAGAACTAAGAAAGAAATAAGGAAGAAAATGCGAATTTTGTTTACAGTGCCATGTGACAATTTTCTGCCTTCTATTTTCTTTTTGAACTTTGGATTTTGAAATAATGATATATTCAAAGGAAGTTACAAAGATATTACAGAGAACTCGTGTACGCTTCACCTAGTTTCACTCCCCAGTGGTTATTATACCTTTTGTAACTATAGCGTAATATCAAAACCAAGAAATTGACATTGGCACAGTGTGTTTATAGTTCTGTGTCATTTCATCACATCAGTAGATTCATATAGCCACCACTGTAATCAAGATACAAAACTACTGCAGCATCACAAAGATCTTCCTCTGCCACCCCTTTGTAGCCACATCCATCCTTCTGCGCCGTCATCCCTAACCCCTCACGATCACAAGTCTGTCCTTCATCTCTATAATTTTGTAGTTTCGAGAATGTTGTATGTGTTAGTTCCCTAGAGCTGCTGTAACAAAAGACTGCAAAGTGAATGGCTTAAAAAATCAGGCTGAAAGTCCAAATCAGAATATGCCCATATGGATCCCTTCTGAGGGCTCTGAGAGCAAAATTGTTCCATGCCTGTCTCCTTGCTTCTGGTGGCTTCCGGAAACTCTCGACATTCCTTGACTTGTAGCTGTGTATGCCTCTATTGTCATATGCTGTTATTCCTCTCTCTAGCTCTTTTTGCATGTCTGCGCTCCTTTTATAAGACACCACACAGATGGGATTAGGACCTACCCCACTCCCTTATGTCCTCGTGTTTATCTGATAACATCTTGAAAGACTATTTCCAAACACGGTCACATTCACAGGAAATAGAGTTAGGACTTTAACATATCTTTTTTAGAGACACAACTCAATCCATAAAATTATATAATTGAAATCATACGGTGCATGACCTTTCTCACACGACATAATGCCCTTGAGATCCGTTCAAGCCATTGTGTGTGTCAATAGTTCATTCCTTTTCATTGCTGAGCCTGTATTCCTTGGTGTGCATATACCGCAATTTATTTAACTGTCCACTTACTTCAGGATATTTTGGTTCTTTCCACTTTGAATATTATAAATAAAGCTGCTCTGAGCAATTGTGTACATGTTTTTGTGTGGACATAAGCTATTATTTGGGATAAATGCAGTTGTGTATCATATGGTAAATGTATGTGTTTAGTTTTTTAATGAAATGGCCAGGCTGTTTTTCAGAGTGGCTGTACATTTTACCTCCCTATTTTTTTTACCAGCAGTGTAGAAGAGATTCGGTTTCTTAGCATTCTTGCCAGCATTGAGTTTTTTTACTAATTTTTATTTTGTTTTGTTTTACTTTATTTTCACTGATCCTAATAGGTATGTTATGATAGCTCATCATGATCTTAATACGCATTTCCCTAGGATTAGTGAAAGGAGACCTAGTGGAACAGTGGTTAAAGTGCTTAGCTGCTAACCGAAAATGCAGTGGTTCGAGCCCACCAGCTGCCTCGTGGGAGAAAGATGAGGCAGTCTGCTTCTGTAAAGATTATAGCCTTGGAAACCCTGTGGGGGCAGTTCTACTCTGTCCTGCAGTGTCACTATGAGTTGGAATTGACTCGATGGCTGTGGGTTTGATTTTTGGTAAGACTAATGATGTTGAACATCTTTCCTTGTGCTTATTTGTCATGTGTATATCCTTTTCAGTGAAACATATCTTCATATTTTGCCCATTTTCTAATTGGATTGTTCGTTTTTTTTTTTTCACTGTTCAATTTGAGGGTTCTTTTTATATTCTAAATATGAGTCCCTTATCAAATATGTGCCTTGCAAATATTTTCTCCCAGCTTTTTATCCTCTTAACAGAGCAGAGATTTTCATTTTTGATGATGTTCAACTTATCTCTTTTTCTTTTATGGATTGTGTTTTCAGTGTCATGTCTAAAAATTCTTCAACGAGTCCTAGGTCGCGAAGATTTTATGTTTTCTTCTAAAATTTTATACATTTACATTTAAATCTGTGATCCATTTCGAGTTAATTTTTATGTAAGGTGTGAGGTTTGGTTTGAGGTTTATTTTTTTGCCTATGGATATCCAGTTGCTCCAGGACCATTTATTGAAAAGAATGTTTTTCTTCCATTCAGTTGCTTTTGCACATTTGTGAAAAATCAGTGCTTGTTGGCTATTCCTGGCTTTTTTACTCTGTCCCAGCGATCCATCTATCTACCTCTCTGCAAATACAAACTGTCGTGATTACTATATAATAAGTCTTGCAGTCAGGTAGTGTGATATTTCTGGATTTATTGTTCTTTTTCATAGTTAGCTAGTCTCGTTCCTTTGCTTTTTCATATAAATTTTCAATTATTTTGTCTAAATCTTCAAAAATCTTGTTGAGATTTTGATTGAAATTGCATTAAGTCTATGGATCAGCTTGGGGAGGACTGACATCTTCACTCTGTTGAGTCTTCTAACCCATGAACACAGTCTATTTATTTGGAGCTTCTTCGATGTATTTTATCAACACTTTGTAGTTTTTAGCATAAAAATCTTGCAAATGCTTTGTTAGATTTACACTTACTTTTTTTTTTTAGCGATTGCAAATGGTATTATATTTTTAATTTCAGTGTCCACATATTCATTGCCAGTATATAGAAATACAATTGATTTTTGTGTGTTGATCTTGTATACTATGACCATGCTGAACTTGCTTATTATTTCTAGGAGTTTTTTTTTTATAGTTTCTTTGGAATTTTCTATGTAGGCCATCATGTCATCTGCAAATAAGAAAAGTTTTATTTCTCCTTTTAAATCTGCACATCTTTTTTTTTTTTTTTTTTTTTCCTGGCTTTATCATGTTGTCTAGAACTTCCAGTACTGTGTTGAATAACAACAGCAAGAGCAGACATCCTTACCTTATTCCCGATCTTAGTAAAAACACCCGGTCTTTCTCCATTATGTATGATGTTTGCTGTAGATTTTTTATAGATGCTTTTTATCAAGTTGAGGGGAAAAAAAACCACTGTTGTGTAGTGGATTCTGACTCATAGTATTCCTAGTTTTCTGAGAATTTTTGTCATGAATCGTTGCTGAATTTTGTCGAATGCTCTTTCTATATCAATTGATAAGATCGTGTGACTTTTCTTCCTTTGCCTTTTAACACTGTAGATTAATTGATTTTAAATATTGAACCGGGCTTGTACCACTGGAATAAATCCCACTTGATCATGGCATATAATTCTTTTTGTATACTGCCACAGTCTATTTAATAACATTTTCTTACGGATTTTTTGCTTCTTTTCCTGAGGGGTATTGGTCTGTAGTTTTCTTTTTCTTTTGGTACTGTCATGGTCTGAGTTTTTTTTTTTAATCTGGATTCTTTGACTCTGTACTTAAATCAGTTTGTCATTTTTGCTAACAGAGGTTGTCTTAGTCATCTAGTGCTGCCATAAGAGAAATACCACAAGTGGATGGCTTTAACAAAGAGACATTTATTTTCTCATAGTCTAGTAGGTTACAAGTCCAAATTCAGGGTGTCGGTTCCAGGAGAAGGCTTTCTATCTCTGTGGGCTCTGGAGGAAGGTCCTTGTCCTTAATCTTCCCTTGGTCAAGGAGCTTCTCAGGCACAGGGACCCCATGTCCAAAGGACGTGCATTGCTCCAGTTGCTGCTTCCTTGGTGGTATGAGGTCCTCCTGTCTCTCTGCTTTCTTCTTTTATATCTCAAGAGATTGCCTCAAGACACAATCTAATCCTGTAGGTTGAGTCCTGCCTCACTAACACAACTGCTGCCCATTCTCTCTCATTAACATCATAGAGATAGGATTTACAACATACAGGAAAATCACACAATACCAGGAATCATGGCCCAGCCCAATTGATACACACATTTTTGGGAGGACGTAATTTAATCCATGACATTCTACCCTTTGGCCCCCCAAAAAATCACATCCTTGCAACATGCAAAACATATTCACTCCATCATATCTTAGCAAAAGTCTTAACTCCGAGTCCAAAATCCAAAACCTCTTCATCTGTGAAATCTAGAATACCAGTTATCTGGTTCCAGGGGTACAATGGCAGAACAGGCACAAGTTAGACGTTCCCATTACAAATGAGAGAAACTGGAGGGAAAGAAAGGATAACAGGCACCAAGCAAGTCAGCAGAACACATTACATTGGCCCTCAAAGCTCTGAAAATAATCCTCTGTTCTCTGAGACAATTTACACAATGGCCCTGCCCTCCAGACTCTAGGTATTGGCCACACTGTCCAGATTCTGAATGGAGGCCCCTCTGCCCTGGGCTTCAGCTCTGCCTTCCAGGCCCACTGGGACAGCAACTCTGTTCCCTCCGCTTAAGGTGCACCATTCTCCTAATTCACTGAGTTGCAACTTCACCTTTAGAAACACCAGAGGCCATAGCTCCACCCTTTGAAACCTCTGAGCTCATGGCCATACCAGCGTGGCTTCTTGTGTTGTCTCTTCAGCTCCTGTTTTCTGGTTTCTTGCCCTCCCGGCTCCTGGGGCCTCATGGCCACTTCTGTCCTGCTGGTGCAGTGTTCTAAAGCTCAGTAGCTCCACTGATAAGTGCCTGGAGGCACCACACTCTGCCAGGGAGCCTCCTGTGCACAGGCACTCAGCTCTCTGGGTCCATGGGTCAGCAAGCCTAGCTCCACCGATAAGTGCCTAGAGGCACTCCACTCCACCAGGAAGCCTCCTGCACACAGGCACTCAGTTCTCTCACTCCTTGAGTCGGCTCCAGCACCGTCTTACACTGGTCTCCGGGCTTTGCTGCTTCTGGTTCTGTGCTGTTGCCACTTCTCTGCCGCTGCAGGTACTCTGAGGCTGTCGCAACTCTATCCACTCATAGTTTTAAAACTGCTTCCACATTTTAGGTATCTGTTAGAGCCTAAAAATTTGGTACCACTCTCTAGGTACCAAATTCTGTCTTAGTCATCTAGTGCTGCCATAACAGAAATACCACAAGTGGATGGCTTTAACAAAGAGACATTTATTTTCTCACAGTCTAGTAGGTTACAAGTCCAAATTCAGGGTGTCGGCTCCAGGGGAAGGCTTTCTCTATCGGCTTTGGAGGAGGGACCTTGTCCTCAGTCTTCCCCTGGTCAAGGAGCTTCTCATGCACAAGGACCCTGGGTACAAAGGACATGCTCTGCTCCCGGTGCTGCTTTCCTGGTGGTATGAGGTTCCCCTGTCTCTCTGCTTGCTTCTATTTTTTATATCTCAAGAGATTGTCTCAAGACACAATCTAATCCTTTAGGTTGAGTCCTGCCTCACTAACACAACTGCTGCCCATTCTCCCTCATTAATATCATAGAGGCAGGATTTACAACATATAGGAAAATCACACAATACTGGGAATGATGGTCCAGCCCAATTAATACACACATTTTTGGCATAATTCAATCCATGACAGAGGTCTATTTCAAATATTTAAAAAAATTCATATAATTGCAATAAAACTTTAAAGTCAATGTGAGATATTGCTTCATATAAATAGGATTTCACTGCTTTTAAACAAATATTTAAATTTGTAAGTATATGCATTTATATTGCTATCACCAAAATTATATTAATGGTGGTTTAATTATTTTTAAATAACTCAGATTGACTTAAGACGTACGTTATATCAATATAAGTTGAAGAGGACCTTGTACCAAAGTAGCTTAATAAAATCTTGGTGAAATGTTTAAACATATCTTCAGTAAAAATAATACCTAATGTCTGTTTCTTAGTTGCAAAACAAGCAAGTTTTATTTTAGAATTTGGTTGCATAGATGCCTTCTTGTCCTTGATCGTGGAATTTCACAGTTCTGTAGGCATCAAAATCAAAGTTGTCATTAAACTGCGGCCTCCATTTACCATTAATGATGAATTATTGTGTGGACTTATGTTTCAGCTTCATAGTGTTACAGGGCAAGGCTTCCAAGCTCAGGACTAAGCCCTGCCTAGGTTCTTGCCTTCTACTGAACAAGAATGACCAGGAGAGGCTCAGAGGTTCCATACAAACAAAGGTTTATTAGCGGCAGACAGAAAGTGAAGGCTCGTGAACAGGGAACAGAGAGGGATGAAGCAAGACTAGCCTCTATTCCCCCCAAACAAAGGTTTTTCTGGGGCTTATATGGTTTTTTTTTTTTTTTGGTGAGGATAATAGGGTAATGAATATTTAGCAGGTTTCTTTCAAGGGGCAGGTACTTCTCAGAATGGCGGTGCATACTAAATTAGGCTGCACGTGCATCTGGATTCCAAGATGGAAACCATAGCAAAGGCTCCTGGGACTGGGTGGCAGGACTTATGGAATGTCATGCCTGCGCAGTCCTCCTGCGGCGCTGGTTTGATTCCTGTTGCGGGTACTTGCATCAGGTGGAGGTCATCTGTCAGTCACCTTACGGATGCCTGCGCACGCTCCAGGGAACAGATCAGGTCAGTCCTTCTGAAAAATGTCTTACAAGGGAGTACATCGTTTGTTCTTTCCTTATCTCACATTCTAGGATGGGCGTTTTGCATTAGCCAAGGACATAGTATTGTAAGTAAGTTGCAAGTTACGGGTGTTTCAGGGCTCCTTGCCTAGGGCCTCAGTCCCTGTTTCTTCCCTACCTCATTCCCCCCGAGAGATTTCATATTCATGATTCTTTATGAGGGTGTAGGGGTGGAGGTTTCTTCTTCTGTAACTTCTTCAAGCTGACACTGGGTCGTTGGCCTACCTAGCAGAGTAGAAATCTCTTCCTATCTGGTCTAAGGTTTTGTAAAGACTGGCGGTCTCACTTTCAGGAATGAGCTGGAAACCCTGCATCGTCTTGGAATTGTTGTAACCTAGAGGACACAAATATTTCAGAAGCTTGTGGAGACAAGGCCCAAAAATCAGAAGTGAAATATAGCAACTAGAGGGCCCAAAAAGGGTAGAATAAACCAAGTAATAGAGGGGAGTGCGTCCCGCACTGTCCACCAAATATCTTTGCCTCCCCCTCTTTTGTTTCTCAATCTCACACTGTTCTTTTCTTTATATTCTCCGTGTCTCAGTCTCTCTTTTCTTCTGAGGTCTCTCTTCTCACACCTTCACTTTCTAGAATTCTCCCCAGTCTCACCTTCTCTCTCCAATCTTTGTCTCATCTTCTCTCTCTTACTCGTTCTCTTCTACTCTATCCCCCTATACCACTTTCTCACCCAATCTTTTTGTTTTTCTCTCCCTTAGTCTCACTTTTTTCTTCACTAACCTATATAGGGGCCACAGGGTATGGGGTACATGGGGTATGAAGGGGCACCAATATCCTAGGAGCCTGACAAATACCTGTGGTCGGTTCACAGTTTCTGGGCAGGGGTAGACTTAGACCTTATCAAGGCTTCAGGTATCACTCAAGTCTTAACCAACCAGATAACACCCAAGTACTTGACCGACAAGCCAGGCTCCTGTATTTTTCCTCGTTCACCACCCATCCCGGTGATTGAAGGTGCGTGACCATCTCACCAGCTGCAATCTGGTCCTCCATCCAGTTTCTGGAGTTTTTGCAAATATCTGTAGAGCTTTGTCCTATGAAGATGATATTAACCATTCGTTGATTTTCAGTAGCTTCAGGATCTATGTCAGTATGTCTCCAGAAGGCCTGAAAAATTCTTTCACAACACTTGGAGGGGTTTTCTTGAGGTCCTCGAATTACTTCATAAATTTTCAAGAGGTTTTTCTGTTTTTGTACCCCAGTTTTAAGGCCTTCTAGTAAGCACTTTCTGTAATGGCTCAGCCTCGTCATACCCTCCTTCAAATAGTTGTCCCACTCTGGATCAACTCCAGAGACTGCATTATTGGCTGACAGTTTGTCAGGATTTGGGGGGTTTTCATTGATCCAACAAATTTTCTATTTACTAAATGTTAATAGAAAAGAGATAAGAGTGGAAAGTCTTTTGTGTTCTGTTTGATTGGCTTTATGTGACAAGTTCCCTAAAAGATATTTTTCTTCCCTAAAAGATAATTTTCAAGATTCTCCCATCTATTGTGTTTATCTCAGGGCTCAATTGATATGTCTTTATGAGTCCTTGTGAGCCCTTGCGAGTCCAGCTCCAGCTGGGTCACATTCTCTGTGCTCAAGGACAAGGAGTAATGACTCCAACATTATTATTTTTTTAATGATTCTCTCTTTTTGATCGGAGATTGGAGATAACACATCAATGATTAATACCTGGGCTTAGTTGAGCTTCTAGATGGCAGCCATTGTAGACTCTTTAAAACTCACAGTGCTAGCTTTCCACCAGGTACCATCTGGTTCTTCACCAGGATTTTAAGTAAGAGCAAAGTTCTCATCAATTGCAGACTCAATATACATCA
Organism: Loxodonta africana; assembly: GCF_030014295.1. Taxonomy (NCBI): domain Eukaryota; kingdom Metazoa; phylum Chordata; class Mammalia; order Proboscidea; family Elephantidae; genus Loxodonta; species Loxodonta africana. The sequence goes on from NC_087345.1 coordinate 189,037,462, forward strand.
GCATTTTAGCCCAAGGCCTTCTTTTGCCTTTTAGGTATGTAAGACAATAGAGGATAAATTTTATTATGTTTAATACTATCAGGACTATCCCTTGCAGTAGTGATCTAGCCTATGTACTTATCCTGATGGTAACCAACCCAATAAATTTGGCGTTTGTAAGGGTGTTACAGTGTGTAACCAAGTATCTTGTTCTACTTCTCTTGTGTTATTTATCCAAATGCAACAAGAGGTATTTGTTACAGCACAGACTACACTTTTCTTGGACTGATAAATAAAAATCTAAGGCTATTCTGTTATGTCGTGTCACCCTGGCTTAATGAGGTCAGAGATCAATGTTGTGTTTCTGTCTCACAAGCAACTTTGTCTGTTATTTGTCCCATAGCGATTGATAAATTTCTTAAAGATTTCTCTAATTTAACTATACCATAAATAGGAATTAAATCTACCAACCATACCAACTGTTGGACCAATGAGTTTTCTTCCAACTCTCGTTTTACAATGGATAACAAATTAACATTACCTTTTTAATATCTACTATGAATATCTAAAGATAATCCTAAAGTTCCCAAGGTGCACTGCCCATGCATTCACCAGGAATCTGAATAGCAGATTGCCCATGTAGATTCACTGTCAGTTGGAAAGGGATCATCTAAACTAGTATAGGTAGATATATCACATAAAAACATATCTAGAAGGAGCACACAAAGTTTGTCTAAGAAAACAGAAAATACAGAAGAACTTACATGTGACAACCAAGTTTTCATTAGAGAATTCATGATTTTCCTGTTGGAGATGTCCAGTTAATCTGTCTAAAATATACTAAGTGTTTTTCCCAAGGGCAAGTTGCCCCTCTTTGGTTTACCTACTAATAGTCATGGGTCACTTTCTCAGAAGCAGAAGTGGAACCTAAGACAAAATGTAGTCTGAGCCATGAGGTCAGTCTCCCCTGCGAACCTGATTTCTTTAAGATATGTAATTTTCTGTGTAACAAGAGGGTGAGAGTTTGATTATAAGCATTAGACAGACATTTCATGCAACACTGTCTAGAAGACTGATTAAACCAATTACTGATTTACCCTAAACATAACTCTATTTACTGATCTTGGGAGTCAGTTTTTCAAATCAGACTGAATTCTTTTAAAAAAGCATAACACCCAGAGCAAAATAGTTTTGCTGGTTTATCTGGACAATTGTTTGCCTCTAACTGGCTTCAGGAACCAGTTTTTCTTCAAAGCTCAAGGTTCAAAAGGACACCTGAGGGCGATGGTCTGTGTGGCTTGCACTAACCTCTATGAATGCCAGAAACCTGGATTTCAGGAGAATTACAACTCTTTTATGGTTCCCTCCTTTGGATTATGATCTTGTCATAGAATCTTTTGATCGAAAGTGTTCAATAAATGGTAATTGGGCACTAGATGGCTTTTCAGATCTCAGGCACCATACAGCAAATCAGGAGGTAAAACCGAAACACCGACCAATAATGTTAGGCCCGTTGTCTGAAATAACCAGTGAACCGTGACTTTAAGGTGGGTCTTTGCCCCAGGAAACCAACCTCCTGAGGTGTTCGTTTTTGCGTAAGCAGCATCAGTAACTGCTCTTCATGTGCCTCAGCAGCAACTGCGTTCTCCGAGACCTCAGGTTGTATACTCATGTAAATACAGCAACATTTATTTATTAAGGCACGAGCTGTTCCTTGAGAGAACTAATAGGAAATCTAATGTTACTCTAATCTGTAAAATCATAGTTCAAATTTTAGACTCTTCTGGTTATGATATTTATAACTTTGTTAAGTTTGTCAACAGGAACGTCTAATCGAAGAGTTACAATGTCTAAACCCACCAGTTAGGTAATTTAGGAGAAAAGAGGAAAATGGTTTCTTGTATCTAGAAAGTAGGACCTTAAGGAATTTCTTATTTCTAGAAAGAAAGATGTAAAAACATCAGCAATATATTTACATAAAACCCATAGCATTGTTTCATTTACTCAGTCTTGTGTAGTTAACTTTTCTGTTCCATGTGATTCTGGATCAAGCACAGTCTGCCCACCCACCAGCATCTGCATTAAGAGCTCTGGAAATCTTGATTGAGTCTAGTCACAGCCCCTTTCATAAGTCCAATATAGCCCATCTTTTTTGTTGAGCTATTCTGGTCAAATGTTTTCAGAAAATCAACAAAGTAAAAGCTTATCTGCAGAGGACAAAACTTAATATGGCCATGATTAATGTATAAGCATAACTCTTAACAGTGAAAGACCTGATGGAAATTAATTATGAGCATAATGTAAAAGCCAAATAAAATCAGTTAAAAAAAAACTTTTGATAAAAGTGTTTCTAAATATAACCATTAACCATATTTTTAAAGAGCTTCAAATATAATACATAATAATCTTGAGACATAATACCTTATACTCAGGATATATTAATATACCAAGATTATGAAGTCTCTACATACCTGAATAGTAATCAAAATAACTTCATAACCCAGGTAAATGATATGAATTCTCAGTTAACCCATTGGCTTTGAAGTTGCTAGATTCAAAAAATAAAGTTTACTAACATATGAATTTTAACTCAGAGTGAATCAGGTACTTCTCTTGATTTTAACATGTTCTATGTAATTTATAACATGTTAAACAAACCTTTTTAGCACTTTTTCTTTATAAAAAAATTTTCATGGCTTTCAAACTTGTCAGAAGTTTATCATAAGTTACCAAGAAACAATACTTTAGTTATTTAGCCAAAGATCTTAAAATAAAAACCTTAGCTTTTTCTTTTTTCTTAAAGCCATGTGGCTTGTTTTCTCCTGATTTCTCATTCTGTCCAATTAACTGTTCCCAAGAACCTAGCTTTTTATTTTTATGGGTAGCTGATACCACCAGCTTTTTCTTTTTAGTCCAATAGCAATTTACTTGTCTCTCATGCTGCAGCCAAGAGTTTTCTCAGCTCTGGGAGAGAACCTCTTTTTTTTCAAATCTTAACACTCTGCCCTGAGTGTTCTCTGTATTGTGATTCAAATCCCAGTCTAGACTGAAAATCTGCTTTCCCTGTGCATCTCTTTCTTCAGCCCAATCAATAAATTCTCAGGAGTCTCTATAAGTATGTTCTAATTTAACCTGAATTTCTTTTCACCAATTAATTCCTATGCATCACACATAAATTACACATAAGACACACACAGAGGCAACGGAAATAATCTTGCAGTCTCAACCTCCCAGACAGTCCCGGTCACACATAAGACAAACAGACAAACAGAGAGCACTCGGACCAGACAAGGGAGAAGGGGAAAGGGGGAACAAAGGTAATCTTAGTGAGGTCTAACCTATTACTAGGAATAGCTGAATCTCCACCTCAATCCTCCAGATACCTCCTATCCCCAATACCAGACAGAGGGGCTTCAATCTCCCAATCTAAACAGAGATGTCTACATCCACTCCCCAGAACCAGGGTGCACCAACCAGAGATGGACAACATCCAGACACACAAAACCGGCAGCTGCCACATACTCATACGCCTGCCCAAGCTCTAGAGTCACCAAGAGTCCCTCCTTGTGATCACAAATGCAATAATGGGACTGAACTGGGTAACAATTAAGAATTGAAATCCTACAAAAGTAATCACAAACTTGGGGCCCCTATAAGTGGAAACACAGGGAGGGAAAATAATGAGGCATTAGAAACGCACTAACTGGGCAAAACACCAGGGCTATTACCCACCAGCTAGCACTTAATCAAAAGAAAAATAAAATGGAGAGGAAAGTGAATTGGAGAAGAGAGAAAAAGCCAATTACCAGGTCTGCAGACTACACCATGTCTCACAGGTCTTGGGGCCGAGCCCCTTACTGCAGATGCCAGGTCTCAGTTGAGGGGAATCACTCCTCTCGTGACACTCCTGGATTGTACGGGTCTGGGCAGGTGGCTTTTCAACTCAGTCTGGGGAGAGTGTCTATCAAGCACACCAGATTCACCAGGTCTCATGGGTCTTGGGACTGAGGCCCTCGCCATAGACAAACACCAGGTCTGACAGGTCTTGGGGCTGAGCCCCTCACCATAGGCAAATACCAGGTCTCACAGGTCTTGGGGCCGAGCCCCTCACTGTAGATGAAAACCAGAAGTCAGGGTTCCAGAGTAAAAGATAAAAGGACATCCTTTGTTCTTGTAGAAACCTGGTTGAGAGGAGTAGGCCTGGAGATATACTCACCGGAGGGAGGGACACAGGACGAATAGAACCCTGGCAGCTGCTTGTCTATCCATCAGAGCTTTGTAGGTTTCCTAGCCGCTGCTCTCAGACCCAGATCCAAGAAAAATCACTCCTGGCCGGCCCGCCAAATTCTGTTACAGGGCAAGTCTACCCAGCTTGGGACTAAGCCCTGCCTAGGTTCTTGCCTTCTATGGACCAAGAATGACCAGGAGAGGCTCAGAGGTGCCACGCAAACAAAGGTTTTGCCAGCAGCAAAGAGTGAAGGCTCACAAGCAGGAAACAGAGAGGGACTAAGAAACGCTAGCCTCTGCTCCCCCGAACAAAGGTTTTTCTGGGGCTTATATGGGTTTGGTGAGGATAATAGGATAATGAATATTTAGCAGGTTTCTTTCAAGGGGCTGGTACTTCTCAGAATGGTGGTGCATACTAAATTAGGCTGCACGTGCCTCTGGATTCCAAGATGGAACCCGTAGCAAAGGCTCCTGGGACTGGGTGACCGGACTTATTATGGGGTGTCACGCCCTTACAGTCCCCTGCTGCGCCATTTTGATACCTGTCTCAGGTAATTGTATCACGCGGAGGTTATCTTTAAGGTCAGTCACCTTAAAGATGTCTGTGCATGCTCCAGGGACCAGATCTGGTCTGTCCTTAGAAGGGAGTACATTGTTCTCTCCATTTGGCACATTCCAGGATGGGGGTTTTGTATTAGCCAAGCACATAGTATTGTAAGTAAGTTGCAAGTTGCAGGTGTTGCAGGGCTCCTTGCCTAGGGGCTCAGTCCCTGTTTCTTCCCTATCTCAATAGTATTTTGAGTGTTTATGGCTAATTTATAATGAGGAAGAGATACAAATTACAAATGTATGCATGTATATAATATATGTGTGTGTGACTTTTTACAAGCCACTTGTTGTCTTAACAAAAATTAATGAGTAAAATCCAAGTGAATGTATGAGACTGTGTGTCTTAGTTTCCACCAAGTAGGTCGCTTTCAAGAACAGAAATTTATTTTCTCACACTTCTGGAAACTTGGAGTACAGAACATTCCTTCTGTGGGCCTCTCTCCTAGCTTCTGGTGACTGCTAGCAATTCTTGGAGTTTCTTGGCTGCTTGTAGATGCATCTCCCTCCATCATCACATGACCTGCCACTTCCTGCTGTGTGCCACTCATTTTTACAAGACAGGAATTCCTCAGTAGGAATTAGGGAGGGCCCACCCTAATTCCAGGCTGACCTCCTTTCACCCGAGTGATAACAAAAGAAAAATGCTGTTTGCCTAATTCAGGTCACATTCACAGGTACAGGAGTTAGAACTGCAACATATCTTCTGGGGGACATAATTCAATCATAACACCATGTGTTCCTGGTGATTGAAAAACATTTTTTTTTTTTAAATTGTGGTGAACTATGTATAGCATAAAATTTGCCATTTTAACCATTTCGAACTGTACAATTCAGAGCCATTAATTATGTTTACACTGTTGTGCAGCCATCCCTAGTGATTCCTTAAAACTAGTTGTCTTTCATTAAGGAGGGAATAAGGAAATTCATAGAATGCAACAAGAATGAAAATACTTCCTATCAAAACCTCTGGGACACAGCAAAAGCAGTGCTCAGAGGCCAATTTATATCGATAAATGCACACATACAAAAAGAAGAAAGAGCCAAAATCAGAGAACTGTCCCTACAACTTGAACAAATAGAAAGAAAGTGAGCAACAAAAGAATCCATCAGGTACCAGAAGAAAACAAATAATAAAAATTAGAGCTGAAATAAATGAATATTTAGAGAACAAAAAATCAATTGAAAGAATTAACAAAACCAAAAGCTGGTTCTTCGAAAAAATTAACAAAATTGATAAACCATTGGCTAGACTGACTAAAGAAATACAGGAAAGGAAACAAATAACCCGAATAAGAGACGAGAAGGGCCACATCACAACAGACCCAACTGAAATTAAAAGAATCATATCAGATTATTACGAAAAATTGTACTCTAACAAATTTGCAAACCTAGAAGAAATGGATGAATTCCTGGAAAAACACTACCTACCTAAACTAACACAATCAGAGGTAGAAAAACTAAATAGACCCATAACAAAAAAAGAGATTGAAACGGTAATCAAAAAACTCCCAACAAAAAAAAGCCCTGGCCAGGATGGCTATACTGCAGAGTTTTACCAAACTTTCAGAGAAGAGTTAACACCACTATTACTAAAGGTATTTCAAAGCATAGAAAATGACGGAATACTACCTAACTCATTCTATGAAGCCACCATCTCCCTGATACCAAAACCAGGTAAAGACATCACAAAAAAAGAGAATTACAGACCTATATCCGTCATGAACATAGATGCAAAAATCCTCAACAAAATTCTAGCCAATAGAATTCAACAACATATCAAAAAAATAATTCACCACGACCAAGTGGGATTTATACCAGGTATGCAAGGCTGGTTTAATATTAGAAAAACCATTAATGTAATCCACCATATAAATAAAACAAAAGACAAAAACCACGTGATCTTATCAATTGATGCAGAAAAGGCATTTGACAAAGTCCAACACCCATTTATGATAAAAACTCTCACCAAAATAGGAATTGAAGGAAAACTCCTCAACATAATAAAGGGCATCTTATACAAAGCCAACAGCCAACATTACTCTAAATGGAGAGAGCCTGAGAGCATTCCCCTTGAGAATGGGAACCAGACAAGGATGCCCTTTATCACCGCTCTTATTCAACACTGTGCTAGAAGTGCTAGCCAGAGCAATTAGGCTAGACAAAGAAATAAAGGGCATCCGGAAACGGCAAGGAGGAGTAAAATTATCTCTATTTGCAGATGACATGATCTTATACACAGAAAACCCTAAGGAATCCTCCAGAAAACTACTGAAACTAATAGAAGAGTTTGGCAGAGTCTGAGGTTATAAGATAAACATACAAAAATCACTTGGATTCCTCTACATCAACAAAAAGAACATCGAAGAGGAAATTACCAAATCAATACCATTCACAGTAGCCCCCAAGAAGATAAAATACTTAGGAATAAATCTTACCAAAGATGTAAAAGACCTATACAAAGAAAACTACAAAGCACTACTACAAGAAATTAAAAAGGACATACTTAAGTGGAAAAACATACCTCGCTCATGGATAGGAAGACTTAATATAGTAAAAATGTCTATTCTACCAAAAACCACGTATACATACAATGCACTTCCGATCCAAATTCCAATGTCATTTTTTAATGTGATAGAGAAACAAATCACCCACCTCATATGGAAGGGAAAGAAGCCTCGGATAAGCAAAGCATTAGTGAAAAAGAAGAAGAAAGTGGGAGGCCTCACTCTACCTGATTTCAGAAGCTATTATACAGCCACAGTAGTCAAAACAGCCTGGTACTGGTACAACAACAGACACATAGACCAATGGAACAGAATTGAGAACCCAGATATAAATCCATCCACATATGAGCAGCTGATATTTGATAAAGGCCGAGTGTCGGTTAATTGGGGAAAAGATAGTCTTGTTAAGAAATGGTGCTGGCATAACTGGATATCCATTTGCAAAAAAATGAAACAGGACCCATACCTCACACCATGCACAAAAACTAACTCCAAGTGGATCAAAGACCTAAACATAAAGACTAAAATGATAAAGATCATGGAAGAAAAAATAGGGACAACCTTAGGAGCCCTAATACAAGGCATAAACAGAATACAAAACAGTTCCAAAAATGACGAAGAGAAACCAGATAACTGGGAGCTCCTAAAAATCAAACACCTATGCTCATCTAAAGACTTCACCAAAAGAGTAAAAAGACCACCTACAGACTGGGAAAGAGTTTTCAGCTATGACATCTCCGACCAGCGCCTGATCTCTAAAATCTATATGATTCTGTCAAAACTCAACCACAAAAAGACAAACAACCCAATCAAGAAGTGGGCAAAGGATATGAACAGGTACTTCACTAAAGAAGATATTCAGGCAGCTAACAGATACATGAGAAAACACCCTCGATCATTAGCCATTAGAGAAATGCAAATTAAAACTACAATGAGATTCCATCTCACTCCAACAAGGCTGTCATTAATCCAAAAAACACAAAATAATAAATGTTGGAGAGGCTGCGGAGAGATTGGAACTCTTATACACTGCTGGTGGGAATGTAAAATGGTACAACCACTTTGGAAATCTATCTGGCGTTATCTTAAACAGTTAGAAATAGAACTGCCATACAACCTAGAAATCCCACTCCTCGGAATATACCCTAGAGAAATAAGAGCCTTCACACGAATAGATACATGCACACCCATGTTTCTTGCAGCTCTGTTTACAATAGCAAAAAGCTGGAAGCAACCAAGGTGTCCATCAACGGATGAATGGTTAAATAAATTGTGGTATATTCACACAATGGAATACTACGCATCGATAAAGAACAGTGACGAATCTGTGAAACATTTCATAACATGGAGGAACCTGGAAGGCATTATGCTGAGTGAAATTAGTCAGAGGCAAAAGGACAAATATTGTATAAGACCACTATTATAAGATCTTGAGAAATAGTATAAACTGAGAAGAACACATATTTTTGTGGTTACGAGGGGGGGAGGGAGGGAGGGTGGGAGAGGGTTTTTTACTGATTAATTAGTAGATAAGAACTGCTTTAGGTGAAGGGAAAGACAATACTCAATACATGGAAGGTCAGCTCAACTGGACTGGACCAGAAGCAAAGAAGTTTTCAGGATAAACTGAATGCTTCAAAGGTCAGCAGAGCAAGGGCGGGGGTTTGGGGACCATGGTTTAAGGGGACTTCTAAGTCAATTGGCAAAATAATTCTATTATGAAAACATTCTGCATCCCACTTTGAAATGTGGCGTCTGGGGTCTTAAATGCTAACAAGCGGCCATCTAAGATGCATCAATTGGTCTCAACCCACCTGGATCAAAGGAGAACGAAGAACACCAAGGTCACACGATAACTAAGAGCCCAAGAGACAGAGAGGGTCACATGAACCAGAGACCTACATCATCCTGAGACCAGAAGAACTAGTTGGTGCCCGGCCACAACCGATAACTGCCCTGACAGGGAGCACAACAGAGAACCCCTGACGGAGCAGGAGATCAGTGGGATGCAGACCCCAAATTCTCACAAAAAGACCATACTTAATGGTCTGACTGAGACTAGAGGAATCCCGGCGGTCATGGTCCCCAAACCTTCTGTTGGCCTAGGACAGGAACCATTCCCGAAGACAACTCATCAGACATGAAAGGGACTGGACAGTGGGTAGGAGAGAGATGCTGATGAAGAGTGAGCTATTTATATCAGGTGGACACTTGAGACTGTGTTGGCATCTCCTGTCTGGAGTGGGGATGGGAGGATAGAGAGAGTTGGAAGCTGGCAAAATTGTCATGAAAGGAGAGACTGGAAGGGCTGACTCATTAGAGGGAGAGCAAGTGGGAATACGGAGTAAGGTGTATATAAACTTATATGTGACAGTCTGACTTGATTTGTAAACATTCACTTCAAGCTCAATAAAAGTTAATAAAAAAAAAAAAAACTAGTTGTCTTAGTCATCTATGCTGCTCTAACAGAAATACCAGAGAGAAAGTTTATTTTCTCACAGTAAAGTGGGCTAAAAGTCTAAATTCAGGGTATTAGCTCCAGGGGAAGGTTTTATCTCTGTTGGCCTTCTCTTCAGTCTTCCCCCAGACTAGGAGCTTCTCTGTGCAGGAACCCCAAATGGTGATGCGCTCTGCTCCAGGTGCTTCTTTCTTGGTAGTTTGAGGTCTCCCTGTCTCTCTGCTCCCTTCTTTCTTTTACATGTTAAGAGATTACCTCAAGACAGAATCCAATCTTGTAGATTGGGTCCTGCCTCACTAATAGAACTGCCACCCATCCTCCCTCGTTAACATCATAAAGGCAGGATTTATAATGTATAGGAAAATCACACAATACCCGGAATCCTGGACCAGCCAAATTGATACACACATTTTTGGGGGGACATAATTCAATCCATGACACGAACTAATAAGTGAAATTTTAACTTAAGATTTGAATTATGACTGCATCTTATTGGCATGAGTGAAAGGTATCTGAATTGGTTGTTTTTGGGCATCCATGACATTACTGTGACAATCTAAAATTAATGTAGCTGAACACTCATCCCACTCATCTTCCTATAACGGCATGAAATAAAATGTATTTTATAACATATTTTGATGAATGTTTCTGAGAGCAATTATTAGAAAAGGGATAGATAGTTTCTGTTTTATCAGCTTTGTCCTCATTTTACAGGATTCAAGCTAAAACTCGAGAATTTAGAGAGCGGCAAGCCCGAGAGCGTGACTATGCTGAAATCCAAGACTTTCATCGGACGTTTGGCTGTGAAGACGATTTGATGTTTGGGGGAATGCCTTCGTATGACGGTTCCATGGCCAGACCCCAGAGCCCGAGAGAAGGGCATATGATGGATGCTTTGTACGCCCAGGTGAAGAAGCCTCGGAATTCCAAACCGTCACCTGTAGACAGGTAGGCTCCAGGAGCAATCAAGGTATTGCTTCCACGTCAACTTTTCTGTAGTCTTGACAAGGGAGTAAGTAGATTGTTCATCAGTCCTCAAACCAGCCGGTCTTTTATTAATGGCCTTTTAAAAAGCCTTCACGTCTGGAAGTATTGAGTTTACACAAATTGAAGCCTAATGGAAGGAACAGCAGAAGTTTTGACAGCTTTCATAATGATTCCAACATACTCCATCTTGTTCTTAAAGTGATGTTAGATCTGAGAATCCACGTTTAGTTTATAACTCAAATAAAAAGCAAGCTTGAAGTTATGGCTCTTCTGCTTAGGCGATATTTCCTTTTATTACTAGAAGGCTGGGAGAATCTGTAGTTGTAATTAAATAGATGGGGAGGGACATGATGGTTACAATTAAGATTTTGAAATGCCACATTTTTTTTTCTGGTGGAACAATTTTATATTATGAAAGAATTAGTAGGCAAGGTATATAGTCTAGCCAGTCTTTAAAAAGCACAGTAGCAGCCATAGACCTCAGTGTGAGGTTGACTGTATTGTGATGACTCTATATTTTTTTCAAATTTTAACTGAATCGATTTTAAAACAGCTCTCCTAGGATGTATTTCTATATTCAAACACTGTTTATAAATTCAAACACCATGTAGAGATTGCTTCATGAAGACAATACTGATTTTATTTCAAACACATGAATTTTACTGTCTTGAGCCATACTCTGATCCCACTGCTTCTTTTAATAGCTTCTTAAGATCGTTTTTCTATGTGGGAGCTGGGCTTTGAACATTGAAATCACAGATTTCACTCAAAACTAGTGGTTCGCAAGCTCTAGCATGCACCAAAATCACCTGGAGCACTTGTAAAAACACAGGTTGCTGGGTCCTCCCCAGAATTTTTGATTCAGGAGGGCTAGGGTGGAGCCCAAGAATCTGCATTTCTCATGAGTTTCTAGGTCCTGTGCTGTTGGCACTGGTCCTAAGGACAACAATTTGAGATTCCCTGTAAGACTGGAAATGTCCTGAAATTACGTCATCTGTACCATCCATGTGCTGTTCGTCTGCTACATTTTGAAAGCAGCTTATATTTTCGTTACTCTAGCTATTTTTAACAGAGGTTTGCAGTAACCTCAGGCAAACCCAGAAGGAAGCATTTTAAAGAAATAGTAAATGCAGAAACAGATTTTAAAGTAAAACTATAGTCTGATTTTTCTTCTGTTGTCTCCTTTGTTTGGGTTTAAGGCTTTCTTTATTGCTTTTTGAAAACCTATGTATTGATGTTGACTGTAATGAGTAGGTAATACAAGTTAACATAAGAAGCGTGTGGTGATCACCTAGGAGGTTCACAGGGCTTATTAACTTAACAAAGATGTGTCAGGATCCAAAGAATAAGGCTTTTGTCAGTGACAGTGACATTTTCTTAAAAAGCGTCTTTCTTACTTGGTTTCTACGGTACTGTTGAAAGCCATCGAAAGCGGTTTCTTAGGAGAAAGGACACAGGTGCTGCTGGCTAGTAACTTTTAGAGAAACTGGGAAAAATGAGTTAGCATGTTATTGATCATTGTTAGAAATACTCATCATTTTTAGTACTTTTGACATCCAGTTTGAAAATCTGAAAAAGAGTAGATGTGCTTGTAAGTCCTATCTGGCATTGGAGACAGGAGTCAGAAGGGACTTCCCCAGCTCCTGAGGTCCAGAAATGGTTGCCCAGTTTCAGTGCCCCAAACCAAACCTGTTGCCATTAAGTTGATCCCACTCATGGAGACCCCGTGTGTGCACAGTAGAACTGTGCTCCACAGGGTTTTTCAAGGCTGTGAAATTTCAGACCAGATCACCAGGTGTTTCTTTAGAAGTGTCTCTGGGTGGATTTGAACCGCCTACCTTTTGATTAACTGCCAAGCCCTTAACCATTTGCGCCACCCAGGGACACATTTCAGTGCCCTACAAGTGTCTGAATCTCTTCCGAAGATTTCTGCCCATTTTCAGGAAGGCTTACATGCTCTCAGCCCCCTCTGCTTCTGAGCTCCAGCATCCCTGCCTGGGCTGTGCTGTGCGTCCAGCTGACCTCAAGGTGACACTCAGCCTCCTAACTCATTTCCTTCAAAAACCCATACAGCAAAACACCAGAGGAGACTTTCGTCATGGAGACGAGTCACGTCAAGCAGTAAGCAACTCACAGTCATATCTTAGGCATTTCTAAATTCAAAACCCCTTCACCTCACTCAAGCACACTTGAGCGCTTGGATGGCTAAATGTCAGTGGTTATAAAGGTTTCTGCAGTGTGCCTCGAGAGGGTAGTTTAGATTAGAGAATTTCTGAGATGCTTCCAACCCAAGTGGGATGTAACTTAAAAAAAGAATCACAAAGTTTGATTTTTCATTATTATTATTTTTGCAAAGAATAAAATAGTCATTAAACTATGGCTCGTGTTGCGAATACAAAAATTGGGGAACTAGTGTACCTTTAAAGTACACCCTCACCTACCTATAATCGAATGTGAATTTGGTTTGGAAATAATGGTATCACCTCCAGTGTCTTTTCTTATCACTGAAAAAGCTGTAGAAAAGTGCTTCTCAGACATAAGTAGAGGAGAAATTTTTTTTCTTTCTTTTTTTAAGGGAATACAGTCTCTTGATGAGTGCACTATTGAATTAAATTGTTTTGATTATAATGTTACTTAAATATGTATAAAAATAAAATAGGACTGAACTCCTTCTGTTTATAGCCATTATACAACTATAAAACCAAACATCTTTACAAATTAAATACAAACAAAATGGCAAAACTATTACATTCAAATGAACAACATTAATTTAATGTGGCCAGTAATGTTTTCTTATAAATCCAAACTCTTGTGCAAATCATGAATATGGGGTGGCTGCGACACTGCAGGCCCGTCTGCACTTGTTTGCCTGCCCCCTAAGTCCAGCACTGTGTCAGTTCTCCAGTCACGTTCTCAGATACATTTCTGCAGACCCTTACCTGGGCACAGCAAAGATGCTCCCTTTAAGCATGGAGTCCAGCTGGCTTGTATTAGCACTGGCTCGAACGTAGGCCTTGGTGCTTTCATATTTGTCAACTTCAGCTCAGACAATGAAATAACTCACCTGTAAGATGATCCAGAGTACGCTTTTATTAATGTTTTAAAAGATTGTCATTCAAATGAGAACACAAAATTTGAAACTTTTCAGCATGTATTTGCTGTTTGAAAAAATATATACAATAAAGAAACTCCTATCAACCAAATATTTCCACCAAATTATGGAAGTGGTGTCCCATGAATTTTCCTGTTCAGTTTTTTTTTTTTATTTTATCGGAGTAGGAGTGGGGCAGCTCTTCCGGGTTTTCATTGTTCAGCAAGAAAGCAGTATTCCAAATTTTTTTTTTAAGTTTTTTTTTTATTATAATTTTTATTGTGCTTTAAGTGAAAGTTTACAAATCAAGTCAGTTTCTCACATAAAAGCTTACATACACCTTGCTACATACTCCCAATTACTCTCCCCCTAATGAGACAGCCCGCTCTCGCCCTCCACTCTTTCTTTTCGTGTCCATTTCGCCAGCTTCTAACCCCCTGTACCCTCTCATCTCCCCTCCAGGCAGGAGATGCCAACATAGTCTCAAGTGTCCACCTGATCCAAGAAGCTCACTCCTCACCAGCATCCCTCTCCAACCCATTGTCCAGTCCAATCCATGTCTGAAGAGTTGGCTTCGGGAATGGTTCCTGTCCTGGGGCAACAGAAGGTCTGGGGGCCATGACCACGGGGTCCTTCCAGTCTCAGTCAGACCATTAAGTCTGGTCCTTTTATGAGAATTTGGGGTCTGCATCCCACTGCTCTCCTGCTCCCTCAGGGCTTCTCTGTTGTGTTCCCTGTCAGGGCAGTCATAGGTTGTAGCCAGGCACCATCTAGTTCTTCTGGTCTCAGGCTGGTGTAGTCTCTGGTTCATGGGGCCCTTTCTGTCACTTGAGCTCCTAATTGCCTTGTGTCCTTGAAGTTCTTCATTCTCCTTTGATCCAGGTGGGTTGAGACCAATTGATGCATCTTAGATGGCTGATTGCTAGCGTTTAAGGCCCCAAACGCCACTCTTCAAAGTGGGATGCAGAATGTTTTCTTAATAGATTTTATTATGCCAGTTGACTTAGATGTCCCCTGAAATCATCATCCCCAAACCCCTGCCCCTGCTACACTGGCCTTCGAAGCATTCAGTTTATTAAGGAAACTTCTTTGCTTTTGATTTAGTCCCGTTGTGCTGACCTCCCCTGTTTTGTGTGTTGTCTTTCTCTTCACCTAAAGTAGTTCTTGTCTACCAACTAATTAGTGAATACCCCTTTCCCACCCTCCCATCCTCCCGCCTCTCGTAACCACAAAAGAATGTTTTCTTCTCAGTTTAAACTATTTCTCAAGTTCTTATAATAGTGGTCTTCTACAATATTTGTCCTTTTGCAACTGACTACTTTCACTCAGCATAATGCCTTCCAGGTTCCTCCATGTTATAAAATGTTTCACAGATTTATCACTGTTCTTTATCGATGTGTAGTATTCCATTGTGTGAATATACCATAATTTATTTATCCATTCATCCATTAATGGGCACCTTGGTTGCTTCCATGTTTTTGCTATTGTAAACAGTGCTGCAGTAAACATGGGTGTGCATATATCTGTTCGTGTAAAGGCTCTTATTTCTCTAGGATATATTCTGAGGAGCAGGATTGCTGGATTGTATGGTAGTTCTATTTCTAGCTTTTTAAGGAAGTGCCAAATCGATTTCCAAAGTGGTTGTACCATTTTACATTCCCACCAGCAGTGTATAAGTCTTCCAATCTCTCCACAGCCTCTCCAACATTTCTTATTTTGTGTTTTTTGGATGAATGCCAGCCCTGTTGGAGTGAGGTGAAATCTCATTGTAGTTTTGATCTGCATTTCTCTTATGGCTAATGATCGTGAACATTTCCTCATGTATCTCTTAGCTACCCAAATGTCTTCTTTAGTGAAGTGTCTATTCATATCTTTTGCCCATTTCTTAATAGGGTTATTTGTCTTTTTGCAGTATCATGTAGATTTTAGACATCAGATGCTGATCGGAAATGTCATAGCTAAAAGCTTTCTCCCACTCTGTAGGTAATCTTTTTACTCTTTTGGTGAAGTCTTTGGCTGAGCATAGGTGTTTGATTTTTAGGAGCTCCCAGTTATCTAGCTTTTCTTCTGCATTCTTAATAATGTTTTGTATACTGTTTATGCCATGTATTAGGGCTCCTAACGTTGTCCCTATTTTCTCTTCTATGATCTTTATCATTTTAGATTTTATATTTAGGTCTTTGATCCATTTTGAGCTCATTTTTGTGCATGGAGTGAGCTGTGGGTCTTGTTTCATTTTTTGCAGATGGATATCCAGTTATGCCAGCAACATTTGTTAAAAAGACTGTCTTTCCCCCCCATTTAACTGTTTTGGGGCCTTTGTCAAATATCAACTGCTCATATGTGGATGGATTTATGTCTGGATTCTCAATTCTGTTCCATTGGTCAAAGTATCAGTTGTTGTACCGGTACCAGGCTGTTTGACTACTGTGGCAGTATAATAGGTTCTAAAATCAGGTAGAGTGAGGCCTCCCACTTTGTTCTTCTTTTTCAGTAATGCCTTATTTATCTGGGACCTCTTTCCCTTCCATATGAAATTGGTGATTTGTTTCTCCATCTCATTAAAGAATGTCATTGGGATTTGGATCAGAATTGCATTAAATGTATAGATAGGTCTTGGTGGAATAGACATTTTTATAATGTTAAGTCTTCCTATCCATGACCAAGGTATGTTCTTCCACTTACGTAAGTCTCTTTTGGTTTCTTGCAGAAGTGTTTTGTAGTTTTCTTTGTATAAGTCTTTTACATCTCTGCTAAGATTCATTCCTTTTTATTTTATCTTCTTGGGGGCTACTGTAAATGGCATTGATTTTGGTGATTTCCTCTTTGATGTTCTTTTTGTTGGTGTAGAGGAATCCAACTAATATTTGTATGTTTATCTTGTATCCCGATACTCTGCTGAACTCTTCTATTAGTTTCAGTAGTTTTCTGGAGGATTCCTTAGGGTTTTCTGTGTATAAGATCATGTCATCTGCAAATAGAGATACTTTGACTTCTTCCTTACCACTCTGGATGCCTTTTATTTATTTATCTAGCCTAACTGCTCTGGCTGGGACTTCCAGCACAGTGTTGAATAAGAGTGGTGATAAAGGGCATCCTTGTCTGGTTCCCGATCTCAATGGGAATGCTTTCAGGCTCTGTCCATTTAGGGTGATGTTGGCTGTTGGCTTTGTATAAATGCCCTTTATTATGTTGAGGAATTTTCCTTCTATTCCTATTTTACTGACAGTTTTATCATGAATGGGTGTTGAACTTTGTCAAATGCCTTTTCTGCATCAATTGATAAAGTCATGTGATTCTTGTCTTTTGTTTTATTTATGTGGTGGATTACATTAATTGTTTTTCTAATGTTGAACCATCCCTGCATACCTGGTATGAATCCCACGTGGTCATGGTGAATTGTTTTTTTGATATGTTGTTGAATTCTATTGGCTAGAATTTTGCTGAGGATTTTTCTGTCTACATTCATGAGGGATATAGGTCTATAATTTTCTTGTGGTGTCTTTACCTGGTTTTGGTATCAGGGATATGGTGGCTTCATAGAATGAGTTTGATAGTACTCCGTCCTTTTCTATGCTCTGAAATACCTTTAGTAGTAGTGGTGTTAACTCTTCTCTGAAAGTTTAGTAGAACTTTGCAGTGAAGCCTTCTGGACCGGGGCTTATTTTTTCTTTGGATTCCAACTTTTTTTTTTTTTTTTTAATTAACTTTTATTGAGCTTCAAGTGAATGTTTACAAATCAAGTCAGACTGTCACATATAAGTTTATATACACCTTACTCCATACTCCCACTTGCTCTCCCTCTAATGAGTCAGCACTTCCAGTCTCTCCTTTCGTGACAATTTTGCCAGCTTCCAACTCCCTCTATCCTCCCATCCCCCCTCCAGACAGGAGATGCCAACACAGTCTCAAGTGTCCACCTGATATAAATAGCTCACTCTTCATCAGCATCTCTCTCCTACCCACTGTCCAGTCCCTTTCATGTCTGATGAGTTGTCTTCGGGAATGGTTCCTGTCCTGGGCCAACAGAAGGTTTGGGGACCATGACCGCCGGGATTCCTCTAGTCTCAGTCAGACCATTGAGTATGGTCTTTTTGTGAGAATTTGGGGTCTGCATCCCACTGATCTCCTGCTCCGTCAGGGGTTCTCTGTTGTGCTCCCTGTCAGGGCAGTTATCGGTTGTGGCCGGGCACCAACTAGTTCTTCTGGTCTCAGGATGATGTAGGTCTCTGGTTCATGTGGCCCTCTCTGTCTCTTGGGCTCTTAGTTATCGTGTGACCTTGGTGTTCTTCGTTCTCCTTTGATCCAGGTGGGTTGAGACCAATTGATGCATCTTAGATGGCCGCTTGTTAGCATTTAAGACCCCAGACGCCACATTTCAAAGTGGGATGCAGAATGTTTTCATAATAGAATTATTTTGCCAATTGACTTAGAAGTCCCCTTAAACCATGGTCCCCAAACCCCTGCCCTTGCTCCACTGACGTTTGAAGAATTCATTTTATCCCGGAAACTTCTTTGCTTTTGGTCCAGTCCAGTTGAGCTGACCTTCCATGTATTGAGTATTGTCTTTCCCTTCACCTAAAGCAGTTCTTATCTACTAATTAATCAGTAAAAAACCCTCTCCCACCCTCCCTCCCCCCCTCATAACCACAAAAGAATGTGTTCTCAGTTTATACTATTTCTCAAGATCTTATAATAGTGGTCTTATACAATATTTGTCCTTTTGCCTCTGACTAATTTCACTCAGCATAATGCCTTCCAGGTTCCTCCATGTTATGAAATGTTTCACAGATTCGTCACTGTTCTTTATCGATGCGTAGTATTCCATTGTGTGAATATACCACAATTTATTTAACCATTCATCCGTTGATGGACACCTTGGTTGCTTCCAGCTTTTTGCTATTGTAAACAGAGCTGCAAGAAACATGGGTGTGCATGTATCTGTTCATGTGAAGGCTCTTATTTCTCTAGGGTATCTTCCGAGGAGTGGGATTTCTGGGTTGTATGGTAGTTCTATTTCTAACTGTTTAAGATAACGCCAGATAGATTTCCAAAGTGGTTGTACCATTTTACATTCCCACCAGCAGTGTATAAGAGTTCCAATCTCTCCGCACCTCTCCAACATTTATTATTTTGTGTTTTTTGGATTAATGACAGCCTTGTTGGAGTGAGATGGAATCTCATTGTAGTTTTAATTTGCATTTCTCTAATGGCTAATGATCGAGGGTGTTTTCTCATGTATCTGTTAGCTGCCTGAATATCTTCTTTAGTGAAGTACCTGTTCATATCCTTTGCCCACTTCTTGATTGGGTTGTTTGTCTTTTTGTGGTTGAGTTTTGACAGAATCATATAGATTTTAGAGATCAGGCGCTGGTCAGAGATGTCATAGCTGAAAATTCTTTCCCAGTCTGTAGGTTGTCTTTTTACTCTTTTGGTGAAGTCTTTAGATGAGCATAGGTGTTTGATTTTTAGGAGCTCCCAGTTATCTGGTTTCTCTTCGTCATTTTTGGAACTGTTTTGTATTCTGTTTATGCCTTGTATTAGGGGTCCAAATGTTGTCCCTATTTTTTCTTCCATGATCTTTATCGTTTTAGTCTTTATGTTTAGGTCTTTGATCCACTTGGAGTTAGTTTTTGTGCATGGTGTGAGGTATGGGTCCTGTTTCATTTTTTTGCAAATGGATATCCAGTTATACCAGCACCATTTGTTAAAAAGACTATCTTTTCCCCGATTAACTGACACTGGGCCTTTGTCAAATATCAGCTGCTCATATGTGGATGGATTTATATCTGGGTTCTCAATTCTGTTCCATTGGTCTATGTGTCTGTTGTTGTACCAGTACCAGGCTATTTTGACTACTGTGGCTGTATAATAGCTTCTGAAGTCAGGTAGAGTGAGGCCTCCCACTTTCTTCTTCTTTTTCACTAATGCTTTGCTTATCCGAGGCTTCTTTCCCTTCCATATGAAGTGGGTGATTTGTTTCTCTATCACATTAAAAAATGACATTGGAATTTGGATCGGAAGTGCATTGTATGTATACATGGTTTTTGGTAGAATAGACATTTTTACTATATTAAGTCTTCCTATCCATGAGCGAGGTATGTTTTTCCACTTAAGTATGTCCTTTTTAATTTCTTGTAGTAGTGCTTTGTAGTTTTCTTTGTATAGGTCTTTTACATCTTTGGTAAGATTTATTCCTAAGTGTTTTATCTTCTTGGGGGCTACTGTGAATGGTATTGATTTGATGATTTCCTCTTCGATGTTCTTTTTGTTGATGTAGAGGAATCCAAGTGATTTTGTATGTTTGTCTTATAACCTGAGACTCTGCCAAACTCTTCTAGTAGTTTCAGTAGTTTTCTGGAGGATTCCTTAGGGTTTTCTGTGTATAAGATCATGTCATCTGCAAATAGAGATAATTTTACTCCTCCTTGCCGTTTCCGGATGCCCTTTATTTCTTTGTCTAGCCTAATTGCTCTGGCTAGCACTTCTAGCACAGTGTTGAATAAGAGCGGTGATAAAGGGCATCCTTGTCTGGTTCCCATTCTCAAGGGGAATGCTTTCAGGCTCTCTCCATTTAGGGTGATGTTGGCTGTTGGCTTTGTATAGATGCCCTTTATTATGTTGAGGAGTTTTCCTTCAATTCCTATTTTGGTGAAAGTTTTTATCATAAATGGGTGTAGGACTGTGTCGAATGCCTTTTCTGCATCAATTGATAAGATCACGTGGTTTTTGTCTTTTGTTTTATTTATATGGTGGATTACATTAGTGGTTTTTCTAATATTAAACCAGCCTTGCATACCTGGTATAAATCCCACTTGGTCGTGGTGAATTATTTTTTTGATATGTTGTTGAATTCTATTGGCTAGAATTTTGTTGAGGATTTTTGCATCTATGTTCATGACGGATATAGGTCTGTAATTCTCTTTTTTTATGATGTCTTTACCTGGTTTTGGTATCAGGGAGATGGTGGCTTCATAGAATGAGTTAGGCAGTATTCCGTCATTTTCTATGCTTTGAAATACCTTTAGTAGTAGTGGTGTTAACTCTTCTCTGAAAGTTTGGTAGAACTCTGCAGTATAGCCATCCTGGCCAGGGCTTTTTTTTGTTGGGAGTTTTTTGATTACCGTTTCAATCTCTTTTTTTATTATGGGTCTATTTAGTTTTTCTACCTCTGATTGTGTTAGTTTAGGTAGGTAGTGTTTTTCCAGGAATTCATCCATTTCTTCTAGGTTTGCAAATTTGTTAGAGTACAATTTTTCGTAATAATCTGATATGATTCTTTTAATTTCAGTTGGGTCTGTTGTGATGTGGCCCTTCCCGTTTCTTATTCAGGTTATTTGTTTCCTTTCCTGTATTTCTTTAGTCAGTCTAGCCAATGGTGTATCAATTTTGTTAATTTTTTCGAAGAACCAGCTTTTGGCTTTGTTAATTCTTTCAATTGTTTTTCTCTTCTCTAATTAATTTATTTCAGCTCTAATTTTTATTATTTGTTTTCTTCTGGTGCCTGATGGATTCTTTTGTTGTTCACTTTCTATTTGTTCAAGTTGTAGGGACAGTTCTCTGATTTTGGCTCTTCTTTTTGTGTATGTGCATTTATCGATATAAATTGGCCTCTGAGCACTGCTTTTGCTGTGTCCCAGAAGTTTTGATAGGAAGTATTCTCATTCTCGTTGCATTCTATGAATTTCCTTATTCCCTCCTTAATGTCTACTATAACCCAGTCTTTTTTCAGGAGAGTATTGTTCAGTTTCCAAGTATTTGATTTCTTTTCCCTAATTTTTCTGTTATTGATTTCCACTTTTATGGCCTTGTGGTCTGAGAAGATGCTTTGTAATATTTCGATGTTTTGGATTCTGCAAAGGTTTTTTTTATGACCTAATATGTGGTCTATTCTAGAGAATGTTCCATGTGCACTAGAAAAAAAAGTATACTTTGCAGCAGTTGGGTGGAGAGTTCTGTATAAGTCAATGAGGTCAAGTTGGTTGATTGTTGTAATTAGGTCTTCCGTGTTTCTGTTGAGCTTCTTACTGGATGTCCTGTCCTTCTCCGAAAGCGGTGTGTTGAAGTCTACTACTATAATTGTGGAGGTGTCTATCTCACTTTTCAGTTCTGTTAAAATTTGATTTATGTATCTTGCAGCCCTGTCATTGGGTGCATAAATATTTAATATGGTTATATCTTCCTGGTCAATTGTCCCTTTTATCATTATGTAGTGTCCTTCTTTATCCTTTGTGGTGGATTTAAGTTTAAAGTCTATTTTGTCAGAAATTAGTATTGCTACTCCTCTTCTTTTTTGCTTATTGTTTGCTTGATATATTTTTTTCCATCCTTTGAGTTTTAGTTTGTTCGTGTCTCTAAGTCTAAGGTGTGTCTCTTGTAGGCAGCATATAGACGCATCGTGTTTCTTTATCCAGTCTGAGACTCTCTGTCTCTTTATTGGTGCATTTAGTCCATTTACATTCAGCGTAATTATAGATAAATAAGTGTTTAGTGTTGTCATTTTGATGCCTTTTTATGTGTGTTGTTGACAGTTTCATTTTTCCACTTACTTTTTTGTGTTGAGATGTTTTTCTTTGTAAATTGTGAGATCCTCATTTTCATAGTATTTGACTTTATGTTTGCTGAGTCGTTACGTTTTTCTTGGTTTTTATTTTGAGTTATGGAGTTGTTATACCTCTTTGTAGTTACCTTAATATTTACTCCTATTTTTCTAAGTAAAAACCCAACTTGTATTGTCCCATATCGCCTTGTATCCCTCTCCATATGGCAGTTCTGTGCTACCTGTATTTAGTCCCTCTTTTTGATTATTGTGATCTTTTACATATTGACTTCAATGATTCCCTGTTTTCAGCTTTTTTTTTTTTTTTTAAATTAATCTTAATTTGTTTTTGTGATTTCTCTATTTGAGTTGATATCAGGATGTTCTGTTCTGTGACCTTGTGTTGTGCTGGTATCTGATACTATTGGTTTTCTGACCAAACACTTTCCTTTAGTATTTCTTGTAGCTTTGGTTTGGTTTTTGCAAATTCTCTAAGCTTGTGTTTATCTGTAAATATCTTAACTTTGCCTTCATATTTGAGAGAGAGTTTTGCTGGATATATGATCCTTGGCTGGCAGTTTTTCTCCTTCAGTGCTCTGTATATGTCATCCCATTGCCTTCTTGACTGCATGGTTTCTACTGCGTAGTCTGAACTTATTCTTATTGATTCTCCCTTGTAGGAGACCTTTCTTTTATCTGCTTTTAAAATTTTCTCTTTATCTTTGGTTTTGGCAAGTTTGATGATAATATGTCTTGGTGTTTTTCTTTTTGGATCAGTCTTAAATGGGGTTCGATGAGCATCTTGGATAGATATCCTTTCGTCTTTCATGATGTCAGGGAAGTTTTCTGTCAGCAGATCTTCAACTATTCTCTCTGTGTTTTCTGTCCTCCCTCCCTGTTCTGGGACTCCAATCACACGCAAGTTATCCTTCTTGATAGAGTCCCACATGATTCTTAGGGTTTCTTCATTTTTTTAAATTCTTTTATCTGATTTTTTTTCAGCTATGTTGGTGTTAATTCCTTGGTCCTCCAGATTTCCCACTCTGCATTCTAATTGCTCGAGTCTGCTCCTCTGACTTCCTATTGCATTGTCTAATTCTGTAATTTTATTGTTAATCTTTTAGATTTCTGCATGCTGTCTCTCTATGGATTCTTGCAACTTATTAATTTTTCCACTATGTTCTTGAATAATCTTTCTGAATTCTTCAACTGTTTTATCAGTGTGTTTCTTGGCTTTTTCTGCAGTTTGCCTTATTTCATTTCTGAGGTCATCCCTGATGTCTTGAAGCATTCTGTAAATTAGTTTTTTATATTCTGTATCTGATAATTCCAGGATTGTATCTTCATTTGGGAAAGATTTTGATTCTTTTGTTTGGGGGGTTGTAGAAGCTGTCATGCTCTGCTTCTTTATGTGGTTTGATTTCGACTGCTGTCTGCGAGCCATCACTAAGATATTGTAGTGATTTATTCTATATTTGCTCACCGGGTCTTATCTTGTTTTGTCTTCTTTCAGTATACGTGGATGAACTACTAGATTGTGCTGTCTTGATTGTTGTAGCCCTTGACTTACTTATGACCTATTACCAGCTGGTTTGGGCTGTTGCCAGATATATATGCCTGAGTCTATTGTCTATTCTTGTGTAGAATCTGATTTGGGGTGATCAAGTGTGTGCTGCACCCTAACACCTATCCACCTTGAGAAGTAGTGGTGATAGTTGTGTGCACCAGATTCTATTAGCAGCTGGGGTTCACACTCCAGGGGGGGCAGGATGCTGACAGGCTTCCCCCAAGTGTCAGTGAGGTAGGTGTGTCTCTATTCCTAAAGCACCTTGGTGGGAGGGCTCTGCAGCTGTACCTTAGGCCCCCAATGCAAGTACCTCTACTGATTGGTAGGTGTCACCCTCCTTAGACCCCTAAGGCAAGAGGCTGGGTTGTCTGGGGGGAGCTTCAGCCCTCAGTTCCCTGTTGTGGGTTAGTTAGGGCTCTGTTGAATAAGCAGAGATATCAGACCTGGGAAACTTATTTTTCCAGTAAATCCGCTAAAAAAAAATGCAGTCAGATCCCTATCAGAAATGCCTTTGCATTATAATAGCCACCTTGTTCCCTGTAGGGGTGAAAGCCCGAGATATGGATCGTATATGCTTGGCTGGAGCTGGTTCTGTGTTTTTAGTCCAGTTAGGGATGGATTTTTGGTCCCTGGGTTTTTTGTGGTTGCTTCTCTCAGGCCAGCAGAATGGGTTAGAAAAAGACCAAAAAAAAAGGGAAAAGAAAAGCCGCGGAGCCGGAGGTGTTCTCCCTCTGGCTCAGGAAATTCCAATGTTAATGAAGCCGCCTGGGAAGGGTAGGGGAGTGTTCAGAAAAACAGGAGAGAGTAGCACCCAGGAATATATCCAAAGTTGCTTATCTTGCTTGGGATGACTCTTTTATGTGAGATTTCCAAGGGGCGTGTCGCCTATGTGTGCTGGCTGTGTAGAGATTGCCCCCGAGGGTCTGGCCCGCAGAAGCCATGGTCAGTTCCTCCGCTGCCAGACCAAAGCCCAGGGTCAAGGTTCCCTGGCTGGGACCCTGCACTCCCGGCTCCAAAACCAGTCGCTGTCTCCCGGGGACGTCTCCTCCCGCCAGCCTCATCGCCGCGCTGTCCGCGCAGACCAGCTGGGCCCCCTCCCGGGGTCAATTTAGGGGGGTCGGTCTGCGCACCGTTTTTTTGCCGTGACAGGATGCCGTGCTCAGCTCCCCTGTGCCCAGTCCAAAGCCCGGCGCCGAGGTTCCCTGGCTGGGACGCTGAACTCCGGGCTCCAAAACCAGTAACTGCCTCCCGGGGACTTCTCCTCCCACCAGCTGCATCGCCGTGCCACCTACGCGGACCAGCTGGGCCCCCTCCCGGGGTCAGTTCAGGGGCGTAGGGCTGCGCCTCATGTTTGCACCTTCACAGGATATCCTGCTCAGCTCCTCTGTGCCCAGTCCAAAGCCTCGCACCAAGGTTCTCTGGCTGGGATGCTGCACTCCCGGCTCCAAAACCCATCGCTGGCTCCTGGTGACTTCTCCTCCCACCAGCCGTGCCGCCCGCGTGGACTGGCTGGGCCCCCTCCCGGGGTCAGTTCAGGGGGGTAGGGCTGCGCCCCGTGTTTGCGCCATCACAGGATGTTGTGTTCAGCTTCCCTGCACCCAGTCCTAAGCCTGGCGCCAAGGTTACCTGACTGGGACGCTGGCTCCAGGGTCCGAAAACAGTCGCTGCTTCCCCGTAGTTGTTCGTTCTCTGTCTCTGCCACTCAGATAAACTCTTTAAATCTGTGTTTGTTGTTCAGGGTTTGTAGATTGTCATGTACGTGATCGATTCACTTGTTTTTCTGAGTCTTTGTTGCAAGAGGGATCCAAGGTAGTGTCTACCTAGTCAGCCATCTTGGCCCCCCTCCCGGGGCTTTTTTAGGTTGGGAGTTTTTTGAATACCTTTTCAATCTCTTCTTTTGTTATGGACCTATTTAGTTGTTCTACCTCTGTTTCTGTTAGTTTCGGTAGGTAGTGTGTTTCTAGAAATTCATCCATTTCTTCTAGGTTTTCAAATTTTTTAGAGTACAGTTTTTCATTGTAATCTGATATGATTCTTTTAATTTCAGTTGGGTCAGTTGTAATATCACCCATCTCATTTCTTATTCGGGTTATTTGCTTCCTCTCCTGTTTTTCTTTTGTCAGTTTGGCCAGTGGTTTATCAATTTTGTTGATTTTTTTTTCAAAAAACCAGCTTTTGGTCTTGTTAATTCTTTCACTTGTTTTTCTGTTTCATTTATTTCAGCTCTAATTTTTATTATTTGTTTTCTTCTGGGCCTGTGGGTTTCTCTTGTTGCTCTCTTTCTATTTGCTCAAGTTGTAGGGATAATTCTTTGATTTTGCCCTTTTCTTCTTTTTGGATGTATGCATTTATCAATATAAATTGGCCTCTGAGCACCACTTTTGCTGTGTCCCAAAGGTTCTGATAGGAAGTGTTTTCATTCTCATTGGATTCTGTGAATTTCTTTATTCCATCCTTAATGTCTTCTATAATCCAGTCTTTTTTGAGCAGGGTATTGTTCAGTTTCCAAGTGGTTGATTTCTTTTCCCTGCTTTTCCTGTTATTGATTTCCACTTTTATGGCCTTATAGTCAGAGAAGATGCTTTGTAATATTTCAGTGTTTTGGATTCTGCTAAGGCTTGTTTTATGACCTAATATGTGGTCTATTTTAAAGAATGTTGCATGTGCACTAGAAAAGAAAGCATAGTTGGTTGCTGTTGGGTGGAGTGTTCTGTATATGTCTACGAGGTCAAGTTGGTTGATTGTGGCATTTAGATCTTCCGTGTCTTTGTGGAGTTTGTTTCTGTATGTCCTGTCCTTCAGCGGAAGTGGTGTGTTGAAGTCTCCTACTATTATTACGGAGCTGTCTATCTCACTTTTCAATGCTGAAAGAGTTTGTTTTATGTATCTTGCAGCCCTGCATTGGGTGCATAAATATTTAATATGGCTATATTTTCTTGGTGTATTGTCCCTTTAATCATTATATAGTGTCTTTCCTTATCCTTTCTGATGGATTTAACTTTAAAGTCTATTTTGTCAGAAATTAACATTGCCACTCCTGCTCTTTTTTGATTGTTGTTTGCTTGATATATTTTTTTTCTGTCCTTTGAGTTTTAGTTTTTTCTTTCTCTCAGTCTATGGTGTGTCTCTTGTAGACACCGTATAGGCGGATCTTGTTTTTTAATCCATTCTGCCACTCTCTGTCTCTTTATTGGTGCATTTAGTCCAGTTACATTGAGGGTAATTATGGATAGGTATGAATTTAGTGCTATCATTTTGATGTCTTTTTTTGTGTGTTGTTGACAGTTGCTTTTTCCCACTTAATTTTATATGCTGAGTAGATTATATATTGTCCTTTCCTCATATTTGTTTTTGTTGATTTTGTTTATTCTGAGTCTCTATTTTGTTCTTGTATTTTATTTTGATCAGTAGGATAGTTTCTTTCCTTTGTGCTTACCTAATTATTTACCCATATTTTTCTAAATTCAAACCTAACTTTTATTTCTTTGTATCGCCATATCTTCCTCTCCATATGGAAGCTGTATGATTACATTTCTTAGTCCCTCTTTATTATTCTAATGTTGTCCTCTTGTATATAATAACATCACTGTTACCCTGTTTTGTGCTTTTTTTTTAATATATATATAATTTTGCTTTGCTTTATTTTGGATTTCCCTGTCTGGTTTGACTTCTGGTTGCTCTGCCCAGTGTTCTAGTCTTGGGTTGGTACCTGATATTATTGATTTTCTAACCAAGAACTCTTTTTAGTATTTCTTGTAGTTTTGGTTTGGTTTTTATGAATTCCCTCAACTTGTATTTATCTGGAAATGTCTTAATTTCACCTTCATATTTACGAGACAGTTTTGATGGATATATGACTCTTGGCAGGAATTTTTTCCTTCAATTTTTTAAATATGTCATGCCATTGCCTTCTTGCCTGCATGGTTTCTGCCGAGTAGTCCGAGCTTATTCTTATTGGCTCTCCTTTGTAGGTGACTTTTCGTTTATCCCTCGCTGTTCTTACAATTCTTTATTTTTGGTTTTGGCAAGTTTGATTATAATATGTCTTGGTGACTTTCTTTTAAGATCTACTTATGTGGAATTTGATGAGTATCTTGGGTAGATATCTTCTCATCTTTCACTATATCAGGGATGTTTTCTGCCAACAAATCTTCAATAATTCTCTCTGTATTTTCTGTTATCCCTCCCTGTCCTGGTACTCCAATCACTCCTAGGTTATTTCTTTTGATAGAGTCCCACATGATTCTTAAGGTTTCTTCTTCTTTTTTTTTTTTGACTCTTTTATCTGATTTTTCTTCAAATATATTAGTGCCAAGTGATTTATCTTCGAGTTCAGAAATTCTAGCTTCTACTTCCTCAATTCTGTTCCTCTGACTTTCTGTTGAGTTATCTAATTCTGTAATTTTATTGTTAATCTTCTGAATTTCTGATTGCTGTCTCTCTATGGATTTTTCCAGCTTATTAAACTTTTCATTATGTTCCTGAATAATCTTTTTAATTTCTTCAGTTGCTTTATCTGTGTGTTCCTTGGCTTGTTCTGTGTATTGCTTCATTTCCTTCCTGATGTCTTGGAGGGTTCTGTATATTAAACTTTTGTATTCTGCATCTGGTAATTCCAGGAATGCACTTTCATGTAGAAGATCCCTGGATTCTTTGTTTTGAGAGCCTGTTGAGGTGATTGTGGTCTGTTTCTTTATGTGACTTGATATTGACTGTTGTCTCCGAGCCATCTATAAGTTATTGTATTAGTTATGCTTGCTTGCTGTGTCGTAGCTTCTTGCTTTGTTTTGTTTTTTTATACCCCTGTGGGTTGCTTGAGTGAGCTAGCTTGTTTTGAGAGCCTGTTGAAGTGATCATGGTCTATTTCTTTATGTGACTTGATATTGACTGTTGTCTCTGAGCCATCTATAAGTTATTGTATTAGTTTATGCTTGCTTACTGTGTCGTAGCTTCTTGCTTTGTTTTGTTTTGGTATAACCCTATGGGCTGCTTGAGTGAGCTAGCTTGATTATTTTTGCCTTTGGAGCTCTGACGTCCTGTCCCCAGATGGCTAGAGCTGTTATCAGGTATATCAGTCTAGGCATCCATTCAGTTTTCTTGAATGAATTCAGCTCAGGTTTGCAGGTAGCTGTTCATCAAGTGTGTGGCATAGGCTCTGTCCTTCAGTCTTAGAGGGGTGGGATGATTGGCATATATACCAGTATCTGATTGTAGCAGGGTGTCACGCTCTGAACAAGGCAGGGGGCTGAGAACCGACCCTCGAGTGTCTCTGAGGAAAGCATGTCCCTATTCCCTAGAGCGTCCGGAGGGTGGGTTCTTCAGACGGACCATGGGCACCCAAAGTTTTTGGTTGTAAGGACTGGGAGGTACCAGTTATCTTTGGACCCCTGTCGTGGATGGCTGGGTGACCTGAGTGGAGCTACCAGTCCTTAGGTCCCTGTTGTGGGTAGGTGGGGACCTTGTTTAATAGGCAAAGTGATGTCAAACATCAAACACCCACCTGTCCACCTCACAGCTGAATTGGCTGGAGTCTGCCAACAGGGGCCTATTCTCCTGAAATGGGCCCACACAGGTCCATGCAGAAGGGAAAGGTGCTCAAGGTCCATGGATGGTTTATGCCTGGACAGGAGCTGCTTCTGTCCTGAGCTCCCCCGGTTAGTGGAGCTAGCAAATTATCTTTTTCCTCAAATGCAATTTTTTTTCCTTCCCCAAGGCCGGGAGGATGGCTCTATGTACTCAACAGGGCCTATCTTAGGCCCAGGGAATTCAGCCACTGAAGCCAGTTTGTGGGTGGGGCGGGGGGGGGCGCGTTAAAATATATGGAAGTGCTTAGCTTTTGCCGAGAGCGCCGTTCTCCTCAGGTTCCAGTGTTGTGAGTGGGCTGTGTGGCTGGCTGCTTCTCCCTGAGGAACCTGCAGCCGAATGCTAGTACCAGCCCGCCGCCACCGCCGCTCCGGGAATGGTGCCTGAGGGCTCCCCGCAATTCAGGTCCAGTAACTCCTCTGCACTTCTGAACAGTCTCTTTCTCCCCCTGCCCCTCAGTTCATTTTCTAAGCTTTCCTTTGAAGCTCAGGGCCCCCAGCTTGTCACAAATATACTCGTTTCACTTGTTTTTTCAGGTGTTTGTCGTAAAGAGGTCTCGCCGGAAGCGTCTGTCTATTCTGCCATCTTGGCTCCACCAGTATTCCAAATTTTACTGCTTCATCATGTTGATGGATCTTATAGGCAGAAATGTGGATTTGGGAGCATCAGGTGGCAACTCCAGGGATAATTTATTAAATGCTGCAAATTTGAAGTGAGAATGGAATGCTACTTCAGTTTCCAAATATTATTTATGAAATGCTTTTTATAAGATACCATCATACTATTTCTAGAAATATTTCCATACCTGTTCACTTTGATTTGTAAATGAACTGCTATCTGATTGAATGCCTTGGTCAAAGTGCCATTTTTACAACTACTTATTAATATCCTTGGTAACGTGTTGATGTTCTTATCTTGGATCACTGCTGAAGAGAAGAAGGCCTTGCCCTTCTGCTTTATAGGAAAAACATGGCATAAACTCATAGAAAAATGATGATATACTTATTTTTTATCCTGCTTATAATTTTTTTTTTTTTTTTTAATAACCAGGGACCTCAAAGTACTTTAAAATCCTTGTCTGAAAGCTTAGCTATTGTAAATGATTCATAGTCCTGTATTTGTTTGGACGAGAGTCTGTTTCCTATTTGGTTGCTGTCCATCTTCAACAGTCTATACCGTGCATCTGTGGTCCAATATTTCTCACCCACTGGAAAGGCACTGCTAGTTGCCTTATCAAAAATCTGTTCTTCTCTTCTTCCTTACTGATAGTATCTCAATTTTTCTCAGACTGGCAGTATCCTCACATAAAAATTTCAGTTTCCCAGGCTCCCTTGCAGTAAGACGACATAGTGCACTAGAAGTGAATCTACTGGCTATTTTTCCCCCTGATTAAAATTGGGTGGGCTCAACTTTTGCCCTTTACCATTCCTTCTTATCC
Organism: Loxodonta africana; assembly: GCF_030014295.1. Taxonomy (NCBI): domain Eukaryota; kingdom Metazoa; phylum Chordata; class Mammalia; order Proboscidea; family Elephantidae; genus Loxodonta; species Loxodonta africana. The sequence goes on from NC_087345.1 coordinate 189,068,444, forward strand.
TACCTGGAATTTGGATGCAGTGCTCCCAGGTAGGGTCGGAATCAACTGAACAGCAGTGGATTTGGGTGTCAAATCATTTCCACAGTATTTTGTGACAATACATAATAGGCAGAATTCTCCAGTGTTACTCAATTAGCCCTTCAGCCTTCCATGGTATTATGCCTCTATTTAAAGAAATGTTATTAGTCAAATGCCCAGTAGTATGTCTTTGATAGACTGCTCTCCCCATACAGCTCTTGCCTCCAACTACAATCTGCTATGAGGTAGGAGGCAGTGGAGGGTAATGTGTGAGTGGGAATGAACTGTGGAACCAGGCTGCCTGAGTATGATCCTGGGTCTCCGCCATCAGCTGTGTGTCCTGTGCTTCATTTTCCTCATCTGTAAAATGGGGATGGTAAAAACACTCGGGGAGAACCAAATCTGCTAATACATGAAAGGTACTTGGCACTGTGCCTAGTCCACAGCAAGCACTGTGGAAGTATTTGCCATTGCTGTTGTCACTTTGGAAATGGGCTTTTACTCAGGAAACCACAGCGTCCCCACATTAATACAGAAAGAATCAAAGAACTAAATTGAAATGAATAAAGATAAGTTTTCGTCTTTATATTTAATATAGATATTAAAGCACGGCGATGCAATTCTGCTGATACCACCTCAATCAATAAATAATATTCTCCATAAATTGTATCATATCATGAACAGTTTCTTTCTAAATCAGACCTTGTTGAGTTCAGCATGAGGCATTTCAGATTACTTCTACAAATTCTATTCTATAAATGTATAGAATTACTACTTGGATTAAAAATAAGTGCTAGAGTGGATGGGAGGATGGTGGTATAAGAACGTGATCTCTCAATATCAGCCTGTCCTTTGACAATTTAAAGTTCTTCGTGATCTACTTTCATGAAATTCTGGTTGATTCTAGGCTTGCAATGTTCCTTGGAGATAATGGAGGCTTGTCCTTCTCAAACCTTGTGAAAAATGTTGGCATTTCTGTATGCATTCAGTTATCTTCTGGAAAGGAGCCCTGGTGGTGCAGCAGTTAATGCAGTTGACTGCTAACTGAAAAGTTGGCCATTCGAAACCACCGGCAACACTGAAGGAGAAAAATGTGGCCATATGCTTCTGTGGAGATTTACAGCCTTGGAAATCCCATGGGGCCACTATGAGTTGGAATTGACTCGGCAGCAGTGGGTTTGGTTGTGGGGTATCTTTTGGAGATGGGGGCAGGCCGGGGGGAGATGCAGGGATTGCCACCATTGTGATCTTAAGAACTGCAGTAAGCCGCATTGTAGAACAGCCCGTTTATTTTATTTTAGCATGTATAAAAGCATGGAATGCTTCTCACAGTGCCGATTTCCTGGCGCCCTCATAGATACTCTGAGCCAGTAGATCTGATTGGTGGCTAAGAATCCACGTTTTTAACAAACACCTCGGTTCATTTTGATGCTACAAAACTCTCCATACTTTCAAAAACAGTATTGTTGTGCTCAGTTGACATCAAGTTGCCTCCAGCTCATGGTGACCTTCTGGGCAGCAGAATGAAACGTTGCCTGGTTCTGCATCATCTTCATGACCTTTGGTATGTTTGCTTTCCAACTCAGGGGTTCATCTTTCACTACTGTATCAGACAGTGTTCTGCTAGGGGGTTCATCTTCCAGCACCGTATCAGACAGTACTCTTCTAGGGGGCTCATCTTCCAGCACTGTATCAGACAGTGTTCTGCTAGGGGGTTCATCTTCCAGCACCGTATCGGACAGTATTCTGCTAGGGGGTTCACCTTCAGCACCGTATCAGACAGTATTCTGCTAGGGGGCTCATCTTCCAGCACCGTATCAGGCAGTGTTCTCCTAGGGGGCTCATCTTCCAGCACCGCATCAGGCAGTGTTCTCGTAGGGGGCTCATCTTCCAGCACCGTATCAGGCAGTGTTCTGCTAGGGGGTTCACCTTCAGCACCGTATCAGACAGTATTCTGCTAGGGGGTTCACCTTCCAGCACCATATCAGGCAGTAGTCTGCTAGGGGGCTCATCTTCCAGCATCGTATCAGGCAGTGTTCTCCTAGGGGGCTCATCTTCCAGCACCATCTAAAGCAGTGTTCTCCTAGGTGGCTCATCTTCCAGCACTGTATCAGACAGTGTTCTGCTAGGGGGTTCACCTTCCAGCACCGTATCAGGCAGTAGTCTGCTAGCCGGCTCATCTTCCAGCACCTTATCAGGCAGTGTTCTCCTAGGGAGCTCATCTTTCAGCACCATATCAGGCAGTGTTCTGCTAGGGGGCTCATCTTCCAGCACCGTATCAGACAGTGTTCTGCTAGGGGTTTCACCCTCGAGCACTGTATCAGGCAGTGTTCTGCTAGGGGGCTCATCTTCCAGCACCGTATCAGACAGTGTTCTGCTAGGGGTTTCACCTTCGAGCACTGTATCAGGCAGTGTTCTGCTAGGGAGCTCATCTTCCAGCACTGTATCAGACAGTGTTCTGCTAGGGGTTTCACCTTCCAGCACTGTATCAGGCAGTGTTCTGCTGTGACCCCAGGGTTGCCATTGGTTAATTTGCAGCTATACAGCATCAGGTCCTTTTTCCTAGTCTGTCCTCGTCTAGATGCCCTGCTGAAACATGTCCACCATGGGCGCCACTGTGTGTGTTTGAAATGCTGGTGGCTTAGCTTCCACTCTCATAGGAACACACAAGCTACCACAATACGACACACTGACAGATGGATCTTGGAAGACACGATTTTTGTGCTAATGGGAAAACAAAGGAACTTCAATATGAGTTAGTTTATTAAGGTCTGTTAACAGTACAGCTGTGTGAAATCATTTATAATTTCCATGTTGGCTACAACTTCATCTCGGCATTCAAAAGTATCCATTCTGTATATAAAACAATCGTTTCATTTAAAAGGTCAGCATGCAGTGTGACATTACTAAACTTTATTCAGTGTTTGACACCAAAACATTTCTTTTCATGCAGAGTTAAAGAATTCCAATTCAGGAGGTTTAGTATGCTTTGAATTCTAACAAAGGAGTGATGAAATGCCGATCAGTCATGTTTTCTTTATTTACTGGATGACACCATGCAATTCATATTTTTACATCTAGATATCAGAATGTGTATTAAAAAGCTCCACAGAAAGACAGCTCTAATGGACATTTTCTGACTGTCACCATGCAATCATTTGCCACCAAGAGTGCACTGTCCTCCAATATAATTGAAATAAAATAGGTACTGTGCTGCTATAAATCTAAATAGCAGGAAAATAGTAGGCTAGACTCCCCCAGCTTACTGAGGCCACCTTAATGGAAACATAAATACCATAATCATATGCTTTTTGCATGCATTTTGCCACTAAAGAGAAAATGCCAATTTTAAAAAAAAAAGACCTTTGTGAACTTGTTTTTCCCCCATTAAAACTGGAATCCAGTTGTGTCAAAAGGAAGTCTGGCAAACAGAACAATACTGATTTCCTTAGATACAGGCAGTTATTAAACATGTGTTCTCTTAAAAACACTGGGTCATATAACAAAGTTGTATTTGCTGTTCAAGAAGTCAAATACTGCTTTATTTATTTTCTTAGTATTATTTATGTCTGCTCTTCTTGAAATGTGAGAAATGAATTCTTGAAGATAGTAAGCCTCATTGTGATTTCAATTTTGCAGGTTGGTGGCCCTGCTGATCAATGTGCTTCCATTCAGGCTCTGGGCCCTTAGCTGCCTATCTCTGACCTTGACTAGCTCCTTCTCACCCACTTCAACAAGCGTTCCAAACCTTGTTGCTCCCTTCAACACACCCCTCAGCGCCAAACCTAGAATCCAGCTACATCTGTGCCTGTGCGGCTTCCCTCTCCTCACGTGCTGAGGTTTAGCTTTCCTCCTTCAGGCCAGCTCTGTGGACAGTGTTCTAGATCTCACACCCTCCTCTTCAAGGAGCCTGGGAGTTATCTCCTCTCACGTTCCTGCTGTCCGCCTGTGCCCTGTCCTGGCACTTCTACTTAGCTTGTGAGCATGCCCAAGTCTTCATTGTGCTTCTTTTTTTTTTTTTGTTTTCAATCCTTTCACCCTCTAGCTACAATTTTCTGCCCCATTTTCCCTCTTCACCTCTACTGTATTTTCACACAAATAATACACACCCTGTACATTTGTTTGCCAATCTCTCCCTCCCCCCATGAGGTATTTTCAGAAGTGTCCACTATGCCAATTTTTTTTAACATGTTGCTGTAAAAAATTGGCACAGTGGTACTTACAAAAATACCTCATGGAGGGGGTAGCAGTTGGCAAGCAACCATAGAAGGTGTGTGTTATTTGTGTATAATACAGTGATCCAGACATCTAGAGAGATTAGTCTAGATTTGGTATACACTGCTGTATCTGCTTTCTCACATCTAATTCACGCTATGTAAGCATAAAGTTTTTTAAAAAGTTTTAAAAAGCAAAGATGTTACTTTGATGACTAAGGTGCACTTGATCCAAGCCATAATCATTCCAGTCACCTCGTGTGCATTAGGACAATGAAAAAAGAAGACAGAAGAAGAATTGATGTGTTCAAATTGTGGTGTTGGCGAAGCATATTGAATATACTGTGCACTGCCAGAAGAACCGACAAATCAGTCTTAGAGGAAGTGAGGATGGCAAGACTTCGGCTCACTGACTTTGGACACGTCATCAGGAAAGACTAGTCACTAGAAAAAGACACCATTTTTGGTAGAGGGTCAGCAAAAATGAGGGAAACCCTCAATGAGATGGGTTGACATGATAGCTGCAACAATGGGCTCAAACATACCAATGATCATGAAGATGGCACAGGACTGGGCCATGAGTTGGAGCTGGCTCAGGGGCAACTGACAGCAACAGCAAGGATGTACACGTCCTCACCCCTGGAGCCTGTCAGCATGTTACCTCACATAACAGAGACTTTGCCGATGTGGTTAAGAATCTTGAGATGAGGAGATTATCCTGGGTTATTTGAGGGAGCCCAAGGTAATTAGAAAGGTCCTTATAATGAAAGGGGAGGCGGGGGAGTCAGAAATGGATATGAAGATGCTATGCTGCTGGCTTTGAAGACAGAGGGAGGGGCCGTGGGCCCTGGGATGCAGCAGCGTCTAGAAATTGGACAAGGCAAGGCATTGGATTCTCCAGAAGGAATGCAACCCTGTCAACATGGTGGTTTCAGCCCAGACTTCTAACCTCCAGAACTGTAAGAAAGTAAATTTTTATTGTTTTTAGTCACTTAGTTTGTGGTAATCTGTTATGGCAGCAATAGGAAACAAACACACACCACATGCTGCGTAACACATCCTTAAACCCACGACTGCACCGAAACAGCCTCCACGACGGATAGCGACGGCCTCCGAAGTTCCGACCCAGTCAGCACTTCCCGGTCCTCATCCTGGGTCACTCTGCGCTATTCCTGAAAACTCTTCGTTCTCTTGGCTTCTGTGGTACTACTGCCTCCTGGTTCGCCTTTCCTTTCTGACTATTCCTTAACTGGAGGTTCTTTGGAGGTTCTCTTCCACTTGTCCCCTAAATTTTGGATTCCCCAGGTATCTAGCTAAGAAACACTGCTATTCTCTATGTGTCCACTTTAAGTCTCTAACGGGCCCTGGTGATGCCTCATCCACATTAGCCCAGTGCTGTCCTCAGAGCCCAGATTCTTGTAGCTAACCACCAACTGGGATTGCATTTTCCCTGTGTCTCTGAGGCTCCTCAAACCTAAGCTATCCAAAAATGAATTTACTATTTTTCATTCTAAACCCCCTCTGACTTTCATAAGTCTAATCTCAGTTAATGCTGTCACCACCCACACATGGACTCAAGTCAGAAACCTTTATTTTACACCCCCACCCCCACCTCAGCCAGTCAGTGGCAGAGGCTTACTAATTTTACATTCTAAATCATCCCAAATTCTTTTATCTGTCTATTATCAAGGAGCCCTAGTGGAGCAATGGTGAAGTACTCAGCTGCTAACTGAGAGGTCAGTGGTTCAGGACCCACCAGTTGCTCTTCAGGAGAAAGGTGTGGCAGTCTGCTTTCATAAAGATTATAGTCTAGTCAACCCTGTGGAGCAGTGCTACTCTGTCCTATAGGGTCTCTATGAGTCGGAATCGACTAGAAGCCACACAACAACATACTGTTCTTGTTGTTAGTTGCCATCAAGCTGGCTCTGACTCATGGTGACCTTGCGTATAACTGAACGAAACATCGCACAGTCCTGTGCCATCCTCACCATTGTTGGTATGTTTGAGCCCCTTGTTGCAGCTATTGCATCAGTCCATCTCTTGGAGGTTTCCTCATTTTCTCTGACCTATTTTACCAAACATGATGTTCTTTTCTAGCACCTTCTGTACCACCGCACATGAATTCTGGCATTAGCCTCCTCTTCCTGCCAGTTTTCTTCTCTTCAAACCCCTACTTCACCCAATACCCAGGATTTTCTTTCTTATTTTTTATTGTACTTTAGATGAAGGTTTACAGAACCAACTAATTTCTCATTAAACAGTGCACATATTGTTTTATGACATTGGTTACCAACCCCACGACATGTCAATGCTTTCCCTTCTCGACCTTGGGTTCCCTTTTACCAATTTTCCTGTTCTCTCCTGCGTTCTAGTCCTTGCCCCTGGGCTGGTGTGCCCCTTTAGTCTCGTTTTGTTTTATGGGCCTGTATAATCTTTTCCTGAGGGATGAACCTCGAATGCCCAGAATTTTCTATCTAAAATAAAAATTTAACCCTGTCATTCCTTTGCTTAAAATTATTCTTTAGCTTCTTGTATGTTTTCAAGATAAACCCTAAGCTCCTTGCCTGGCATTTATGGGGCTCTAAGACTTCCCTTTCCAGCCTCACCACTAATTATATTAAATTCTGCCATATTGGCTCAAAACATTATACTTTCCTGTTAGAAAATCAGTCTAAAAGTATAAACCCAACTTCATGTAATACATGGGTGAATTTAAGTGGCTCTCTGGTGTTACAATTTCTGCAAATGTTAAATTTTGGTGAATAAAACAAGCAATCACCATCCATTAAGCTGTTCTAATATAGTTAGAGATACAGCAATTAAATTAAAGGCTAAGGTGACATAAACAACCCAACAAATGAAATCTTGAAAGTAATGAAGCCATAAATAAGGTCACAGCTAATTTTAAAGACTTCGTGTTTAATTCTTTTTGTTGATTAACATTGCCTGAAACCACAATTTGTTTGTAGAAGTAATGTGAAATGGGGGGTTATTTATTTATATATTTATTTTGGCCTTAGAGAAAGTTTAAGTATTCTGCAGAAATATGGGGATAAAAGAAAACGATTTTACTCTTGGATAGTTATCAGGCAAGTTATTACCCTCCGACAGTGTGTGTTTGTGTTTATTTTAATGTCTTTTCTTGTGCAGAACACTGTGCCCCTAGCTAGGTCTTTGATGCTGATGAGCTGGTCACACTGTGGCCAGAATCTTCTTGAATTGGTTGGTGTTTTGTTTTATTTTAGCCATCAGAGAGAGCTCAAAAACCCTGCTTTACATGCAGCTTGGCAGAGTAACTTCTGTTTTTATTTCAACCCAGCTGCCTTTTCTCCTGACCCTTAGACAGTCCAAACCAGTAGACTCAAGTACCAATCTTATTGGTATTTGGTGGTCTTAGGTTGGCTTTATTTTCTTTCCAGATCCTGCATAAAGATGGAATATAAATCAACTATTAATATAAATTCATGAGGATTTTCATGGAGCCCTGTTGTGAGATGCATTTTCAATGTCTTAGGAGACTTTATCAAGACCTGAATCCACAATCCATTTTTAAATTAACTTTCTAGATGTTCTAGAGCTTTTCCTATGCCACCCTAAGCCCTCAATATGGATAACTATTTGATTATCCTGTATTTGTTGCTTCATTGCTTTCTTTCCATTTTTTCCCCATAGGTTGATTTTGTGTAATTTAAAGAGAAGCAATAGTTAATGTAAAAAAGATATTTCTTGTCTTTTCCAATCAAAGAAGTAGTTGAGATATTCTTCTTCCGCTGACATAGGTGTGTGTATGTAGAAACAAGAAAATTCTGGACTTTCTGTATTGTTACAGAACAGAAAATAAATAGAAGTCCCTTGTTCATAACTCAAGTGTTCTATGGATATGCAATAATTATTTGAATATCACATAAAAGGGACTGAATAAATATTAGCAGATGACGGATTATGTATTAATGTATGTATAATTCCTATGAAACTCAAATATTTTTAAAACTGAATTTTCTTTATCAGTGTATGCCTTTCACTATATATATGTAGACTATATAGGGCCTGTCTTATTGAGCCCTTAGGGATACAGAGTTTTTCTTAGGGATACAGAGTTTTCCTTAGGGATACAGAGTTTTGCCAATATTTGTTCCTGAAACAAATAGTTTGGAACCAGGTAATTGTCTCTAAATGGATTCTTTTTAAGGAGTCCTGGTGGTACAATAATTAAGTCCTCAGCTGCTAACCAAGATGTCGGTGGTTTGAACCCACGAGCCGCTCCACAGAAGAAAGATGTGACAGTCTGCTTTTGTAAAGATTACTGCCTTGGAAACCTTATGGGACATTTCTCCTCTGTCCTATAGGGTTGCTATGAGTCAGACTCGAAGGCAGTGGGTTTTGTGGTGGTTGATTCTTTTTGGTAAGGTAGTAGGGATGATGGAGGGTCCCTTTCAGTTTTAACTTCTCTACAAACTATAAATTTAAGTTCAACAAATACTGCACAAGACACTAACATTAACCTGAGTTGGCATTTCTCTATTACCTTTGTTTTAACTGCAATTCTTGGTTACCTCCAAAGAGGCCTGCCTGGCCCAGGCGCAGGTGATAGTAACCTTTCCTGGCTGGGCTGGAGCAAACCAAAGACCTAAAGGCTATTAAACCCAAATCTTAACCAAAGCTGTAGGCCATTTGAATGAAATGATGAATACTAAATTCATCAATCGGGGGATTTTCTGAATGTGTATGAATCCAGACTAAAACTCGGTGTTTTGGAGTGATTGAGAATTTCATTCTGAATAGAGAAAACAGTATAAAGTCTTAGAGAATATGTTCAAACAAAGGATACTTTGAAATTTGAAGCGTATCCAGCAACTTAGATCAAATGACCAATAGTGTTTAGGTTAGCGTTTTTTTCTCCTTTTTTAAAATTCTAGTATAGATTGTTTTAAATTCTGATTTAGAAATAAATCAAATTGGGCTTAATTTTGTTTAATTTTGAGAACTCGTTTGTTGATTCCAACACCATTGGAATAGAAAAAGACTATTCTAAATTCCTTTCAAATAAATTCTTCTAAAATCTCACTTTATTATAAATTTATTTTCAAAACCCCATTTAATAGTGCAAAGATAAAGTTCATTTCTAATTTTGTAAAGTTGTATATTAGTTGTGTCTAAAATAATGATAAGGAGCCCAGATGGTGCAGTGGTTAAGTGCTTGACTGTTAACCGAAGGGTCTGTGGTTCAAACCCACCAGCCGCTCCATGGGAGCAAGATGTGGCAGTCTGCCTCCATAAAGATTACAGCCTTGGAAACTGTACGGGCTTTCTGTAGGGTCCTACAGGGTCTCTATGAGTTGCAACCGACTTGATGGCAATGGGTGTTTTGGTTTTGGAAAACAATTATAAATTGTCCATCTAAGAAATACTGCTACAGTTTCGTGTTGACTTCATTTAATTCTGGAATTTCAGATTTTGGGAATTATGAAAATATATTTTAAAAGTAAAAACATACTGTTGTCTTCCGTGAAGGAAAATATGATTTTATAGGGAAGAGTTTGCATTTCAGAACTTACTGATTATCCTGAATTGAAAATAACCAAACCAAACCCACTCCTGTCAAGTCGATTCCAACTCGTAGTGATCCTATAGGACAGAGTAGAACTGCCCCATAGGGTTTCCAAGGCTGTAAATCTTTATGGAAGCAGGCTGCCTCATCTTTCTCCTTTGGAGCGGCTGGTGGGTTCGAATCACCCACCTTTTAGTTAGCAGCTGAGCACTTTAGCCACTGTACCCTGAGGGCTCCTTGGAATTGAATATAATTCGCTACAAATGAATCTGTATACCAAAAAAAACAAAAACCAACTCGTTGCTATTGAGTCATTCTGACTCATAGCGACTCTGTAGACAGAGTACAACTGCCCCATAGGGTTTCCAAGTGGCTAGTGGATTCGAGCTGCCGACCCTTTGGTTAGCAGCTGAGCTCTTAACCACTGGGCTGCTGTAGCAACCAAATAAATATCTTTTGCATTTCTTATCTGTACTCTATAATACTTAACAGCATATTTATGTGGGAAAAGCAAATGATAGATACAAAGCTTGAGAAGCAATAGTTGTTTAGTCTTTGGAAGATTGTATAGTAAACAGGACCAGCATCAGGCAGATACACAGAGAAGTAGTAAAGGAGGACTTTACCTCTAAGTTTATTTTAATTCTCATGTCACCTAGAATTCTTAAAGAAGGTTTGGAGAGGGGATGGGTCAGTTGGTGATGGAACGGGAAAGTGCTGGAAACAGAAGGCACCGGGTGAGCAAGTTGTAGAATAGACACCACCAGCGGGGCCCTCTGGGTGCTGGCCACTGTGGATTTGAACAGTGACTGTGATTGTCTGGCAGATGGCAGTTGAGTGTCTTGAGGAATTGGGCTTTCTGTAGTAAGTCTCACAGAGTCACCATGTGGGCCTGTGGTATGCCTGTGGGGGAAAAGAAAAAAAAAGGGGAGACCAAAAATAATGACCTAAACCCCAGATAATTGTAATTTTGGTCAAGAAGTTTTTTTTTTTTTTGCAAGCCACATTAACATAACTTTTAAAAAATTACCTGCATTGCAACAGAAACCTAAGCTGACTGATAGGGAAATGAAAGACTTTTTTTACTTTATTAGAGTAAAAAAACAAAAAACCAAGTTTGTTAAAAATGATTAGACCAGTGTTCTGCAGGTCTTGAAGCATTCGTTTCTGGCCATGTCTCTGACCAGCTAGCTCTTCTGAAGAAGGGCCACAGTCACCCCTCACCCCGTCCTCTCTTTACTACCCCTCTCCACTCGCTCGTTCCTTGCAGAAAGACTCATTTTTAAATTATCCTCTTTTTCTTCCACTTTTTTCTTTCCTTTAGTCTGGAAGTTTAAACTTTGTGAAATATTCAAGAGCTTAAAGTCCCTGGACAAGGCTGCTGTAGTTATCTGGTGCTGCTGTGACAGAAATACCGCAAGTGCGTGGCTTTAACGAACAGAGATTTAGTTTCTCACAGTTGATGAGGCTAGAAGTCTGAATTCAGGGCCCTGGCTCTAGGGGAAGGCTCACTCTCTGTCCGCTCTGGAGGAAGGTCCTCGTCTCTTTTCAGCTTCTATTTCTAGGTCCTTGTTTATCATGTGGTATGTCTCTTCCCCTCCATCTGTGCTTGCTTGCTTAATCTGCTCTTTTTTATCTCAGAAGAGACAGATTTAAAACACACCCTATGTTAGTTCTGCCTCGTTAACATGCCATTGAAAACCCCTTCCCAAATACAGGTTTTTTATAGGGGTTAGGACTTGCAACACGTATTTTGGGCAACCTCTGTGACTGTGTCTTCATCTTATCAACAGCTAGGTGGCCTCCGCTATGTACCAGGAATTGTGGTAGGTGCCCGGGATACAAAAATGAGCAAAACTTATTCATTTCCCAAGTTCCTCCCACCTGGTGTTACCTGACAGGCACATGCAATATCCTTAGGCAGAGCTGGAGGAATTCAAATAGAATACCAAGGGAGCCTCAAGGAGCTGGGCTCAGCTTGGGGGAAGAGGGGCCTTGGTGTACCTGAGCTGCACCCTAAAGAAGTCAAGAGTTACATTCTGTGTTTATATAAAACACTAACTGACCTAGTTTTGACCAACAGTGAAGTCTACATAAGGTGTTATGTTGGCATTGCATAAAATCAAAAACCAAACAAGTTGCCATCAAGTCGATTCTGACTCATGGTGATTCCATGTGTGTCTGAGTAGAACAGTGCTCCCCAGGTTTTTCATGGCAGTGACCTTTCAGAAGCGGGTTGCCAGGCCTTTCTTCTGAGGTGTCTTTCAGTTAACAGTCAAGCACTTAACCATTAGTAGCTGAGCACTAAACCATGTGCACCACCCAGGGACACCTTAGATTTCTATCCTCCTGATAGGTAGACGTTAAATATAGTGAACACTTTACCATGGAAGAGATTCATTATGCTCCTAAAAGCTACTGACAGTTTTACTTATTGAATACTTCATATCACCAATCAGATTTTCTGGGTGGTCTGATTCTTTCAAGAGTTTTATGAGGTTTTGTACAAATAAGGCTCACCCAGCCTTTTAGGGGCTTTTGATATTTTTAATCCTCAGGTAGCTGAGGCCTTGAGGCCTGTAAGATAATGAGATAGAGCCTGAATATGAATAGATCCTGGAGACACTATTAGGTAGCAACTAGGTGGTTTCTAGGTGGCTGAGTCCAGGATTCAGGTGCTATGAGTCATGGCAGGGGTGGTGATTATGACCTTATAGAATCAACTCCAAAGCAGGTCTGTAAGAATACTAATGTCTTTAATATAGTATCGCTTTAATCATTGGGGGATTTAACATTCTTGGTTTGGCCATTCATGACTGTGAATGACACATAATTTGTAATATTTCTGGGGTCTGCAGGCTTTTCTGGGGCATGGGGGAGACAGAACTGCCTTAGTCACAGTACCTGTTCAGCATCTACAACACACAAGCTACCCTACTAGGCTAGTTCATAAACACTGAAATAGAGTCATGATTTAGTCAACATCTTCCTTCTAGCATTATTTTTTATGAATTTTATTTGTATCTGGAAGAGCCTGATTAATCCCACTCTTAATTGCTCATTAATCCGTAAGCCTAAAATGTGCTACCTCACTGTTTCTTTTAAAGACCAGTAGTTTTTTAATTGTCTTGGATTTTCTGTGAGATTTCTAGCTTTTAGACTGGAGCAAGGTAAACTGGATGCAGGGGTGTTACCCCTCCTAGTGGCTGATCCCGTCCCACATATGGCTGAAACAGCACTTTGATTGATTTTTTAAAGGGCAAGTGATGTTCTGATTGTTTTCTGGAACTTTCTTTATAGTTATTGCATGAGGGCATCACTTTCCTGCTTCTGTAACTTCTTGTACATTCTTGTCATATATGTGTACTGAGGTTGTGATCCCAGAGAGCTAAAATGGTAAAATGGTTTATCCTGTAGGCACTAGTGATAAACTCCACTGTCTTGGGATCCAGGGCTAGGGCTGAGACTGATGGAAGCAAGATCCCTGTGCTATTGCCCGCCACCCTAGGGACAGGTGTGTGGAACCAGGTATCACCCTTTCTCATGGGCGGATGTCCCTCTTGACCGCAGTTTGGGCTATACCTCGTGGCCACCAGAATGAGGTTTCCTGTGTGGCTTCCTGCTTGAAACCCTTCACTGCCCACCGTGGGGAAGAAAGTTGGTCAGGGAGAGGAAAGTAGGACCAGGCAAGGTGATAACAACTTGACTGGCATTCAGAGCGGTATCTGGGATATCACAGGAGCAGTCGCAGTCCCTAGGAGGGCGTCCATCACAGATGCTTCTGCTTGGAGCGCAGAACTCCCATGAACACTCACCTGAAAGAGCTCAGCCATCTCTGAGGGGCTCGTTTGTATCCGTGGCAGGGGAGGGGGGTGGTGAGCAGGCAGGAACACCACTGTGCTGTGACTTGAGATTGTGGATTTCAGAAAATAAACATAGTTGGAAATTGCAGCTCTTCTCTCCTCCCACCTTGGCGCTCTCTAACTACCTCCTCTGCTTTTTTGTTCTTACCAGGGCTTACAGTGTTATGATGTGGCATATAATACTCTTTAAAAATTTTGTTTATCATCCATCTGTTTCGACTAGAATGAAATTCTATTTTAAAGCAGGTAGTTTTGTCTATTTTGTTCATAAACAAAAGAAACAAAGGCCTGTATTTCCAAGGCTTGGCTCTTAGGCTCTCAATAAATATGTTAAATGAATGAATGGATGAACAAATAAACCAAACTCCAAATCGGCACAGCAAAGGTGGCTTATGGGGTGGTACATAATAACGGCAGCTGTGAGCTGTATGTAAGTAGGGAGGGCCTGTTTTAGAAAAAGAATATGGAATTTCTGTCAGCAAAATTAGTTTTGAATTGCCTTGGATTAAAAAATAATTTTTTTAATCATTAAAATCTTTTTTACAATCATACAGGAGCAGAGGCTCTAGAGCCAGCCTGCCTGAGTTCAAATCCCAGCTCTGCCAGTTAACCACATGGCCTCAGTTCATGTGTCTGTAAAATGGGGATAGTAACAGTTCTTACGTCATCGGGTCTCTGTGAGGACTAAATGAATCACCGTATGTAAGACACTTTGAATACTGTCAAGCCCGTAGGAAGAGTGCAGTGTTTGTTGTTATAATTATGGTGCCACCATTAAAATCATCATCTTCAATCTTGAGTTCTAAGGAAATTTAGAAGCTAAAACATTGGCTGTGTGAATTATTTTTACATGAGCATGATATATAATGACTTTATATATTTTTAAGCATCTTTCATGTGTAAAAACTTATTTTAGATTTCACAACTTTTAATTTGCTGCTGCAGTTGATGTCTGCTCTTTACATTATAGACTGGTGCTGGGGTATGCACCGCTCTGGGAATTTGATTAATCTCTGTAATTAGGAAGCAACTTATCTGCAGTAATTTGGTATAATATTTAACTTAAATAGCCACAGATTAATTTCCAAAACAGGAGACTACGGTGAAAAGGTATTAATATATTGGAGGACATGAATGAGGATAGTGCAGGCCTGGGGCTTGGGTCTCAGATTCTCTCATAGCTTGTGATACAACCTGTGGATAATTCCCACCTTTTTAGGACCTCTGTCTTTCTGCCTGGGAGATTATTTACTGATTCCCTTCCAGAAGTGTGGGGTTGAGTAATAAGACCATATTAGACAGTGCTATGTTTAGAAGTCCCTGGGTGGCTCACCAAAAGGTAGATGGTTCAAATCTACCAGCCACTCCTTGGAAACCCTATGGGGCAGTTCTGCTCTCTTCTATAGGGTCACTATGAGTCAGAATCAACTCAGCGGCAGTGGGTTTGGTTCACGGATTGGGTGGCTCAAACTGTAAGGACTCAACTACCAACTGAAAGGTTGACAGTTCAGGGCTACCCACAGGCACCTGGGAAGATAAGCCTTGTGATCTGCTCCTGAAGGGTCACCACAGCTATTGAAACCCTGTGGAACACAGTTCTCATCTGCACGCATGGGGTCCCCGTGAGTCAGAACTGACTTGATGACAACTAGTGTAATTTAATAAAAACTATCATGTAATTCCATATTAGTAATATACATGCCTTGTTTTCATTATATGATAATTAATTAAAGACATGGCTCAACATTAATAAACATGTAGTATAGAGTATAATGGATGTTTTCTTTATGATAAACAGGAAATATCCTGAATGGTTTTATTTTGTATTCCCAGCTTGGAAATGAGAAATGAAATACTAACAGGAGCTAATTTTTTTTCTTTATGAATATGTCATTTTCTGGCACACTTTGTCCACTTGCCTAGGATCAACTGCATACATACCCCATACATACCTCATGAAATAAAGTCTCATTATACCCAAGGATAGCTAAATGCCCATCAAAGGATAAATGAATGCGTTTAAGTTGTTTTAATTAGCTAGGAGTGATTTAAAGGTTGCTGAAATCAAAAAGGCTTATTCATTTTTCATTCAATAATCACTTACCTTAATATTTCATTAGAACCTGCTGATTTGCAGACCTCCTTCTGGGCTGTGATTCATTACGACTGCAGACGTCATTTACCTTTCCTTCTTTTTCCCTTTCTGTGTCACGCTCTTTCATCTCCAAGACACTGTTAAGATGTCTCCAGCATTCACAGGGCTGCTAACTGATCCAAGTTTTTTTTTCTTTTTTCTTTTTTTTAACTGTAGTTAAAGCTAAAAGTTCTAGGCTTTGAAGAAGTGTGTGTAGGTGTGTGTGTGTGTGAGTGTGTGTGAATACGTGTGCACGCATGTGCTTATGTGCGCAGGCACTTGCTCGTATTGTTGGCAGTTTTCTTTCATCATTTGAACAGCTGATAGTAACGTGTAAATTTTCTGTTTCATATGTTCTGAGAGCAAAGACTGATTTGTCATATGCAAAAGTAAGAAAGTAAATAACCTGGACCCATTCTTGGAATCTGCTGTAGATTTGAAAGAAAAAAGCATCTTGTGTGTGGCAGACTTAGCAGACGATGTAACGACGTGTGCATATACCTCGTTTTCAAAACTTTTGTTTTTGCTTGCTTTAGATGCAAACTTACATTGGGCCTCAGAGACACCGGGTGGCTGGCTGTGTGTAGGCAGGTGATGGCTCTTGTACCAGGCTTCTGTGCTGCCACCTAGGGACCGCTGCTCCGACACCGTGAAGCCTAGAGGCAGGCCCTCCAGTGAGCATGATACCCGCAGAGAAAAGGGTCGTTCCTCTCCTTGTATTGTCCACTGGCTGTAGGTGAATGATTAGAACCAGAGACAAGCCATGTCGGAAATAAAACCCAAAATTCCAACCAACTCTCTGCAAAGACGTGGCTATGCTCTAGGTCTTTTGGGAGTAACTTATCTAAGATATGGCAAGATTATCTCGCACTAAGTGAAATTCTGACTGGCTGAAGAGAAAACAGATGTTTTTCTTTCTTTGTACAGAGGTAAACCGAGCCGTATTATGATATGCTGCATGTCCGTCTTCTAGTGCTGCATAAATGGTTTTATAAAGCGCAGAATATGAACTTTCATTAGATGTTCCATTTCTGATGGTGTGGAAAAATTGCTGAATGTTAAGAAATAAAAATTGTTCATTTAACATTTAAAGTTTGAGAAATGTGTATGTGTTCAGAATTATAAATAATTGCATTGGATTGTACCCTTTCTTACCTTTTTTATATTTCCTAGAAAACTTAATGGTGATCTCTCTCATGTGCAAGATTTCTATTCCAGAAACATGTCTTGAAAAAAAAAAACAAAAAACTGAACCTCCAATAAATAAATAGATATATGTAGGTGATTAAAAGAACATGTGTTATGAGATATAAAAAAAATAATATGAGATATTAGCCCCTATTAAAAATTATAATTGAGTGCTTACCCAGAGCTACTTTTCAGATTTTGTTCAGCTTTAGAATTTTTATAGATAATGCTCTTCTGTGAAATAAACACTTGTTCTTGTATATTAGAGTTAACATGGCTTTTACCATGTGGATATGTGTGTTTTAATAATTCTATTCTTCGCTTGTGGGTATCTTCGGGATTCCTAGAGGTTTTAAGATAGAGTAAAAGATCTGTTTATTGTATCATTCCTTTAGCTTTGTGATCTTCTTAACCTGCCTTTTATGCTTTACAGCCTTTTGTTCCAAGCATGCGTGCAGGTATGGGCAGGTGAAGCAAGGTGGCTTTAGATTCAAACCCTAGCTCTGTTGCTTATTTGGATGTCCAGCGAGTTACTCAATCTCTGTGAGCCTTATTATATTCCTCTATAATTTCAATTTTCTGTCCCATTATTAGACCATATGTCAGCTGTGTCCTGGTTTTTATGTTTAGAAAATATGTTCCATGTAACTATGTATCATGATCTGTGTGAGAAGCTTTTGGGGCTCAGAAAGAAATATCCATACCAATTCTAACAGTGATGCGCCTCCAGTCCTTTGGGAGAGTAACAGACGGACTTTAACACAGCCAGTTTTATTGACCACGCTGTTTATTTTAATAGACCAGAATGGTTTGATTGACTTTTTAAAAATCTTGTATTTTTTTTACCATATGGACAAGGCCATACCCAGAGTGCCAAGCTAATAAGCCTTCTTTTCTCTGCCAGTGAACCATGGAAATTGTTAGAAAAATGCTTTATCTTGAATTGATCCATTTTCTAAGCTCTTGGTAATACAAGCACCCATCTTAAGGGATAAAGTGCAAATTATCATGCATCAGTCATTGGAAATTTGTTACACCAAAGACCTGTAGACAGTCAGTATGTGAAATGACCTTGATCTAGAAAGAAATATATAAGATGTAACTGGGAATGCCTAAAAAAAAAAAAAGATGCTATCAAGCTGCCCTAAAAATGCCCTAAAATGTCATAAGCTTCCCTAAATCAGTCGATTGTGAGTGCACGGTGGAGGTTACTTTCTTTTGAGTGGTGGTGTAATTCTCGAAGAATGTAAAATATGGGAGATTAGTACAATAAACCCTGTGAAAGTTGGAACGTGTGTTAAGGTGGAAAATTGTCCTCAAAGGAAAACTCAAATATTTTCCACTAATTGAGAGCAATAGAAAAGTGGTAAGACTATACCCTGTTGAAGGAGGAAAACTTGTGAGACCTGGAAAACAAGGCGGTCCCATCGAGTTCCAGCTGTCACAGGTTTCACTGTAGTACTTAGTAGTGACATTTTTTAAAAAACAGGAAATAGCCAGGTTTTAAAGGAGGATGGCTTCATGCTTTCCTTATTTTTATAAAGAGTTCAATCTGAGTCAGAATACAGTATTGGTAGCCTTCTAATCTAATCAGTAATTCTGAATTATTCCTTCTATCCCTATCCTCCTCGGCACCATCAAAAATATTTGTACCTTTTGTTTCTCCCCTTGTTGTGTTTATATTTTCCTTACATTCTTTAGCATATATAGTCTATTTAAAACAGCTTTGCAAAAGTCCTTTTCTGTTAAATTTATAAATTTATAATCCTTTCTGCGTCTTTTTCTATTGACTTTTTTTTTTTGCTGGTTGTTGGTCTCAGTTTCCTCCTTATATCTAATAATTTTTTATTAGATGTTAGACATTGTGTGCTTCATCTTGTTGTGGGCTGGGTTTTGTTGTATTTTTTAGAATGTTGAGTCTTTCCTGGAAGACAGTTGTTTTCTGGTTAGCTTATTATTTTTAGGTTGCTTTTTAATCTCTTTATAGGTGAGGTCCAGCATAGCTTTCACTGTAAGGACTAATTACACCCTGTTTCCAAAGTGTGGGCCTTTTTGACTGAAAACCTGGTGCACTCAATGAGATCTCTATCTCTCTCTGGAGGGAATCTCTCCAATTCCTGCCCCTGTGAGCGTGCTAGGAATTGTTCATCTTTCTACTCCCTGCTAATTATTACTTTCTCAGAAATTGTTCTTGCCTGGTCTTGTGGGACTTGACTTTACTCATGTAGGGTTTGGTGTTTAAAGGCTGAATGCCAGAGACTGAATACCAAAGCCAAAGACTGAAGACCAACTAATACAGATTTCTGGTGCTTTTTCTCTGTGTAGATCTCTCCTCTCAGGTAATATATCCCACAAATTTTAACCACCTTGATGTTGTTAGCTGTTGTTGAGTTGGCCTCTGTCTCATGGTGACCCCATGTACAATGGAACAAAACTCCGCACCATCCCTGTAATCATTTGTGGATTGAGTCGTCATTATCCTTAGGGTTTTCATTGCCTGACTTTTGGAAGTAGATTAACAGGCCTTTCTTCCTTGACTGTCTTAGTCTGGAAGCTCCACTGAAACTGTTTGGCATCATAGAAAAGTGCAAGCCTCCACTGACAGACTGGTAGTGGCTGTGCGTGAGGTCCATTGGCCAGGAATTAAACTGGGTGTCCCTCATGAAAGGCAAGAATTCTACTGCCGAACTGCTACCAAACACCTTACCCCTTGCCATCGAGTTGATTCCAACTTATAGTAACCCTATAGCACAGAGTAGAACTGCCACATAGGGTTTCCAAGGAGCGGCTGCTGAATTCGAACTGCTGATCTTTTAGTTAGCAGCCAAACAGCTAACTACAGTTCCACCAGGGCTCCACTAACCACCTTAGACCTTCCAGACTCAGAATTCTGTCTTCTCACCTCAGTGACTGCAGTGCTGTTTGGTTTTCCCCTGTGTGCACCATAGTCTGGGAATTGCCATGAGACAGAAATCCAAGGTGATGGTGGAGCTCTTCTCACTGTTTCTGTTTCTCAGGTATTACATTGCTGGTCTGCCTGGTCCCAATGTCTGAAAATAGTTGTTTCCTATATTTTGTCTAGTTTTCTAGTTGTTTATGGTGGGAAGGTAATTCTGGACCATCTTATTCTCTCCTTGTTGGAAGTAGAAGTCCCTTAAAAAAATTTGAGTCATTGTTTTACCGTGTGTTTGTTCCACTTACTCACCTCATTGTTACTCCTAAATGGCTTAACAAATGATTTCAGCCCCTCTCTGTTAAGAAAGACTCTTTCCCAGTAACCAAACTGCCAAATCTGAAGGTAATAGTATAGTCTTTCTCCTACTTGTCCTCTCCAGTTCATTTCATACCGATGACCACCCTCCACTCCTTCTTTTAAAGTTTTTCATGTTTGACTTATGGGACACTCTTCTTCCTTTGTCTTTTGGTGATTCCCACCTTTTGAGGAATTGTATTATATCAAAATACCCAGGTACCTCCTCTCTTGTCTATTTTCCTCCCTGTGATGTCCTTGGAAACCCTGGTGTCATAGTGGTTAAGTGCTACGGCTGCTAACCAAAGAGTCGGCAGTTCGAATCTGCCAGGCACACCTTGGAAACTCTATGAGGAAGTTCTACTCTGTCCTATAGGGTCACTATGAGTCGGAATTGACTCAGCGGCACTGGGTTTGGTTTTTTTTGGTTTATGATGTCTCCAACTGTCCCTTATATGTAGGTGATTCTCAAAGTCATTGTAAGTAGCCCTGATCTGTTTCTGAGTGCCAGACCCAGACTTCCTACACATCTCTCTAAATACCCTGACAGCATCACAAACTCAACAGGAACAAATCTGGTAGGATCATTATTACCAAAATGGTGACTGTTGCCATATCCCCTCTCTCTGGTGTTTTCACCACCATCCTCTCTATCTCCAGTGCTGTGCTTCTTCTCCCTTCTTAGCCCCCATCTCTAGTCATCAAGTTTTGTCAATTCTGTTTCAATACAGTTTCTCTAATGGATTCTCTTCCACCTATTTCATGTTCCTGATTCAAGGGTGCATTCTCCCTTGTCTGGTATAGTAATAAGTGCCTGCACATATATTCCTGCCTCCATCTTAACCACCTGTATTGCACAGTCCTATCAGCATTACCTTCCTAAAGTCTAGTTTGGGTGGTGTTACCCAACTACTCTAAATGCTGACTGCAGAATTAAGTCAAAAACTTTTCAGCGTGGCATTTTCCTCCTGGTGAACCACCACAAAATTAATTCCATCTCTTTTTTTTTTTTTTTTGGTGGGTGTCCTTACTAAAACTGTAGTCACTCCAGGCTAGTTCCTATCCCAGAGTGTCTCAAGCATTTTCCTACATTTCTCCTGTATTTACTCAGGATTTTTCATCAGTGTGGGACATCTTGCCGCCCTTTTCATCCCTGCTGTTAAAATCCCAATTTTCCAAATGCCATGTCCTCTGAAAATTTAGAATGAATTTTCCCTCTTTCTTGGATCCGGAACAGTTTGTATGCTTACTAGAGACTCCCTTAAGTGTCTATACATAAGAGCCCTGGTGGCACAGTAGTTAAGCATTCAGCTGCTAACCAAAATGTCGGCAGTTAGAACACACCAGCCACTTCAGAGGGGAAAGATGATGCAGTCTGCTGCCATAAAGATTTACAGCTTTGGAATCTCTATGAGGCCATTCTACTCCATCCCGTAGGGTCGCTTTGAGTCAAAATTAGCTCGATGGCCGTGGGTTTGGTTTTTGGTTTACACCCTCCACGTTTTGCACAATTTGTATTTTCTCCCGTTCTTCTGAACATCTTCTCTGGTGATAGTGGGAAATCATCAAACCATTCCCTGAGAGTTGTTTTTAGGACTTCTACTGCTGTTAGAAAGCACTCTCATGTGTAGGGGCTTTGCAATCACTCTGTACTTGCCCTAGAAGAAGATGAGGATAAGAATTATGTCTTATTCACCCTTATACCCTCCAAGCTCTTTTGTATATTTTTGGAAAATTTAAAGGTGGATATGTAAGACTTAATGAGTGAATAAAGAGAATTTAACAACTTGATTTTTTTTTTTAAGAAGATTCTTTTATACAGCATATGATCTTGGCATGTAAAGATGATTCCATTTATAAAAATTATGTGTATGGAACTTTTCAGTAACATGGCAATGACATAGAACAGAATATATTGCCATATAAGTCCATTATTACATTGCAATTTCTCTCCAGGACTTTTTTTTCCCTCAAAGTTGATTATAATACAGAACTGATGAAATTGCATATATATTTTTTTTCTTTTATGAATTTCTTAAGCCGGTGATCATGATATGTTCTCCCGCTTATACTGCTGGATCCCAGACCAAGCATCACAAAGGAAACAAGGAGCTTAGGTTATTTTGAGACCCTTCAGTGTCTCTTCTCTTGTCTCTGTTTGCTTCCTGAGCAGCTATTCAGACATTACTAGGCACTGTGTTTAACTAGACACAACATTTTGCTGATTTCCTTTAAACGTTTCCTGAGTAAGAAACGTATTATCCCTTAATCAGCTTCTTTTGAGATGCCTGTTTACACTAAACAAAGTCCTGTCTCAATTAGTCCTAAATTCTTAGCAAAAGCGCCAGTAATTAAACATTGTCTGAGGGATTATTCCGTTACTAGGCTCCAAGAGTGAAGGTGAGCTGTGGTAGAAACACATAGTAAGCTTATTAGCACGTTTATCTATTTATTGGTATTCTTTAATTGATCAACCACATAGGAGGACTCCCTTTTCCGTCAGCCTTAAAGATTATATGAATTCAGGCAACTTACCCAGTCTCTTTCCTCCTCTGTAAAATGAGATAACTATATAGGAGGAAATAATAATAATCACCATCTTGTAGCATGTTGTGGGCGATGAATGAGCATTTGGCATACCGCCTGCCCGCAGTCAGTGTGTTATAAATATTTTTAATTGTGGTGGTGAGGGTCAAATCTCAAGGCAAAAATATGTTATGATGAAAAACATCTTTCTAATAAGTAGATCCTAAGGATTCAGCGAGTAAGTAGCACAGTTAATTGAAGGATCACATTACAAAATGTAGCACGTCGTAAAATTTTGAACAACTTCTTGGACTTTATTTTAAATGGAATTTAATCTATAAACTGCTGATGAAAGTTGTGACGTAAACACAATGAGATAATCCCTGAACACGATATGTTGGGTGATGTCCTTGAAATATGGGGCATGTGTATAAGATGACTTGCAGCTACCTCACGTTTTCTGTGTCTTGTGTTACGAATGTGGGCCTCACCTGGGATGGAAGCATTGCAGACTTGTGATCGAGAACCAACCTGTCAGTAGATGGACCACGGCGACATTAACTGGCGACAGAATTTATCTCATAGCATGTATGATCGCTTGCCATGGTAAAATAGATTATTTTTAGAGTCCCAATATAAAATTGTTTTCTCACTAAATAATTATAATTGGCTCTGTGTGTAACACAAATTTTTTAATATTTTATGTTATTAGTAGCACTAGCGTAGCACAGGAATTAACAAGATAAAAATGCAGGTGGTTTTTTCTGTTTCTTAAACTGTGGCTGCAAACAGAGAATTGGTCCTGTGAATTATTTGTAATATGCACACTTTTTAACAAGGTCCTTAAAGTGGTAATCATCTCTCAGTTTCCACTGGCGAAGGGTTGTGATAGTTTGACAGGTGTAGGGTTGCTTTTGTGGTTGATGAAATATTGGTTTTCATTAAATTTTATGTTATAAAAACTTTTTTAGAATCACAGATTTCTATCCTTTGAGAGCTGGAAGAAAGCTCATTTAATGGCCCTGTCCCTGAGTAGTGCAAATGGTTTGTACTCAGCTACTGATATAAAGGTCGGTGCTTTGAATCTATCCAGAGGCACGGCAGAGGAAATGGCTGGCAATCTGCTTCCGTAAAGATTACAGCCAAGAAAACCGTATGGAGCAGTTCTACTCTGTAACACATGGGTCTGCGGTGAGGTGGAATCAACTCGATGGCATCAGAAGTAGAAACAGAGAGGGGGAGGTGGGAGGACATGAAGAAAATTACTGTTTATCTCATCATTCATTTCAAGGAAGTCATTGTGGTATCATAGCAAGAATACCTGAAGTGGAGTCAGGAGACCTGGGACTACTTGTAACACTGCCCTTATATGGGAGTCCTAATTTAGGCAGCAGTTAAGAAATTAAATGACATATTGCATTGGGCAAATCTGCTGCAAAAGTCCTCTTTTAAGGCTTTTGAAAGCAAAGATGTCACTTTGATGGCTAAGGTGTGCCTGACCCAAACCATGGTCTTTTTGATCAACTTTTTGTTGTTGTTGTTAGGTGCCATCAAGTCGGTTCCAACTCATAGCAACCGAGTGCACACCAGCACGAAACACTGCCCAGTCCTGCACCATCCTCACAGTCATTGCTATGCTTGAGCCCCTTGTTGCAGTCACTGTGTCAATCTCTCTGGTTAAGGGTCTTCCTTTTTTTTCCTGACCCTCTACTCTACCAAGCATGATGGCCTTTTCCAGGGACTGACGCCTTCTGATAACATGTCCAAAGTATGTGAGACACAGTCTCAGCATCCTTGCTTCTAAGGAGCGTTCTGGTTGTACTTCTTCCAAGACAGATTTGTTCGTTCTTTGGGCAGTTCGTGGTATATTCAGTATTCTCTGCCAACACCACAATTCAAAGATATCAGTTCTTCTTTGGTCTTGCTTATTCATTGTCCAGCTTTCGAATCCATACGAGGTGATTGAAAACACCATGGCTTGTCAGGTGCACTTTAGTCCTCAAGGTGACATCTTTGCTCTTCAACACTTTAAAGAGGTCTTTTGCAGCAGATTTGGCCAATGCAATGTGTCCTTTTATTTCTTGACTGCTTCTTCTATGGGTGTTGATTGTGGATCCAAGTAAAATGAGATCTTGACAGGTTCAAGCTTTTCCCTGTTTATCATGATGTTGCTTATTGTGAGTGTTTTTGTTGTCTTTATATTGATATATAATCCATAGTGAAGGCTGATCACCTTATATGCATGCAAAAGCTGGACAATGAAAAAGGAAGACAAGATCAAGAACTGATGCATTTGAACTGTGGCATTAACAAAGAATATCAAATATACCACGGACTGGCAAAAGAATGAACAAATCAGTCTCAGATGAAATACAACCAGAATGCTCCTTAGAAGTGAGGGTGGCAAGACTTTGGACATGTCATCAGGAAAGACCAGTTGCTAGAAAAAGACATCATACTTGGGGAAGTAGAGTCAGTGATGATGAGGGAAACCCTCAATGACTCAGTAGTCACAACAATAAACTAAAAAATAACAACAATCATGAAGATGGCACAAGATCAGGCAACATTCCCTCTGTTATTCATAAGGTTGCTGTAAGTCAGAACTGACTGGACAGTAACTAACAATAACAGCCTTGAGAGCATCACCTAACTTTCAGTAGCCTTTTTACAAATTTATAAAACAAAGGTAATAATATGTGACTTGCAAATTACAAAAAGGCAGATACACTGATCAAATTATACATGCAAAAGCCTGTGTGAAATAGGATACCTTTCGCTGTGTATTGTGCTTAATTACCCCGCATGTTGATCTCTTTCGTGACCTCTAGAATCATGTTCAGTAAGCTGGTTAATTCAGATGAGAAGATGTATGTGGTAGCAACTTTGAAAAGTATAGTACACCCTACCAAGCCACCTGGTTCCAGAAGTACACCTGTATTTAGCTGTTTATGTCAAAAACAATGCCTAGTTAAGGTTCTTAATTGGACTTAAAGTGGGAAAGGATTTTTTTTTTAAGAGCTCAATATATACAATATGGATAATTGTGACCAGCTTTACTTCGTAGTTAAACAGATACGGCTCTTTTTTCCTGTGAGTAAACAATGTGAGTGTGATTTGCATTTTTGAGTACAGATTCCTTCTTAGTTAGAGCCTGGTACGGATGCTCCTGGGGACTCCTGGGTGGGCAAGGGGTTCATGCTTTCAACTGCTAACTGAAGGCTGGAAGTTCTTGTTCCCCCGAGAGTCCTTGGAAGAAAGACCTGGCGATCTACTTCCAAAAAATGAGCACGGAAAATCCTACTGAGCATAGTTCTGCTCTGACGCACATAGGGTCACCAGGAGTCAGGATCAACTCAATGGCAACTGGTTTGAAGGATGTCTTGCCTGGAGCATGTCTAAGTTCATTTCCTCTGCCCTTAGCATTGGGACTTCTGTCCCTCCTAAATTCCATGTTGTTCTCGTTGATCCTAGTGGCCAGGACACTGTGGTACCCTGAGCTTTGTCTGTTGCCATTTTGCAGTTTATCGCACTCTCTTGTTAAACATCTTGTTGTCTATTCATGGCACTTAGGAGGAAGGCTGACCCTCTGGAGACTGTTAAGTGGTTACTGTTTCTCTGCTTCCTTTTTTAAGTGACTTTGGCGCTCCTTTCCATTCTTCTTCTTTTTTTCTTTTTCCTGTTATTGACCAGACCTCACCTTTCCATTTCTGTGCCTTCCGGGATATTTGTGCTCTGCCTCTCCCCAGCTCTCACTTCATCCAGCCACACTGGCCTTCTTGTTGTTCCTCAGCCAGGCCAAGTGGGTGTTCCCATGCTGGTGCCTTTGCACTTGCCATTTCTTCCGCCTGAGATGCTCTGCCTTGGAACTTGATATGACTGGCCTCTTCCTGTTTTGTGGGGCTCAGCTCAGGTTCCTCTTCAGAGTGGTCTTCCCTGACGGCTGCTCCAAAGCAGCAATCTGCCCCACCCTCCTTTTTTAATTCTTTGAATACACGTATCCCTATGTCAGATGGCCCTACTCATTCATGTGCTTTATTATTTTCTGATTCTGTCCTCTTGAGTACAACTCTACGAGAGCACACACCCTATCTGCCCTATATACCTCTGTATCTATAAGCTCCTAAACAGTGACTGGCATATAGTAGTTGCTCAGTTAATGTTTGTTGAATGAAGGAATGTATGTATGTATACAGATGTAGGCTCCCTGCCAACTTGTCCTCTGTCCTTGTTCTGTAGCACACACCCAGGCAGTTCTCTCTGTGTTGTCTGCTTTAGTTCCTTCTGTCTGCAGTTTTGAAGTCTGTGTGTTGAGAGTGACTATTTACCTACCCTCAGAAAACCCTGCTCTTTGGGAGGGGATGCTGACTCTTGGGTGCGCCCCTAAGAAGTCAGTCTGCAACAGGAAGGAATACAAAGCTTCTCTTTAGGGTGCTTCCTGTTTCTTATTTTTAAAGCTCCACCTTTTCACCAAATCCTTGCCTCAAAGCCGCTATGTTTAAAAGAGTGTTTATCAAGGATTTTGCTTTTAACCCTTCAGGCATGACGTCTACAAAATTCTTTTTCAGTAATATATAGTGGAGAGCTCCTGGAAACTATTATAATTCCCATGCATTGGTAGTATGATTCCTTTGAGTAAACCTTAAAATGATCTTACATGGATTTTTCTCAATATGAAATACCTGTATGTATCCAAATTAAAAAAAAAAAAACTTTTTTTTTTATCTGTATATAGCTTTATCTATCTATCTATTTCTATATATAGTATAAAAGTTAGAAAATACAGAAAGGGAAAGTATCTTCCCACCCAGAAATAATTATTCTTAATGTTGTGGGTGTATTTTCCCAGACAAAGAGTGCACATGTGGGCAGGCACACGCGTCCGTATTGCCACGTGTGTACATGTGCAGAACTAAAAATAGAATCGTACTCTTCATAATTCTTTAATAACATGACTTTTTATGTAATGTCGGGAACATCGTTTCATGCCATTAAGTATTCTCTTACAAACATTTAATGGCTGCAGAATATTTCACCTTAACCTGCTTGACCACTTAATCCTTAGTTTCTTCATCTGCAAAAAGGAATATTAATACTGTCTTAAGCAGTCATTGAAGCAATTAAATGAGATAATACATATAAAGAATTGAGAATAGCTCCTGCCCTGTAGTAAGTACTCCATAATTTTTAGCTGCTGTTGTTATTTATCCAGTTTGCTCTTATTTTTTAAACATTTAAAGTGTGCTGTGGTCTACTTGGAAACCCTGGTGGTGTAGTGGTTAAGAGCTACAGCTGCTAACCAAAAGGTCGGCAGTTCAAATCTACCAGGTGCTCCTTAGGAACCCTATGGGGCAGTTCTGCTCTGTCTAATAGGGCTGCTAGGAGTCGGAATCAACTCGACAACAATGGATTTGGTTTTTTGGTTTATGCTGTATTTGGAAATCCTGGTGGTGTAGTGGTGAAGAGCTCGGCTGCTAGCCAAATGGTCAGCAGTTCACATCCACCAGGCGCTCCTTGGAAACTCTGTGGGGTAGTTCTACTCTGTCCTGTGGGGTCATTCTGAGTCAGAATTGACTCAACAGCAATGAGTTTGGCTTTGAGTTTTGGATGCTCTATTTTATTACTTTTTCCTGTGAATTCTAATTGTAGTTTTATTTTACCAATGAAACATCCCTTTTAATCTCTAAAAATACGTGTTTTTGTTTTTCATTTTCAAAAAATATTATCAATATATGTCAAAAGGACATTTCTAATTAAGACAAACCTCACCTAAAAAAAAAAAAAAAAACCTGTGGTTTTATAAAAGAGAGTGCCTCAGGATTTCCACCTGAAAATCAGTCACCCTCTGCATCAGAGTAGAACTGTGCTCCATGGACTTTTCAGTGGCTGATTTTTCAGAAGTAGGTCACCAGGCCTTCCTTTCGAGTAGCCTCTGGGTGGACTCAAACCTGCAACCTTTTAGTTAGGAGCTGAGCATGTTAATCATTTGCATCACCCAGGAACACCCCTTTCACCTGAGTCTTCCGCTAAGGGTTGATACACCATTTTTAGGGCTAGTTTCTACTGTGCTGTTTCAGAAAGAAGCACGGACGCACCTCCCTCCATCGTGGTGAGAGCTGACCTTCTCCTAGCTCTTATCTTAAATTTAGATCTTTGATCCACTTTGAGTTAATTTTATTTTTTATGAGGTAGGAGTCCAGTGTCATTCTTTTACATGTGGATGGATATTCCATTTTCCCAGCACCATTTGTTAAAGAGATTATCCTTTCCCCATTGAATGGTCTTGGCACCCTTGTTGAAATCAATTGGCCCTGAATGTACAGGTTGGTTTGTTTCTGGGCTGTTAATTCTATTCCATTGATCAGTCCTTATGCCAGTACCACACTGTTTTCATTGCCGTTTGTTTTGCCCTTTTCCTAGATTCTCTTATCCACTGTTAGGGTTTAATGGGCTGTCAGCCTCTGAGTGAGTATTAGATGAAAGAAATAGTTTATCAGAGTTGAGTAATTCACCAACATTCTTTAGGAGTGTATGTCACTTTAAAAAGAGCTGTTTACAACTGGACTGGACCAAAAGCAAAGAAGTTTCCAGAATAAACTGAATGCTTCAAAGGTCAGAGGAGCAGGGGCAGGAGTTTGGGGACTATGGCTTAAGGGGACTTCTAAGTCAATTGGCAAAATAATTCTATTATGAAAACATTCTGCATCCCACTTTGAAATATGGTGTCTGGGATCTTAAATGCTAACAAGCATCAATTGGTCTCAACCCACCTGGATCAAAGGAGAATGAAGAACACCAAGGTCAC
This sequence comes from Loxodonta africana, assembly GCF_030014295.1. Lineage (NCBI taxonomy): Eukaryota > Metazoa > Chordata > Mammalia > Proboscidea > Elephantidae > Loxodonta > Loxodonta africana. Next base: position 189,097,990 of record NC_087345.1, read on the forward strand.
ACGATAACTATGAGCCCAAGAGACAGAAAGGGCCACATGAACCAGCGACTGCATCATCCTGAGACCAGAAGAACTAGATGATGCCCAGCCACAATCGATGACTGCCCTGTCAGGGAGCACAACAGAGAACCCCTGAGGGAGCAGGAGAACAGTGGGATGCAGACCCCAAATTCTCATAAAAAGACTAGAGTTAATGGTCTGACTGAGACTAGAGGAATCCCGGTGGTCATGGTCCCCAAACCTTCTGTTGGCCTAGGACAGGAGCTATTCCTGAAGACAACTCATCAGACATGGAAGGGACTGGACAATGGGTTGGAGAGAGATGCTGACAAAGAGTGAGCTACTTGTATCAGGTGGACACTTGAGACTGTGTTGGCATCTCCTGTCTGGAGGGGAGATAGGAGGGTAGAGAGGGTTAGAAACTGGCAAAATCGTTATGAAAGGAGAGACTGGAAGGAGGGAGCGGGCTGACTCATTAGGGGGAGAGTAAGTGGGAGTATGGAATAAGGTGTATATAAGCTTATATGTGACAGACTGACTTGATTTGTAAACTTTCACTTAAAAAAAAAATAAAGCACAATAAAAATTATTTTAAATAAATAAAAAGAGCTGTTTACCTGAATTAAAGTAAACTTTCTTATTTTAAGTCATTTTTATCATTAGGTTAAGCTAGTAAGTAAACAAATTTAGAAATGCCAAACTCTATTGTTTTGGGTTTTTTTTTTTAATTCACATATTTCTTTCAAAGGGACGTCTATTTCCCTTTTAAAATATGTCAAAGTTAAATTTCTATTCTATAGTTATGTATATATCTATTTTTAGATCAAGTTTGGAAAAAAAGTGAGAATGTTGCACAACTCGAAGAATATAATCAATGTAACTGAATTACGCATGTAGAAATTGTCGAATTGTATGTTCTGTGTACTTTGTCAACAACAATAAGAACAACAAATAAATTATATAAAGACAAGCAGCTAGAAACAAAATGCTGTTCATATTTTAATTAAGCTGTCACAATGTATCTGTTACATTTTCTCTCCATTTTATCAGTTTCTGAACATCTTCCTTATGGGGGGAGTTAGCTGGGTGAGAAGCGGGGAGGGGGGAGTTAGCTGGATGAGAAGGGGGGGTGTTCCTTTAGAATCAGCTTCACAGCAAACATCTCTTCCCTGGACCAGTGTTTCTCAAATAGAGATCTTCAAGTGCTCAGCCCGGCATAGTTGCTATTTATAAAGCATCTTTTTTTAATTTTAAAAATCTTTTCATTTAGAATACCATTTTTATTTTATTTTCTATCCGTCTTTCTTAGTCTAAACCAATTGTTGGCTACCAGCATCTTTGTTCTGGATCCATACGTGTGGGGGATGTTTGGGACTGGGGACTTCGTTAGTCCTCTTGACATTTGTATTGTTTAAGTGGAAAAGGCTATTGAAAAATGCTAACATAAAACCTCAGCCATTCCTTTATTAATGTATTAGAGACCCTGACCAAATTAAAAATCGGGTAGAGCCTTGTTGAGCCTGAATCTGTTAGGCTATGAAATGCACCCTGGGTTTGGAGGGAAAAGTGAGCATATTTAAAGCTTTAATTACTCATTTGGGATACTGCAGTCTGTTGCCAAAGCCAGTTATCATCAGCTTTGATTAGAAATCAGGAAAGACAGCTGCTGAAATGTAGAGTGAAAAGAATTGTATTGGATTAGAAAGGCGTTCTTTTGAATTTGAAAGAGAAGGACAGCATCTCTGGGAAACATCTGAATATGCGTTTGTTTTAATAATTAAATGGCTAGAGGTATAGTACAGTATATTGTAGCTTTGAATGGTTTTCATTATTAAATTAAGTGCCTTTGTTCAGTTCATCTGGATTTTCCTATTGGTTGCTGCAGTCTTTTTCCTCTTTTAGCTCCATTTTGATGCAGTGTTGCACTCCTATTTGTGGGTTGAAATGTGTCAATATTCATAAACTAAATTCATGAACCATCTTCCCAATCATTGGGCAGATGAAACACCATTTACCAGTGTGAAACCAAGCCAGGAGAGGCATGTAAAATAATGCATTCAAATGCTAAGCCTAAAAACACAGCATCTTCTATTCCCATTTCTGTGTACAACTTTTAGCCTTATTATTTTAGCAATAAAATATGGGATTATAACAGATATCAGAATAAGTCATTTCCAAATGCTCATAAGTGAATCAGAAGTTTGTAGCTGAATCATTTGTATTTGCTCAGTTTGTAAAAATCAAAAAATATAGCAAGATTTGCTTCTACATTTTGAAAGTTATTGAGATATGATATCGAAATTTAAACGTAGCTGTATTCTCCTATCTTTAGTTAAACTTTATTAAACACCAACATTCTCCCCTATTTCTACAAAAGATTGTCACAGTTGCTTAAATAAAAGTATAAATAAACAGTGTATGTAGGAGTATGACCATCCCTTAAATATTTATGTAAACCCTAAGGATAGTTGAGAATGATTGTATTTATATTTAGAGTTGTAGGTGAGTAAACATTTATGCAAATACAGTGAGAGAAATTATCAAGCACTCTGTCTCCATGTGCTCTAACTTCAAAGTTAAAGCTGGAAGTACTCACCCAGCTATTTAACTCTAGCCAGTGAGATGCTTAAAGAAAACAAAGATAACATTCTGTACCTACACAATGGATCAAAACAGCTTCCTTCGTCCTCACTTTGGACCATCTGTTTGAAAGAAACGAAAAACCCTCAGGAAGCGAGCCTCTAATCTGTGGCTAAGAGTTTAAAGACACGTGCTCATTCTCACCCCCCAGAAGTGTGTACCGCACGCGGTAATAGGTTTCGTATTAGCTGTAAGAGGTTGGATGACTTGACCTCAGCATCTGTCAGTTACAGCTTCTCTGTTCTGAGTAGTAATTTAAAAATTCTTTTTGTAGCGGGATCTGATCCTACATGATTTTGACATCAACTCTTATAAATATTGAGAACAATATTTTTCCAGTAGCTCATTCTGAAAGTTTCCAAAGGCTTTACGAACTGTTTCTCACTCCACCCCGTAAGCTCAATTGATGAAATGTGCCAGTAACGTATCTGCCAGGAATGTTTGCATAATGGAAGTTACTCACACTTACCTGATGATTGATTTGATTGGTGATAAAGGAATTGTGAACATCTCTAGCCCCATATATATCCTTATTGAATCCCACCAGAACTTTTGGAAAATGTACCTTGGTTCAGTGCTTTGGGCAGCTGTTAACATTTTCTGTCCTTAAGCCCCAGTGTGGGTCTAGGTCTGCGTCCTCCTGTGAAGTAGTCTTATGAGACAATCAGGGTTGCCCAGCGATTTTTGCATAGTATCGAACAGCAACAGTAATAAAGGGTTTCTACTTTGTTAGAAGTGAAAGGATATTTTTCATGATTGAAGCTTTTAGTTATTTATCATGTAATTATTATAGGAAACTGCCGTTATTTTTAGATTAAAAACATTATCTGATCTTTATCGTATTTATTATAATTGCAGAAAAACGTTAACAGAAGTGGTTAACACAGTACTGATCAGGTGGTTCTGGAAGCTGAAATGAACGAGGAGTAAAAGTAAGCTTCAGGGTCCATGTGCTAAAAGAAATATTACTAGATTTTTAAAAAAAAATTAATATATCACTGGACAGTAGGCTGTGTACACTGTAGAATTTAGTCAAAACCTTCCAGTGCTTACTTTCTCTCCCTATTTGCCAAGATCGTAAGCCATACTCCTCAAATTATAACCATCACAGACCCTCAGACTGTCCTTGTACCTCAGTAAATGGCTGGATTGAGTGTGACTTCTAAGGTCTTGTCTAACTCGGATCCCAGCGTTGGAATCCACCAGCTATGGGGTAGATGACATAGTACTAGTGACACCTTTTAGTTATATAGTCTTTTCTTGGTGCCTTCTGTTTGTATTAACATAAATGCCTTTAAAAGTGTATGTCCATTTTTAATACAATTGAGTAGTTTCGAAGGGAAATGTTGCAATTGGAAGGATTTCAGCTGCAAAATGCATTGAACTGGATATTGTCAGACATTTTCTTAGAGCAAGTCAAAAACATTTAATACTGTATAAAATATAAACATATGCAAATGCAAAAGCAATTATTTCAGCCTTCGCTCTTGTGCCTACAAATCACTAACTCATTCGGACCAACGAGAAACAAGTGCACGTCACCAGTCGGAACTTGGTAATATCTGATTTCATGCCAGTCATGTCCACACACACACATTTGTTTGTGTCAGTCGTTAGAACTCAGTAACTAAACTGCAGTGGGAGTTAATGTGGCATTTTATAAACACATCCATCGGCTGAAAAAAGCAAATTACTTCATGAATAGTGACCGATAATAAATAGTGTTATACCCATCGCAAAAATATCGTGAGCAAGAGAGAATATGACTAGGGCAAAAAATTTGAATGAGGTTTCACAAAAAAATCAAAGCAGTAGGCTCTGGAAGGATGGCTGGGACCACAGCTGCCCCCAGGCGTCTTCCGACCCAGGTCATCTGCGTGCCCATCAGCAGCAGTGGGCAGACTTTGCAGGTCTCCTGCCTGCGTCTTCCGACCCAGGTCATCTTCGTGCCCATCAGCAGCAGTGGGCAGGCTTTGCAGGTCTCCTGCCTGCGTCTTCCAACCCAGGTCATCTTCGTGCCCCTCAGCAGCAGTGGGCAGACTTTGCAGGTCTTCTGCCTGCTTCTTCCCACTCTTACCAAACAGTGGCTTTTATATTTTCATGAGAACTTGTTGTGACATTCCAACCAATGGAATTAAAAGAATTTTCATAACCCTATAACATAATAATCTTACATTTAAAAAAAACTACCAATTCGTGAAACAGAAAACCTTAATAAATTCACATTAAGTGGTAGAGAGACCTAACTAAATTAGTGGTTTGAATTATAGAATCTTATAAAAAAGCAAAAATTAATAGAAATTTAATTACTTGCAGATTCATGGAGTTCCTTGGGGAAATTGCTTTGGTGAACAGATGAGAAAATGTGCAAAGAGCGTATGAGTTGATAAATGAAGCAGTGTTTCTAAAGCACTGTAAAAGTAGGGTGGCAGAGGCATCAGACCTCCTGGTCTAAATTTACAAGAAGTGAGGAAAGTCATTATCAGCATCACCAGCCCCAGGCTGATTGCTGTGAGGCAGAGGTCAGACATGGCTCCACCCTCCAACCTTTTTACCAGTTCTAACACCTACTGTCTTCCCATGGCACCCTCTACTTTTCTGCTGTGTTAGATAATTCATTGCAGCGGCCACACAGAACTCAGACCAGACTCACAGTTACGGGGTTTTTTAGGGAAGTGATGGGTTACAATCCAGGTTCAGGAATGCCTAGGATAAAGTTCGTCCATCAGGACAGCCTCTTCTCAGCCGTGCGGCATGAACACCTCTCTCTGGCCCTCGGCTCCTCGGCCCAGCCTCTGCCCTGCTCTGGTAAGTGTTACAAAGCTCTTCAGCTCCACTAATAGGTGCCCGGCACTCCATTCCATCACCAAGCCTCCTGCCTGGAGGCATTCAGCTTTCACGCTCTGAGGGCCTGGAAGTCTCCTGCCAGTCTTCTGGTTCTGCTGCTGCTTCTCGTCATCTTGCCATCTTCAGTGTTATAGCGCTCTCACTTTCTGTCTCCTGGCTCTAGGAGGGCCTTAGTGCAGGGATCTTGGGTGCAAAGGCTGTTCTCCACTCCATCCCTTCTCCTTGGTGGTAGTTAGGTCTCTTATCTGCTCTGAGATGGGCTCTCTTTTAAGCCTAGCGGATGGCAAAACTGACCAATCCCCTTACAATAGTTCCATATATCTTGTTTGCATAGTACAGTCCCCTTACTTACATTATTGGAAGGCCAATGCACCTTATTTACATTATTAGAAAGCTATCCAATTCTTGGTGGGCCACAAGCACCTTATTTGCATAGTCCCACCCAGTCATTTGATGGAAGTTACAAAGACTGTGACTAGAAGGACCATAGTAAGTAATTCACTGCATCACAAGCATCTACCATGGGCTGGTATTTTTAAGTGGTTTTCTCCCTGGAGTATGTGTGCTTTAATTTGCCTTACAAAATCTTTCTTTGTAAGCAGTAAAAAGAGATATTTCCGATTTTTCAATTATTCGTCATGTTTGAAAATTATTCATATATAGAAACATTTAGGAATAGCCATTCATTTATTCATGTATTGACATTTTAACAGGTATAATTGGACAGTGTCCTGTTGTGATTTATAGGGTTTGCACTGGCTAATTTTCAGAAGCAGATCACCAGGCCTTTCATCCTAGTCTGCCTTACTCTAGAAGCTCCACTGAAACCTGTCCACCATGGGTGACCCTGCTGGTATTTGAAATACCAGTAGCATAGCTTCCAGCATCACAGCAACATGCAAGCCACCATAGTATGGCAAACTGACAGATGGTGGCACAGGACTGGGCAGTGTTTTGTTCTGTTGTACCTGGTGTCGTCATGAGTCGGAGCTGGCTAGACAGCAACTAACGGCAATCATTACACTGGGCACACAGTGGTGAGCTCAACAAAGTCCTTGTCTTTGTGAGGTTTATAGCTTGGAGGTGAGAATTCACTAAAAAATGAAAAATAAATGAAAAAATTTTAATTACAAGCTATGATAAGGGCATAATTAGGGTATTGAAATAATGTAGGAGGAAAGATTTATTTGAAAGATGATATTTGAGCTGGGTCTTTTTTTTCATATATATATTTTTTGAACATTTTATTGTTGTTTGGGTGAAAGTTTACAGAGCAAATTAGTTTCCCATTCAACAATTTATACATAGCTCATTTCATGACATTGGTTGCAAACCCCTGAATGTGTCAGCACTCTCCCCTCTTTCTCCCTGGGTTTCCCGTGTCCATTTCCCCAGCTTTCCTGCCCCTACTGTCCTTCTGAGTTTTGCTTTTGGGCAAATGCTGCCCTTTAGGTCTTTTATACTTGATAGGCATTTCTCAAGCTGAAAGAACAAAAGAAAAAATTCAAACCTTGAGTTGCAATATTGAAGGATTTTATGGGCAAAATACAGAATGATGCAGGAAGCATCAAAAGAAGATGGAAGGAATACGCAGATTCACTGTACCAAAAAGAATTGGTCAACAGTCATCCATTTCAGGAGGCAGCCTATGATCAGGAACCGATGGTACCGAAGGAAGAGGTCCAAGCCACTCTGAAGGCATTGGTGAGAAACAAGCCTTCAGGAACTGACGGAATAGCAATTGAGATGTTTCAACAAATGGATGTAGCGCTGGAGGTGCTCACTCCTATGCCAAGAAATGTGGAAGACAGCTACCTGGCCAACTGACTGGAAGAGATCTATATTTGTGCCCATTTCAAGGAAAGGTGATCCAACAGAATGTGGAAATTATCAAACAATATCATTAATATCACATGCAAGTAAAATTTTGCTGAAGATAATTAAAAAATGGTTGCAGCAGTACATTGACAGGGAACTGCCAGAAAGTCAAGCCAGATTCAGAAGAGGACATGGAATGAGGGATGTCATTGCTGACTTCAGATGGACCTTGGCTGAAAGCAGAGAATACCAGAAGGATGTTCCCCTGTGTTTTTTCTTTTTCTTTCTTTTTTTTTTTTTTTTGACTATGCAAAGGCATTCGACAATGTGGATCATAACAAATTATGTATAACATTGTGAGGAATGGGATTAATTATATCCATGAAGAACCTGTACATAGACCAAGAGACAATCATTCAAACAGGACAGGGGGATACTGTGTAATTTAAAATCAAGACAGGTGTGTGTCAGGGTTGTATCCTTTCATCGTACTTACTCCATCTGCATGCTGAGCTAGGAGTTGGAACTGACTTGACGGCAAGCAGTAGTGTTTCTTGTGTTCGCTGTACACCAGCCTTGAGGCAAAGATCACTATTCTTCCACGTTTCCTTCTACACATTATAATTTGGGAACCAAGTGGTTGTTTCTGTTGTACATTATCCATTACTTAGTATTTTTATAATCAACTTTCTTCAGCAATATTCCTCGAAAAATGAGGAAAACCTCTTCACACCCCTGAAAATAATCTTGTTTAAAAAAAATCTCAGAAAGTAGGCTGTTGGAACCTTATTTCTTTTAAGCGCCGATTGAAAGTTTGTCTTTCCCAAGAGCTAAAGGGAAGCCCAAGCCCGTGTTGTAGTGTTTTAGCAGGTTTCCCCAACTTTGTAGATCTGCTCTGTGATGCCAAAGATCAGAAGTGTTACTGTAACCTTTTTGGGATTTCCTTCCTGTCTGTCCTGTGCAGGTCGCACGGCCTTTACTGAATAGGCAGGGGGAAGAAAGTGCCTGGTTGGACGCCTGGAAGCCACCATTCTGTGACAGTCCCTAACTCTGTCTTCTGCACTCCCAGCCTAAGTTAGATGTTGCTGTTTTATACTCATAATAAAGCATTGCCTCTAGAAATACTATCTCAGTGGCAGTAACATCTGACTGCTCTTGGCCCAGATTGGTAAAAGGATCATTTGCTAAATGGTTGATTAATATTTGGACCTTTATTAGCATTTCAGACAGTTATCTCTTCTTAGGTAGGTTATCTTCCAGTTTGCCTTGCTACCATAATTCGAGGAATAAGAGCAGAAATCCTATTTCTTGCTCAAAGTGCTATTTTTATAGCTGGACAAAACATGTATTGTTTTACTTACTTATCAGTAGGCCACACTGCTTTTCACTACGGTTGTGTTTAATAAGTATGTTCTCTTGGGCCAAAATGTCAAATATATCCCTAATGAGTTCAGTGACATCACCAGCATGCTTCTATTCCTTGCCAATAGCCGGCATTGTCTGAGCAGATCACATTAGCTGTCATCCCAGCACAGATGCCAGGGTCAGGCATTAACAAGCAAGAGAGCTTTGACAGAAAGATGAAGATTTAAAGCAAAGTCTGGCCATGTCAGAGGAACAATGAGAGGCTGTTGAGGGAGAATGGTGGAGACCTTAGAGAAGAGGCATTTTGCTTCATAAAAGTTAGTTTTCTGTGCCTCTCTCTCTCTGCCCAGGGAAAATTGTGTAAGTCACTGATAGGCCCGAAAGATGGTATCTTTAAGCCACAACTGCCACTTCGAATGTGGAGTTGTTGGAATATGCTACAGACAGCCCTGACATTCTAAAATTGATTGAAATTTTGTGACCTTCAGAGTTAACTGATACAGTTCCAGCCAGTGTGACTTCTGGAAATAAATGATACAGTTTGGCAACCAGAAGTTGATTCTTTGTAGCAAATACTTCATGAATATTTTTTTTTTTTTGTCTTTTATGATTGTAACACCAAAGTGCATGTCAAATAAAAGGAAAAAAAATCTTACGTAATACATTTTTTTCTGTAAGAGTACCATTTATTTGAAAACATTTTGGTATGCGTCTGTGGATATATAAATGTCTAAATTTAACTTGACAAACTTTGGTAGATTTTTGTGACTAGGATGAAGCTGTCCTTTGGGATACAGCTAGAATACTCCACAAATGAAAAGCAGCCTTACAGAGGATTGCTTTTTTTGTTGTGGCGTATATACTTCCCTTTTTGCCTTTCAAATGTGTTATCATTGCAGGTAGAAGAGAAAAACGGGTTCTTGTATTGCAGGTGGCTGGTTTGCATTGAGAAGTAAAGGCTCAAATTAGCAAAGGACAGCCCCAGGATTAAGATGATTAAAGGAAATACTCGGAGGAGATAGAACTATGCCAGGTCTACACTGAGGTGCCTAGAGGGATTGGTAGGCACAGAAAACTTCCATCGATTTTGTCACTAAACATGCGTCCTGCATGTTGGCTATATGCAAGCATTTTTTTGCTATTGTTTTTTGACAGATATGAATAGAATGCTTCGCTGTACCCAGTGTGAATTTAAAAAGAGAGAAACCTGCCTTCATATAGGAGTCTGGGTAGGGATGGAGGGCAAGAACGGAGAAGGTGTGCAAACCTCTGGTCCTGTGGTCTGTACTCACGCCCTGGTGTACGCCTCTCCCTTCAGGAAATCGACACTTTGAAGCTTTTCTGGTTTCTGTGGCTGGGTTGCTTTATGTTCTATTGTATGTATGCAAGTTTACATACCATAAGATTCACAAGCTCAAAGTGTAAAATTTAGTGATTTTTTGGTAAATTTACCTAGTTGTGCAACCATCACCACAGTCCAGTTTTTGAACATTTCCGTCATCCCCAGAACATCCCTTGTGCATGTTGAGTCAATCCCCGTTCTCACCCCCAACCCTAGGCAACCACTTTCTGCTTCTCTGTCTTACTAAATTTTTGCCTTTTCTAGGCATTTCATACAAACAAAATCATAAAATAGGTGTGACTTTTTTGCATTTGGATTCTTTCACTTAGTATAATGTTTTTTTAGTCTCATATGTCTTGTAGTGTACATCAATAGTTCCTTTTTATTGTTTCATCATGTGGGTTATCTTCTAGAAATTTATAATCTTAGCTCTTTAATTCAAGTCTGTATTACGTTTTAAGTTAATTTTGTGTATGGTGTGAGGTGAGGATCTAAAGTCATCTTTTTTGCATGTGGACATCCTAACCAATAATTACGTAAATTAAAATAGACAAGAGTCTATCTGGCAAAATCCATTCACTCTTCAGAACTCATCTGGGATATTTAAGTTTTCTGTGATGTTTCCATATCCTCTCTTCCTGGCTCTGATAGAATTTGCTCCTTCGCTACCTCTTTGTATGTTTTTCTATTGTTGAATGTAAAGCTCTCTATATTTCCATTATCTGTTTATATCTGTCTCTCTTACTAGACTATTAGCTTCTTTTTTGTATCCTCAGTGCCTGAGATATGCTAGTACTTAATATATTCTTCTGGAGCCCTGGTGGCATAGTGGTTAAGAGCTACAGCTGCTAATCAAAAGGTTGGCAGTTCATATCCACCAGCTGATCCTTGGAAACCCTGTGGGACAGTTCTACTATTTCCATTGGGTTACTATGAGTCAGAATTGACTCAACAGCAATGGGTTTTTTTTTTTTTAATCTTGTTTGAATTTTTTAAAATATCAACCTCTGTGAACCTTGAAAATCTCTCCCTAAAAATTTAAAACACACTAGCATTTGAAACAACAACAATGACAATAGTCCAGCAAGCCAGCTTGCTCAGGAAAAGGAATAAATCATTCTAGCTGACAGTGCTCAGATTTCTGAAGGGCTACTTTGGGACAGTAATTTGATGGGATTTGAACACGGTGATGGATAACTACTACAGTCCTAATGAAATAGTATGTCTAAGAAAACCTGGAAACCCTCGGACTGCCCCAGACACGTGACCAGTTCTGTCTTCATTATTTGTTCTCAGTTACTCCATCCTCTGTTCTGCTGAGGGCTTTCATTGTCTGCCGTTGATCTCAAAGATGCATCCTTTTTAGCGCTCTACCCTGTATACCGCCTTTCTTGACGCCTGAGGTACAGTTTTCCTCCTCCACAAGTTGTAACACTAACCAGTGCCTTAGGTATTTATTTTAAATTTACTGCAATAAAGGTTTTGTTTATATTTCTTTATAATCAGGTGAAAGAGAACCTAGTTTACTTTTTCCACCGATATTTATTGAAGCTTTAGTATGTATTAAGCTCTGTGCCCTATACCCTGTGGAAGATACACACACAATCCCATATGAGACCTGGCCGTTTCCCCAAAGGGGGGTTTTCAATATGTTTAAAACATTGATGAAAGAAGAAGAAACATTGCCCCAATTCCCCCACGTACCTTTGCAAAACCTTGTGAGATTTTCCCAAATCAGCTGAGAAATAATCTTTGCCTATTGTCAACTCAAGCAGGATTCAGTGAGCAATGTATTTGGATATTGATCTTCTTAACTATGTCTTATGAAAAGCTTTTAAGTCAATCTGGGAAGGTTTGTTGTTTTGAGACAGGAATATAAGGGCAGTGATGATTATAGGATTTGGTGTAGGCTCTCAGAACAAAACTCCTCTCTTGAGGCTGACCTGCTCAAGGGTTCGAACCATATCAAACTGCAGAGATCAAATACATCTCAGGGTTTAAGAACAAGCTTTTTAATATCCACCATTATTTCCTCACCTTTCATCTAGTATAAAAACACGCAGTTTAGAATAAGGTTTAGTCTGGGATTTGGAGCCACAAAGACCTGGGTTAGAATCCTGTGGCTGCCACTCTCTGGCTTTGTGTCCATGAGTATATCGCATGATCACTCTGAACTCCAGTTTCCTGTTCTGTTAAAATGATGTTCTTACAGAAAGGTTACAAAGGTGAACTGAGGATTAAACAGAAGGTGAATAGATATAAGCCTGGCTCAAAAAAAAAAAAAAAAAAGCCACTGCTGTTGAGGTGATTCTAACTCATGGCAATCCCACATGTTTCATAGGGTTTTCATGGCTCTGACCTTTTGTAAGCAAATCACCAGGCCTTTCTTCCTAGATGCCTCTGGGTAGGTTGCCAACCTTTCAGTTAGCAGTCTCTTAGCAGACTAAGCCTATCATCATATAACTTGTTGCCATCAAGTCGATTCCAACTCATAGAGACCCTATAGGACAGAGTAGAACTGCCCCATAGAGTTTTCAAGAGCAGCTAGTGGATTCAAACTGCTGACCTTTTGGCTAACAGCCGAGCTCTTAACCACTGTACCACCAGAGCTCCCCCTAACAAGCTCTTAATGGATGGTTATCATTATTACTGTTTTTTTTTTAACTATTTCTGTGCTGTCTGAACTTGATTATGCTAAAGATAAGCCCATATGACCTTTCCATACCACTCTGTACTTCATGTCACTTACATTGGTCCTTGCTTTGATTTTCTACACTTTAGATTTCTTATTAAAGAAATCACACATTATGGATATGGTTCCATTTATCTGCCATTCCATTCATATTGTCCTCTTAAAGGGGTAAGCAATTTCCTGAAACTGATGTACGTCCTCTTGTCCATTTTAAAAACTCATACCCAATAAATTAATATTGATTCAGTAATATGTAATATACAATCCGTAATCAAGTTCCCCTAACTGGTATAGTTTGCTTGGTTTTGATACTACATCCAATGAAGTTTTATGCATTGCACTTGGTTGCAATGTTTTTGTTTTTTTTTAGTTTCTTCTCATTTACAATCATCTCCCTCCCATCATCCCTTTTTATGTCTTTCTTAACATTACCATTTTTGAAGAGTTCAGGCTATTCCCTCTTCTGGATCTGCCTGGCTTGTTTCCTGGTGGTTTGGAAGTAGTGTGGGACAGTGGGGGAAGGGGAGGAGTGGTCTTCAGACCTTGTTTCGATTCTTTGTTGCTTGCATTGTGACATCACATATTATTCAGTCTCTCTGATTCTGCTTCTTATCCAAAATATGGGAATTATAATATGCTCCACAGAGGGTTGTTATGAGTTCCAAGTGAGGGGGTTTATGGCAGATTCTCAGGCTGTCTGCAGAGACAGAGGAGTTCTGGTCAGAGGTGAGAAGGGAGCCAGGGTGGTCTTGAAAAGGATGGGAGTAGAAAGCATCCTAAATGAGAGTGGTCAGAGGTAACAAATGCCAAAGAGGCTGTTTGTTTTTATTTTTCTTTCTTGGATTTATGGTGCTGTGATTTACCGTACAGAGAGGCCAGTGCGACTGCTATAGACTGATTCAGAAGGGCTGGTAGAGCAGAAACTCCCTGCCGTCGTGTTGATTCTGACTTATAACGACTCTGTAGGAGAGAGTAGAACTGCCCCGTACCCGTAGTATTTTCGAGGCTGTACATCTTGACAGAAGCCGACTGCCACACCTTTCTCTTGCTGAGTGGCTGGTAGGTTCCAACCACTGACCTTTTGGTTAGCAGCTGAGCAGCTCCTTTGGTAGAGCAGAAAATCCCCCTTTAAATGTAGAAATTAGGAAAGCCATCCCTGGTGGCTCTGTTCACAGAGCTAAAGTGCTGTTCAGTCCTGGATCTCTGGCAAGCCCTTTCTGGACCAGCAGAGGCTCACAGACCCGGGGTGGCCTTCAGGGAGGTAAGAAACACACTGTCTCCCATCACGGCCACCAGATGGATCTCTCCCCCTCTCAACGTGTTATCGTCCTGGTTATGCCAGGAAGCTGCTGCTGCTTCCGCTGCCTGTGTTTTCACATTGATTGTAGGAGCAGCAGAGTATAGAGGCGGTTCCTAGACCTTTAAGGGGTCTGCCCGCTTGGGGCCTCATGCTTCCAGTCCTTGGTAGGAAAAGCCCTGTGTTCTTGTTTCAGCTGCTTTTTGCCGGGAGAGAGCCAGGGGCTGCCCTTTTGGACGAGCCTCAGTTTTCCTGAGGTCACACCAGAGACAATGACTTTCACTCCAGTAATTGGCTCATGATCAATGCTGGCTCCATAATTTGGGAGGCCCCGTGCAAAAAGAAAATGCTGGGCCTCTTGTTTAAAGAGTAGGAACAAAGTGTCATTAAAGGTACTAAAGTGAAAAGCTTTTGGTCTCTTTCTCTACTCATCATGGTGTTCTTAATTTGCTGCTTAATGTTCTAAGTAAAGAAACGTTAACATTTTAAATCATTAGCATAAATTTAACCGTTCATCTTTATATTGTGTAATGCCGGTTTCAAAAGCGAATGGAAAAGCATGTAACTCATACACGTAATGACTGAAATCCCATTTGTAGCTCCTAGGTCATTTGTATTACATTGTTACCAGAATAGCCAAATGTCGCACAAAACTAACCCAACCACTTGGCGTTTTACTTCTTGATGTATGCACATTCCACCAGCATTCTTGTCTCTTTGCTTACTGAGGAGTAAGGGAGATTAGAAGGGAAAAGAGCTACTGGTTGCTCTGCTCTCTTTTCCTTTCTTTCTGGGTCATTATGTTCTGTGTAAGTGGTTGGCTAATAGAGGGAAGTAACCCATTTGTTAAGAAAGGATATGACAGGGCTCCTTGGTCCTTACCGTTTATTAGAATGCAGTTGTCTTCTTTCTGTGTTCCAAGCAAGTTCTGGTTTGAATGGAAGAGTACCCTCTTGGGTCTGTCAGTGTCCCTGCTTACTCAGTGGTAGTAGACGTGACACATTTGTCTCACACTTGCTTTGAGTCTCCGTGAACTCACAGGTACCATGGGTCCAGCGGAATTCTGTGCTCATGGGCATTGTGAATGCTGTGTGTAAACAGGAGAGCAAGGAATAGCAGTGGACACACGTGGGCACGCATCTCTCATCCTTACACCCTTACTCCATTGCCCCGTCAGGTGTCACCTAGTTTTATCAAAGAAAGAACTAGTAAGAATTTCAGGATAGTGAGAGCAAAGCATTAAACCAAGCTGTGGGCCTTTCTGAGCACAGAGCCCTGGGTAACTGCACAGATCATACAGCCATGGAGCTGGTCTGTTCATAGTAGGTATTTCACACATTGTGGTGGGAAGGGAAGATATTGGGGACTTCACTGCTTTTGGAAGCCCCTTGAAGAAGACCACTTAGAATCTCCAAGTCTGTTTCCCAAACGCTGACCCGGCTCCATTCCTTCTTCCCTCACTTTCAGTAGCTCTCTCCCTGATATCCAGGATGTACTGTGGCAGTGCCAAAAGGTGGGATTGGATATTCTTTGTTAATCAATATATTTAACTAATCCAACCTGTTTTGTGACTCAAAGGACCATAACATTTTAAAATATGTAAAACTTTAGTCACCCAGTAAGTACTTCATTGAACCAACTATTCACAATTATGACTTCAGAAGAAGGCAGTCATCAGCCCATTTTATAGCTGAGGAAATTGAGGCCCCAAGTAGGTAAGATGGGATTTGGCATTCCCCAAGTACATTAAAAAACCCAGTGCAGTAGAGTCGATTCCGACTCATAGCGACCCTACAGAAGTTCATTAGAAGTCCCTATGTTCTGATTTCAGAGCTTTATTGATCACCCCCTCATCAGAAGGGCTAAAAGAGAGTTTCACTCTCTGCCAAGATCTCCTCAGCCCCTTTTGGGGTTGTGCATGTTTGAGCATAAAACTATGCAGGTAAAATGCACTCTGAGTTTGAGTTACCAGGTACAATCCAAGTGGAAAAACAGGACTTGTTATTTTGGAAGTTGCAAATGGATTTCAGAAGGGTACTCCTGGAGATGAAAGTGCACAATTCACAAAACACAGTTTTTCAAAAGCTGTCAGAAGCTTCATGTATATATAGTTCTTAAAGAAATGAAGTATGTCACTCCCCATCATCTCTGTAATTCCCTTGTGGTTGAACATTTTAATCAGCTGTTTTTGTACTTTAAAGATTTTTTCATTTGATTTACAACTTGTTGGAGTGGAGTTGCAGCAAGTAATCAGAGAGAATGCCCTAGAGAGGA
This sequence comes from Loxodonta africana, assembly GCF_030014295.1. NCBI lineage: Eukaryota > Metazoa > Chordata > Mammalia > Proboscidea > Elephantidae > Loxodonta > Loxodonta africana. The sequence goes on from NC_087345.1 coordinate 189,114,265, forward strand.
CAAAAGGAAGGTGAAACCCAGCGTTAATAATTTAGCTTCAATAACCTTAAAAGGTTTACCGTTCACTTTTAACCTTGCATCCCAAAAAGCAAGCTACTGCAGTGAATTATAAAAATGTTTTTTCTTTATTTGCAAGTCATTTATTTGAGCCTGGGTACATGAAACAAAAAGGCCAAGAAATGACAGTCACTGTCCAATTTGATTCTGGCCATTTGAGGTTGTTTTGCCTTTTGTTTGGAAAGATTTTTGGGTGAAAACTCCATGGAGGCTTTCGAGATTTATGGGTTATAATAGTGCCAAGTTATTAACTTCATCACATTGTAGTCAGTACTGGGCAAATCTGGCATCGAGGCAAGAAGAGATGAGAAGTGATTTTTGATGGGGACAAATTGACTAAGAGAGTTACAGATGATATTTAAAACCTAATGTCAAAACTAGGGGGCAGGCTGGGGTCATGATTGGCGAGGAACTTTCAAACACCTGCAAAGTAGGATTTTAACATCTCAGGAGGCCTGCTAAATTAACAGAGAGATTTTTCACCCAGATCTCATTACCAGCCCTATTAAAACAATCCCTGTTGAACATTATTCTATGCCATTGCATAGAAAATCACCAGGTGCATAAAGGTGTACTTTGTCTTATAATTGGGAGGAGGGGGGTTGCATTTTCCAGCTAAAGAGAAAGCGCTAATGACATATTTCTTCGGGGTTCTTCTTCGTCTTTAATTAAGAATATGTGCTACAATAAATGGAACTGTTTTTTCCTGGAACTCTGACTTTATTTCTGCTAATGGAGTTTGTCCGGGTTCTGTTTCTTGGTATCCCATTATACGTGCTTCCCTTCTGCTGCGTCCTTCCCCCACATTTGGGAGATAAGCCTCCTAGGATTCAGTTGTATTATTAACCTTGAAGAACAAGAGAGGTGGAGATTCTTTTAAAAATCCAGAAAAAAAAAGTTCCCCAATTCTTTCATTTGATTTTAATGTTTTAAATGGACAGACAGAACTGAAAAAGGGAACTACAGATTCGTAAAGCGTCAGTGGATTTTCCTTTTTGACGTATTTAAAGGAGGCCCTTCCTCCTTCTCTAGAACTGTGAATGCTGTAGCTACTTTTAGCCCATCACTGCAGTTTCCTTCTGTGATGATTTGAGCTGCTTGTTCAGTGTTGGCTGATGGGCCTCGGAATGTACAATCTGCAGATCTAAGGCAGGCAACCAAAGCTTTCCGTTGCATTTGCTGGTCCAGTTTTGTTTCTGCACCTTCTAAATCTGATACACCTGTAGTCGGTGCCTCCATTAATTAGCCAAAATGGCCCTTTCATACATGTGAGGAAATTTCCTCCAGAAATGTCGCCTTTCCCTGTAACATTCTATTAAATCGCTTTTGTTAGCTGCTGAGTTGGCTCCAACTCATGGCGACTCCGTGTCCAACGGGACGAAACGTTGCCCTGTCCTGCACCATCTTCACAGTCGGTCTGCTCCAGTCTGTTGTTGCTACCACTGTGTACTCTGAGTGCTTCCCAGCCTCAGGGCTCATCTTCCCGTGCTCACTCAGACAGGATTCTGTTGTGATCTGCAGGATTTTCACTGGCTAGTTTTTGGAAATAGATCACCAGATCTTTCTTCCCAGTCTGCCATAGTCCGCAAGTTCCATCGAAAAACATGTTCAGGGTGGATGGCCCTGCTGGTCTTCCGGCATGATAACAATATGCAAGTTTCCACAGTATGGCAAACTGGCAGGTGGGTGGTGGATTCTATTAAAACAGGACACTTATTGTCTCTGGCCGGAAGAGTGCTATGCCAAATTACAGAGCACCATTGTCTGTGACGCGGAGGGTGTCCACTTAGTGCAGTGCACAGCGTGGGCAGCTGCATTAGGAAAGCCTACACGAGTTGTGGAAATGTCTTAGGCTTTAGTATCATAATCCTGCTTCTGCCACTCCCCAGGTGTGCTTTAGGCACACTATTTAACCTCTGAGCCTCAGTTTCCTTATCTGTAAGAAATGAGAATAGCACTTCCCGCCAGGCAGGTTCTTAAATTGTGATAACACAGCCAAAGGTGTCTGTTGCACACCTACAGCAATACTACTTCCTGTGGGGTTTATCATTAGGCCCCTGTCCTGTTTTTTCCATACTCACTTCTTGAATTTTCCTACGAATGTATGTTTGAGCCGATAAGGAATCACTTGAGGTTGTGATGGGCTCCAATGAAAATGAAAATTTCTGTTTTGTATTTTTTGCTGCTGATATCTTCAATGCCTTTGTGGGGGAGGGGTGTTATTTTGAGTGCTTACTGTAAGACTGAAAAATTTGTCATTGTTAATCCTGGTTTACCACTTTTATTTTTTTTGCTTCATAAAAGTGAGCTTAATTACATGAAATTCCAATAAATATTAATCTTTAAATATTGAAATTCGGGTGCCCACCTGTTAAGCAAAACTCTTTAGCTTTAGTGCTCCATTATTTAGTCATTTATCACCAACAGGCTAGCACTTGCTAACCTCAGGTGTGGCCTTGTGTGTTAGCACAAGGTGTGGGATGAAGCTCCCCAAACGATTAGAATTTAAGAAATAGATTGTTCACGTCTTCCCTTCTCTACCCATCTATTCTCCTTGCAGTTCTTCCTTCCACACTTGGGACACTTTTGCTGTTTGCGCTTTGTTATTATATTAGATAATCCATTGTTGAAAACTAGGGCTGGACAGTGTTGTCCCTGCTTGTTCTTCTAGGAATTTTATGGTTTTAGTTTATACATTTAAGTCCTTAATCCATTTTGAATTTATTTTTGTGTATGGTGTGAGACATGGATCCTGTTTCATTTTTCTGCATGAGGAAACCCAGTTTTCCCAGCACCGTTTATGGAAGAGACTCTTCTTTCCCCATCAAATGGATTTAGCACCCTTGTCAAAAATCAGTTGATCAGAGATGTGGGGTCCCTGCTGTATTTTTGAAAGCACTTATCAATATAGGAAACTGTATTGTATATTTACTTACCTGTCCCTGTCTGCCCCCCTCTCATCAATGCGAGCCCCAGAGGGAGGAATCCTGTCTGTTTTACTCACTGTTGTATTCCTAGTACCTAGAACAAAGCCTGGCCTACAGCAAGAATTTAATAAACATGAGTCGGATATCCATTTTTTTTCAAAATTCCAAAGTATCATGCCTGTAGACCACAGTAACATATGATGGACTCTAAACCCTTAATTTTCCTTTTCAGAGCTAACATTATATAGCACTTTCTTGCGAAAAAGCTTTTCCTTACTCACTGTCTTATCTGAGCCCACTAAAAAAACTAAAAAAAACAGTGTGGCTTAATCCCCACCTCTATCTTTAATGTGAGTTGTGATGTGTGGTGTTTGTTTAACCTGGCCCTCCATATCTTTATCCATAAAGTGGGACCACTTCACCTGTTACGCTTCTGCTTATGGCTGTTTTGCGGATGACTGTGATAGTGAATTGTCCTTTACAAAGGCTTACAAAAGTATGGAGACTTGTCCAGATGTCCCGGATTTAGAAGTGTGGGTAATGTTCTGAGCCCCTCCTTTTTTTGATAATTAAAGGACAACTACACCAGTCCTGCTGGTACTATCAGTGCTTAGCACTCACTATCTTCCAAGTGCTGACACAGGGCATCCGGCTCAGCCTTCCTGCAGAGAAAGGGGGACACCCAGAGACAGGGAGGCAGGGAGGTGGGCTTACCCCGGCCAGAAAGGGTAATGATGAAGCCAGGGCAGAATTACTGAATTGTAGACTGTAATCCTCTATGCCCGAAATGGTTCTCTTCGCCTAAGCCACCATTTCTTATCACTCACACTATTCTGAGAAGAATATACTTTAATGGCAATCATTTGAGATTTGAAGTCATTTGCTCAATATGTAGTTAAAGAATAGCCAAGTATTTATTTAAAATGAAGAGTTTTCTTTTTCTCATATGATCGCCGTTGGGATAGTATTTAAAGCTGACATTAGCTCAAAACCTGTGAGCCAAGCAGTTGACTCTAAAGTGTAATTGGCTGTAGGATTAATCTCTATGTCCACAGTCAAGGAAATCACTATTATGGTTTTCACATGTGAGAGAACTCAGACGTGCCTTGTTTACATTGCTGCCATTTATAAAACATTTAAAGCAACTATTCTGTTGAATAAACATTCAAGAGCCTGAAGGATAAGCATATCACTTAAACTTCTGAACACTAAACTTTCCAAACCATTTCCTGCCAGGGGGACCCAACAGCAAAATCGCAAACTCTGTGCTCCGCGAGGAGACAGGTCGAATTAGATTAAGCAGCTTACTGTTGACATGTCTATTGATCTGGGTTCCGTGCAGTTTCCTGTCTCTGCCAGCAGTCAGATTGCTGTATACAATAACACAGTGGCCTGGTTTATGTGAAATTGGGGACTCCAAGCATCAATTACTCCAGGAAGGCGGTGGCACTGGGAGATAAGGTTAAGCTGCTTGCAGTGTTTAAGACCGCTAAAATCCGGGCAACATATTTGCTGCCTAAAATATGTTGCTTATAAATTTGACAGTGTTTCATTTATAAAATTTCCAAAGAGATCATCCCCTGTTATTCTGTGCAGGTAGCAGTACAAATAGCATTATGAATGCTTACTGTTGAAGCAGTGGATCCCACTTGCTCAATTTCATGCATGTTTCCTAAATATTTGCGTAAAGATACTGACTTGGCCAGCAGGACAGGAGTGTTGTGGAGCCATCTTAGACCATCAGCTGGGCCCGAGCAAGGGAATACAGTTAATGGAAGAAACCGGTGTCAACCGCTTCACTTGAATATTTTGTTTTCTTTTTTCTGGGGCCAATCAAATAGATTCAGTCAACTAACTTATTTGCATTACTAATACCTACTCTTTTTATTGTTTATAGAATAATTGTTTTTCTAAATACTACATCTTTAATAAAAGTTATATTAAAAAAAAAATACTACATCTTATAAGGCAAAAAAGTAAGGAGACTACAGAAAAGCACAATGAAAAACAAAGACATCACCAGCCAATGATAATTATTTTAGGTTTTGGGAATGCAAGTATATTGGGTTCTATACCCTTTCTTCCCCACCTCACCTCACATTTCTTTTCTTTAGTAAACGTTATTTAATTGTGAATATTTATTTTCATTTTCTTGATTTTTTTTTTTTTTTTTTAGGCTAAAGGAATGAAGCCTTTTCTTAGAAGATCCTTATTTATTACCTTGCTTCAGATGTTTATAGAAAGGGTCAAAGTTGAGTCAATGTTTATATGCTTCTAAAGAGAGTATCAGGAGGCCTAGTGGCACAGTGGTTAAGCGCTCAACCGTGAACTGAAAGATTGGTGGTTCAAATCCACCAGCTGTTCCACAGGAGGAAAGATGTGGCAGTCTGCTTCCATAAAGATTAAAAAAAAAAAAAAAAAAACCTTGGAAATCTTATGGGGCAGTTTTACTCCATCCTATAGGGTCACTATAAGTCGGAATCGACTTGACAGCAATGGGATGGGAAGGGAGTATCAGAAAAGCATTTAATAATTCTTAGCGCTCTTCAGAATTTTTTTTTCCTGTTCTGCTTTTTTTTTGGTACTTCCTTTTTTTCTTTTTTAATTGTACTTTAGATGAAGGTTTACAGAACAAACTAGCTTTTCATTAAAAGGTTACTACCTACATTGTTTTATGACATTGGTTACCAACCCCACAACATGTCAACACTCTCCCTTCTCAAACTTGGGTTCCCTATTATCAGCTTTCCTGTCCCCCTCCGGCTTTTAATCCCTGCCCCATGGCTGGTGTGCCCCTTTAGTCTTGTTCTGTCTTATGGGCCTCTCCAATCTTTGCCTGAAGGGTGGACCACAGGAGTGACTTCATTACTGAGCTGAAAGGGTGTGTGGATTTCTCTAGTCTCTGTCAGGCCAGCAAGTTTCGTCTTTCTTTTTGAGTTAGAATTTTGTTCTACATTTTTCTCCAGCTCTATATGGGACCCTGTATTGTGATCCCTGTCAGAGCAGTCAGTGGTGGTAGCCGGGCACCATCTAGTTGTACTAGACTCAGCCTGGTGGAGGCCGTGGTAGATATGGTCCATCAGTCCTTCGAACTTAATGTTTCCCTTGTATCTTTAGTTTTCTTCATTTTCTTTGCTCCCGAAGGGGTGAGACCAGTGGAGTATCCTAGATGGCTGTTCACAGGCTATTAAGAACCCAGATGCTATTCACCAAAGTAAAATGTAGATCATTTTCTTTATAAACTGTGTTATGCCAATTGAGCTAGATGTTCCCTGAGACCGTAATCCCTACAGCCCTCAGCCCAAGCAATTTGGTCCCTCAGGGAATTTGGATGTGTCTATGGAGCTTCCATAACCTTGCCTTGTACAAGTTGTACTGGCTTCTCCACTATTCTGTACTGTCTTACTCTTCACCAAAGTTACCACTTATCTATTGTCTATTTAGTGTTTTTCCATCCCCACCCCCCCACCCTTGTAACCATCAAAGATTTTTTCTTTTTGTGTGTAAACCTTTTCATGAGTTTTTATAATAGTAGTCTCATATAGTATTTGTCCTTTTGTGATTGACTTATTTCACTCAGAATAATGCCCTCCAGATTCATCCATGTTATGAGGTGCTTCACAGATTCGTCATTGTTCTTTATCGTTGCGTAGTACTCCATTGTGTGTATGTGCCATAGTTTGTTTATCCATTCATCTGTTGATGGGCATCTGGGTTGTTTCCATCTTTTTGCTATTACGAACAATGCTTCAATGAACCTGAGTGTGCATATGTCTATTCCTGTGGTGACTCTTATTTCTCTAGGCTATATTCCTAGGAGTGGAATTGCTGGATCATGCGGTATTTCTATTTCTAGCTTTCTAAGGAAGCGCCATATCATTTTCCAAAGTGGTTGTATCGTTTTGCATTTCCACCAGCAGTGCATAAGAGTTTCAATCTCCCCACAGCCTCTCCAACATTGCTTTTTTTTTATTCCTGCCAGTAATGCTGGGGTGAGATGGTATCTCACTGAGGTTTTGATTTGCATTTCTCATGAGTCAGAATTGACTCAACGGTGCTGGGTTAATGGCTAGTGAACCCTGGTGGTGTAATGATTAAGAGCTACAGCTGCTAACCAAGTTCTGTCTTAGTCATCTAGTACTGCTATAACAGAAATACCACAAGTGGATGGGTTTAACAAGACAAATTTATTTTCTCATAGCCTATTAGGTTACAAGTTCAAATTCAGAGTGTCAGCTCCAGGGAAAGGCTTTCTGTCTTTGTTGGCTCTGGAGGAAGATCCTTGTCCTGAATCTTCCCCTGGTCAAGGAGCTTCTCAGGCACAGGGACCCCCCGGGTCCAAAGAATGCGCTGTGCTCCTGGTGCTGCATTCTTGGTGGTATGAGATCCTCAACTCTCTGCTCGCTTCCCTTTCCTTTTATCTCTGTAGTGCAGGCCACACCCCAGGGAAACTCCCTTTACCTTGGGTCAGGGAGGTGACCTCAGTAAGGGTGGTGTTACAATCCTACCCTAATCCTTTTAACATAAAATTACAATCACAAAATGAAGGACAACCAGACAATGCTGGAAATTGGCCCAGACAAATTTTGGGGGGCACATAATTCAGTCCAGGACATTCTGCCCTTTGGCCCCAAAAAAATCATATCCTTGCAACATGCAAGACATATTTACCCCATCATATCATAGCAAAAGTCTTAACTCCAAGTCCAAAACCCAAAACTTCCTCCTCATCTGTGAAATCTAGAATACAAGTTATCTGTTTCTGAGGGTACAATGGCAGAACAGGCACAAGCTAGACATTTCCATTACAAATGGATGAAACTGGAGGAAAAGAAGTGTTAACAGGCACAAAGCAAGTCAGAACATATTACATTAGCCCTTAAAGCTTTGAAAATAATTCTCTGTTCTCAGAGACGGTTCGAATCTACCAAGCATTCCTTGAAAACCATATGGGGCAGTTCTACTCTGTCCTATAGGATTGCTATGAGTTGGAATCAACTCAACTGCAATGGGTTTTTTTTTGTTTTAATGGCTAGTGACCTTGAGTATTTCCTCATGTATCTGTTAGCCACTTGAGTATCTTCTTTGGTGACGTGTCTGTTCATTTCCTTTGTTCATTTTTTAATTGGTTTGTCTTTTCATTATAGAGGTGTTGAATTTTCCTGTAGATTTTAGAGACTAGACTTTTACTGGATTTGCTGTGGCCAAAATTTTTTTCCCAGCCTGTAGGTTCTCTTTTTACTCTTTTGATGAAGTCTTTTGATGAGCATAAGTGTTTAATTTTTAGAAGATCCCATTTATCTAGCTTATCTCCTGGAGTTTGTGTTTTGTTGGTTGTGGTTTGTATACTGTTAATGCTGTGTATCAGGGCCTCTAGCATTGATCCTGTTTTTTCTTCTATGATCTTTATTTTTTTTGGTTTTGTATTTAGGTCTTTGATCCATTTTGAATTAATTTTTGTGTATGGTGTGAGGTATCGATCCTGTTTCATTTTTTTGCAGATGGACTTCCAGTTTTGCCAGCACCATTTGTTAAAAAGACTGTCTTTTCCCCATTTGATGAGCTCTGGGCCCTTGTCGAAGATCAGGTGACCATAGGTGGATGGATTTACACCTGGGTTCTCAATTTGCTTCAGAATTCTTGATGGATCAGCTCTTTAGGCGTGTCCACACAAGTTGCTCTTAAATTTTGTGTTTAAAATGCAACTTTTTATTCCTGTGAGATGATCACAGAGCAAATTTCATGTTTTCTGGTAAAACTTAAGTTCTTTGAATTGAATAAAAGGAAAGATTTTTTGAAAGTGACATTTCAGCCTGCTTGTCATGACATTTTATGTGTTTCTTAATATACATTTATCTCAGAAATATCTTCCCTTCTTTATTACAGGTAGAAACAGTTTTCATATAAAACTTAGGAAATCCCTTAAATACAGTACTGATGGAAACCAGACTTGGAAATTTGACAAGCTTGGACACATTTTACTAATTTAATTGTATTTTCCAGATTGACCTCCTGAGATTAGTCCTGTACTCAATAAGGCTTTGCGACATTCACACTATACCTTTCCATTTTATTCCTTCCAAGAGTGATGCACAATGAATGTATTCGAAGTGTATTTAGCATTTTATTGGCATAGTTTTAGGTTTTATCTTTTAATGAGATTTTAATTGGTTTTATTGCAGGATTTATGTAAGGTGCCTGAAATGCCAATAGGCGGGAAGAACCAAATGAGTAAAATAAAAAAATAGCCCATTACAATTAATGCTAACATGACATTGTTAGCAAAGCTGGGATATGAAGTTCCTGGCAGGGTCTGATCTTCAAAGGAAATCTGGCCTGGATGTTTAACATTTTTCAAGGGGCCTAAACTCTTTGAAGAGCCCTGGTGGCGTGGTGGTTAAGAGCTCAGCTGCTAACCGAAAGATCAGCAGTTCAAATCCACCAGCCGCTCCTTGGAAACCCTATGGGGCAGTTCTGCTCTGTTCTGTAGGATCACTATGAGTCGGAATTGACTCAACAGCAATGGGTTTGGTTTGATTTTTTTTAAACTTTCTGAAGGAGTGAGTTCCTGGATGACATAAATGATTAAACACATAACAGTTAACCAAAAGGTTAACCAAAAGGTTGGCGGTTCGAACCCACCCAGAGGCACCTTGGAAGAAAGTCCTAGCAATCTGCTTCCAAAAAGTTGCAGCCATGAAAACCCTATGGAGCACACACAGTTCTATTCTCATGCTCGTAGGGTGACGATGAGTCAACATCGACTCAATAGCAGCGGGTTTTTTTTAGTCTTTGAGTTACTGAAAACTCATTTCATATTCTCCTGTTTCTGACTAGTCCTGGTTTAGTAGAGTTTTTAATTAGCTTCAAAATGTCACCTTCTGATGTTCTACTTCTTAGAAAGAGCTGTTAAAGGCCCCAATATGATACTTTCAGGCCTTCATTATACGAGGACAAACCTGATATAAACAACCACACCTTTGTTGTTGCTGTTGTTGTTGTTGTTTCCATTTGCTGAAATACAGTGGTGGAGGCAGCAGGAAGGGAGGGTAAATGGTAGGTTCCTGAGCCACTCTGCTCTGTCCCCGCTCCACAAGAGCAGGCACCCTGTCCTTACAGCCATGATTCCGCAAGGGCTTTTGTGGTCAGTTGAACTTGCCATTGATAATGTGGAAGGAAGAATTATTGAATTCTTTCATGAGAATTGAATGTATAGCCAAATTAATAATGGCAGTGACTTAATTATGGCTCTCTCACCTGCCCCCAATTTGTGGACCCTGAAGAGCTATAAATTATGGCACTCTGCTTAATCAAAAGAGCCCACATGTAAAATTAGCATGAAAAAAAAGTTAACCTGTAAAAAATTTTTTAAAAAGTTGAAAATGTGTGACAGAAGAAAGTCAATAGTTTGTCCTCATTACACAGTCTTAAGATGTGAAGCAGCATCAGAGGCTTCATCTCCTGTCCTCTGAACTGCTGTTTGTATATTTCATTTGCCCCTGTGTTGAAGTTAACCGTCTTATTGCTACTATGAGATTATAAACCCTTTGAGAGCCTCTCTCTTTTATCTTTTCATCCCCCACACAACCTAATACAGGCCACACACTTAGATCCTCAGTTAACACTTATTTGATCATTGACTTGCATCGAGTTAGTCAATAGGTTTTCTAGACCTGAGTGAAATATAGGGGGTGACTATGTAGTGAAGACTGGTTCATCTAATACAAGAGCATGGAAAGTTTTTTAAAGTCCCTGGGTGTTGCAGACAGTTAAGTGCTTGACCATTAACTGAAAGGTTGGTGGTATGAACCCAACCAGAGGTGCCTTCAAAGAAAGGTCTGGAGATCTGCTTCCAAAAGATCACAGCCTTAAAAATACAGTGGAGTGCAATACATCGATTGGTCCCATCCCACTTAGACCAAGGGGGAATGAAGAAAACCAAAGACACGAGGAAAGCATTAGCCCAAAGGACTAGGGGACCACCTGAACCAGAGGCTCCACAAGCCTGAGACCAGAAGAACTAGATGGCACCCAGCTACCACCGATGACCACCCTGACAGGAAACACAACAGAAAGTCCCGGACAGAACAGGAGAAAAATGTAGAATAGAACCCAAATTGGTCTAAAAAGATGAGTCTTAATGGTCTGATGGAGACTACAGGAACCCCTGAAAATATGGCCCCGGAAGCACTGTTAATACAGAACTGAAACCATTCCTGAAGTCCATTCTTCAGAGAAAGATTAGACAGGATTCTAAAACAAAAACAGTACACATGAGGAATGTGCTTCTTAGTTCAATCAGATCCATGAGACCAAATGGGCAGCTCCTGTCCAAAAGCAGGATGAAAAGGCAGGAAGGGACAGGAACTGGCCAAATGGACACGGGGAACCCAGGGTGAAAAGGGGGATTGCAGCTAATGTCACAAAACAATATGTGTATAATTTTTGTATGAGAAACTAGCTTAAGCTGTAAGCTTTGACCTAAAGCACAATTAAAAAGAAAAAAAATCCTATGGATCGCAGTTCTACTCTGCAGCACGTGGGATCTCCGTGAGTCGAAATAGACTTGACGACAACTAGTTTGGTTTTGGTTTCATGGTAGTGTGACGAGCAAAGACAAGCCAGTGAAGTTTCAGGTTCATTTAAAACAGTTTTAAGAGTGGAATAGAACAGTTGGAGATGAAGGGGCTTCTAAGAAAAAAATAAAAACCAAACCTATTGCCATTAAGTCAGTTAAGAACATCCCAATAATTTTTAATGAGCCTGCGATTTGGTGGAAGTGTTAATGAACGTAAGTCACCTGTTTCCTGGATTGTTCTAAGAGCCCCCTAACTGGTTTTTAACCATGAGTTTTTCCTCACTCCAGTTCATCCTCAAAGCGTGGTTTTTCTGACCAGGTGACACTCTTGATCATTAACACCCTTTCTTAGTGCCCACCTCTCCCATTGTCTACAGGATCACACCTAAGCATCTTATAATCAACCAAGGCCAGTCTAACTGAATCTCATCCTAGGGCTCCAGCCTTTCCTCCCCCAGCCCCAGAACACTCTCTGAACTCTACACTGTTCCCAGCTGTACAAGGGGTTCAAGGACCTACAAGACACAGCCTTAGGCATGTGTGCCTTGTAATTTTAACATCTGTGGTTAGACATCAGGAGTAATTTCCTTACCTCAGTGCGGCCCTTATTTTGAATGTCTTCATTGCCTTCACAACCTAGCAGAATATTCTTTTAAATGATTGAAGCAAAGCTGTAAAAAAATAAAACAGAAACCCAAATACTGATGCCAGCTTGGGATGGGACAGATTGCCTTCAAGGATCAGGCTAGGTGAATGTAGACGATGGAAGCCTATTTAGAGAGCTGTTGACAGCCTCAAGGTCTAGAAAATGGACCTAGATCATAGGGCTTCAAATTCAGACATGAAAAGTTTATTAGGGATGTTTTAGAAGTATGTATTGGCAAAGTTCTGGAAACGTCAAGAAATAAAGGCATTTACAGAAACCCTGGTGGCGTAGTGGTTAAGAGCTACGGTTGCTAACAAAAAGGTCAGCAGTTTGAACCCACCACGTGCTCCTTGGAAACTCTATTGAGGCAGTTCTACTCTGCCCTATAGGGTCTCAATGGTTCAAAATTGACTCGACAGCAGTGGGTTTAGCTTTTGGTTTGGGGAAGGAGGAATAATAGTTTTAAGTGTTGGCTTCCCAATATGGAAATGTAAATTAGAATGTAAGTGATTTCTTCACAGTAAAATAAGTAGGCATAAGATTGGGGAAAATGGGAAGAAATTAGAAAATATACATATATATGAAAAAAAATCATTTTATTTTATGGTGTAAAAAAGAAAGATATTCTAGGGCACTGTCAGATTCTAAATAAATAACGTTTTATGTGACATACCAAAAACTTTATATTTGTATTAATTGAAAGATGAAAATGCAGAATTCCTTGTAGCAGGACCTATGGGAGGCATCCAGGGATAATGAAGGAGAAGATTAGGAATCCTCATAGAGAGTGGGCCACTTGGCAAAGTAGAGAGGCGTCTCTACTGTTTTATCAATAGAACTTGGCTTCCTGCACTTGAGTCTTAATTTTTAATTTTTTATTTTATTTTCCCATTTTCTCTGCTCACTCCCTCCCCAGACTCTGAGTATTTCCTAAGTGTGCAGTCTCTTCCCCATATCATGACCACCATCTTGGAAAGGAGAAGCGCACTTTGTAGGAGATGCCTCGGCAGAGAGGAAAGAGCAGGCCTGGCTTTGGGATCAGACGGGACAGCGCTGGGCCTACTACTCTTTACTTAGCCACTTCCCGTCTTTTTGACCCCAGACACATTTCTGCATTTATCGGTTGGAAGTGATTACGCTGACCTCACGGGCATAGAAGAACCAGGGTCACAGGAAGAGAATGAACATTTGCCAGTGTGTATAGTGTGCCCAGGGAGTCCCTGGGTGGTGTAAAGAGTTAAGTGCTCAGTTGCTAATCAAAAGGTTGGCAGTTCCAGTCTACCTAGAGGTTTTTTGTTTTTTTTGTAAGGAGCCCTGGTGGTGCAACAATTAAGTACTCAGGTGGTAGTTGTAAGCTTAGTTGTTTGAACCCACCCAGCTGCTCTGTGGGAGAATGACCTATTGGTCTTCTCCCATAAAGACTACAGCCTAGAAAACCCTAGGGGGGCAGTTCTATTGTGCCACATGCGGTCGCTGTGAGTTGAACATGTCTTGTCGGCACTAACAACGACAAACATGCCAGTAACTGGAGAGCTGTATGTCTGTTCTCAGTTCTCGTGACAACCCCATGAAGTAGGTGCGGGCGATTAAAGGAGATCATACACACAAGTAGGTTAATAATAGTACCTCACATGGACTAGTCATAAAAATGTAGCTTTCTTCCCCTTATTTTTGGTAATTGTCACCTGGACCAGCAGGTAGGAAGCAGTACAATGTCATCTTCTTCTAATGTGGGGCAAGATGGGGTGGGAGTCACAGAGAGACTTACCACCACCCTGTGTTGAAAAATCAGGTTAGGAGGCCACTGTGGACTGAATTTTAGTTTTCTTAGAAATCAAATGGTCAGGACAGTTCCAGGCCACCCCATTTCCCAGGAAATAAGCTCAGGCTGTACCTCTAATGGCAATGCGGTGGTAAAAGTCTTCAGGTGGGGTGCAGAGGTGGAATTCATTTCTGTTTCACAGTTGAAGCATCTTCACAGGCAGCCAGTTTGTGGTAACTGATATCCATTATGTCAGTCAGAAGAGAATGGTAGATTACTTCCGCTTTGGTGCCAGTGGGTATTTCTTTCCCTGTTGTATCTAGAAGACCTCTGTCAGTCTGAGCTGTTTCAGTGCAGAAGGCAGTGGCCTCTGAGAACTATCGTCTGTCTCCACTGATCTCATCAAATGCCTTATCCACCGTTCACACACAAGAACTTGGGATGATTCACCCATGGAAGGGCAATTCTGATTTATGTTTGCATGTCACCACAAACCTTATTGAATGGGGAAATAAAAACCAAATATCCCTCCTGTTCTTCCAAGTCTTTCTCTCTCCCCTGCTGAAACACACACACAGACACATACACACACACATTTATGATACTTATGTGGACACCCCCCCACACACTACCCGTTGTTTCATTTGTTGCGATAACAGAGGAGAGGCGTGAAATGTTTTGTGTGTTATACGTTGGGGAATCCTTAATCCTGGCCTTGTGTTAAGTGCATGTTATACAAAGTCAATATCATGCAGATATTCATATATTGATATGAATTTTTTAAAATATTCCTCCCCTTAGACTATGCGTATAAGTTTAGAAAAATAGATGTTAGAAATTGAATCAAATCTCCACAAGGTAGATTTCTGGTCACTGAGGATGAAGTGTGCGGATGAAGGTTGATTGAACTGGACACCTATTTCAGGTTGCTGGCCATAAGTATCTTACCTGATATAGTCTTATTGTCACCACAATTTTGTGATAAAAATATTAATGATAATGATAACTAATAATAGCTAACATTTACTAAGTGCTCTCTCTTGCAAGGATTTGCATGCATTTTCTCATTTTGTTTTTGCAGCATCCCTATGTGGTGGGTACTTTTTTTAACCGCTTACAGCATAGAATATACAGAGACTTAGAAAAGTGACTCACCCATGATCCCATAGCTGATTAGGGTGGAGCAGAGTTTGAACCCACGTCTGTCTGAATTGAGTTTCTTTGCTCTCGGTGAGAAAAATTGAGTTGAAGAATCATTTTCCCTATTCATAAAAGATGTTAAATTTTGACTGCCCTGGTACCTTCCCCACAACAGATTAGTATTTAATATTAATTTTCCTATCAGTTATCTCACGAGGAACAGAATCAGCTCCATGCCTTGCTTCTTGGAACACCTCTTTCTGGCCCAAACTCTTAATACTTGTGCGGATGAAGCCCCCATGCCAGTCCTAGCGCTCCTTCACTCCTAAAATACCTAATACCGTAACGTTAAATGAAGGTAAGTAATATGGATTCCTTTGGGCCCCTGACAACCAAATAATCCTCTGACTAAATGTCTTGGTCATCTAGTGCTGCTGTAACAGAAATACCACAAGTGGATGGCTTTAACAAAGAGAAGTTTATTCTCTCACAGTCCAATAGGCTGGAAGTCTGAATTCAGGGCACTGGCTTCAGGGGAAGGCTTTCTTTCTATGTCAGCTCTGGAGGAAGGTCTTGCCATCAACTTTCTCTTGGTCTGGGAGCATCTCACTGCAGGAACCTCAGGCCCAAAGGAGACGCTCTGCTCCTGGCACTGCTTTCTTGGTGGTATGAGGTCCCCCTGTCTCTCTGCTCACTTCTCTCTTTTATATCTCAAAGAGATTGGCTTAAGATGCTATCTGTGTAATCTTGTGTATCTCATCAATATAACTGCTACTAATCCATCTCATTTCATCATAGTGATGAGATTTACAACACACAGGGAAATCATGTAAAATGGTGGACAATTACACAGTACTGGGATTCATGGCCCAGCTAAGTTGACAGATATTTTGGGGGGATGCAATTTACTCCATGACGCTAAATATTCTGCTAGACTATTGATGAGAAAATATTTCCTGTGATATGAAGTTTGTTTCTCATTAAAACGACCAGTGCGTTCACATGTCGTTCATCTCTTTACCCAGGAAATAGGTTTTAAAGGAATAATGGATTCTTAAATTACCAAAGCAGAAAGAAAATTTGAAGTCATCTTTTTTCTTTGACTTAATTTAAAATAGCAGGATTAAAGTTTGCTTTGTTTTATCTTTTTTCCTGGTTGAAATATAAAATGTGAAAAGAGGTTAGCACTAAAATAGTTATCCTCAAATAATACAACTTTGCCCCTTTAGCCATGATATTCATGTATATCAGACAAGTATATTTTTGAAAGTTTAAAGACTTGGGGAAGTTCCAGTATGTCTGTCAAATTCTCAGTATTCATGCAAGAATTGTGGGCTCTTACTATTTTTTCGTGGGAGCAGTGGCAGTTCAGTGGTAGATTTCTTGCCTTCCGTGTGGATCGACTCCGGCCAGTGCGCCTCGTGGGCAGCCACGACCCATCCGCCAGTGCAGACTTGCTTGTTGCCATGATGCTCAGCAGGTTTTAGCCCAGCTTCCAGACCAAGACAGATTAGGAATAAAAGCCTGGTGATCTACTGTAGATTTTAATGGCCCAATCCCGAACTGATCTTAAAGATGACTAGGGCAGGCAGCATTTCATCCATCGTGCATGAGGCTGGCACGGGTCAAGGACCAACTCAACGGCAGCTAACAGCATCATTTTTTAAGATATCAAACCTATGGCTGTTTACTTCTGAAAGTATCTCAGAGAGCTTGTCCCAAGCCACTGATATGTACAGATGATCTTGGATCTTCCTGGAGCATGGCTGCCTGAGATTTGTGGATGAAGATCTAACATGGGCATTGTTAAAATGCCCTCATGTCGGTAAAGGACTGATTACTGGGTCACAAGGCTTCTATCTACTAGGCTGTTGGCCAGGTAAGAGAAGAACTAGGGGACCATTGCATCATCCGTAACACATCCCAGCTTCCCGGCTCCCCTCTGCTCCCCTTCTTCCCTGCATTTGCTGTGTCTTTAGGTCTCTGAAAAATGAGACTCAAAAGAAACCAGCTGTAGATGTACCTACGCCGTATGGTGTGATGTATTAGTAAACGGTCTTGTTAAAACCTTATGTAAAGGCCTGGCGCTCCCCAGGTTGTGCTGGCAGCGATTTTGAAGATGGAATATAGAAGGGCTGTCATTAGTAATGTTAGGGGAGAAGCTGCTAATATCACTGCTCTCATACTGAACCACTGAACAAATAGCCATGCAAAACCTCTGTAATTTGGTTCTGTGCCCTGCATTCAGACCACCTGCAGGCAGCCTTTGCTCTGTGCCATCCTTATTGTCAATTACTTTTCTTTGCTAAAATACTTCTTCTTTAATGAATGCTATTATTTGCACTTAAGAGAATGTCCGTGACGGAGACTGAATTTTTTTTTTAAGATACATATCAGAGGAAAAGTAGATCTTGTGTTATGTGTCTCTGAAAAGTGCATTTCTGCATCTCATTAATTAGCAAAAGTATATACGGTTGTTTCACACCACAGAAATTAGTCAAGCTTTGAAAAACTGGAAACGCATGGTCTTTGCATTTTGTCCAGAGAGAGCTCATTACTTTATTCTGTCTCATAAGAAGTTAGATAACTGTCTCTTCTGACATAAAAATGTCTATTTTCTGAAAAAGGACAGGAGATAATTTTTTTTTTTTTTTTTAGT
The DNA here is from genome assembly GCF_030014295.1 of Loxodonta africana. Classification (NCBI taxonomy): domain Eukaryota; kingdom Metazoa; phylum Chordata; class Mammalia; order Proboscidea; family Elephantidae; genus Loxodonta; species Loxodonta africana. The sequence goes on from NC_087345.1 coordinate 189,132,034, forward strand.
CAGCCATTCTCTTTTCTAATAAACCCTCAATGTTTGTTAGAAAGGGAACTTATAGCACCTTAAAAACTAGAATCTTGCTGGTTATTTCTATTTAAATTTGGGATTGAAAGGTTTCAAATGAAACCAATTTGATAAATATCAACTGGGAATTCCCCTAAGGTTTCCTGCTTTTCTTTATTAGTGTGTGTTTTTAGGGATTCGTAAAAAGGAAGGGAAAAAATCATCTTTTCTTGGTAAAAGACTGTATGTGCATTTAACCCTTCAGTGACTGTACGCCTTATTTATGTAACTTGCTTTGTCCTGAAGTGAGTGACACTTGATCGGTGGTGTCACAGCCTACAGTGACCTCTAACATGCCATCTGAGGACCAGGGGCCGCTTGTTCCTCACCCATAACTGGAAATACTTTACCAGGAACCACCCGGCTGGGCTTCTGGCTCTTTCTGTGTCCTGACTTGTTTACGTGGCCTTAGCTTGTGGGAGATCAGCTGTAGCCCCCAGCAGTTAGTATAAGGGCTGCTTACTGAGCACACTTGCTGCTGTGCCTCTTTCTGGCTATTTATTTATTTTACCCAAGTGTTGCAAACCCACCATCTGTGTGAATGGGGGATAATCAGAAGCCTGAATTGTAACTCATCACGTAATGGAGGACATACTTCAGGAGTGAATTGCTGGTATAGGATAGGCTTCATAAGCCTTGTTTCCCCAGTTACATTGTAACCAGGCAGACTTTACCTGCCCCAGCCCACCAAGTACCCCCACAAGCAACTCATACACCTGCAAGCACGTGTGCATATGCCAGGGCTGGATGGTGGCCTGGGCACAGAGTCGGTGAAAACTAGATGCTTGTTGGTTGATGAAACCATAAAATCTAGACTCTGCTATCTATCCTTTTTAATTATGGTGTAATAGCGCTCCTTTTCTCTGACTATATTCCAGAGAACTCCCTTTATAAACCTGGTGTGTCAATAGGATAAGGCCTGGGTCCACTAGGAGTTTACAACTCTCAACAGCAGAAGGAGGGGCACTAAAAAGGGACCACGGGGCTCCATCAAGGCACACGCTAGCTCTTTCCTACTTCCTGGCAGCGCTGGATTTGCCGAGTTTCTGCCACAGAGGCCAACGTCATCTGAGAGCTTTACCAGTAAAACCAGTTGTCTCCAGGTGATTCTGATTCATGGCAACCCCGCATGTATTAGAGTAGAACTGTGCTTCGGAGGGTTTTCAACGGCTGGTTTTTCAGAAGTAGATCACCAGGCCTTTCTTCTGAGGTGCCCCTGGGTAGATGTGGACCTCCAGACTTTTGGCTAGAAGCTGAGCACATGAAGTGTCTGCATATCTAGTTTTATACCCAAGTGTGCTAATGATATGAAATTAATAGCCAAGAGGTGATAGAGTGCTTGACCCACCTATGCTTCATTCTTTGGACCCGTGTGGTCTTGGTACCACTGGCTCAGCATGACCCTTTCTCCTAGCTGCTTTTCAGCCAGCAGTCGCCTTTCGCACTTACTTCTGAACCTTCCCACCCTCCCTCTTGCCTCTTACAGAGGACTGAAGTGAGGGTCTGGTGAAATAATGTGATTGGCACTCAGGTTTTATACGTGTGGAAGGCTGTTTTCAAAGCTCATCCACTCCTGTCCCACTTCTGCCACAATGTGGGTGCCCCTCCTCCCAGCCCACAGCCTCAGTCCGCTCAGCTGGGGTCCCCTGGGGTTTGGTGGCAGCAGCCCTTAGATGCCCACAACCCCAGGGGTGGGGGGTTTCATCCAGAGTGCACACCCGTGCTGTGCTCCATGCTAACAGCTGCAGGAGCCACGGCACAGGCAAGTCAGAATCTTCGAGGTGTGTTGGTTTCGTGTGCCCCAGACGAGGTTGACAAGTGAGGCACAAGGAGCAGCAGCATCAGGAGAAAGGTGAGTCTTTGCTCTTCTTCAAGGCCCAGTCTCTGCTTCCTTCGTGCTCTCTTCTTCAGGTTTAGCCTCACGGATCATGTCACCCCTTTTCCTGCCTTTTCCACGCCCTTCCTTATGCCATCTGGCTCCCAAACCAAGGCTCTTCTGCTTGCATCTATGTTCTGACTCCTCACTACACTCAGGTGAGCTGAGGATTCTTTGAGTTCTTTTGAAAATCCATGAAGAAAGCAGAGTTGGGAGAGTTTGTTTTTGTTTTTGTTTTTTAATTAAAAAAAAAAACTACACGGGGATTTGATTGTTTTATTGATTTTTATTTTGATTTGTTGAAAAGTTTTCCTCATTACACCTTGCCTATGTAGCATTTAAAAAGAATTCAGGCCAACAGAGGCTTATTTTAGGGTTGCGTTTAGATATCAGTGTAACAGGTTAAATATAGTCAGATCAGGCCAGTTCAACAAGCAGGTGTTAAAGATCTCAGCTCCTGCTGATTCTCACCTGCCAGTTCCAGTGACTTCAGCATCAGTTGCCTCTTGGTTCAAAAAATACGACATCAGAGATTTTCTCCATAGTTAAGTGTGTAACATAGCTAATGGATTTCACCGGAGCCCTGAGGCTGCTGTTGAGGAAATGTGCTTATGATGCAAAGGTTTACAGTGTGTTTGTTTTCCAATTTTTTTGAAGATGATGGTCCCCAGACTCAAATTATGGCTTACATTTGCCACAATGATGCAGGTACAATCGTTTTTGCTTAACTGTGTTTGACTGTCTAAAACTGCCTTTCCCTGGAGTCATTGAAAGTTTTGTAGGAGTTCCTTAATATGGTAACAGAAATGAAAGGGCTTGTGATTAGATATAACAACAACAACAACAAAAGTAAATCCAAAGTTTGCCAAATAAACAATTGTTCTGTTTATTAAGTTACAAGTTTTTGAGTATGAAACCATACTGTAGATGGCATGAGTTGCAAATCTGCTGGCTAATGTCCACACCAAGAAAGAAACCTTGAAAATTAATTCAGATCCTCTTATAGCTTTCATCGAAAATGTTGTTTCTTATCAATAAATGCGGGTATGCTTAACGTTTCACATGCCTGCCGTTTTCTAAGTGAAATCTAACTTAGTCAATACATTTGCTCTTCAGAGGCCCTCATCAAGGGGTAGAACAGAACACTGGTCGTGAATATTCTAATTACAATCTAGCTGCCATTGCTTTTTAACCACGAGAGGCATCATTGCAAAGGCATTCAGCAAGTTCTTTGAAAGAGATCAGACCTCTCCCCAACTTTTCTTGTATATGAACAAAATGTTTTCATATTTTCCCTATTTCATAGCTGAATGTATTTCTACTACTGTAGCAAAACCAAGGAGCCCTGGTGGCGCAGTGCTTAAGAGTTCACTCGGCTGCTAACCAAAAGGTCAGCAGTTCGAATCTACCAGCTGCTCTTTGGAAACCCTATGGGGCAGTTCTACTCTGTCCTATAGGGTCACTAGGAGTTGGAATTGACTCAACAGCAAGATGTTTGGTTGGTTTGGTAGCAAAGCCAGCTGTTGATATCTCCGCAGAACTCAAGTCTATGAATCTCCAGCAGTACTTTTTCTTCTCTGACGTTATTAGGGAACGCTTTCTTCAGAAGCTTTGCAGGCAGATGCATAAGGCTGGGAGTCAGTGGGAGCTCACCAGCCCCAGAAGAGCCGTTCATTTGATCTGTGTCTAGAAAGAGAATTTCCCTGTATGAGCTATTGGCGATTAATCTACTTTGCCCTCATTCTTCAGTTGCCTGGCTGGTAGATGGAAGTGTTTTGCTCTTCATTCTCTTGGCAGAGGCAAAGAAAGACAGAGCTCTCTCTTGCGCTATGCCTGCCCCCCAAAGTGCTGTAAAAACTACCTTCAAAATTAAACCATCATGCTGTCTTGGCGCAGGCAGAGGGAGAAACTGAGATCGTAAAAACTGGATCTGCTGCTGGCAGCAGGGCTTGGGTGGTGCAGAGGGCTGTTTTAGCAAAAGGTAGTCATGCCCACTTGGCTGTAGTCAAATTCAGAGCTCAGTGGATTCAAGCTCTGGCCCCTCAGAATGCCAGACATGGTGTTGGCTTCTTAGTTATAGCCAGCCCAGGATGGCCACTGTTACCAAGGGAAGTTTCTATATTATTTTTTTTCTGGATCTGAGCCTCCTGTCTTTCCTGTGGGTGTAAAACAAATGAAATAGGTGCATGTAGGGTGCCTGGAATATTGCCAGGAAAGAAACATATTGAACATATGTTTAGACCCATTTTCCTTTTTTTCTTCTGTTTTTAAACTGGAGGTAAACACATGTAAAAATTGATTCTACAGTGCAGTTTGATTGCAACAGTACATGTATGGAAGGTCACCATATGTAAAAATGTTACCTGGAATAAAAGGAAGAGGTCTGTCTTTTTTTCAGGTTTACTGGGGAAATAGTTTTGGTTGGCCACCTTGGCCCTGGTTCTGAATTGGCTCTGTGATGTGGTGAAGTTGCTTCTCTGTCCGTCTGTCCTCTTCTTCATTTGTAAAAGCTGATGTTTGACTAGAAATGATACTTCCTTCCTCCAAAGAGCAGATCTCAGTTTCAGCTGGCTCTTTCACACTTCTCATCTATAAAATAGTAGATCTCTATGGAATGTAGAGCCCTGAGAGCCACTCTAATATTCTGGAAGACCTCTGGTCCTTGTCACCAAGAGCAATGGGTACTCCGGGGTAGGGACTTGCCATTAAACTTCGTCACTTTGGCATCCAGCAAAATAATCAGCATAAGGAAGTACTCAGTGAACGTTTGCTAATAGAACCACATTTCTCCCCTTTTGGAGCTTTAGGGTGATAGGAGTTTTGTATCCTGATTGTGGTGGTCGTTACCTGACTCTCTTCATGTGTTGAAATTTATTTTGTTTCTTAAACTAGCATGCAGTAAAATTGACTTTTTAATGTACAGTTCCATGAATTGTAACATACAGAACTGTGTGCCAAAAAAAGGTCAATTTTACTGTATCTTAACTTAAAAATCCTGAATAAAATTCTCCCCTTTTGAAAGTGTCAGTGTTAGCACTCTGAAGAGGTGAACCAGCAGCTGGAATTTCTCTCTTCAATATGCGTGACTTTTCATTTCTTTCTGATTTAGAAATACATTTCTCAGGAGTTTTCTAATAATTTGCTTAAATAAACTATTGTTCATGCTGAGCTAAGAATCTGCCTTTGTTATAAAATACTGTTTTTAAATAATGAGAGAATACCTGTTTTCTTCTGAGACACCTCTCACAGTGGAAGTAAAACATGGCTTCTCAGCATTTCCCCAGAAGCAGCTACTGCTAAGAAAAAAAAAAAAAAAACTGCTAAGAGTATCTGTGAATAACACTCGCTCAGGGTACAGTGTGCCAGACACTGTTAGCTCCATAATATCAGAATTTGATTTAATCCTTTAAAACTCCTCCAAAGCAGGTGATTGCATTCTTCGCTGACAGATAAGGAATTACAGACTCATTACATACAGATGAGAAATCACAGAGGAGAAATGACACAGACAGTGACAGAAATACCAAGATTGGAACCCAGATCCCTCTGTCTCCAAACCCCATACCTTTCCCATTCTAAACTGCCTGCCTATAAACAGAGACAGTGTATAAAGATGATTTGGCCAGTGTACACACACACACACGTATGTTTAGGAAGGGAAGAAAGAGTTTTGCCAAGTAGCTGCCAAAGAGTTTGTTCAATGTCTACCCTCCTTCTAAATAAGTGGCTGATGCAGGAGCAGCCATGCTCATCTCGATGCCTGTATTGACCACCGCAGCCAGCTGAAAAGCCATCTGCTATTGTAGCCCTGGCACCTGTGTGTGAGCTTTTGTTCCATCACGCAGCAATATCCCTAGCGTGGAAAGAGCCAGTAGCCTAGTAACTAAGGCTTTGTCCCTTCCTTCCCATTGTCACAGCTCAGCGCCTATTGAAGCTTAGTCCCCAGCTAGCCCCCATTCTTTATTGTACATCTAGCTGAGTGCTTGATCGCGCACTGATGAGCTATCGATGCCTTATTGGGGTCCAGTAAGTATTAAGCCAAGTGGTAGACAAAGGACTGTTAGCAGCTTTTACTGTCATTTTTAACTCAGACTAAGACTCCTTAGCTAGGGATGAGGCCAATAGGCAGATAGACCCATCTGCTGCCAGAAATTCATTTCCTGACTTGTGTTTCTTCCGTCTCCTGAGGGTTTGTTAACTCCTCAGTCTTTGTCAAAAGTGTCACTGTGCAGCGGCCAGGTTCTTCTAAGCTCCTCTCCCAATCAGTGACCAGCAAATGCTGCCCCTCCCTAAATAAGCTGTCTGGGGGAAATCTAAGATTTAATTTTTTGTTATTATTCAAGAGGCATTGGAAGGCAGCACACTTGGGCCTTGCTCTTTCTGCCTCTAATTAACGGGTGACATTAGACAAGCTATTTACCCCCCAAAACTGTATTCTTCCATAAAAGAACTATAATACTCCCTATCTCGATGGCACTAGTTTTTCATAGGGTTGTTTTTATGATCAAGTAGGATAATGAATATAAAGCTGCTTATCATAGCTAAAGAACCAGTTGCCATCAAGTGCGTTCCAACACATGGCAGCCCCATGTGGGTCAGAGTAAAGCTGTGCTCCATAAGAGTTTTCAGCGGCTGATTTTTTAGAAGTAGATCACCAGGCCTTTCTTCCAAGGTGCCTCTGGGTGGACTTGAACCTCCAGCCTTTCAGTTAGTAGCCAAACACTTAACTGTTTGCGCCACCCAGGGACTCTCTCACAGCCAGAGATCAATAAATTACCATTATCATCACTATTTGTAACAAAGACCCATGTGATCATAGCCCCTCAAAGATAGTTCTTTTTAAAAAATCGACTTTCTTTAAGCATAGCCTTCACTTACCAACCAATCCCATTTTATGGCTATCTTGATGATTTCCTTGACTTCATCAAATTCAGATGTTCACACAATGACCTGAAATCACTAGACTATTTTTCGTGGACACCGCGCTCTGTTTTTTGTTGGGCTATTGCTATTCACATTTGAAGAATGCTCTTTGTTGCTAAAGAACTGAGCTGAATGCCAGATGGAAATTGCTAAAACTGGGAACTCAGCCCTTTTCTTTGTGGCCCAGTTATAGCTTCTCCTCTTCTGATTAACCAGTCACTTAGAAGACGAGTTGCATCCTCTATTCTCGAAAGTAGGAGGCAGACAGATGCTGTTGGCACATACTAGGTAGGAAATAAGTCTTAAATACTCCAGTTGCTTTATTCTATTCATGTTCTCATTCAGATTGCCTCAGCACAACAAGGTGGTGTTTGGTGGACAGGTGACTGGGTTTAGGGACGTAGTCAGTGGCTTCCGAGCAGAGCAAAGCTCCCTGGGTCACACATGTGAAACCAGGGCCTTGGCCTCATTAACTCTGGGCTCTGCCTGGGCTAACCAGCCACAGGGGATTGTCAGCTTACCGCACTAGTTAATACTTCTTTGTGCTCGTACCAGCCATTCTAGAACTGTCCTTTCTCCAGTTCTGTGTGCAGGATGTCTGTGGTTTCTCCAGGCATCCATTAAAAAATCCCATTGCCATTGAGTCAATTCTGACTCATAGTGACCCTAAAGTAGACCGGCCTTCACCTTTAAAAGCCCCCACTCTTCCTGGAGCTCAGGGCAGTGGTGGGCCAGTGGTAGAATTCACATCTTCCATGTGGGAGACCCGAGTTGAATTCCTACCAGTGAACCTCTGTGCAGCCACCATCTGTCTGTCGATGGAGGCCTGTGTGATGCTACGATACTGAACCGGTTTCAGTGGAGCTTCCAGACTAAGATGGACTAGGAAGAAAGGCCTGGCCATCTACTTCCAAAAATCAGCCAATGAAAACCCTGTGGATCACAACAGTCCGATTCACAACTGATCGTGGGAATGGCACAGGACCGGGTAGTGTGCCGTTCCATCGTGTGTGGGGTTGCCAGTAGTTCAGAGTGACTGAAAGGCAGCTAACCACACAGGTACATCAGGTGGACTAGACCCAGGATTGAGTTACTGACCAAATAAATGTGGGGTCTGGGGTTTAATCTGACTGATTCACTTTCCCTCTGTTTCTTGCCTATTTTATGACACCTTTTTGAAGACATTAACTGATTTTGACAAATTTGTAATCTTTGGAGGCATATCAAGGTGCATTTACAGTTCAGTTTGCTGTCATAAAAATAAAATGACAACCTGTGTTAGATTTCCACCAAAACGTAATAATTTTATTTTTTAAATAATAAAAGAAAGAGTGTTCATTATAAAAATTCAAACATGCAGAAAAGCATAAAGAAAAAGATAAAAATGACCTATGTCCCATCAACATCCTTCTAGGGACATCCTTCCCAATGTCTCTTTCTGCGTGTATACACATGCTAGTCAGTGATTTCAAATGTACCTTCTTCTGGGTTTTTTAATTAATTTTAGTTAAAATTAATACTCAGGTGGGATTTACTGAAATACCCTAAATCTGTCTTTGACTTCGGTCGCTAATTGAATGTCGGCTATTTATGCAAAAAATGACCTAAACATTACAGTCGTAATTGCCAGGATTCTGTGTGATTTTCATGGTCTTATTTTATATAGATGTATCATCTGAGTTGGAGCCCTGGTGGCGCAGTGCTTAAGAGCTTGGCTGCTTGCCAAAAGATCGGCAGTTCAAACCCACCAGCCACTCCTTGGAAACTCTATGGGGAGGTTCTACTCTGTCCAATAGGGTTGCTATGAGTCGGAATCGACAGCAACGAGTTTGGTTTTTTTATTGACTAAATTTGCCATGGTTCTTTAACAATAAAAATACTATTTTTGCTAGAAATTATGCATATCCTTGGCTTATAGAATTTTTTTTATACAATTTTCTGTAGCACCTTCTAGAAACTTTCTGCTGTCATTATGCGTGTTGTCGTTATTAGTTGCCGTTGACTCACTTCCAAAAGTTAGGAGCTATATTATGAATGTCAGGTCCAAAAGCATTTTGTCACTGTTATTGTTTTCATTAAATGACAGTAGACTCACATTGTTCTTTAGAAGGAGAGAAGGGCACACAGCAAAATATAATGGAGAATTCAAATAAATAGCTAGTTAATTTATGTCAAAAAATACTTTGATGTGTTAACCAGGAGCCCTGAATTTTCTAGCTCTCATGGTACACACCTGGTCTAAGAAACAGAAAAGGGCTAGAGCAATTTTTATGTCCCAAAGTAATTAAACACAAACTAATGATGTTTACATTGCTGAAGGTTTGACAAACGAACACATGCCTGGAAAGCTAGAGGTTAGGTATTTGGGTTCCGTTGGTGGGCGTGGGCAGGTGGTCTGTGTTTTTTCTGAGATCAAAACAATGCATGATCCTAGGAGTTCAGTTTGAACTGAGAGCTTGATAGAACAAGAAACAGGAGGTCGAAGGTTTAATTCCAGTTCTGGTCCAAACAGTTCCTCAGACTGAGTAATTAAAACATTGAGACCATCTGTGGATACTCAGGAGCCAACTGAATCTTGAAAAAACAAGCAAGTATTTCTCCTAAGAATACGTGGTATTTGGTCAATGTGATGAATTGTATAGAAAGACCAGGTTATGAGCTTAGATGTGTGTGTGTGTGTGTCTGTGAACACACACACATTCAATTAAGAATAGAATACAGTGTTTCAAGACACTCCACTCTTCAGATTAATTTAATTTAGTTTGGAGCTGAGTATTTTCTCGTAGACTGAGTGCAGATGGGAAACCACAAAGTGGGTGATAAAGTACAACGCATAACTGCCTCCAGACACAACTGGGCATTTCATAAGGTGGACGTACAAAGCTCACGTTGCATAGTAACATCAATAACAAAAGAATTAGCTGCCGGAGGTACCTCATGGGACGTCACACAGATATCGATTTTAGGCCTGGCCTTCCTCTTAACTTCATTAGCAATCAGAAAGGAAAGGCTATAAACTATTTGTAACTTAAAAGATAATGCAGGTCAAAAGTAAGTAACAGCAAATGCTGCCACCATGAAAATCTATGTGACAACAATTTCTAAGCATCCTCTTGAACCTGTTTATTTCAAACAATGGTCAGTTTGAAATAAGAGGTAGGACCATCCCTGTATTGTGTCAAAAGTTGTCATAAACACAATAATCAGTGCACGATATAAGGGATTCAGGGATAGTAAGAACAAAGGCGATAAGAAAATGACTCTCAAATTACGATGCTCTTTAGCTAGATTTGATAGGTTATTGTGTGCCTTCAGTTGGTTCTGACTCATGGTGACCCCACAGGACAGAGGAGAATTGTCCCAGAGGTTCCCTAGGCTGTAATCTGTATGGAAGCAGATCACCAGGTCTTTTCTCCTGTGGAGCCGCTGGTGGGTTCAAACCTCTAAACTTTCGGTTAGCAACCAAGTGCTTTAACCATTGCACGGCCAGGACAACTTTGCTAAAGTAGCATAATTTAAAGCACTCTGTGTGAGGGCATTATGTCACAAACCTGAGATGTAATTTCTGCATACTATGTAACCTGGCAGAGCACTGAAACTGTGAACTCCAGCCAGGTCCCTTATTTCTAGAAAGTTGTAGACAAGGGAGCTCACACACCAGCAACCAGAGTGGTGAAGAGGGTAGGAAGGATCATTACGAGAACAAATTAAATGACATAAGTATGAATAATTGAGCTAAGAAGAGGTGGCGAAAATATAATGTAAATCTGTTCTACTAATAACCTAATTCTTTTTTTTTATTGTAAAGACTTCATCTTTTAGTAATTGTGTTTAGCCTTTCTTTGCAGACAAAAGTTCCAAATCTTTTTTTTTTTTAATTACAGAACAAACTAAAAAAAAAACTAGCTTCTCATTAAACAATTAGTATACACATTGTTTTATGGCATTGATTCCCAACCCCATGACATGTCAGCACTCTCCCTTCTCAACCTTGACTACCCTATTACCAGCTTTCCTGTCCCCTCCTGCCTTCTAGTCCTTGCCCCTGGGCTGGTGTGCCCCTTTAGTCTTGTTTTGTTTTATGGGCCTGTCTAATCATTGGCTGAAGGGTGAACCCCAGGAATAGCTTCATTACTGAGCGAAAAGGGTGTGTGGGGGCCATACTTTCAGGGTTTCTCCAGTCTCTGTCAGGCCAGTAAGTCTGGCCTTTTATTGTTAGAATTTTGTTGTACATTTTTCTCCAGCTCTGTATGAGACCCTCTATTATGACCCCTGTCAGAGCAGGCAATGGCAGTAGCCAGGCGCCATCTAGCTGTACTGGATCCAGTCTGGTGGAGGCTGTGTTAGATGTGATCCTTTAGTTCTTTGTACTAATCTTTCCCTTGTGTCTTTGGTTTTCTTCATTCTCCTTTGCTCCAGAAGAAGTGAGACCAGTGGAGTACCTTACATGGCCACCTCACAGGCTTTTAAGACCTCAGATGCTACTCACCAAAGTGGAATGTAGAACATTTTCTTTATAAACTATGTTATGCCAATTGCGGTAGATGTTCCCTGAGACCATGGCCCCCACAGGCCTCAGCCCAGTAATTCGATCTCTTAGGGAGTATCTATGGAGCTTCCATGACCTTGCCTTGAACAAGCTGTGCTGGCTTCCCCAGTATTGTGTACTGTGTTACCCTTCACCAAATTTACTGCTTATCTACTGTCTATTTAGTGTTTTTCCATCCCCACCCCCCCCTCCCTCATAACCATTGAAGGTTGTTTCTTTTTGTATGTAAACCTTTTCATGCGTTTTTATAGTAGTGGTCTCATGAAGTATTTGTCCTTTTGTGATTTACCTACTTCACTCAGCATAATGCCCTCCAGGTTCATCCATGTTGTGAGATGCTTCTCAGATTCATCATTATTCTTTAGCATTGCGTAGTACCCCATTGTGTGTTTGTACTGCAGTTGGTTTACCCATTCATCTGTTGATGGGCATCTAGGTTGGTCTCATCTTTTTCCTATTGTAAACAATACTACAATGAACATGGGTGTGCATAAGTCTATTTGTGTGACAGCTCTTAATTCTCTGGGATATGTTCCTAGGAGTGGGATTGCTGGGTCGTATGGTATTTCTGTTTCTAATAATAGCTCATATTTCTTGAACTCTTGTTATGTGCACCAGGCACTGAGCCAAACTCAGTTTCCACAACATTTAGTTTTCACAACCCCCCTGTAGATTAAAAAAAAAAAAACTATTCCTCATTTCATAGAATAACCAGCTTGCCCAAGGTTATGTAGCTAGCAAGTGGCAAGCTTTGCTGTTCTTAATGTTTGTGTGCATACAAAGAGCCCATCCTATTTTATCTGATTTGATGACATCACACATCTCATCCTAAAATTTTTTTGTGATATTCTTCCCCATGCACATGGTTGTAAATATATTTTTGTGTTACCTCTTACAGCACCTTCTGTTTCTTCTCATTTTTCACATAACAGTTGAGGCCTTATACTCTTAGTTATATAAATGTATTTTGTCTCCCAAACTGGAGCTAATTTCTTTATTTTTTTATTTTCTCATTCAAAAACTTAGACACAAATTGTTTTCTGACATTGGTTGTGATCCCCACAGTGTGTCAGCACTCCCTCCCTTTCCATTTCTACCCTGAGTTCTCAATGTCCATTCATCCAGTCTTCCTGTCCCTGCCTTCTCATCCTTGCTTTGGGCAGGTGTTGCCCATTTCGTCTCGTATGCTTGAATGAACTAAGAAGGACTTTCCTCATGTGTTATTGTTTCTTTTATAAGCCTTTATAATCTTTGGCTGAAAGGTGGACTTTGGGAGTGGCTTCAATTCTGAGTTTAGCAGGATGTTTGGGGTCCATAGACTCATTTTTTTTTCTGGGTTAGTTGCTTCCTTCCCTGTTTTTCTTTTGTCAGTTTGGCCAATGGTTTGTAGCTTTCGTTGATCTTTTCAAAAAACCAATTTTGGTCTTGTTGATTCTTTCAATTGTTTTTCTGTTCTCTATTTCATTTACTTCTACGCTAATCTTTATTATTTTCTTTCTTCTGGTGCCTGTAGGCTTCTTCTGCTGTTCTCTTGCTATTTGTTCACGTTGTATCATTAACATTTTGATTTTTTTGTCTGTTCTTTTTTGATGTGTGAGTTTATTGCTATAAATTGACCTCTGAGCACTGCCTTTGCTGTGTCCCAAAGTTTCGGGTATGATGTGTTTTCATTCTCATTTAATTCTTGAAGTTTTTTTTGTTCCCTCTTTGATTTCTTCTGTCATGCAGTTGTGTTTAACAAGTTGTTATTCAGTTTCCATGTATTAGTTTTTTTTCCTTGCTTACCCTGTTATTGATTTCTACTTTTATGGCATTTTGAATAGAAAGAATGGTTTGTATTATTTTGATGTTTTGGATTTTATTGAAGGTTGCTCTGTAGAGTAAAATGTGGTCTATCTTGGGGAATGTTCCATGTGTGTTGGAAAAGAATGTATACTTTGCTGCTGTTGCATAAAGTGTTCTATATATGCCTATGAAGTCAAGTTGGTTGATCACGGACTTTAGATCATCTGTATCTTTGTTGAATTTCTTTCTAGATATTCTGTCCTTTACCAAGAGTGATGTGTTAAAGTCTCCTACTATTATTGCAGCACTCTGTATATGTTTGTTTTTGATCTGTAGCCTTATGATTGTGTCTTTCCTAGAGGATTTTTCTCTGAAAAACATCCAGCATATTGCTGTGTGATGTAAGCTAGTATTCAATTTATTATATTAATAGGAATGTACGTGTATATATTTATAACATGCATTATATGAATATGCGTATTATATATTATATTTACAGAACACCTTTTAAGTTCTAGGCACTGTGCTTGAACATCAAACCAGTTGTCGTATCAATTCTGACTCATGACGACCGTGAGTATGCAGAGTAGAACTGCTCCAAATGGTTTTTAAGGCTGTGTGACCTTTCAGAAGTAGATCTCTAGGCCTTTCTCCTGAGGTGCCTCTGGGTGGATTCCAACTACCAGCTTTTCAGTTAGAGCTGAGTGCTTAACAGCTTGCCCCACCCAGGGACAGCCACTTGAACAATAAAGAGAAAGAAAAGAGCCAAGGCTCAGGGTGTTGAAGAAGTACACTGTCAGTATTAAGGTTTCCTGTTTATATAAAACTGAAAGTAGAAACACACAAGTAATTAGGAAGTTTATTTTAAGTTTAGTATTAGTCAAAATGAAAACTTAAGGAAGGAAATATAAATCTTAGTTCAATCATACTAAACTTTTAAATAACTTATTCTACTTGATTAAGTATTGATTATGCCTTTTATTAAGTGATATTGTTTGCAGACTGATTCGTAGAATGAAACAGTTTGTGTTCTTCTGCTAATTACCAAAACCAAAAACCCATTGTCATCTAGTCTAGTCTGACTCATAGTGACCCTATAGGACAGAGTAGAACTGTTCATTGGGTTTCCAAGGAGCGCCTGGTGCATTTGAACTGCTGACCTTTTGGTTAGCAGCCATAGGTCTTAACCATTATGCCACCAGGTTTTCCTAATCAGCATGGAGAAATTTCTTTGGTACATCCTGAGATAACTGAATATAATTTAGGAACTTACAAAATCAGGTTTGAGGACTCTTCCGCCTAGACCAAATGTGGCAAATCTGTTTATAAATAAGCACATAATTTTAATTTATTAGATGAACTCATCAAATTTTGCTTTCTCAAATATATGTCGTCACTCTGCTGTAAAAGTTAAGTTTACAAAGGCAAAAAAGACTCTTGGCCGCTTAAATAAAAATGACATTTCCTTTTTGCTTTTGTCACAATTCCATCAGTCTCCTTCGGGGACTACAGAATGATAACTTAGATGTGCTTTGCCTTTAACCGACAGTCCAGTCTCCCGTTATGCACCTAATAGTGTGTTGAGAATGAAAGGAGGGAAGTGTTTGTTAATAAAAAAATTTTAAAAAGCTTTGGCACATTACAGGATACTCGTAGTGATTTCTTGAATTATTTCTGGAAACTCAGTCCTTGCTGATTTCCAGAGGCCACAGTTGACATATAAATTCCTTAATTTGTTTATTTTAGAGAGATCATCTCGAGTGCAGCATCTGTTTTTGCTTTTTTCTGTGAGATCTTGGTTCCACATCAGGGGGACTGAGGCAGAGGGGAGTCCCACACAGGAAGCTCGTAGAGCTCTTGTTAGGGGCTTCTTCCCAGTAGTGGTACCTGCGCCTCCCACCACTGGCCTAGACAGGCGCTTCCCGTGTCCAGCTTGTTAACTATCAAACATGAACCCCATCTGCTCAGTAACAGTATTTTACAGCTAGAAGTATGTGAAAACTCAAATTTTCCTTAACCCTGTTGCCGTCGAGTGGGTTCCAAGTCCTGTCACAGCAGAACTGTTGCTCCATGAGTTTCCAAGGCTGTGTCTTTATGGAGGAAGATTGCCAGCGCTTTCTTCTGTTGCGCCACTGGGAAAGTTTGAACCACCTACTTTTAGGTTAGTCGAGCGCAAACAGTTTGTGCCACTCAGGGACCTGACATTTTGCTTAAACCCACTGCCGTCGAGTCAAGTCTGACTCACAGTGACCCTATAGGACAGAGCAGAACTGCCCCGTAGAGTTTCCAAGGAGCACCTGGAGGATTTGAACTGGCGACCTTTTGGTTAGCAGCCATAGCACTTAACCACTACACCACCAGGGGGTATGTCTTATTTAGGACAAGGTGGTTTCTTCTGCGAAGCTAAAAGCCAGAACCTAAAATTACTTTCAATATGTAGGGGGGAAAGCCTTCTGTAAGTGCAGTGGTTATTTATGAAGCTTGGTTAGGGGAGTGCTCTGCCATGTTCCAATGAAATTAGAAAGATAAAATTTTAATGTGGAAGGCACTTATATTTTAAGTGTTTTCTGCCATTTTGCTCCCTGTGCAAGATTGTGGCTGGAGATCTACTTCCAGCGCCCTGTCCAAGCCCCATGGTCAAGGTCACCAGGAGAGAAGCACCCGTATTTGTGATGGTAGTGGAAATATGAAGGCGTTGAAAGCGAAGGAAGTATCAGCAGCTTCCATCTCTGAAAAATAACCAGCTGAATTTTCTCACATGATGTGTGGCCCAAACTGGCCCTCCGGCTTCAGTCAGAGCTCTTGTACGGATGGGCCGGAATTATTGTGAATATAAATTCAAACTCCAGAGAAGAGAAGAATGTGGAGAAAATCCAATTAACTGGAGTGAAAGTCATACAGAATAAACTACCCATCACTAAAAGAAATCGCTTTTAAATTGGATGAATATTTAGAGCAGAATTGAAAAAATGTGTCTTTATGGTATGAGAAGATGCCATTTTCAAGTAATATTTTCAGGAGGCATCATCTGCTTGAGAGTGTTTCGCGTTCTTATTAAGAAGGCGATTAGAAGTTTGGGAGCCTTTTCATCGTCGTCATTAACGTGCGGGGGAAAATCTTCCCGTCCCAGTATTTATTAAGTGGATCTATTTGTATATACAAATATTGAAAGTAGTCCTGAAAGGACTATATAGGTAAGCAAGGAAAAAATGCACTGTTTGTTTCCTCATAGAATTGACATTTTTATTTAGGGGAAAATTCATGAATTTACAGTCTCTCCCTTTCTAGGTTTTTCAGCATTTCTTGCAAATTGTATGTAAATTAATGCAAATTAGCAGTCCTCACTAGCAAGCTGCTTAGAAGTGTAAAATGCATAAAATTAAGATTCTGAGAGAAATGTGCATCTAATTAAGGTAGCATGTAAAGAAATGTTTAAATTCAAATTAGATACTTCAGTGGGAAGCATTACTTTTTTAATTCAAAAGGTGTTTTGTATAATTTGAGGAAGACTTGTCCTTAGCAGTGTTTTCATTTCCTTCAAAAATTTTTTGGAGGAGCTTGTGCTGGCTCAGTTCAACTTTAAAGTAGGGTCTAACCTAAGAATTAGAGTGTCATAAAAATGCATTTCTATTTTTAATGCCTTTAACTCAAAAGAAGACTAGAGAGGCGGAAGTGACGATTTGAGAGTAAGGGTGGATGGGTGGGTGTAGTGTATCACTGTTTTCATTGCATGAAGGCCCTGTGGTACTTTCAGATAATGGGTTCTTAGAAAGCCTTGAGATGTGCAGACCACAGCCAACTAGTTGTCCTTGAGTCCTAAGAAGGTTTTCTGTGCACCACAGTAGGGACCCAATCTATGACAGCAGCATCCCCGCCCGCACACTTACGTCCACTGGACACTGTTATTCTACTGGGCAGACCCCATCATCTTCCTGCTCAGCCAGGGACAGAGATAACAAGTTACCATCTGAGTCAACTCGGGGTCGTGGTGACCCCTTGTCTGTCAGGGTAGAACTGTGCTCCACAGGGTTTTTGATCACCGAACTTTTCTTCCAAGGTGCCTCCAGGGGGACTTGAACCTCCAACCTTTTGGTTATAGCAGTGAGCATGGTAAGTATTTGCACTACCCAGGGACTCCAGGTAAAGAGAAGAGGAAAGGAATATGATTTCTTTTGTTTAGATGGGTGGGAGAACTTTATTGCAAAGCATAAAGCAATGAACAAATTATTGAAAAATTTAAGATGTCATATAAGGGGGGATATAAACTCAATGGCAGTGGTGGGAAAGTATCTTAGGAGAAATTTGCCCCAGACTCAAAAACCTAAAAAAAATCCAAACCCAACCCATTGCAGTTGAGTAGATTCCTACTCATAGCAACCCTATAGATTCCTACTCATAGCAACCCTATAGGGCAGGCAGAAAAACAAATGGGGAAGTAGTTTATGCTAGCTTTCAAATTCCATTAAGTTCCAGTTAAGGTGGCGATGGGAGTCCTTGCTGTCTACCAGAGTGTGTATTCAGACAAGTCCTCTGCATTCAACCCAGCCCATGTTCGAGCCCATGCTATCTATTTGCTGGCCTCAAAGATAGAAATGGTTCATTGTTAGGAAATAATTATTTGGTCATGATCCGAGTACAAAACTGTCTCTTAGACTTGAGTCTCTAATTTGAAATTCCTGTCTGTGTCAGAGGTGGGGAATTAGAAAGCAAGGGTGGTACATTCTTCATGTGCAGGGGTAGACCTGTTCTCTCCACAGCAGGGGCAGAAATTCTTTTGAATCAACACCAGTCTTCTTTTATCCTTCCCTTCCCTTTCCTCCCAGGGCCCTCCTCCATCCCACTCTCATGTCCTAGTGAGCTCTCCAACATTGTAACTTGGAAAGCACCCTGGCTGGGAACATCTGTTTATAAATATCCGACAAGTCAATTAGGTTGAATTAGAAAGATCACATTTGGCGTTTCTTCTTTGGGTCAGGAGATGTTTCTTTCTTTCTTTTTTTTTTTTAATAACAGAAATTTACTGTCAGTTCTGGAGCCCAGTAGTCTGAGTTCAGGGTGTCAGCAGGACCCAAGTTCTCGCAGAAGCCTTTACGGGAAGATCCTTTCTTGTCTCTCCTGGCTTCTGGCAGCCCCAGGATTTTCTTGGCTTGCAGCTGCCGCATAACTCTGTTGTTACTTTTCCCCTTGCTGTCTCTCATGTCTCTTTTTTATAAGCACACCACTTAGATTGGATTAGGACCCACCCTACTTCAGTACAGTATCATGTTAATTGATAACACCTTCAAAACCCCTTTTTCCAAACAAGGTCACGTTCACAGGTACCAGGGATTAGGATATATCTTTTTGAAGGACATCATCCCGTCCACAGAGCTCTGGTTGTGCTCTGGTCAAGAGCCTGGCTGCTAACCAAAAGTTGGCAGTTTCAATCCACCAGCCACTCCCTGGAAACCCTATGGGGGCAGTTCTACTCTGTCCTATAGGGTCACTATGAGTCAGAATCAACTAGATGGCAACAGGTTTGGTTTTTGGGTTTATTCAATCCATGGTAGTCCCATTTCTACTTTTACCATTTTGTATCAAATGCTCACGTGTCTTCAAAAAGCAGCGTTTATGTATTCCTTTCACATTAAAAAAAAAAAAAAAAAACTTGGCAAGTTTTATTACTGAATCATTGCATCACCTGATACTACTTTAAAACATCATTTATTTTTATACATTTCATCAGGAGATGTTTTTTATATGGAACTTGGAACATTGTACCTTCCTAGCCATCCTCTCTGATCCCTTTGATATTTTCAGTGGGTGTCTCTCAACCAATGATTAATGATTGGTTGGCTCAGTAATTGCTGTATTTACAGCACAGAATATATCTCGCCACCCACCTGGCATCCTTTTCCTAGAGGTCCCACATTAACATATCCAGCGTATCCAACAACGTATCCAACAACGTATCCAACAACATATCCCAAATCCAACTCGAGAACTTTCCTTACAGCTGACTCATCTCTACTCTACACCTCTCCTGTTAACGATGCCTTCATCTGTCATTTCTTTCCAAACTGACAATGCCAATTGACAGGCATTCTACCAGAGAAACAGAACCAGTAGCAGGTATCTGTCTGTCTGTCTACCTATCTAGTCATAAATATATATATATATATATATATATTTTTTTTTTTTTAAGGAACTGGGGTATGCATTGTGGAGTCTATTAAGTCCAAAATCCACAGGGCAGGCCAGCATACAGAAACTCAGGCAGGAGCTGATACACAGTCCAGAGGTGGAATTTCTTTTTCCTTAAGGAAATCTGTTTTGCTCTTAAGGCCTTTGGACTGCTTGAATGAGGGCCACCCAGATTATTGATGGTGATCGCCTTTACTTAAAGTCAGCTGGTTGTAGATGTTAATTATATCTACAAAATACCTTCACAGCAACACTTAGGTTGGTGTTTAATTGAATAACTAGGTACTGTAGCCTGGCCAACTGACACATACAGGTAACCATCACACCGTAGTTTAGTCCTTTATTATTTCTTTCCTAAACTTCTGTAATAGCCTCCTAATGTTTTCCCTAACTCATCACATACCTCCTCACTTTTTCTCCCACACAGTTGACATGACAAGTTTTTTTCTTAAAATATAAATCTTCTGTCATATACCTGATTGAAAACTTTCTGATGCCCCATCACCAATTCATTTTACTGGGGTAATCAGACCTCTGCCTACCATTCTAATCGTATCTCTTTATTCTTCCTCACATCCTGTGCTCCAGCCCGTTTAAACTGCAGGACCTACAATATACGGCTCGCTTGGGTTTTTCTGCCTTTGCATATGCTGCCTGAAGCATTCCATTTCTACCAGTGCCCTCCATGTCTACCCAGGAAACTCTTACTCGTCTTTGCCACTCTCCTGAGAGTTATTTCCTTCCTTCGCTTTCGTAGGCGGAGTTGTCATGCTCTTTTCTTGCACTCCAGACCTCTGGTTACAGCGTTTACCACTCAGTATTGTTTCCTGGTGTGTCTGCTATTAGGCTGTGAGCTCCTTGAGGGCAGGAATTATGTTGGGTGAGAAGAGATAAGACCAGAGCAGTGTTTCTCAAACTTTTTGGTCTCAGGATCCCTTTTACACTCTTAAAAATTATTGAGGACCTCAGGCAACTTTTTATTTATCATTTGGGTAAATATTGCTACTTACCATATTTGAAATTAAAACTGAGAAATTTCAAAGCATTTATTTATTAATTCCTTTAAAATCAACAGGGGTAGGCGTAGAACCATAAATGACATACTTTTACAAAAAATAAATATTATGCAAAATAAAAGATGTAATGAGAAGAGCAGCATTCTTTTACATTTTTGCAAATTCTCTGATCTCTTGTTTATTAAGGGGGGGAGTTCTCATCTGCTTCTGCATTCAGCCTGGTGCAGTGTGTTGCTTGGGTTGAAGTATCTGAAGAAAATATGCACTGATTGTGAATATTTTTCTGCACCGAAATTCAACACTTAGTAGTAGTTTCTTCCATGCCATTGTAATGTGAAACCTGAAATCAGAGCAATGAACTTTTCACACTGTTACCTTCAAGTCATTGATCTCTCCTACACCTTGAATGGCTATTTACTCAGGTGTGATTTGGTTACTTCATGCCCTGGTCACTTGGAAATATTGGTCCACTGAATTATGCGAATCTTCCAAATGGTGGCAGGTTTCATTATACAATAAGAAAAAGATAACAGAATTTTAAATATTAGGAAGCTGTCAAACTCATGGTGGTAGATACAAGTTTTCTGAGATTCTCATTTTTACATGAAAGTTTAAATTTTACCATTAGCAACAAATCCTGGCAGTAGTTTTCCTCAAAGTGGCAGGCTCAATTCATTTACTTTTAAGAAAATTCCTTTTAAATACCTAAGTTTAATAGCAGGTCTTTACCAGTTATTCTTTACATACAAATGGTATTCTGTGAAAAAGCAGGTAGCACAGCTTGCAGCTGAACTCCGCAAGGGCTTTTCTTTGAAATAAACATCTATACTTAGGTATGTAACACAAATGCTTCATACATACTGCCCTTTTCATGACAAAATATTCAGAAGATGTGTACTCAAGGGTCAGGATTTACTGAAGTAAATGGTATCACTTCATCAGGGGCGTTCTGAAGTGCAACTGACATTCGCTTTGCTTCCAGCGCGGGGAAGTGGGGAGCACGATGACCTTCAGCGTTGCTTGGTGAGACTGCCGTGATTCGTGCTAAGGCACCGACAGTTTTATCCCCCGTTGCCTTTGTAAGCGGGTCCCTGGGCGGTACAAGCAGCTAATGCCCTGGGCTGCTAAGCAAAAGGTTGGAGGTTCAAGTCCACCCAGAGGTGCCTCAGAAAAAAAGATCTGGAGATTTGCTTCCAAGAAACCAGCCATTGAAGACATTATGGAGCATGGTCGTACTTTGACACACGTGGGGTCGCCATGAATCGGCATTGACTAGAAGGCAACGGGTTTGGCATTTGCACTATCAGTGCAAATGTTGGCCCAGTGAAGAAGGCAAATAATGTCTTATTATCATTATACAATTGTTCTGACCTGTGGACTCCCTGAAAGGATCTTGGGGACCTCCAGAAGTCCATAGTCCATACTTTGAGCACCTGGGACTAGAGAGTCGGGTAGAAACCCCTCTTCCCAGGCTGCAGACTTTGTCGGTGCTGTGCAAGGGAAAGGTGTGAAGCGGAAAAGTGGCAAGGTCAGACTTACACCTTTGAGTGGACGTGGTGGCAGCATAGCACAGCATCCTCTAGGGAGTTGGGAAATTGAGACCAGGCATCATTGACAAAACATAGCCTTGGGTTTGTGCTTGTTTGTTTAGTGTACTTTTTACTGTGGTTAAAATGTATGTAACAAAACATTTCCTATTTCACAATTTTCACATGTATATAATTTAGTGACCTTGATTACATTCATCATTTTGTGCAACCATTACCGCGATCCTTTCTAAAATTACTCCCCCATCAGTAACAGAAAGTCAGTGCCCCTAAGCGATGGCTCCTCCTTCCCCCGCCTCACACCCCCGGTAACCACTAATAAGCTTTGGTCTCTATACATTTGCCTATTTCCTATAAGTGAGATCATACAGTATTTGTCCTTTTGTGACTGGATAATTCCACTTAGATAATGTTTTCAAGGTTCGTCCATGTGGTAGCATGTGTCAAGACTTCATTTCTGTTTATGGCTGAGAGCATAACTGTTTTTTGAATTGCCAGATGAATGCGAAAGATTGAGTAAGCCCCAAATTCTTAAACCTACTTTTGGAGTGATGTCTTTATTCAAAAATCATATTCATTTGGATAAATAAACTAGGTTGAAGGTATTTTCTGTGCTGTTATTCTGTGGATGAATCTTGAGTGTATATGCAAGTGTGTCTGTAGACATAAAACTTGGATGTACATACATTCTTGGCTAGTTGACCTCCTAGGTCATTATTTTCTGGCCCCATTTATCTCTGTGTTTTATCATCAGCAGTGCATGTCTTGGCCAATACACATTATACTGTATCATCTGTGAAAAACATTTGTTTACCTTGGAGAACTCCTACTCAGTAGAAGCGCAGGAGACTCATTATTTTGTTAAAAGGTTTAGGTCAATATGATATTCCAAAGTAACCTCAAATCATTCTATCCCTCTAACGGTGCTTGCTTACGATTCTATTCAGGAGCCTGGCCTCTCTGTTGATCTCCTTAAAACAGGGGTTCAAACTGGAGCGAACTTGTTCCAAGCCCTGCTTCAAAACTACTATGCAAAAGACAGTGAATCTTCAAACTTAGCTGATTCCATTGTGATTGATCTGAGCCAATTTTTCAGGTAATTGATGATATTGCCTTAGTTGAGTCTGTTAGTGCAAATAATTATTAATCGATACGCTCTCAGCTCTTACTTCAGAAGATAATTCTAACACATGATTTATTCTGAACATTTCGATTGAACTACCTTTACAAGGGGAAGATCAATCGGTGAGCAGTCTAAAGCACTTTAATTATCTGTAGCTCCATATTCCTTTCTCAGCCATATTTACCCGGGTAACTTGCTGTCCCCATTTGGCAAGGGTGACAGGAAGTTTTTCTTTGCCGTGGTAGAGAGAAAATGTATTGTCCATCTTTGATTGACTAAGTCGATTTAGTAAAATCCCTTAAAACAAAGCCCTGTGGCTTTGCTTTGGAAAACCGTAATTAACAGTGCCCTGGAAAGAGAAAGGATATGTTACTAATTTCCATTCAGTTGAAAAACAGTTTTCTATTGTGGACAGTGGATGCCCATTAAGTCAGTCTACCCTTAAACCATGGGGAGGCTGGAACCATGGAAAGGAGATTAAGGTGTGAAGCACTCAGGGGCTAAGCTTATATTACTCCCCACATTGTTGTTGTTGTTGAAGATACTTTGTGGCTGCCTGTGCGAAGGCCTTCTGACATGGGATTTGTTATTTTGCCCTCTTAAGCAGTGTCTTGATGAGTGTCGTGGTTTGATATTTTTTTTTGTGAGAAGAGATGCAGGAGAAAATAATCACCACCAGGAATGAGCCCGCCTTTGTTCCAGTGTGGAGCTTGCAAGCATCTGTTTTTGTTGTATTTGTGGAGGGTACAGGAATGTGTGGGCCTTGGCCTGGGACTTTTAGACATGATTATAACAGATGGGAATTTTACAAGACAGTTGCCCGAGTTGTCATTATAGAAGCCCCTTAAACCAGCTTTGAGCTGTTCTGTTTCACTTCTTGCCCAGTACTATAGCTCTTGCTGCTGTTGTAGCGTATCTAAATGATAAAATGTTAAGGTGTTCAACAGTCCAGTTCTTTAACTATCTCCACCCCTATCGCCATGCACCTCCCAGGATACCCAAAGCTTGGGTCCAAGAGTTCTTGTCGCAATAAACTGAAGCTCCAACTTAGTGTTAGCAGCTGGCCCAGTGCTATGTCTCCAGAAGGTAATGCTTTTTAAGCATCACATAGGGTTTGTGCTATCAATTAAACAGTGGGGAAAAAAAAGGTGGATTCTGAAAGGACTTGGAATATTTCGGAAGCTAATTCAGTAAGCATTTTTGAAAAGTCTATCTTGAAACAGGCACTACAGGAAAAACCAAGAAAAATGAAGCATTTCTTCTTTCCACAGGAAGGCACAGTCCTGTTGGGGGAGACCTCAGCCTTTAAGAATACAAAAGAGAAGGGGTTGGCATCAGAGGGCCTGGTAGGAGAAGGCA
Source organism: Loxodonta africana (assembly GCF_030014295.1). NCBI lineage: Eukaryota > Metazoa > Chordata > Mammalia > Proboscidea > Elephantidae > Loxodonta > Loxodonta africana. The sequence continues at coordinate 189,156,455 of NC_087345.1, forward strand.
GGTGGCTGGGCCCCTGGAGTCCAGGGAAGAGGAAGAGGAAAGGCTGTCGTGTCACAGGACAGGCATCATGCATGACCTCTTGAGGTTGCCACTCTCTCTATCCTCTTCTGCCACTCCCAGCTTCTCTACTCATTATTCTCTGGGAAAAGTAGCTCACTCTGGGCCCATCGAAGGGAAACTGAGAGGCATAAAATATGAGAACGGCCATCATCCTTTTTATAACTTCTTCTAACATGGCTCTTGCACAGGGAGGAGTCAGTGAGGTTCAGGGATCTTATAACAGTGAGGTGAGATTAAGATTTAGAACAGTTAGGGAATAACTCATATTTCAACTTGTATATCCAGATCATATGGAAACCCTGGTGGCATAGTGGCTAAGTGCCACGGCTGCTAACCACAGGGTCGGCAGTTCAAATCCACCAGGCGCTCCTTGGAAACTCTATGGGGCAGTTCTACTCTGTCCTACAGGGTCGCTATGAGTCGGAATCGACTGAACAGCACTGGGTTTTATCCAGATTGTATTGTTTGAATTTTTTTCTGATAGAGGGGAGGGCTTTGGAGCTTGATTGGGTTTCTAAGAAAGCTGTGTCACTCTTTACTTGAATATTTTCCTTCCTCCTGCCCCTTCTGTACTTCCTCTCTTGCGTATTGTATCACTCCTTGCTAATCATTTGAGTTGAGGTGGTGAGAGGGTTAATCCTTCTCCAAGTCCAGCAGCTACCTGGGCTCCAGTTCGGGCTGTGGGCTTTTACTGGCTGTGTGTTCTTGGGCACGTCACTTGATTCCTTTGAAGCAAAGTCTTCCTGTCTGTAAAATGGGTATGATGCTTAACCCATGGGGTTGTTGTGACAATTAAATTTTAAAAGCATTTTCTAAATGGGAAAACTCCGTGATATAAAATGTAAGGTATGATTATATTTTGTTTTACATTTTATTGTTCCTCTTTAGGAAACAAACCAAGCCTATTGCCGTTGAGTCGATTCCAACTCATAGCGACCCTGTAGTACAGAATAGAAACTGCCCCATAGGATTTCCAAGGAGCAGCTGGTGGATTCAAACTGCCATCTCTTTGGTTAGCAGCCTGGGCTCTTAACCACTGCACCACTAGGACTCATATTCCTCCTCACCAGCTGTCTGAGTCAATGCTGCCCGTAACTGTTCTAGTGGAGAGTTGGAGTTGGAGTTACAGCTGCTTCCTGCCCTGTCGTCTTCTTACTTTTGATTTCATATAGTAAAAACTCAGTTGATAACTAGTAAATGAATGAATTACTTCAAATTAATTAATGCCTTCCTCTCTTCTTTTGTCTCTTCCTCCTTTCCTTTCTTTTCCTTCCTTTCTTCTTTTCCCTTTCCTTTTCTTTCTTTTGCTTTTTGGGTTTTGTTTTTGTTTCTGCTTTTAATATGCATGAAGACTAACTTAAAGCCTTTTCTCCCTCTAACCATGTTTGGAGATCTATATGACAAATAACTTTGCTCCTAACATTGTGTAATATCAATGATACAATATGGAAGGAGGTATTCTTTAGTGCAAAGGAATGCTGTCCTCAAAGACCAGTAAAAGTTGCCAAAGACATTGGCATATCAGGACCCAAGATAATGCTTATATAACCTCCCAGCTGTTTTTTCAGGTTTAAAGTGAAAATCACAGAGACAAAAGCAGAAACTACGTGTGTAAACATGATATATTAATAGCTCATCCAATTGACATAACAAAATAAACCAGAGGTCTAGGTCCTAAAAGTGATAGCTGTGGTGTTGGATTTCCTGTCCCCCTTTATTCCAGAGGATGAGACTCTGACAGGTGAAACTCAGCATTTGTTTAAACAGAACAGAGGGAGACTGCAAAACATTCAAGGGCAGGAAGTGGCCATAAATACCTCATGCAATCGGAGCAGCGGGAGACCTTGAGGTGAGCAGAATGTAATCAGTCAAAGTGGAATTTGGCCAGGGCCTCCTGAGCCCCACAAAGGGACGCAGTGAACTTTCTAAAAAGTCAGGACCTTTGTCTTATCTTCTCCCAAAGATGAGAAAGTGAGGTGCGAAGCTGCTTTCAGGAGATGGGAGTTGGTTTTTAATGGTAGGTTCTGATCTTTTCTGCAGGCTTTGGGCATTAGAATCTAGGTCCCAAAAATAGCTCCTTGAGTCAAAGAAAATCCAAAGGCCTGGGACACAGGCTGAGGTACAGGCGTTGGTGATCAGGGGTTGTAAATCGACAGTCCCTTGAACAGAAGAAGACCTAGTTAAGGAAACTTTGGTTTTCTTATAAGGCCTGAATAAGTGCTCTGGGCAGTCTGCCCCATTGGAAAACAGAATAATGCTAATAATTTGCATTTATATAATACCCCTTGGCTTGTAGATCTACAAGCACTTTGCAAACGTTAATTAATTCTCAAAACCCCCTGTGAGCCAGGGAGCGCCATTGGTAACTAATCACGAAGGAGGGCTAGTGATTCTTGCCAGAGTGGATATGCAAGTTAGAGAACACTGCATGCTTGGGAGCTGAGAAAGTTGAGTCGAATTTTTATGAGAAAGAACAACCAAGGTAGAATGTTGATCAGCCTGTGTGGGAAATAAAACTAGGTAATAATTATTACCACTGGTGAAAGTCTATCAACCACTCAATTTAGTTTCTATCCCGTGATTCCAGGCATTTGTCTTGAAGGATGCTGGGCAGGACCATCGTTTTGCCTCTTCGTTTTCAAAGCTCTGCTTGAACTTGGTTTGAAACTCCAGAGTAAAGATCTGGGCTCTCTTCACATATTCCTGGTATAGGAGGACATGCACCAGGCAGACCGAACTGGAAATCAGCATCTCTGTTGTCCATTTTAATAGTTAATTCAAAGACTCATTCAATGATTGATTGACTTACCCAATCACTCATTTATCTGACCAACACGGATTTTTGAATTCTGACTCCCTGGTAGACGTTCAGGCCATCCCAAGGACTGAGAAAAGCAATTCCTTCCCTGCTCATGGCCTAGTGGCTCAGTGCTATTTTCTTCCTTTTCTACATGTCATATGAGACCTTGGGTTCCACCAGTAGGCTTATCCGACATGTTGTTGTTGTTAGTTGAAATCAGTTGATTCCAGCTCATGGCAACCCATGTGTGCAGAGTAGAACTGCTTCACAGGGTTTTCGAGGCTGTGATCCTTCTAAAGCAGATCGGCAAACCTGTCTTCCAAGGCACCGCTGGGCGGGTTTGAACCACCAACCATTCAGCTGGTAGTTGAGTGCTAAGCCATTTAGGCCATGAAGCTGCCTTATCTGATGTAGGTATTAGGATTATTGGAATGTTTTTGCAATCTCAATGTAATTTACCAAAATCCCTTATATGTTTGAATTTCCTATAAGACATGCTCCGCATTAGGGATGGTGAGGAGGTGGCGTAACAACACATCTACACGCACAGCTACATCTTAGTAATTCTGGCTTATTACGTACGTAGCAGGCCTGTCGAAATGTGTGAAAAGTTTAAACTTCTTTTTGAAAGAAATTTAGTTTGAAGCTACGGCAGCAAGGTGTTACTTGGTAGTAATACTTAAGGAATTTGTTTCTACTGAACAGATAGGAATTATTTCTGATCGTCTAACCATGATCACACTGGAGCAGATGGGTGCTTTCCGAGTGGCTGGAAGTTGGTTTTAGTGGTTATTTCCTTGAATAGATTCCCATTGCTTTAGATTTTTTTTTTTTTAATTCCATTAATTTACACAACATCCTTTTCTAGATTAGTACAAAAGCCAGCTTTAGTCTAGCTCTCTCCAAATTATAAGTGGTAGTGATAATATGAATTCTTGAGCTTTATTTAATATTTGCACATTGTGTCTCTACTGTGGTGTGAGGTGAAGTGGTTAAATCATTTTTAGATTGCTTTCAAGTTAACTAGCATATGAGGAGAGATCTTTTTTAAAAATATGTATTATTTCTTTCAAGTATTTTTAAACTCTAGGACAAAGAGTAAGATTGTGCTATTATTCCAAGAAATTTTACTGCTCAGGTGACGCTGGAGTGGACTTGGGGAAGAGGGAAGATGGGTTTGGTACGCGTGAAAGATCAAACAAACCAGCACTGGGATACCTCCCAGCAAGACACACTTTCTTCCAGGCTGTTGCCAACTGGTTTGACTGTGCAGCAGTGTTAAGCTGTACAGATTGGAAACATCTGGCTTTTCGTCAGTCGTGTGTACTCAGAAGGAGATCGGTGTTAGTCGACGTAAATTCACCAAACTCTTATCTGATACATTTTGTTGGCCCTAATGCCGTAAGTTGGGGGCAGTCTCTAAGGGTGAGTTTTGTTCCCGGCTGGACAACTTTTCTCTTCTACCCTTACCCTGCTTTGGGGGGATCTTGATTTTAAAGCTTGGAGTTAGGCCTTTATTTAGGGCTTTCCAATGCACTTTCAGTAGCAATTTCTGCAAGTCCTGAGAAGTCATTTGCACAGAGGTCAAGCACAATGCTTCCTGTAGGAACTTCCTGAATTATCAAGTTTTAGAGCAATCCCATGCAACCAGATGCTGGCAGGTTCAAAAAGATGGCTTGTTACCTGTTAGCGTGAAGAGCTGTGGACTTCTACTGATTTGTGAAGAAATAAAGAAAATCTGTAAACAGTAGAAATGTTTGTGTTTATCGACGGACACATACTGAGAAGCAAGCACAAATTGTGGTGATAAGACTTTTTGGTTGTGTGTGCCTTTTGAAAGCCCCCTTTATGAATGTGTAGCTCATTTTCTCCTACGCCACTTTACAAGGTTTGGTGGGAAAATTCTGAGACTAAAATCTTAACCTAGATCCTCCTCTGAGTTTTAGCTTGTGAATGTTCCCATTTTTTAACTTGCAGAGAATGGACATTATACAGATACGTATTTTTGAATGGTGGCCTATAAACCAAACTTTCGTTAACTGGATCATAGCTTCCCACTGAGTTATAACTTCAGAGATGGTTGATCGGTGTTTGTGATTGGTCTGCTGTTGTCCTTGGTTTTAGCACTGTAGCTTGAAGTGTCCCAAGACGCTAACGACTGTCTTAGTCATCTAGTGCTGCTATAACAGAAGTGCCACAAGTGGATGGCTTTATAAAGCAAAGTTTATTTTCTCACATTAAAGTAGGCTAAAAGTCCAAATTCAGGGTGTCAGCTCCAGGGGAAGGCTTTCTCTCTCTATTGGCCTTCTCATCAGTCTTCCCCCAGACTAGCTTCTCTGCACAGGGACCCCTAGTCCAAAGGACCCGCTCTGCTCCCTGCACTGCTTTCTTGGTGGTTTGAGGTGCCCCTGTCTCTCTGCTTATTTCTTTTATATCTCAAGAGATTGCCTCAAGAAACAATCCAATCTTGTAGACTGAGTTCTGCCTCATACAACTGCCACCCATCCTCCCTCATTAACATCATCGAGGCGGGATTTACAACATATAGGAAATCACACAATACCAGAAATCATGGCCCAGCCAAATTGATACACACATTTATGGGGGGACAGAATCCAATCCATGGCAGTGACTTTTTAAAACAATCTGCTAGAGAACATTCTTCTTAAAAGAGACTGGTGAGAGTCAGGAATCGTTATGTCAGTGATCATTTGGCACACCTTTTGAGTGGCAGGTATGTATCAGAGCAACAATCTTATCAAGATGGAAGTGATTATCCCATTTTACCTGGAGGCTCAGAGAGGTGAAGTGGCTCACCCCACATCACACAGCTAGTAAGGGATAGAATAAGGATTCAAACACAGGACAGTCTGATTCCAAACCTTGGTATTTCCATTCACCTCTGACATTTCTCTAGATTATTATCTTGATAAAGTTTTATTGCTGTATCAATTTTCTAAATTTGTTTTAGTATTAGATTTTTTTAAGTAACTGTGTTAGTTGCCTCCCTGGTAACCAAAATATGTTGGAAACTAGCTGATAATCTTGAATTACTTAGCCTCGCTGCTTCTCCAGTTTTCAAGAGCCCAGAAGGTGAGAAGGAAGCTGACATCATGGAGTATCCAGGGTAGTTTGGCAAGCACTGAGCTAGACACTCTTCCCTTTGCTGGTGTTGCTTCAGCTACCAAAACCTTCCTTTTGTCTGCAACTCGGTTCCCTCAGATTGTCATATAATATAGGTGTCCTTCTTGTCATTTCGGGTTCAACTCCCTCCTCCTTAGACAGCTCATGTGACCCCCCTGCCTCAGCAAAAGTGCATCTCATCCACCCAAGAGAGACTCTTGTCCCTGCAAACACAGAGAAGTAACCTCTCTCACTTCTCTTCCTGCCTACGTTGGGCCGTCCTGTACGGTTAAGGCAGGTTAACCACAGCCTGCTCAGACACACACCTGGTACACTGGACACATGCCATCCCTCCTTCTTGGTCATGGAGGAAGTGATTGAGAAACAGGCTCTACTAAAAAGGTAACGTTCAATTTCACAGTATATTGTGATTATTTTAATTGCTTTTTACCTAAGCCTTTGTCTTCCCCTTTCATAAGCCTGAATACTTGTTTTGCGTTTGCTGGATTAGAATTAGATAACAGCTAGAAGATCATTTCGTTTAGAGCAGATACAGCCAAGTACATGGTATTTGCCCTGAGTTATGTGAGGAAAGTTAAGTTAGATTCTGAACAAATAAGCTCTGAGTTTCCTTTTAGTGAGGGAACATTTATTTATCTTGGATTGTTACGGAGGTTCTCTGGACTGTTTTTCTGTAATTACCTTGATTAATATTTAAGTGGTATGTTTACATTTTGAGTTGATTTATATGAAGCTTTGCTTTTACTCCACTAAAACACTCAGCTTTCTCATGTTACCACAGTGACAGAAACCACTCTCTCTGCTTCATGCCTCCCACCTTCAGAGGCTTTCTTGAGTTGAAGAATGGCAGGTTATCTACACATATTTTGAGAGGGGGTGGCCACCACACAGCCCATGGGTGTTTCACTGGAGGGCCGTTCTTCCAGACTCCCATGCTGTTTCTAGGTCCCTCCACTTAGGGCATCTCTGACCTGTGATATATTTTAAAATGCAGTCTCTAAATGTGTGTACGTGTGTGTGTGCTCGTGCGTGCGCACATGTGTGCTTGTCCTGAATGAATTTCCTGTGTATAATTTTTGTGTTGGAAAGGCATGCAGAAATACAAACATCTTTTCTCCCTCTTGGTGTTTTCTCTTGCTTTCCTCTCTTCCTACCACATTTCATTTGTAGATGAGAGCCTTTCAGGAAGCGTTTGTGTGTGTATGTGTCTGTCTGGGTGTACTTCGGGGGATCCTCAGCCACTGGCTGGCGCCAGGAACTCGGTGGTCACAACCTGACTCCAGTGCCTGCTTGCTGTGATAGCCTCACCGAATCACTTCTCTCCTTTGAACTTCAGTTCCTTCATCAGTAAAACAGTTACGATAATACCCTAGGTTCTTGTTAAAATAAAATTATGACGGCACTGTATACCAAGCGCTGGGCAAATTGTGAGAATTTAAGATTATGGTATCTGTTATCACCAAATAATTTTCCCCCGTCCTGCCCCAAAGCACACTTTTTTGGAGCTGGCTAGTGTGCATCCGTTTGTAGGCCTTAACCGCACCCCTTGAGGTTCAGCATCTCGTGATGCACTTTGAGTCAGGCATGAGTGACCCCTCCTATGCTGTGATTGAAATAACTCAGTAGAAGCCATTTTGTGAACAGGGTTGGGATCTCTTAGATCAAAAGGTTCACCTTCTGATCCTTGTTTTTCCTAAGGATAAATTCTCACAGTAAGGTCAGTGTTGGTAAAGCATGCTATCCCTCATGGGTTTCTTTTTCTGCCCAGAGACATTAAAATTCATTTCCTTGCCTTAAAAAGAAGAAAAGAGAATATTGGCACCCGTGTCTCTGTGGTCTGATGGTGAGTGTGGGCTGTTGACTGAACTGACTCCTTCCCTGGAAGGAACCTGCTGACTTAAATTAATCTCTCCTTTTGCTGCTGAAATCTTAGGATTTCCATTTGCTGAACTTGGATTTATGAATAAAAGAAACCAACTTTGCTGTAGGTAATTAGGTTAGAAGAAAGTTTATTGGTGTCACTGTTGGTTTTATTAGAGAAGGCTCAGCTCGTTCACGGTGCATCTTTTATCCCCCTGTCTCTATAAAAGCACGATGGTGAGAGATTTGCAGCCCAAAATGTATTATTCTAATTAGGTCACTTTTGTCAAACATCCTTCATTGGTAGGTTATTTTCTGTAGCAAACTCAGTAGGAAATATGTCTGCAGCCATCGATGTGTCTATTTTAGGTTATGTTTTATTTGTGATAATACATATCAGGACCCAGCGATAGTAATTTGTATAAATAATTTTATACAGTCTGAAGCACTTGAAGAAATTAGAGTGGCTGAAGAGTAAAAATTCCCATCAGGGAGAAGAAACACTGTGTGCAGCAGATTAAGTGCAGAGGGCCAAGGAAAATGAGAACTCCCTCCCTTCTGGTGTCACAGTGTTAGCTGTAAGGGCGGGATGTGGCCAGGTTTGCAGGCTCAGATCATGAAAGCGGCTGTGATGTTCTGTAGTCGGGGCAGACTCCTGCAGTTTCAAGGGAACTCCTTGATCTTGCCAGTTCACTGAAACCAGGCCGTTGGAGAGCAGTCCTTGCGTTCTAATTGCCCAGTGGGTTGAGGTTTGGGGACAATAAATGAGTATCAAGGAGAGGTCAGGCTTGAAAGCTGGCAACCAAGTGAGCAGCCCGAATCGGAGAGAATGAAGGATGACTTTTTTCTTTTTTTCTTAATTATTTTGTCTGAGGTAGAGGGTTTCTTTCTTAAACATTTTGAAACCTGGTTGATGAATACTTGTCAAATTGATTTTGAGGTATTTGTCTTATCCTTTGTTTTCTATCAGACCATGAATAAAACTCAAACTCTGAAAGAGGCTTAGATTAAGTGTACTCCCACGGAAAGAATAATAGCACAGAAGGGGGAAAAAAAAAAACTCGTAGTGACCCTATAGGCAGAGTAGAACTGCCCCATAAGGTTTCCAAGGAGCAGCTGGTGGGTTCGAACTGCCAGCTTTTTGGTTAGCAGCTGAATGATTAAACATTATGCCACGGGGTTCCATAGGGTGGAGAAGGGTGTAGAAAAGAGCCGAAGGGGGCTCTTTTAAATCTGTAATTTAAAATATTACAAATCCTTTTTCTGCTCTCTCCCCTTCAACATGCCTGTATATACCAGCCTTAAATTTTATGTGGAGGCATTTACAATAAAAGCAAAAGACAGTGACGTAGGCTTTCTCAAAGAGAATGCAAACCTCCCAGTCTAAACTAAAACACAGGATCCTGGAACATGATTGTGGAACACAGCTCTCCTCGTCATTGTAGGTGTCCCTTGCTGGAAGCTTGGGATTTTAAGAACACAGGCACACCCACAATGCAGACTTCACTCCTCTAAAGGAAGGATTTTAAAGAGAGAATAATCTTGATTGTACATAATTACAGATCACTTCCCACTGGCAGTCTTGTCACCCAGGAAAGCCCTTCCAATTCAGTTGATGAGAGTTGCTTTGTCATTTAGGGCTTTATTATGGGCTGACTTTTCATCTCCATGGCAGGCCTTACCTCTTTGCAAACTGGATTTATTTATTTAAATTGTAGTCATTTTCAGATTTGATTGCACCAGCCTTTGCAGCCTATCGGTGCCTTACCCCAGAAATCTAGGCCTCCTCCAAGGCTTCTGAGGGTGCTAGAGAAGTGATTGGCAAGCTGGGGACCTGGGGAGGGGAGCATTGCGTTTAAGCAGTACAGGTGGCAGGAGCTGCCCCAGAGACAAAACACACCACCGCTGGGCCTATTATTTTGGTTGGAAATACGTAAGAAAACCTTTTCTCAAAGTGAGAACAATAAACAAATTATCTACTTCCACCATTGGCTAATTGAGGCTATCTCTCAGTAAGTAAGCAGATACTCTGCTAATAAACACTTTTACGAATTTCATCTCCTGAGCTCTTCTGTCCTTCCCACATTTTATTTATGCTCACCTCAATTTTTCTTAATAGCTTTACATATGAATAATACTTAATGTCCCTATTAGTACATTCTGTTGGTTTAGACATTCATGGCTGTTATTCGATTGCAGGGCACAGTATTTTTTTAATTGGAATGAAAATTAAATTGATTTAATTCTTTGTATTTTCTTAGTAACAAAACAATAGCCTTTTTATGTGTAATAACACCTTATTTTAAGATCTTGTCAAATTAGAACGATTAATTTTAGTTCGGAAATATGAAATAATGTTTTAGAGAAACATATTTGTTAAAAACTTGAATTGTTGTTAGTTGCCGTCGCGTTTGGCAGCACTACCTGTGCGGAGTAGAACTGCTCCACAGGGTGTTAAGGCCGCGGCCTTTCGGAAGCAGATGACCAGGGCTTTCTTCTGAGGTGCCCCTGGGTGGGTGCCAATAGCCAACCTTTCGGCTGGTAGTTGAGGGCCTAACCATTTGTGCCACCCAGGGATACTCCTAAAAATTTCAATTCTAATTTATCTATTTTCCTCAACCAATATGTAATAATGCTTAGTAACTAAAGTCAGCAATTGAAAAGTATCTCAATACAGTGAGAAGAGAACAATATGAACCTGACCAGTGTAGTATAAGAATATAACACATGTTTTCTGTTTAGCAAAGTAAGGGGTTTTGAAAGAATTGACACGTGTGATTAACACTTATATTGTTAATATAATTTTACTTTAAAATTTTCAATCATCCTATAAAACTGATTGCTTTAAACTCCCTTGACTGTGTCTCCTACATTATTCACTCAGTGTTTCCTCTTCATACAAGGGAAAGTAGTGGCTTCATTAGGCTTCTCAAAATCTAGGACATTCATTTATCATAAATTGTCTGATACTTGAATGTCTAAATAAAATATCCTGTGGCTTGCCTGAGGAATATTTTTCCCCAGGTGAAAATTTATTTTATGTGAGTATGATGATGAAATTGCTTAGTACACTTTTTGAAACAAAAATTCATGTAAAAAAAAATTCATGTAGACAATTTAAATGTGCAAGTTTATGATCTAGTCTCTGGGGCCCCTGCCCTGGCATCTGGAAGCGTATGTAAGTTTATTTTTTAATTTTGTTTATGACTGGCATAGTTTCTCATTGTTCACACACTTGCACACACGCACACACACACTAGCAGAGAGCATGAACAGGGCTCTCCCAGGTTATCAAGACAGTTTTCTGAATGAGCTGCAAAACTGGAATTAATATCTTTCTTTGGCATTGTGAGTGACAGCAGTACGTCATCTTCCAGCCCTTCTTGATGCTTAACTGTCGGTGAAGTTACTGTGCGTTTTGTGTCTGTAAGGATGGCGTGATTGGGAGAAGCCAAGCAATTCTGTCTTACTGTGCGCGCTTAAATCCCATAATGCCGCGTGCTCAGATTTAATTAGTTCTCATCATATAACGCGATGTAGACAGATTGATATCATAAATAATGATGATGCTAGTCATAACTTTGCCATTACAGACACTAGGAACTCCAAGTGTCAAATTAAGCGTCAGTATTGTTTGAAGAATACAATGAATTTTTAATTAATTTTGAAGTGAATTTGTACGACAAATAAAATAAAAATACTCTACCTGAACTAATGCCTTCTTTTCCTGCATGACTAAAACAGTAGCCCCCCACGTTCATTCTTCTTTCTTACCAGTAAAATCGTATGTAGAACCTCAATATATAAAACCGTTAAAAATTTTATTAGTATAAATTTCCTTTTAAGGTCAACAGCATTACGCACATGTATTCTTAATATTAATCACTGGGAAGATTGAGGCACCTCTGCAGAATCTTAAGATCTGAGAAGCAGTGAGTGAAAACATCCATCTACTGGACTGGATCCCAGCTCTTTGACTTGGTAATTTCCTTACTTTGTCAACAACTTAAATTTCTACCCGATACTGCCCCTTTCGCCCCTTTTGCACTCTACCCTAAGCATCATGGTTTCATGTCTGAACGTACCCCATCTGGAATGCTATTCACCTCCTCGTTCCTTTCACATTTTCCAAACCTTCAAAATGAAGTTCAAGCACTTCCCTCCTTGTAATTAATACCATTTCATAACATCTTTTGGATAGCATCCTTGGTTCTGTAAAGATACTTAACTGTTTCTATGTTCATGTCTACAATGGATAGCATTTAAGTTTGTCTCTAGCTGGTCGTGTGTAAGCTGGAATACATAAAATCACTGGCTGCTTTTTGGAAAGTAGATCACTGGGCCTTTCTTTTTCCAGCCTTTTGGTTTGCAAACAAGCCCTTTAGCCATTTACAGCACCCAGGAACTCTAATATGCCTGATATGTAGGTCTAATGGTCAATGTCACCCACCCAGTACATGTAGCATTGCTTCTGGGACCGACCATGTAACACACCCATGTGAGAAAATGCTCCCTCTCCTTGCCTGAGGGGTTGCACAGAGTCTAGGTACAGTTCCCTAGATGGGGGCTTTAGCTGCAGAAGAACTGAAAGCACAGATAGGAGATGGCAGCCAGGACTCTCTGGGCCACATCAGCTTCTTAACCATTTTCACTGGCCAGTGAGGAGAGAACTTTCTATGCTTGGCTTGCCCAGGTGCTGTGATACAGAAAATGAAGGTCAGTGACAGGGTGGCTTCTTCAGTGGCAAGGGGCCTGAACTGGTTCTCCAGAAGTTGAGAATGGTCCTGGCCTTAGAGAGACAGGCAAATAAAATATATGTCTTCCTGCTAGGCTAGTGAGAATAATGGTTTGGAGGTTGGAGGGGTTGATAAGCACTTTGCCCAGCATTGCCATTATGGTGGGATGCGTGTGGTATACATAAAATAAGCTGCTTCTATGCTTTTTTTTTTTTTTTTTATGCTTTAGTTTCCCCAAGAGGAAAATGATAACGTCCTTTATCTTAACAAGATTCTTGTAAAGCTGCTTATATGAGAAATGGGCCCATTCAGTCCCTGGGAGAGGAAAGAAGTTACAAAGATTTCATCAAGCCTAGTGGATAAGTATTGAAAGTGTTCCCAGAACATGGACATCTACCATCCACCCTCTGCCCATAGCCCCTTCCCCCAGTTGACAAATAGAGCTGGATTTATTGCAGCCTGGCCAGCATGAATCCAAACACTGTGGAAATGGATATGGCTATTTGTATGGCCTTGAAAAATTACGGGCTGAGTCTTTGCAACTCTCTATGGTTATACAGGACGTGTGATTTGTTTCACAGCCAACCGAGAAAGGATGATTCAGGGACTCTGGGGCACTCAGGACGGAAGAAAACCATCCACACCCTCACAGAGATTGAAATCTAGTCGTGAAGATGAGGCATCCATATGTACAAAATTAACACATGCAAAGGACTAGACGTTTGCTGACAAATTAGTCATGTAGTAAACAAAAGAGTGTTTGAATTCAAGAAAGGTGGTATCCCCAGTGTCTGAAGTGATTTAGAAAGATTTCATGAAAGAAGAATTCCCGGTTGGGTCAGGACCTAAAGTAGTAGCAGAGCTGGTAGTTATGAATATTTACTGTTTCTTATTTGTTTTCTCGTTCGTGTGCAATAATGAATACATTACGCATTATTTCTCATCAGTGGATATTGTTATGGAAATTTCACAGCAATTATCTATACCTCTTTAGCAGGATATTTTAATTCCTGTTTAAGTAATTTGGCTTGTTTTTTTTTTTTTTTTTTTTTTGTCACCAAACAAATAGGGCTCTCAGGAAGCTCAGAGATACCTAATGTGGCATGAGCTGACTTCTGCAGCGATGACATACATGCAACATTGGTGATCTAAGTCCTCATTACTTAAAACATGGTCTGTGGACCAGCATCGGCATTACCTGGGGACTTGTTATACATGCACGATCTCAGGCCCCACCCCGGAATCAGAATCTGCTTTTTTTTTTTCGTAAGAGCCCCAAATAACACACGTGCACATTAAACAGTAGGCATTACTTGTCTCAGGTATTCACATGAAGCCCTCTGCGTCCTGTTCTCAGTCTAATCTATCAGAGATTTGACGAGACTGTGAAGGGGGGGTGTTTAATCGCTATTTTCTCTAAGCATGACCTATTATTTTATACAGTGACATTCTGCAGTGTTATGGATGAGTGATTCTGGCCATAGTTAAGAGTTAAGTGAATACCTAAACTATTTTCCCAGCCCTTGGAGTTTTTTCAAAAAACTCAAACCATGTTTTGGAAAACACTATTTTCTCTTTTATATCTAAGCCCATGTGAATTCAATTTTGTGGGAAATTTAAGCCACATGTTGCTGATTCAGATACACTTAACCCTTGAGAAGGTTGTGTTATAATAGCAATTGCCGGTCCAAAAAATCTCAGATGTTTTCAGTAAATCCTTCATTAGGGCAGAGAGATGGGGAAAAGAGAAATACGGAGAATTTGTTAGGAAGACCCCCAGGAGGTTGGGGCTTGGGTTCAGGACTCTCAATCTGAAGGCAGGTCTGGGCAGTTTCCATGTTCGGACGGCTTCTTTGTCACACGTCTTGGGCAGGGATGGGGTAGGGTGACCGTACGAGCTCATTTGAGGAAAGAAACAGGCGTGTGTTAAGTCACAAAGCATTGTCAAAATCCTTATTTTTATTATTATTATGAAACACATTTACATTTCAGTCCCTTTCTTCTACCAATTATGTTCATATCACTTTGTGAATTTTGGGGTTTTAAGCCCCACAGAGACGTCATTCATGTTTAGTATCAGCTCACCTCTTAGCGATATTGACAAAAAATGAGGGGCTAACCTGCCGCATGTAGCTGCCAGGAGAGCCTCCATGGGTGAGGCCCTAAAAAAAAGCAACCTCGATTATCTTCTAGTGTTTTAGCATGAGCTGATGTATATATAACCAGAGAATTTTAAGATTTCATTGAGCTTCTCTTTACCTCTTGGTAAAGCTTGAGTTCTAGCTTGTCGAATCATACATTCAATGTGACATTTAGTTTTTCCCTTGATTGGATGGCTAATATGTACAACTGAGTGTTTATGGTGGAAGAAACAGTGATCAAATTAATCATGATTTTATTTAGACATATATTCCTAACTCTAGTTAGTTTAAAAAAAAAATTTTTTTTTTTTTCTAGTTTGTTTAGATTAGGAGGACTCGGTTTGATTAGTTTTTAGTAGCCATTGGTAAATGAAAGGGTATTTGGATTCCACGTCTAACGCATTGTTCCAGGGAACCAACAAATACATATTCATATGACAGATGCTGTAATCAAGGCTGAAGGTCTTACTTAAATATTTTAAAAAGCAGTCTTAGTGCTAGAGGGCAAATAAAACACTAGCCTAGATCATGATTCTGCCGGTTTTCCTCTTGCCATGGGCTTTCTCATGATCGTCTTTAGTCGGGGCATGCTGCATCCTTTGTCTAGAAAGAGCTTTTCTCCTCCTTTGTCAGCTGACTGGCTCTTTCCTTCCAGGATCAACCTGGTGTCGCTCCGCAAGCTTCCCTGTGACCCTGTGTCTGGGGTCAGTATCCACCATCTGTGCATCCTGCACGCTCTGGGCTTACCTCAGGTCTAACAGTTGTCACACTGGTGGATAATTAACTGTTCATATGCCTGTCTCCCCCAGGTTGGGGTCTGTGCCTTCAGCATCTCCCTCTCTGCTGCCCAACAAACTAGGCACACAACAAACTTGTCGAGTGAATAAGCATGTGGCTTAAATATTATTGGAAACCAGCTGTGAAAGTCTAAACATCTTTCAGCAATACAAAACTGAAAACACTGAGCTTGTGGATTGAGTTTGCTCAGGCTTCTGCTAATGAATCTAGCGTTACAGGTTAATGTCACACAGAAGCTGAACTTTCCTTCTCTGATTGTAGTCTGTGTTCCAACCCTCTGCGTTTCACCTCCCAGATACACACTTTGGGTTACAGGGAGGGCCTTAGGATAGAATATGGCGGCTTACGATGACCATCATTACTGGAAAAAGAATTCCAAGCAGGTGATCCAAGGAGCATTTGTTCAGTCATTAGACCTTATTGCTATGTGGTTTCCATTAGGACTGTAGGCTCCATACATCACTTACTCAATACTTTACGTTGTTGAAAATATCCCCTGGTTTTAAAGACTTTTACAGATGCCATTTTCATAGTTTCCTTCTGTAACCTATTCCATTATTTGTTTAATAAGTCTTGCTGTCAGAAATGTATTCTTTTCCACCAATCTAAATCCCAAATGCCCGTTTTCCTCCATTCGGTCCTCAAAAGAGAAGGGAACAGCTGGCCATCTCAAAGTTTTCTTCTTTATCCATCCCTTGGATCACATATTGGCTCCTTAGGGTTTACAAAAGTTTCTTGTTATATTTATGAATCAAACTAAGGCTTGAACTTTCAAATTCAGATTTATCATCAGAAATCCAGCTTTCTTTATCACCTACTGCTCTCCCACCTGTCTTCCCCCAGGTAATTTTCCATTTAGTCCTTTTGGCATTATCACGTGAAACCAAACTTGTTCTTGTGCTCTGCCCTGCGTTGCTCTTCCTATACAGTTGTAAGCTTCTGGAGAGTAAAGCTTGCATTTCGTGACTCTTTCTGGTGTCTACTGCGATGCATAGCACATAGAAATTAAGTGTCATGGTAACTTTTGACACACCTCCCTTTGACATCGCTAGCCTCAGTTTGTCTGAACTTGATCAAAAAATGTAGCTGGTAAACTTAATTTCTACTCATAGGGAAAAGCCAGTCCCAGTCTGCATCTAGGGGAAAATGAGTCCCTGGGTGACACAATGAGTTAAATGCTGCACTACTAAATGAAAAGTTAGTAGTTCAAACCTACACAGAAGTGCCTTAGAAAAAGGGTCTGGTGATCTGCTTCCAATAGGTCGTCGCCTTGGAAACCCTATAGAGGGGGGCAGTTCTACTCTACACACATGGGGTTACCAAGTTTCAGCGCTGACTCAATGTCAACTAATATTTTTGTTTGTTTGTTTTTAATAGAAGAGCAATTTTAGAAAAGGAAGCTCGGCACCAAAACTTAATGTGAGAAGCACAATATGTAACAGAGAAAACTCTGTAGTCTACATTTTTAGTTCCTTATTCTTGCAGAAGGCAGCAGAGATTTCTAGGTGGCGTTAAAACGCATTCCATTAGGTCCATTTCCATGGTGCAGTCCAATACAGGAAGTGGTTTGCCAGTATTACAGATAATTAGGGTAACAGTAACATCAATAATTACTGTGAATGGATTTTGTGTGGCATAATTAAGGCCCTCAAACTATTTAGAAATTCTTGGATGAAAGAAGCTACAGAAGTGGGAGTTTTGGTGTTGAAAAGACCAAAGCAAACTGTGTTTGAAATATATTACCCAATATTGTGTTTTATGAGCACAGACTGGCAAAACATCAGGACACAGCTGTTGATTATAGATGCTCTTTTCAGTAACTACCTCAGAGCCAGTGAACCCTGCTGAGGGAGAGCCTGTCAGGACAAATCAGAGCAAAGCTCACCGTCTTCTCCATGACTTAGGGATCTCATACCTGTCCCTGAGATTTTCCCCAACGTCTCAGGAAGTATTTAGCTAAACGGAACCACACTGTAATGTGTGGGCTTGAATATTTAACATCGAAACCAAGATGTGTTGGGCATAGCCCATTAACATGTTCCCAGTTCTCTGGATTTAAAACAAACAAAAAAAATTGAGATTCAGAAACTCATTTTAAAATCCACGTTTACTATGGCATGCTTTATACTAACCCAATTTTGCAGTAAAAACACCATTTCAAATCAAAGTCTGCAACAAGGGACTCATCTACTAAGCTGTCATACCAAATACGAAGAATATTACTAAATATTTCTGAAACCTAAAATATTATATATGGTATTTTAAATTATTAACATTTCTGTTAGAGGAAGCATTTTGCATAGAATATTTAAGCGGCACATCTCAGAGCTCTGTTTCAACCACGGATACCAAAGATATAAAATGAGGAGAGCTCACAAGTTACAGTTCTGTCAAATATTCAACCTTTTCATTAAGGAAAAAAGAAGAAAAGAAAAAACCCCACAACCAAGCCATTACTTAGTAACATGACCTTTGTTCAAGAAGATTCATGTTTCACATGACACTCTTGCACCCCTGAGAGCAGTTAAGGCCAGAAGGGCAGCCCTTTCTGTTAGTGCCGGTACATGATTTTAGGGCACAGGGTCAGTGGATATTTCAGTTAGTAGTCAGGGTCAGTGCTTATAGCAGTGGACACAAATAATGAAATTAGAAACTAATAAGCCTTGTAAAGCTATCTTCCATTTCTAAAGCAGACACATGTTCAAGCATAAACGAGTTATTTTGGCTAAGGCTGAGGAAATTTAGAATGTATATTTTAAAAAAAAAGCCTCAAGGAAGAGATTTTTCTATTTTACTCTTGGTTCTGCTTTCTATGTGCTGATTTTTTTTTTTTTTATTTCAGAAGATGTTCTTCTTTGCATTTACCTGAATATTACTTTTTTTATTTTTTCATTTTATATCGCTAACCATTGGAAGAAAGACAGCCAGAATGCTCCTTAGAAGCAAGGATGATGAGACTTATCTCACCTACTTTGGGCATATTCTCAGGAAGGATCAGTCCCGGGAGAATGACATCTTACAAAAGTAGAGGGTCAGCAAAAAAGAGGAGGCCCCTCAATGAGATGGGTTGCCACAGTGGCTGCAACAATGGGCTCAAACACAGCAACAGTTGTTAGGATTGTGCAGAACCAGGCAGTGTTTCATTCTGTTGTACGTAGGGTCTCTATGAGTCTAACCAACTCCTCAGGACCTAACAACAACAAACATTCCTAACTGTAGGAGTAATTTCTTTGGTTTTGTTTCTTTGTTTGTTTCGTATTTTTTTTTACCTACCAACCCCACTGCCATTGAGTCAGTTCTGTCTCATAGCAACCCTGTAGGACAGAGTAGAACTACCTCATAGGGCTTCCAAGGCTGTAAATCCATATGGAAGCAGACGGCCACATTTTTCTTCCACAGCATATTTAGAGAATGAAAAAGTCTTGTCATTTCTGGAGCACCTCTTCATGAAAATGACTCAGTCCCCTTCCTAGTGGAGACAGTTATGATGGTAAGGCATTGCTAGGACCTGAGTTGTGCACGGCAGAGCATGAATTCTTATATGTCACACATCAGGTCACACATGCTGGCAGAATCAAGGAATCACAGCTGACCCTCACAACAACTGACGGGTTCAGTGTAACTTTGGGCAAAGGATACTTTATTATGGTCAAACTTTGGAAATAAGGTCTATGTGAATAATTTTTGTTATTGTTATTCTTTACTGTCAAATCGGCCCCCAACTCATAGCAACTGCCTGTACAACGGGATTGGACCTTAGTGAGCCATAGGGTTTTCATTGACTGATTTTTGGCGGCCTTTCTTCCTACTCTTAGTTTGGAAGCTCTGCTGAAACTTTTTCAGCATCGTAGCAACACCCAAGCCTCCAGTGATAGGTAAGTGGTGGCTGCCCATGAAATGTATTGGCTGAGAGTCGAACCTGGGTTTCCTGTGGAAGGCAAGAATTCTACCACTGAGTTCTGCCCCCATATGAATAATTAGCGAACAGTATTTCGTTGGCCATTGCGGATAAGTGGACATTTTCTCTACCCAAGCTCAGCTGCCTCCCTAACAGGCTGTCACCTCAGACAGGCACACAGACACAGGCTTTTAAGCAACAAAGTTAAAGACAACAGAAGCACCAAGCCTGGCACAGCAGCAGGTATAAACCGTCGGTGGTACCACCAGGTCTGTGTCGTTACTGCCTGGACAGATGGGTCCTGCTTATTTTATTTGTTCTCACAAGTCACTCTCTTAATAGTTTTGTTTTGTAAATAGTGACCCCAACAGAGTGTGGAGTTTCAGGTGGTATATTCAGTTTGTTGATAATGTATTATAGCAGCCACCCTTGCTTACCTAAAAATGGAGAAAAACACAGGTTACAAAGATCTTTAAGGTTTACTTTTAGTTTGGTACTTAAAAAAAGAAAGAAAGAAATGTTTGAGGAGATTACATGCTGGGTGTTAGGTGTTGGGGTGTGTGTATGTGTGTGTTTGCTTAGTTCTGGGGCAGCCTCTCTTCCTTGGGGAAGGGGGGCCTCAGACTGTTGCAGCCATTGGCTTAGAGTTGTTGAGGCTTTTGGAGCTCTTTTCAACACAAGTGAGATTTCGGGCATTCCCATCTGTCAGGGTCAGAATGAAATTTTGTCAGGAAACTTGGGGAAAGAATTTACGTTCATCAATACTTCTTAAGAAAGTTCATGCTTTGGAACACACCAAAATTTATTGCTAAGTTAATTTTGTTTTCCAATTAATTTTATCCAATGAAGCAAGCGTTTTTCAAAGCTTAGTGTTTTATCAGCAGTAAAGTAAAATCCCTTGTTCCTCCTTCATTTCTGTTTGAGTCCAGCTCATTGAATTAGAGAGAGAAAGAAAGAGTGACTGATTTAAAAGACAGAATGGGGATAGCATTAACCATTACAGGGATCGTAGAAGTAGAGTGAGGTTGGGGGAGAAGCATATTTCATTTTTGGATGTGACAGGTTCAAAAAGTTGTCAGCATATCCAGGTAAGCTATCCAGCTGGCAGTTAGAATAATGGATGTGGTTTTCAGATGAGAGGTCAGAGCCGGAGAGGTAGCTTCTGCTGCATAAAAATGACTGTTGGTGTCCTGGGATGGATGAGCCCACGGAGAAGGCAAAGGAAGATAAAAGACGAGCAGTAATCCTGGGAACTCCTCAGCAAATGTAGAGAATTATTGTTTTACTCAAGGGAAGAGAGTCAATCAGGGTCAATATTTGCAAGAAATACGAGAAAGGCCCTGGGTGGTGCAAACAGTTTGCGCTTGCCTAGTAAACTAAAGGTCGGCAGGTTCAACTAAGTCAGTGCTCCGTGGGTGACAAGCCTGGTGACCTCCATCTGTAAAGATTATAGCCAGGAAAACACAGAGCAGTTCTTCTCTGTAACACATGGGATCGTCATGAGTCAGAACTGGCTTGGCGACAAGTGGTTTGGTTTTGGTTTTTGGTTATGAGGCGTTGGAAGAGGCCACCCACTGCATTAAGCTGTTAGAAGCTCACTGGCTGCCTTTAAGAACACACTGGGAGCTACTTAAGCCAAACACTGAGTGTTGAAATGGCAGTGTGAAGTGAGGGAGTGGGGTGTAAATGACTCCAGTGCAGTATTGGGATATAAAAAAAGTAGTGGCGGGACTAAGCATTTATAACCCAACAGAGTAGGAAGGTCAAGGAAAGGGTTGGAAGTTGAGGTAAATCAAGCACTGAAAGAGGCATTGATGAAATAAGAGGAAAATAACTCAGTGAGTGAAGATCTAATGAAGTATCCAGGATAAGAAGAAAGTATGCTGGTAGTAGGATTGTTGTTGTTAGCTGCCGTGGAGTTGGCCCCGGACTCATGGTCACCCTGTGTACGATGGGATTGCACTGTTATGAGCCATAGGATTTTCACTGGCTGATATTTGGAAGTAGATCCCCAGGCCTTTCTTGCTAGTCTGGATAGCTCTGCTGAAATCTGTTCAGCATCACAGCAAAACACAAGCCACCACTGACAGGTGACAGGTGTGCGTGAGATGCATTGACCACGAATTGAACTAGGGTGTCCCATGTGGAAGGCGAGAATTCCACCACAGAACCACTACTGCCCCTGTCAGGTGGGTAGAAGGTATTCTAAAATTAAAACTACAAAAAATAGTTATCCTCATGAAAGAACAACAGCAGGGTTTCTTCTTGGGTCATAATGAGGTTTGTCTCCCCACAGTGCCTCTCAACATACTAGATGTTCATACACCACGACCAAGTGGGCTTCATACCAGGTGTGCGAGGATGATTCAGCATTAGCAGATCAATCAACGTAATCCACCACATAAATAGAACAAAAGATAAGACTCATATGATCATCTCAATTGACACAGAAAAGGCATTTGATAAAGTCCAACACCCATTTTTGATAAAGACTCTCAATAAAATAGGAATAGAAGGGAAGTTTCTCAACATAATAAAGGGCATCAATACAAAACCAACAGCCAACATCATTCTCAACCAAGAGAGGCTGAAAGCATTCCCCCTGAGAACAGGGACAAGGCAAGGATGCCCTTTATCACCACTCCCATTTAACATTGTGCTGTAAGTCCTAGCTAGTGCAGTAAAGCAAGAAAAAGACATAAAGGGCATCTAAATTGGAAAGGAAGAAATAAAACTATCCCTGTTCGCAGATGATATGATCCTATACATATAAAACCCCAAAGATTCCCCAAGAAAATTACTGGAACAGATAGATTCGGCAGAGTAGAAGGACATAAGATCAACATACAAAAATCAGTTGCATTACTAGACACCAAAAAAGAGAACCTCGAAAGGAAATCAGGAAAACAATACCATTTATAAAAATCCCTAAAAAGATAAAATACTTAGGAATAAATCTAATGAGAGATGTAAAAGACCTATACAAAGAAAACTACAAAACACTGTTGCAAAAAACCAAAAGACACCTACATGAATTGAAAAACTTAACCGCGCTCATGGATAGGAAGATTCAACATTGTAAAAACGTCAGTCCTACCCAAAGTGATCTACAGATACATACAATGCAATCACAATCCGAATACTAACACCATTAGTTAATGGGATGGAAAAACTAATCTCCAACCTCACCTGGAAAGGAAAGAGGCCTCGGAAAAGAAAAGCATTATTGAAGAAGAAGAACAAAGTAGGAGGCCTCACACTAACTGACCTTAGAACCTACTGTACAGCCATGGTAGTTCAAACAGCCTGGTACGGGTACGATGACAGACACATAGACCAATGGAACAGAATCAAGAACCCATATGTAAATACATCCGCCTGTGGTCAGCTGGTATTTGACAGAGGATCAAAGTCTATTAAATAAGGAAAAGACAGTCTTTTTAACAAATGGTGCTGGCAAAACTGGATGTCCATCTGCAAAAAAATGAAACAGGACCCATACCTCACACCAGATACAAAAACTAACTCAAAATGGATCAAAGCTCTAAGTATAAAACCTAAAATGATAGAAATCATGGAAGAAAAAATAAGAACAATGCTAGGGTCTCTAATACATAGCATAAATACAATACGAACCATAAGTAACGATGCACAAACACCAGAAGATAAACTATATAACTGGGAGCTCCTAAAATTAAACACTTATGCTCATCAAAAGACTTTACCAAGAGAGTAAAATGAGAACATACAGATTGAGGAAAAAAGTTTTGGTTAGGACATATCCAATAAGAGTCTAATCTCTAAAATCTGCAATCTTTGTTGGTTATGGGAGGGGCAGTGGGAAGCGGAATCACTAACTAGATAGTAGACAAGCTAACTTTGGTGAAGAGAAAGACAACACACAATATAGGAGAAGGCAGCACAACTTGACCAAGGCAAAGTCAGAGAAGCTTCCTAGATATTTCCAGACACCTTGAGGGACCAGGTTACTGGGACTGAGGGCTGGGAACCATGGTCTAAGGGGACATCTAGGTCAATTGGTATAACATAGTTCATGAAGAAAATGTTCTATATCCTACTTTGGTGAGTAGTGCCTGGGGTCTTAATAGCTTACGAACAGCCATCTAAGATACATCTATTGGTTCCATCATGTGCAGAGCAAAGGAGAATGAAGAAAACCAAAGATACAAGGAAAATATTAGTTCAAAGGACTAATAGATCACATGAACCACAGCGTCCACCAGCCCAGAAGAACTAGATGGTACCTGGCTACCTCCACGGACCACTCCTACAGAGATCACAATAGCGGGCCTTGAAAGAGTGGGAGAAAAATGTAGAATAAAATTCAAATTCACAAAAGAAGACCAGACTTACTGGTCTGGCAGAGACAAGAGGAACCCCTAAAACTATGGCCCCCGGACACCCTGCTAACTTGAAACTGAAGCCACTCCTGAAGTCCGTCTTCCAGCCAAAGATTAGATAGGCCTATAAAACAAACAGTAGCACATGTGAGGACTGTACTTCTTAGTTCAATCAAGTGTATGAGACCAAATGGACAATATCTGCCTCAAACGAAAGATGAGAAGGTAGGAAGGAACAGAGAAACCGGAAGAACGTACAGGGAGAACCCAGGGTGGAAAGGGAAAGGGGGAGGGTGCTGACACATTGCAGGGATTGCAACCAGTGTCACAAAACAATAAGAGTACAAACTTTTTTGAATGAAAAACTAATTTGCACTTTACACTTTCACCTAAAACAAAATAAAATAAAAATACTAGATGTTAAGTAAAATTTCAGTTGAAAATACATATATGTGGTTTTTAAGGTTTACAAATTTTAATGTAAGAATATTCTGACACCCTGGAAACATGCTGGAAGGTCAAAGTAAAATTTGGTGTCTGTGTTTTGAAAGGGAAGCAAAGAAGCTGGCAAAACTTTTGAGAAAATTAACAGATAATGCTGAAGGGACGGACGAGAGGATCCATGTAAAAGTTGAGAAAGAATTGAGATAGGTTTAGCTTATAAAAGGGAAAACTGGATGGAGACCTACTTCTCATTCTCGAATTTACAAACGGTTTTATGAGGATGGTCCTGATCAGCTCCTTTACCTCTGGAGGCCCAAATAAGGAGGAATGATTTTATATTAAAGGTTTTCTTTTTTTCTGTGCTTTAGGGAGAACTTGATGAAGAAGTAGGATGGGTGTCTAACGGGGCTGTGAAGAATCTTTAAAAAAAAAAGTCAATTGTTTTAAATAATTGACATTCAGTTGACTGAAGTCTAGGGTCACGGCTAGGTGATTTCACGAGAATTTGTCCAGTTACTGACTTGAAATATTTAAGGCATATTATGAAGGAATTTAATCAGTTTGCTTTAGAAATGCTAGCACTTTTTTTTTTTTTTTTTTTTTAAGAATCTAAAAAAGGTACTGTGAAAATAAGGCATTGGGTGTGTGTCCCCAGCTAGGAGTGAGAATAAATGTGGTACGTTCCAAATTTTGAAAAAAGCACAACTTCTCTACATGAAAGTCATTTTCAGGTTGTTCTAAATTGGATTGCTCGCACGCAGTAAAGCTAAAAGTTGCCTTCTTCAGTGGCTTTAACATAGACTAGTGGAATTTGTCACTGGAATTTGCTTTAATGTTTCACAAAGTAGAAACCAACGTTGGCCTCTGGTTCTTTCAAGCCTCTGCTTCGGGCCGCGACTAGATTGCCTTGCACTGTCTTATGTTTTGATGAGGATAATTCAATAAGTGCTACTCTTCATTGAAATCTTTGAAATATTCCATTCTCGAAATTTCTGATATGTCTGTTATAAATATATTGTGATGGTATTGTATTACTTGAAGTTTTGCATTTGGGGTTGATCCTGGAGTTGACAAGAATGATTAAGGCACTTGTATGAAACTGGCCCACCCCCATCCTTGCTCACTGCAGACGTAACTGTGACCATGCTTCACTGTGTTTAATAATATTAACTGTTAAATGAGAAAAGTCCACATTTGAGGTAAACACTTCTCCGCCAATCTTTCAAAGTTGATTAAAAACATGAGGAATACTTTACTATGGCCATCTCTTTCCTTTTTCTCCATTATTTGATGACTTTTTAATTCCCAGCCTGTAAGAAGCTATTTACTTCTCTGCTTTAGACAAAGACTGTATTAATGATTTGCTATTTATTGTCTTCTACAAGTCAATCTGGATGTGTGATATTTTAAATAACTATTCTTGTCCATGTTTATTCTTGGTATATTAAGAAAATAATAATAATTGCTTAAACTTACATGAGGGATAATGATCCAGGCTAGTTACTTTGCTCCACGTTACCTCTTTTCCTCAGGTATTTATTGCTTCTGGAACTCTTTGGTGTGGGTACCAAGAATCCACTACTTCCGAGTATTAAGGATACTCACGGGCCCTCCTCTACTAGGTCCTGCTTTACATCCTTGAACCAGTAGAGCCTAGATAAACCCCCAAGACTATCACCCTGAGATAACTTTTAAACTTGTTACTCAAGCGGCTTGCAGAGGTCACCTTCCAAATGAGATATTGGCTCATAAATAGTATCACCTGTGAGTATTGTGCTCCTCAAAATTGTCATCCAGAAGAAACCAGATGGTTAACATTTACCTTAGAACAAAGATGAGAAGGCAAGGGAAGCTAGATTAATGGAAACAGAACAACTAAGATGGAAATAATGAGAATGCTGCTCCATTGTGAAGAATGTAACCAATGTCACTGAACAATACATATAGAAATTATAAAATGAGAACCTAATTGCCTGTGTAAACTTTCACTAAAACACAATGCTCAATGCTTGAGCAGATCCCAGCCTTCTGAAATCTTCCACTGTTGCTGATGTTGTCGTCTGGTGCCAGTGAGCTGATTTCCCACGTGTTACAGAGTAGAACTCTCCCCTAGGATTTTCTTGGCTGCAGTATTTATGGAAGCAGATTGCTAAGACTTTTTCTTCCACAGTGCTGCTGCTGGGTGAGTTTGAACCACCAACTTTTTAGTTGGTAGTTTATGCCACCACCAAACCAAACCCACTGCCATTGAGTTGATTCTGACTCATAGCAACCCCATAGGATTTCCAAGGCTGTAAATCTCTGCAGAAGCAGACTGCTGCATCTTTCTCCCATGGAGCCAGCAGTGGTTTTGAACCGCTGACCTTTCATTTAGCACTAGATTGCTTTAACCACTGCACCACCCGGCCTCCCATGGACCTATAGGAATCTGCAAACTATGTCCAACAGGCCATATCCTGTCCCACCTGTTCCTTTAGCATCCTCTATGGCACTACAGGAGCCCTGATGGCACAGTGGTTAGTTAAGAGCTCAGGTTGCTAGCCAAAAGGTCTTATCCACTAGCCGCTTCTTGGAAACCCTACGGGGCAGCTCTACTCTGTCCTGTAGGGTCGCTATGAGTTGAAATCGATTCGATGGCAATGAGTTTGGTTTTGGTGTATGGCACTACAGAGGTAGATTTGATTAGCTGCAACAGAGACTCTTTGGCCCACAGGCTGAAAATATTTGCTATTTGGCCCTTTCTAGTCTTATCTGTCATACTTCTTCCTCAGCTGGGTGTCCTATTCCCAGCCTAGCTGACATTCCTTTTATAGCTAACCACTCCGTCTTGCCTATGCTGTATTTTCATCTATGCCCTTTTCTTACCTTTTTAAATTCTACTCTTTTGAAGACCCTGAAATATGCTACCTTGCCCAAGAAGCCTTATCTGATTCCTCCAGTCTGGACTACTCTACTTTTAATCTAACTTTCTATTCTTTTTTTTTTTTTCCTATTCTGTGCGTTTGTGGGTGCTTCAGATCCCAGTCCGTAGAGGGACCAGGAGCACAGGCAGCTCGTGCATACTTAATTTTCTAAACGAGGACTCAGCCCCTCATGGCATGGCTGCTCTGAGTCCCAGCAAGAGTGCTGGACTTAAATCTCCATATTCTTCCGTTTAGCGGGTAACAAATTATTTGTTTCTGAAGTCAAAAATAACAAATGAAATCACCTCAGAATCACTAAAGCATTTAAATTAATGTACAGTGCTGACAAAAGCAGGCCCCTCAAGCGGCATTGAGAGGAGTGTGCATTTGTTTCTGGGCTGATGAGGTCTTAGACGGTTCGTAGCTATGTCTGCCCAACACTCACCAGAGCCCTATTTGTCAGTTTCTGGAAGCATCTCCAGCTCCGGAACTGTGGGGTTTCCGGTTCCCATGTGGTGGTGGCATCTATCTGAGCAGCTCACCCACAGTTGGGGAATGAGGTCTGAGTTCCCACAGTCCTGTCAGAAGTGTGTGTCCTCCCCAGACTGGCCACTTTAAGTGCCATGCCCCATCAAGAGTGATCTAGCCCGAGTTGTGTGAAGCGCAGCCCACTGGGGGCACTTTGAGTGCCGTGCCTCCTCTGGTCTATCAGGTCACCTGCTAGTGGAGGGTCCTTACTGAGCTGTCCAATTTAGTTAATGAAGTCAGAATTTGGGTGAATGTTGCAAGCCGAACTCAATCAGTTGCACTCTATTCTTCTCCTTCCAAGCACCTAACATAATTCTAGTTAATTTATTATTAGCATAGTTCCTCTTGAAGGGTACGAATCATAACTGTTCTAGTCACCACTTTGTGCCAAGCACATAGCATAGTGGCTGGCATAGTGAGCACTGCCAAAATACATATAATAAAAGGATATGGATCATTATATATAAATACAAAGATATGGCCCTAGTCTGTCCTCCTCCTCTATGTCTTGTTCCTGTTTTATTCCCTGCCGTCATCACATCATGCCTTTCACTTGCTGATCCCTCTTGGCGTTGCATTTAGCTTGGGTACTGCCTCCCCATTCATGCTAGCTCAGCCCATTCTTCTATCTATGATGCTTCCCCACCTCCCAAGGTCTGAGAACAGACCTCACATATGATAGCTACGTTTTCCCCACGTTTGCCCTCAGTTGGGCCCGTGTTCTAGAAACGGCCCCAAAGGCACTTCACTCCTCTGACGAGTGTTGCCAAAGGTTACTGGCTACACTGTCCTTTGGTCCAGCTGGTCAGTACCTGCCTACTATGAAGGGCAGAATTTACACGTTGGCAAGAATTTGGGGGTGGGCACTATTGTTCTCTCACGTTATTTTTCCTTTCAAAGCAATTGCTTTGAACACCAAAAAAAAAAAAAAAAAAGACCTGATTACAGAAGATTATACCTTTTAAAGGCAATCTCTGCATCTTGTTCAGTGTGAGAACAGTCTGTAAAATGTGGCGTGACTTGCGCAGCAATTACTCACCTTGTTAGATCTAATTTCAGAATGCCTCAATTGCCCGTTATTTTAGCACATTTTTTTATGTACCCAACAGTAGTGTTGAAACTGCAGTTCTCTTGAAGGCTGTTGTGTTGGTGCCTACTGATTGCACCAAGTGGTATACACTTTTTTTAATATAAGCACTTAGAGGGCGCTGAGATCAGTCTGGTTTGTTTATTGAAGTCTTGTTCTACATAACTGTGCAATGTGTTCAATAGACTGAATTTTCCCAATAACCAAAGCTCACTACTTTTCAGGACCAACCCTATATTGTTAGTATTTAAAGGAAATCCTTCTAAAGCGTATTTCATGATTCCTTATCTTCTTCAGCAGTGTATTCAAGTGATAACTGAACCTAACTTGATGATTTTAGGTCATAGCTGTTTGCATTGATTGTTTCATTGGATTATTAAGATATAAACAACTGGCTGTCCCTACATTAAAAAACCCCAGATTGTTAAAGGGTTAGTTTCTTTTTGTAACACTTCTTCTGTAGTGTTTCAATTCTGCCATTGTGCCCTTGATACTGTTAATATGGTATCTTATTTCAAACACAAGTTTCAGGGTAAAAATGTTGAGATAACTACACTCCACATAGCATCTACTCTGCACATAAAGGCAGTGTCATTTAATGATTAAAAGTATGCACTTGATGTATCAGTCCCAGCTTGGTACCTACTACCTGTGTGATCTAGGGCAAGGGACCTAATCTCTCCATTCCTCTTCTTACCTACCTGATCTATAAATGGGCATAATAGTATTCTCCTTCTAGAATTTTTGTGAGAACCAGGTGCATAGAATAGTGCCTAGAATATAGAAAGAACAAAATAGTTATTAGATGTATTGTTGTGATTTCAGTAATGGGTAAGGGTCTCGTCAAAACTATCTTTCTTGTATCTCAGAGACTTTTTGACTTTGGCCAGCCATATTCTAGGTTATCAGGATTTACTAGAAGCATAGATTTGGGAAGCTGGAGAATTTGCTATTCAGATTATCTTCCATGATTTTTAGATTACACCAATCCTTTTCTAGAAGGTGCACAAATGTAAAATAAAATAAACTGTTGTCATTGAGTCGATTCTGACTCATAGCAACCGTGCAGGACAGAGTAGAACTGCCCCATAGGGTTTCTATGGAGCAGCTAGTGGATTCGAACTGCCAACCTTTGAGTTAGCAGCCTGAACTCTAAACCCCGGTACAGTAAAGCCAGTTTGTTTCTACTGATGTGAGTTAACTGGTAGTTACCTAAGCAAGAGAGAAATAGCCATTTGCACTTCCGCCTATGTGCTCGTGCCGTTGAGTGTTGTGACTAATTGCCACACATATCTACTCTAAGCCACATCTTCCCTTACACCAACTCATTTACTGCTTAGGACAGCCCAGGAGTAGCTGTGGAAGCAAAAAAGAACATTGGTAACTTGCTCCAGGTCTTACAGTCAGTAAGTCATAAAGCAGAATCTAAACCTAGGTCTTCAAAGCCTTACACTGAGCTAGATTCTTGCCTCTTCTCCCTCTCAAAGACTATGCAGCTGTTTCTGTACAACAGCTTTTGGCACATGTCTAGCCAGAAGGGATTGCTCATTACCAATAAAAAAATAATTTCACGGTGATACTCTATGGTTGTTTGATTCCATAAATTCTCTGTTTCTGCTTCAAGATTTGAAAATGCCAAATTCGACAATTAGACCTTAACCTTGGAAATACCTGATGGAAAGATATGTTCCATACAGTATCTCCAAATTCCTGCCTGCCCCTAACCCTCTCTACCTCACCTCTGTTACCCATCTGCGATAAGTTCAAGAGCTATGCTGTCCAGTACAGAAGCCACTGGCCACGTGTGGCTCTTTAACTTGACATTAATTAAAATCAAATGAAATTATTTTGCAGATGGACATCCAGTTTTGCCAGCACCATTTGTTAAAAAGACTGTCTTTCCCCCATTTGATGGACTTTGGACCCTTGTCAAAGATCAGGTGACTGTAGGTGATGGATTTACATCTGGCTTCTCAATTCTGTTCTACTGGTCAATGGATCTGTCGTTGTCCCAGTACCAGACTGACTACCGTAGCTGTATCTTGTATCCTGCTACTCTGCTGAACTTGCCATTAGTTGCAGTAGTTTTCTCGTGGAGTTTTGGGCTTTGTATGTATTTTTTTTTTTTTTTTTATGTATAGTATCATATCAAATAGGGAGAGTTTAACTTCTTCATTACCAATTTGGATGCCCTTTATTTCTATTTCTTGTCTTACTGCTCTATTTCTTACCTTATTGCTCTATGTTAAATAGGAGTGGTGATAAAGGGCATCCTCATCCTGGTCTTGTTCCTGTTCTCAACGGAATGTTTTCAGCCTCTCTCCATTGAGAATGATGTTGGCTGTTGGTTTTGCATATATGCCCTTTATTATGTTGAAAAATTTAAAAGTTCAGTTTCCATGTTGCATTAGCCATGTCCCAAGCACATAATAGACATATGTGGCTACCATAATGGACAACACCAATGTGGAACATTTCCATCATCACAGAAAGTTTTGTTGGACAGTGTTGTAGAGGGATATTCACAGAAGCACTTGGCATATAAAGTGCTTTTGCCATCAAGTCAGCTATGACTCATGATAATCCCATGTATGTCAGAGTAGCACTGTGCGCCATATGGTTTTCAATGGCGGTTTTTTGGAAGTAGATCACCAAACTTTTCTTCTGAGGCACCTCTGGGTAAACTCGAACCTCTAGCCTTTTGGTTAGCACTAGAGCACGTTAACTGTTTGCACCACTCAAGGAGTCCGCTTAGCACATGCACACACTTTAATAATAGATCAGGTTTGGGACCAGGTTTTCTATTTGATCAAATTTGGTACCCAGACAGGATCTCAGGTGAGCTGTAGGGCTTCCTCTCGCCCTCTCAGAATGAAGCCTGGGCTGACCAGAGTCAGGCCTGCCTAGGGACTACTTTTCTGCTCCTCCCGGTCCTACCCCAGTTCTGCTTGGCCTTCAGCCCTGTCTTACCACATAGACTGCATGAAACAGAAAAGAGAAACAAACACACAGAAGCTATCCAAGAAAATTACAGCAATGGAGATACCAAAGAGAGAAGTAATCTGAGAGAGATTACTCCAGAAGATTCTTGGTTCTTTAACTTCTTCCATAAAAGTTCTGCTTCTACCTTATGGGTTGTGGATGACTCTGTTCTGCCTTTGAATGATATAAAAATGTCTCTCTTGAAATAAAGTGAAAAAGGGGCAACTTATAGGTGACAATTTTTTTAATCAGCATCAGCACTTTAACAGAACGAGGTAGTATAGAACAGAAAATACTAGAGCACATTGCAAACAGAGATAGTTTTATTTCATAACCTCTGTCTCGGTTTTATATTGATGTACGTTTATACAGATCACTACATAAAATGTACTTCTATTGTGGGCTGTGGTCAAAGTTTGAAAAACACTGGGTTAACATTGTAGTTAACACAATAGTAGAATCCTTTTTCTAATTCTCCAATGTCTATTTTCATTATAGCGTTACACTTGCTTTTTCATGTTTTATGTTATCCTTTTATGGGTATAAAAATAATGAAAAATAAGTGCTTAATTTGTGTGTGTGTGGAGTAGGGGGTTTTCTATTGAAAGCAGCTGAAAATCTCAAATCTTCAAACGTGAGTCATGAGTTTGGTGGAATAGCATCATCATTTATTGTGAAATTCATAGATTTGGTTATAGGAAATCCTTTCTGGTTGGTTTTATGGGGGAATTACAGTAACTATTGTTGGGGATACAGACACAGAATATAAATGCTCGTAAAAGAAAATGGGTGAAAAGGGAAATACGTTACAGGGAAACCATAGATCAGAAGGTGTCTCTGGGTGGATTCAAACTGCCAAACTTAGTGGTTGAATGCTTAACCATTTGTGCCACTTAAAGTGCATTGACTGGAAATTGAACCTGCCTCTTCCTTAAGGGAGGTGAAAATTCTACCATTGAACCTCCATTGCCCACTCTTCCTCCTTGGGACCTTGTTGTTTATTGTTAGATGCCGTGGAGTCAGTTCCAACTCATAGTGACCCCATGCACAACAGAACAAAACACTGCCCAGTCCTGTGCCATGCCCACAATCGTTGTTATGCTTGAGCCTGTTGTTACAGCCACTGTGTCAATCCATCTCATTGAAGGTCTTCCTCTTTTTTGTTGACCCTGTGCTTTACCAAGTATGATGTCTTTCTCCAGGGATTGATCTCTCCTGACGTGTCCAAAGTATGTAAGACATAGCCTCACCATCCTTGCTTCTAAGGAGCATTCTGGTTGTACTTCTTCCAAGACAGATTTGTTGGTTCTGTTGGCGGCCTGTGGTATATTCAGTATTCTTTGCCAACACCAGAATTCAGAGGTGTCAATTCTTCTTCTGTCTTCCTTATTTATTGTCCAGCTTTCACATGCATATGATGCAATTGAAAACACTGTGGCTTGGGTCAGGCACACCTTAGTCTTCAAGGTGACATCTTTGCTTTTCAATACTTTAAAGAGATCTGTTGGAGCAGATTTGCCCAATGCAGTGCATCTTTTGATTTCTTGACTGCTGCTTCCATGGGTGTTGACTGTGGAGTCAACTAAAGTGAAATCCATGACAACTTCAATCTTTTCTCCGTTTAGCAAGATGTTGCTTGTTGATCCAGTTGTGAGGATTTTTCTTTTCTTTATGTTGAGGTGTTATCTGTACTGAAGGCTGTGGTCTTTGATCTTCACCAATGTTTCAAGTCCTCTTCACTTTCAGCAAGCAAGGTTGAGTCATCTGCATAACACAGGTTGTTAATGAGTCTTCCACAAATCCTGATTCCCCATTCTTTGTATAGTCCAGTTTCTCAGATTATTTGCTCAGCATACAGATTAAATAGGTATGGTGAAAGGATACAGCCCTGATGCACACCTCTCCTGACTTTAAACCATGCAGTATGCCCTTGTTCTGTCTGAACAACTGCCTCTTGATCTACATACAGGTTCCTCATGAGCACAATTAAGTGTTTTGGGATTCCCATTCTTCAAAATGTTATACATAATTTGTTATGATCCACACAGTTGAATGCCTTTGCATAATCAGTAAAACACAGGTAAACATCTTCCTGGTATTTTCTGCTTTCAGCCATGATCCAACTGACATCAGTAATGATATCCCTGGTTCCAAGTCCTTTTCTTAATCTGGCCTGAATTTCTGGCAGTTCGTTGTCAATATATTGCTGCTGCTGTTTTTGAATGATCTTCAGCATTTTACTTCCATGTGATATTAATTATATCGCTGGATAATTTCCACATTCAGTTGGATCAACTTTCTTGAGAATAGGCGTAAATATGGATCTCTTCCAGTTGGTTGGCCAGGGAGCTGTCTTCCAAATTTCTTGGCATAAATAAGTGAGCACTTCTAGTGCTGCATTCATTTATTGAAACACCTCAGTTGGTATGCCATCCATTCCTAAGCCTTGTTTTTCTCCAGTGCAGTCAGTGCAGCTTGGACTTCTTCCTTCAGTACCATCAGTTCCTGATCATATATTACATCTTGAAATGGTTGAACATTGACCAGTTCTTTTTGGTATAATGACTCTGTCTATGCCTTCCATCTTCTTATGATGTTTCCTGCATCATTTAATATTTTTCCCATAGAATCCTTCAGCATTGCAACTCAAGGCTTGAATGTTTTCTTCAGTTCTTTCAGCTTGAGAAATGCCAAGCATGTTCTTCCCTTTTGGTTTTCCATCTCCAGCTCTTTGCACATGTCATCATAATACTTCACTTTGTCTCTTGAGCTGTCCTTTGAAATCCCCTGTTCAGTTCTTTTACTTCATCATTTCTTCCTTTTGTTTTAGCTACTTGACGTTCAAGAGCAAGTTTCAGTGTCTTTTCTGACATCCATTTTGGTCTTTTCTTTCTTTCCTGTCTTTTTAATGACCTCTTGCTTTCTTCATGTATGATGTCCTTGGTGTCATTCCCCAACTTGTCTGGTCTTTGTTTATTAGCGTTTAGCACATCAAGTCTGTTCTTGAGATGGTCTCCAAATTTAGGTGGGATATGCTCAAGGTTGTACTTTGGCTCTCGTGGATTTGTTCTGATTTTCTTCAGTTTCAACTTGAACTTGCATAGGAACAATAGATGGTCTATTCAACATTTGGCCCCTGGCCTTGTTCGACTGCTGATATTGAGCTTTTCCATTGTCTCTTTCCACAGATACAGTCGATTTGATTCTCATCTGGTGAGGTTCATGTATATAGTCACCATTTATGTTGGTAAAAAGAGGTATTTGCAATGAAGAAGTTGTTGTTCTTGCAAAATTCAATCATGCGATCTCTGGCATTGTTCTATCACCAAGGCCATGTTTTCCAACTACCGATCCTTCTTTTTTGTTTCCAACTTTCACATTCCAATCACCAGTAATTATCAGGGCATACTGATTGCATGTTCGATCAATTTCGGACTGCAGAAGTTGGTAAAAATCTTTATTTTCTTCACCTTTGGCCTTAGTGTTTGGTGCATCAATTTGAATAATAGTCGTATTGACTGGTCTTTCCTGTAGGCACGTGGCTATTATCCTATCACTGACAGTGTTGTACTTCAGGATGGATCTTGAAATGTTCTTCTTGATGATGAATGCAATGCCATTCCTCTTCAAGTTGTCATTGCTGGCATAGTAGACCATATAATTATTCATTTCAGAATGGCCAATACTAGTCCATTTCAGCTCACTAATGCGTAGGATATCGATGTCTATGCGTTCCATTTCATTTTTTACCATTTCCAACATTCCTGGGTTCCTGCTTTGTATGTTCCACATTCTGATTATTGATGGATGTTTGTAGCTGTTTCTTCTCATTTTGAGTGGTGCCACATGAGCAAATGAAGAGCCCTGATCTTCTCCAAACCAGGATCTTCTGCCTGATGTTACCCTCATCTTCACCATCAACTTGGAAAACCCCTGCAGTTGATAATGCATGTTCTGTGTTAATTTTCTTAAATAAATGCACAACTCTGCATAGGATTTATAGGTAGTTATAAAAGAAAACAAACAGAAACCAAACCCATTGCTACTGAGTTGATTCTGAATCATACGACTGTATAGGACAGAGTAGAACTGCCCCCATACAGTTTCCAAGGAGCAGCTGGTGGATTCGAAATGCTGACCTTTTGCTTAGCAGCCAAACTCTTACCCACTATGCCATCAGAGCTCCATTTATGAAATAAGATTTTAAAATTCAGTTTAAATCTTTTTTTTTCCCCTCATATAATAATCATGCTCATGGTTCAGCACAGGTTTTTTCATGTTGCCTTCGTCTCAAGGGCTCCCCCCCGCCTTCTTTCCACTGAAAGAATGCCAACAGGAATAAATTGTGTGCGATGAGCCTCTATTGTCACCTTTTTTCTTCACTTAGGTATTTATAGTAAGAAGATTAAATGTGAGGAAGCTGTTCTTCCCATTCATGTACACCAGAGATATAAGGAATTTAATAAGCACCTGGTTGGTGTTTGGTCTAATGAGAAGAGCATTAAAATGAAGTCAGGTGAGCTGGAGCCCCGCTAAGCTCCACCACCAGGGTTCTGGGTGGCCACTCCTCCAGGACGAGGAACCCACCACTTCCAGCGGCTACACTCCTGCCTCAAGGGCTGATATGGTGCTCAGAATAGGACCTTCGCCTGCAGAACCTTGACCTGCAACTGTCATGTGTCAGTTCTGAGTTTTCTTGTGATTGTTAAGCCCTTGCCTTTCAGCACCTTATCCTGTGCTTAAAAGTTAGGACATGTATGTTGACAATGAGCAGTCTGTTAATGAGCATAGAATATTTGAAATTGTGGATGTTCACGATTATTTGACATTTGAAATTGTTTGAATCCACCCAGAGGTGCTGCGAAAGAAAGCCCTGACAATGTTTCCAAAAAACGAGCCATTGAAAACCCTATGAAGCAGAGACCTACTGTAACACACGTGGGGTCTCCATGAGTCAAA